>NW_023270418.1:3289640-3909640 GCF_011800145.1 Mirounga leonina
GGGAGTGCTCAGCCTGCCCCTGGGGACTGGTCCACAGGTCACTGAATCGATAGGGATGGCCACTGAGTGGTCTTAAGCTGTTCTTCCATAGAACATGAAACATGCAGAAACATGGAAATATGGTTGACTGAAAATAAACATGTTTTTTAGAAACAACAGATAACAAGAACAACAAAAAACCTACTAAGGACCTTCTTTGTTGCAGGAATATTCTGGGTGCCAGGGATAAAATTGAAAATAAAATAGGCACAGTTCTGCCACTTAGGAATTTTCTCTAGTTGACTTAGGTACAACAAAACACAAAACAGAGAATCAACGGATACGATGGCAGGCAAATTGACTGAAAGATGTTCTCACCCAAATCCACAAAACTTGTGAATATGTTTTCTTATGTGGCAAAGGGAACTTTGCAGATGTGATTAAGTTAAGGATCTTGAGATGTGGCAATTATGCTGAATTATTCAGGTGAACCTGATATAATCATTAGGATCCTTATGGATGAAAAAGGAAAGCAGTAGAATCAGAGGAGATGTGATGATAGAAGCAGAGGTCAGAGGGATTTGATTGGTGACAGGGGGCCACAAACCAAGGAATTCAAGAAGCTCCCGGAAGCTAGAAAAGACAAGGAATGCATTCTCCCCTGGAGTGTCCAGGAGAATGCTGCTCTCCTGACACCTTGAGCTTAGCTTAGGTGAAACCTGTGTCAGACTTCTAGCTACGGAGCTCTAAGATAATAAACGTATGCCATTTTAAGCCACTAAGCTTATGTTCACTTGTTACCGTAGCAATAGGAAACTAAAACAGAGAGAAAGCAGAAAATTGGACAAGATAGTTTTCTGTAGTGATATGATCTAGAAAGAAGAGAATTTTACTTTTTTTCTTTTTGAGAGAGGGAAAGAGGGAGAGGATGGGGGAGTGGTAGAGGGAGAAGGAGAAGGGGAGAGAGAGTCTCAAGCCGGCTCCACACCCAGCACAGAGCCTGACGCAGAGCTGGATCTCACAACCCTGAGATCATGACCTGAGCTGAAATCAAGAGTCAGATGCTTAACTGACTGAGCCACCCAGGTTCCCTGTAATTAAGAGAATTTTAAAAAAGATAATACGATGGTAAGCTGGAACAGGCCCTAACCCAAAAACACACTTGCCCTGTGTTCATGGTGTGTGAAGAGCAAGAATGAGATTAGTTAAGATGAAGGTGGAGAGGTAGGCTTCCCTAGGGAATTCAGCTAACCTTGATCAGAATGGCATAAACTGAAATATTAGAATTGTTTCTGTGATAAGTATATTTTTTTGTCCCTAAAAAAGAGAAACACAAGATCTGCTTCAAGGTTTACAGCATAGTCTTTTTTTTTTTGTATTTTTGTATTTCTTTTTTTTTTTAATTTTTTTATTGTTATGTTAATCCCCATACATTACATCATTAGTTTTAGATGTAGTGTTCCATGATTCATTGTGCATAACACCCAGTGCTCCATGCAGAACGTGCCCTCCTCAATACCCAAAACCAGGCTAACCCATCCTCCCACCGCCCTCCCCTCTAGAACCCTCAGTTTGTTTCTCAGAGTCCATCGTCTCTCATGGTTCATTTGTCTCCCCCTCCGATTTCCCCCCCTTCATTCTTCCCCTCCCGCTATCTTCTTTTTTTTTTTTTCCTTAACATATATGGGGTGGCTGGGTGATAGACACTGGGGAGGTTATGTGCTCTGGTAAGCGCAGTGAATTGTGCAAGACTGTTGGATCTCAGATTTGTACCTCTGAAACAAATACACCATAGTCTTTTTAAAAATATTAAGACCTAATTTTTTTTAGAGGAGTTTAAGGTTCATAGCAAAATTGAGGGGAAGGTACAGAGATTTGCATATACTCCCTACCCTGCACCCAATATCAACATCTCCAACTAGAGGGGTGCATTTGTTACAACTGACCTACGTGGACACATCATATTCACCCAAAATCTATAGTTTATATTAGGGTTCACTCTTGCTGTTGTACATTGTATGGGTTTTGACAGTGTATAATGACACGTATCCGTCAGTGTGGTATCATATTTTCACTGCCCTAAAAATCCTCTGAGATCCACTTATCATCCCTCCCCTCCCAGTACCCCACCCCCAGAACCCCTGGTAACCACTGATCTTTTCACTTTCTCAGTAATTTTGCCTTTTCCTGAATGTCATATAGTTGGAATCATACAGCATATGCTTTTTTCAAATTGGCTTCTTTCACTTAATAATATGCATTTAAAGTGCCTCCATGTCTTTTCATGGCTTGATAGTTCATTTCTTTTCTAGTGCTGAATAATTTTCCATTGTCTGAATGTACTGTAGTTTAGCGATCCCTTCACCTACTGAAGAACATCTCGGTTGCTTCTAAGTTTTGGCGATTTATAACCTCCATAAACATCCATGTGTAGGTTTTCGTGTGGACATAGTTTTCAACAGAGTTTTTTTAAACTATAAAATAGACACTGATTTCCAATTAAATTAGAATGATTGAACATATGTAGCTTATGTCCATTTTCTCCTAGGACCTCATTAAAATGATAGTAAAGCATTTTTTTTTTTTAAGTTAAAAATGCCCAAGGATAAAGAGATTAGAACAGGAGGTTCCAATATTTAGAGAATGTTAACAAGACTTTAAAAGATGGAAGCCTGATGGACAAATGGAAAGTGGCCTAGATGGTGGGGAAAGATGAACTTTAAATGCCTTGCCAGGGGAACCCAATAAGAGGCAATCTGATTCATGTGCAAACCCTGGAAAAAACTTGTGAGTTGAAGTGACCAGGTCACTGTGAAAGCAGGATTGTGGGCTAGGGTTAAAAACAGATGGTTTGCTGCAATTCCATATAAAGAGGATTTAGACCCACCTTAGCCTATAGAGATCGGCAAATACACCTCACCCTTGCAGAATATGGAAATGTATCCCTGCAGGGTGAATCATACAGACCTGGGTCTCAAGGAAGGCAGGCGCAGCTGAGGTCTGAGGGGAGAAGCCTTACTAAAATCAGGAGGAAAAATGAAAACTTGCATACTGAATAATGAGATTCTATCTCTAGTTCCTTTCTCTACTCAGCTTCTAGAATACTGGTTGCCAGATGTGTAATCTTCAGGAAAGGACTCCTATATAGAGAAGCTCATCAACTCAAGAAAAAAGATGTGGTTGCTATCCAGGGCCCACAACTGAAAGGTTGAGTTTTTGTGTGATCAATCTTGGTTGGTGAGCCCGATACCCACAGTGTCTTACCCTTTTTTTTTAATATTTATTTATTTATGAAAGAGAGAGTGAGAGCACGTGGTGTGGTGTGGGGGCGGAGGGTGGCAGAGGGAAAGAATCTCAAGCAGACTCCCTGCTGAGCATGGAGCCTGAACAGGGGGCTCCATCTCACAACCCTGAGATCATGACCTGAGCCAGACAGTTAACCGACTGAGCCACCCAGGTGCCCCCACAGTGCCTTGCCCTTGAATACAAATGGACCACTGAGGACTCCTAGATGTTTGAGGAAAAACTCTAAAAGAATCTAAAATAAAGTGAAAAACAGGAAATTAACAGAAAAACAGGGACAAAAAGAAAACTAAAAATAATAACAGCCTTCTGAAAATATTAATTTTAGATGCTCTTATTTTTAGGAACAACAGGATCATGATATGGGAAAAAAGACTAATTTTTGAAACATTTCATCAACTGATACACTATTGCAATAGTTATCTTCTGAAGTGAGAACACTGCCTCCATTTTCTCTCCACAGTTTACCACATTATTGCCTGATTAAACTTCTAAGAATGTTATTTATAAGAAAAAAAATCTAAATTTCTTAATTAAAATCTGAGTTCTCTGAGAGCAAGATCTCTGTGTTATTTTCCTGTTTCCCCAGTATCCAGCCAAAGACCTGGCACATAATCATAACTTAGAAATGTTGAATAAAATGTAATTGAATTAACTTGAAATTCTTTGTCTCGTCCTATTCTGCCTTTCTGCTATTTTGTTCTGTAATTACTTTTATATGATCCTTCTCTCTTTCCAGTGTTTTTAATTTATATTCTAGACTTCAAATCTATCTATTCACCCTTTTTTCTATTCATCCACTTATCCATCCATAAAATACTTTTAAGGTGTTAAATCAGGATCCTCTCAGTTACCAAGAATGAAAACCCTGACTCAAACTGGCTTAAATATTAATTAAAAGGGACTAGGTGGCTCAAAATTTTAGGAAAGTCAGGCTAGTTAGAGAGCAGATTTCAGGTATGGTTTGATCAGATCTCTAATTCTGTTCCTCCACAATGAATTAGCAAAGGGAATGGCACTCAATATCCAAAGTGTCAGTGAAGGATCATAGCCTCTTCTTTTTACACAATAAGACCTACTCACCGTGGTTCGCACCACAGTATAATGGTGTCTTTACCATTACCATAATTCTACAGGCAGACATAAACAAAATTGTTTAAATTGTAGCACAACTTTTGAGTGCTAATTAATCAGTGCCCCTTTATTCTTTGTGCTAGGAAAAAAACACACAAGTAATATGAATATTATTTGAAACATGTTTACCTGCTGATTTTAAAATCATTTAAATCATGCTTTAGGTTAGCCTTTTTAACTTAAAGAAATCTTTTTCTTTTTCACCACCAGAGGGCAGCAGTTAGAAAAGAACGCTATTGATCTTGCTGTTGTTTTTACTTCTCCAAAATTGTAATAGAGTATGCTTACAGCAGTGAAATATTCTGTATTTTCTGTATTTTAAATATTCTGTCTTATTAAAAAAAAACTATGTATCTATCCATATCTTTATTTTGGAAAATGTCACTCTAAATATTCTAGAAATGAAATTGCCCCACCTTCTGCCTCTGATAGCTTAAGTAACATAGAAAATGTAAACAATTTAAACAGAAAATATCTAGGTGCTTGCAGCCAAGTGGGAAATTTTAATAATGTTAGATGCTTTCCTACAAGGAAGATAATATTCCACAATCTGGAATGACAAGCATATGCTCTTCAAAGGAAGGGAACCAGTAACCTAGGCTGATGAAAGCTAAGTAGGATCCTTATAGGATGCAGAGAGAGAGAGAGACGTTTCAATTAGATAAGATTTCATTGGACTTGAAGGGTATTACATGTTGTCACTTGATCTCTTTATTTACCTGTAAAATATCTTAAGTCATGGTGATCTCTGCCTTGGTTTCCTTCATATTGAAGTATATATTTCTTTTATTCATTTTACAAGTTGCATCTCTTTTCTGTCCTAATTTCTCCCAGTATTTCCTTATACAATCACATCTTCCATTTTAAGAAAATATTTTTGAGAGTTTAAAGAGAGGTCAAAGTCCTTCTGCAATTTATCACATTACTCTCTATGTATAGTATGGGATTCAAAATTAGAAGTACTTTCCTGCATGAGAACAACAGTATTTGGTCTCCATTCACTTTAAACAAGGCATAATGGTGTGTAGTGAATAAGAAGGTTTTTTTTTTCCTTGAGTACAGAAAGAAAGGACAGGAATAAAATGTATAAATCTTTCTAATGGTAATTTATACAGAGTAAGATATACACTAAGAGAAGAACACATAGCATACATGATTATATATATACATTTTGGGTAGTTAAAATATATACTTAATATTACAATGTGATTTATTGAAAACTTCCAGCTTTCAGTTTTTTAATCAAAGAGATCACAGGGAAATCAAAAGATATTTTATACTAGGCCACTAAATATAGCAGTGCAGCATATTGGGTTATGTACACAGATGTGGATAAGACGAAATTATTTCTTCTATCTCCAACACTCAAGAAATTGTATAATCATAATTTCTTGGAAATGTCTCTGAGGCTAACATTGCCAAGTAAAGTCAAATAAAGCTGAACTAAAAGCTGTCCACTTAAAAAGCCTTGATAAGAAACAAGGCACAGATGAATCCTAGAGCTTATTTGTATAGCCTCAACCTGAAAGAAGTGTGTAATTATTAGAGTGAATGTTGATTTAGGAATTCAAGTCAAATAATAAAAAGTGATACTGTAAAAAAAATAGCTTTTCAAAGCACTTTTTCTTCAAGAATATGCACTCCCTACATCTATTATAACAAGCTGTGATACTGTCCTAAGTTCATTGGTTTACTATATTCCAGAAAAAGGCCTAGCTCACTACATGTGCAAATTATCTGTTGAGTATTTGTTGAAAAAACAATAGAAAATGTTGCATTTAAAATAGCCTTGGAATTAGACATCTTGAAGAATTTTTTGAAATAAATTTGCCTTAAAAAAATGCTCCAGCAAAGATTTGTGAATAGCATTAAATATGATGCCTTTAAAATATATTTTTTGGTAATGGAGGAGGAAACTTATCAAACTTACATTACTATTTCAAAATATTTATAAAATTATCATAATTTATTCCATTGAGATAAGAAACTTTAACCAATTTTCCTACTGTCTGATGACCATATCATTTATAAATCTTAATAGAGTTAAATTTCCTTATAAAAACTCTTTGATTAACTGATTCTTAGACAATCAACTTACTTCTAAAGACATTTAGTACTTGGTCAGGCAATTTCAAGTGTATTGTCCACAAAAAGGACTTCATATTTTTAGTTGTAGATATTAATTTAACAAGTACTAAAAAGAGAAAAAGAGGGAGTGAATGAGGGGGAGAGAGAGAGAGAGAGAGACTGAGAGAAAGAAAGGAAGGAAACAGTAGTTTTAATTACATAATTAAGGACTACAATTACTTCTAAAATAATTGTATATCCTTCCACCAGAGGGCAACATTTGCAAGTCATTTAAAAGATCTCTCAGAAGTAATTCCTCACAGGCAGTTATAAACAAATGCAAACTATCACATTGTTATTGGGTAATATCTTCTATAAATTTCAAAGAATACTATCGAGACAATTATTGAAATGATTGCATATAAAACTCAATATCTACTCATAGTAAAACAAGCAATAAATGTATTCTTCTTTGAATATGTAAGAAGATTCAACTCAGGAAGAAGCGTATTTCTCCCATATCATTGGCATTTTCTTCTGTTCATTATTAACCACTTAGCTCAAATATAATAGAAAAATCTCATGGTGGAATAAGCAAAGGAAATGTGGTTTTACATCAATGAATAAATTAATGAAAAAGTCATAAAATTTTACAAGTAGAAGGGGTAACAGAAACCACTTACTATAACCCGTCATCTACACAAGGAAGGAACTGAAGTTCATTAAAGTGAAATGATTGATTAAAAATTACAAGGTTGATAACCAACAGAATCAGGACCCAAACCCAGGTCAGCCAATTTCATCTTTCATACTGTAATGCTATCAAGATTCGAAGGGTGATCTATGAACAAGTGGTCCTGAAGACTTGTTAAAACTGCTGAATCTTAGGCTCCACTCTAGATCTTTTGAATCAGAATCTGTGTTTTAACAAGATCTTAAATTTTGACAAACTACTCTACTTCATGCTCCTTCTTCATCACTGTTTGCATGTCTTCAGGCAATTCATTAAATCTAATTTTTCTCCTCAATAAAATGGGAATGAAATTAGTTTAGTTCGAAGAATAATTATAAGGAATAAATGTGATCATGTAAATGAAAGTCATTCATAATTTGTAATAAGCTACACACATTAAATAAATTCAATGAAACTTCCTTTTATTTTTAAGAGTGTTTGGGTAGAGGCCACAATTCTTCTATAGGAAGACTTGTCTAATAATTCAATTTAAGGCACTATTAAAATTGGATGGAAAAGTGTGTAAGGGGTAAGGGAGGTAAGAGAGTAAGGGAGTAATCTCACCAGATTAATACCATATGTGTAACACTAATATTTCTTTGCATAAAGATAAGTCTGGTGATCTTTTTATTTTTTTAAAGATTTTATTTTTATTTATTTGAGAGAGAGAGAATGAGAGAGAGAGAACACCTGAGAGGGGATAGGGTCAGAGGATGAAGCAGACTCCCTGCCGAGCAGGAAGCCCGATGCGGGACTCGATCCAGGGACTCCAGGATCATGACCTGAGCCGAAGGCAGTCGCTTAACCAACTGAGCCACCCAGGCGCCCCAAGTCTGGTGATCTTAAGGTCACAAAAGTACATGTTCAGTGTTTGAATTTAAGGATCACACATGAAGAAAATCTGTTGGGTATGTACATAATGCCCAAGTATATGTCTCTTATATTGGGAGCTATCAATTTAAGAAAAGCCTAAATGGCATTCTTTGGTCTCAGGTGGCCTAGTAACAATTCTTGTAATTTTCCATATACAATAGTTTTCCTTTGTTTATGACTTCGCTCAAGATGTCCCCTCTGGCCGGGATGTTCTCCAAATATCACCACCCCTCCTTACCCAATTCCACTGGGCTGCCATCACCTTCATAGAGCTAAGTTTCTCTTCAAGTATTAAGACAGACAAAGAAACATCATTTCCTGGGATCTTTTCCGTATACTTTTACTTCCAGGCTGGGTTATTTACTTATTTGCTTGTCCAATTGCATCCATAATTGTTTGTAATTGTATTTATGTGTCTATTTCCCATAGCTTGTGAGATCTTTCAGAGAATATTCCCAGAACCTAGTGCAATTCTTGGCACTGAATGAATATTTTTAGAATGAATAAATCAATATTAGCAGTAATTCTGATTCAAGGACTTGCTCTGTTATCTAGAGAATGGAGGAGTCAGATGACATTAATTTCAATAAAGGTGATATAATTATTTTACTATAGAAAAAATGTTTTCATGTTGGATTTGTATTGCTTGGTGCCCTCTGAGATAATCTGTAGTGCAGAGTTAGCAATTCTGCTTAATGGTGGTTTAGATCTCTAGTTATTTAAGGTGAAATATAAGCAGGAGTGTTAAGGAGAATCAGTTTTATATCATCCTCCTAGCTTCACAGATATTTATCTAACTTCTATTTTTTGCATAACTTCACAGAATTTCAAAATCATGGATATCCCTAAGTGAATCTGATCTAATGAATTTCGTCACTAAAGAATTGAAAAACATAAATATTTTGAAAAGCACCCTAGATGAGTAAAGTCCTGATGAACTTGAATCTTTTATTTGGAAGGAGGTAGATTAGTGTGTGTGTGTGCGTGTGTGTGTTTCCTTCTTACACTTGATCATCTTTGGGGATATTATTTTGAAACATTCCAGAGTTTTAGAAAAATCTGGTTCACTGTTTTATAGGGATATATATTTTAATACATATTTATCAAAATGAGAGAAAGATGCCTCTAGCTTTCTTTTCTTTAATATAATTCATAATGATATATAATTTAGTAATAGCAGATGGTTTTAGCTACTTCTGATTATCTTTTTTTGGCTATTCATTCACTGTATACATATACATTGTATTATTTGGCTTATTTAGGGGACATTCTTACACGATTCTGTATTTAGATCCATACTTTAGAGATTTGGTCCCAAAATCCCTAAGAAAAATCTACTCTCCCTGCTGGCTTAAATAAAATCCAAAGATTTTGACCTTGACAATGTGGCTCAAGGGCAGTCAATTTTGTAATCACTTGGTTGAATGGCATCTAAGAGGTTTGTGATTCATGTTAAATGCATTAATAATTAACATTAAGCTAGCATAGCTTTCTTGCTTTGCTTAATGAAATAGATTCATTGATGCTATACCTATGTATGTGACAACAAAAGTCTTACATGAATGTCTCTCTAGAATTCTGCTTTAGGGGAAGATGGTATGAAGAAAAAAATCACATTTTAAAGGAATATAAGCGATTTCAAATAAATCTTGAAAATATAATTACTCATAATTTGTTAACAAGCACAAGATATAGCCACAAATTTTGTCAGTATATTGATAGTTCCATAGTGTGCTGTAAATCAGTTAAGCAAAGAATCATAAAATTCTAAGGAATTTATATTAAACTGGCTGTATTTTATTTAACCAAGGGCACTGAGGTTGCAGCTCATCTTTTCTTTCTTTCTCTCCCCTCCCTCCTTCCCTTCTTGCCTTCCTCCTTTTTCTTTCTTTCTTTCTTTCTTTCTTTCTTTCTTTCTTTCTTTCCCTCTCTCCTTCCTTCCTTCCTTCCTTTTTATAAGAAATTAAAACAAAACTCATGAACAATATAATTATGCATTCTGTGTACAAATGTTTTATATCCAAGGGAGACCAAGTGCCCCAGAATTCCACAAACATAAATGAAATATGTTGTAAGCTTCCTTCCCTGCAACTCTGTCAGAGCTGGAGGTAGCGTGCTGGGCAAAATGTAGGAAACTAGAAGTAACTTGTCAATTTTTAATAAAGTCTTCCTCCTTTGAAGAGTCAAATGCCCCATTCTCTCTGCAAACTCTGGCGATGATGACAGATTTTCACTTGGTTTCCATAGCATCCATTCCTGAAGATGCCCAGAATGGTTCTTGGTCAGGGCGATCCATCCATCTCCCCTAGAAAGTTGGCGACCTGGCCAGCCAAAAGAAGCTGTTTTCCGGAAACTTACTCTGTCCATGGTGCTGAACAATTCTTCCAGGACGCGCCCTCACGAGCGCTGTCAGCCGCGCTGAAGAAATCTTTCCTGACGCTGTCCAAATCAGGACTGTGTATCTGTTATTTACTCACGTCCTCAAAGAGCAGCAAGCTTTCTCCATCTTAATTCGACACTACCGCAGAGCAGAGTTGCGCCGGCGTGAGGGAAGGAGATCATAGGCAAGGAGGAAACTAACAGCAGCATTGCTCACCTGAGACCTCAGATGCTCCCATGAGTTTTGGAAGTGCTCTGCTCCCTACAGCAAAGACACCATTTAAAAAATACTATTCTTCTGACTTTGCTTTTACACAAAGGTTCTGTGATATTTCTGCTCCTCCGTTTAAAAGCCAGAAGATTTGACAGCAATAAGGTTTTCAAAACCGGGAATTTGCATTGTTTTTCAGTGGACTGACTTCCAGGACAAGGACTCATCTGCACCCGCCCAAATACCATGGCACTGCATGCGCCCTTTGCCACCGGATCCTCCCCTTCCAATGAGACTTTCTGATTGTGTCTACCAACTCTCCTATTAGGAAACCCGTGGGTTGCATGCAGCTATTCTGTTGTATTCTCTTTCTCACTCCCTCCCTTCTCTCACTCACACTCTTGCTGGAGGCACACCAATACCGTTCTGCTGAGAAGAAAAGCCCACAACTACCTTAAGCGATTAAGACAATATGCGCAACTCTCGCCTTTCATAGCGATCACTATTTAAATCTGGCAAGAGCCAACACCAGTCTTTGCAAGAATGGAGTCGGTAAAACAAAGGATTTTGACCCCAGGAAAAGAGGGGCTAAAGAATTTTGCTGGAAAATCCCTTGGCCAGATCTACAGGTAAGAGAAAGCAAACCCATGTTTGCCTGGGGCTGAGCATGAAAAAAAAATCTACAAGGCTATTTCTGTAAACCCTGGTTGCTTTGAGAGATTGTAATATGATCGGAAAGTCTTTTTTTGTTGCTCATTGCTCAAGCAGAGCTGCTCTGGAAACCTGCTTATTAATTCAGGAATGTTGCACTAAATGAACCTGTCTGCTTTGTGTGTATGTGTGTGTGTGGTTTTTGTCTTGGTACCTGCAGTTTCTCATCCTTTCCTACCCAGGATTTATCCTCTTTACAATTGAGAAATGATCCGCACCTGTTCAGAGAATCTTTGTTTTGGTGTTTATAGTCACAACAAATTAAATTCCTTTGATGCAGACAAATGAATTAAAAAAATACAACCCTCAAAAAATTAACCAAGAAATTCCAAAGAGTAATGGCAGAAGGAAATTTAGATCTCAGCCTCAAAACCACTCAAGTAGAGAATCTCCCAGTGGAATCTTCCTCCTGTGCTGAAGGAAGAAGAATCAAAATATATCAATAATTAATAACTAAAGCAGCTCCTCTCTCCGAACCCAAAACAATGTATATGTATTTTAATTATTTGACTTCTCCCAGAAGTCTATTTCTTGCATGGCAAATGTCACAGTGTTCATAAGAAAAACCATAATAATAACCAGCAAAATGCTTCAAAAGTACTAGAAATGATTTAATTTTGTTATCCTTCCTGTAGTCAATGTACTAATTATGCTGAAAATGTTACAACTTTAAATCATTTCAAGTATATTACATGAATACACTTTTCTTAATAATATGAGCAAAATCAAGAAGAGAGGGCAGAAACAGAAGGATAAATGATTCCAAGAGAGCGCTAATTTTCACATTTGGGAAATTGAAGCCTTTAGAAATGTATAGAAAATATAAAGAAAATGACCAATGCACTTCCTGATTTTCCAAATCTCTTTGGATCTGGTGGGCTTCATGTAGGCACCATCATGCTCCTATGCGGCAGTAGATACCGCAAGGGCCCTGCAGTCCCGCAGCTGCCCTAGAAAGAGCTGTTCTTTCCCAGCTCAGTGCCATCAGGTGGGGAGTTCAGGTGCATAGTCCAACTTTGCATATATCAGCTATAAGCCAATGTAAAAAAAAAAATCACATTAGTTACATTTTTTTCTCCCAGAATAAATAATTTGCCATGTGTTCTGACATTGGGATTGGACTTTAAAAATAAGAATTAACATAGTTGCAAAAACCTTCATGACCTATTCTCCAGGTGACATTTTGTAGAATTTGGAAGTCTAACATTGTTTTCTCGTAGCCTCAAATTGCTTGGCAGTCAGCTCCCAACCTGTGCATTCTTGGAATTGATCTTAAAATTTCATTTGCTTTACTCCTGTGTATGAAAATAATTGTGTGTGAATATATCATTTAAATGGGAACACAGAAAAATAAACTACATGGTGGATTTAAAAAAATCTGCAAATTGTAAACGGAGAGGTTCTTTGTTTAAATATCGAAAGTATCCATCTCAAGAGTCCACAGTGATTCTACTGTTCACATTCATTCTCTTCTTCTTTTTTAAATAGACATTTCACGGATATATTGTGGACTAGAACAACACCCTCAGCTTTTAGTAAAACCATGCCACCACCCTGCTTTCCCCTTCTCCCTCCCCCCTTCCCTCAAGGACGAAAACCTAAAAGGAACCTTATTATACGGGTGAAATCTTGTGAAATAACAATGCAAATTAAAAAACACAAAACAAAACATAAATGTGAGATCTACTTTGGTGTGGAACATCTTACCAGAGTTGATTTGGGGCACGTTTGTGTATCTGGGAGTCGCATTTTACGTCTTTGGAAATATGCCCATGACATTTTTCGGTGTTTGTAACCGAGATAGTAATGACGCAAGATTGTGAATAATTAATTATTCATGTCTGGCAGTGGGAAGCTTAGGTGTCGGCCATATGCTGCGGAGGCCTTTGTTTCAAACTCGAGTAACAAGGAAAAGAAAGTAAGATATGTGACAAGAGAGTAAACGTTGAACTAACACCCCGGGACTGGAGGAATGGGCAATAGAATGCGCGCGTGACACTCAGGGAGCATTCACGGGCCTCCGCGTGGGCACCGGTCAGGAGAGGCCTTAGTCCCTCGGGTCCCCGGGCTCAGCTGGGGGGCGGGATCGCGCGTCCTTAACCCAGAAAGCTTCAACTTGGCTGGGAAGGAAAGGATAGCTCGGGTGCAGGACTGAGCTGGGCTGGCCTGCAGAGGCGGCCCCCAGGAGGCTGGGTGGCTGGATAAAACGCCTGTCGCCGGGGGTAAAGCACTGCGGGCAGGAGACATCTACACAGATGCCGACCAGGCGCCGCTCCGGTATCCCATTCCCTCCCTCTCAAGCTACAGACCACGCGAGAAAGTTAAGCCCAAACAGCTTGTGTCGTGAATCTAGGCGCTGCGGGTTGGATCCCGAGGGAATGGGGGCTGGATGCCCCCGGCCAGACGGCATGAAAGTTGAAGAGATGCTACCGCAGGGAGGGGGACGGGCAGGAGGCTGGAGAGCCGGGGAGGTCCCGAAGCCTGGTGGCGCCCTAGCACCCTAACTCCTGAAGGACTTGAGCGTGTCAGCGCCCCTCCCCCCAGCCCTGACGGGTCCTGGGGATTGGGATGGGCCGGCGTCGGGGGTGCCTAACCCGCCGCGCCCTTGCCTTCCCCCCGCTCTGCCGCGCAGGGTGCTGGAGAAGAAGCAAGACACCGGGGAGACCATCGAGCTGACGGAGGATGGGAAGCCCCTGGAGGTGCCAGAGAAGAAGGCTCCACTGTGCGACTGCACCTGCTTCGGCCTGCCGCGTCGCTACATCATCGCCATCATGAGCGGCCTGGGCTTCTGCATCTCCTTCGGCATCCGTTGCAACCTGGGCGTGGCCATCGTGGACATGGTCAACAACAGCACCATCCACCGCGGGGGCAAGGTCATCAAGGAGGTGGGCAGCCGCTGGCCGTGTGGGTTCGCAAAGCCACATCACTTGTTTGGGCTCCATTTCCTGCCCACTGAGCGAGGAAGGCCGGGCAGCTCGCTCAGCCCCCTGCTAGCGCTGCCGTTCTAGAATAGGAATCGACCGCGGTAGCAGTATGACCTCCCTTTTCGAATCTGCTCTCTGGGTCTTCCTTTTCTTACCTGCAAGGTGGAAAAATAGCAT
This sequence comes from Mirounga leonina, assembly GCF_011800145.1. Classification (NCBI taxonomy): domain Eukaryota; kingdom Metazoa; phylum Chordata; class Mammalia; order Carnivora; family Phocidae; genus Mirounga; species Mirounga leonina. Next base: position 3,304,132 of record NW_023270418.1, read on the forward strand.
TTAGCTCGCTAGATTTTTGTGGAGTGACTTCAAACGAGAAGTTGCATAATAATGTCCCCTAAATTTAAATCGAAATATTTTTCTTTCCCTCGGAGGAGTGGGGCTGCATATCAGTGATAATGTCCCCCTGGTTTCCTCCAATTCCTGCCAAACATTCTTAATAATAAAAATGAAACAAAACCGAAATCAAATGAACTGTGAGCATATCGATAGTTTCCACCGAAAGGCCTTTAGGAGCTGTCCACCTAACTGGCCGAGAGAAGAGCCGCCGCGTCGAGTGTCTCGAGGTCACAGGGAATCCAGTCCCGTAATCTCCTGAATGTGTTGGGGTGACGCCTAGGGAAAGGAGGGTCAACTTCAAAGTCACCGAAACCCCTGGGTCTCGACTTCCTGTTCAGGGATCTGAGCAATCATAAGCAAGGGTTGGGAGGAGAAAATTCGGGAATCGGCCGTGGTTGAGAAGCGGTGAACGCTACTGGGCCCTGGGGATTCCGGGACACCCTGCAGAGTGCGTTTGGTTTCAAAATACTATTTAAAAGGAGAAAAAGGATCCTCAGTTTCCCAGGCGGGATTAGCGCTCCTTTGCCTTTCAGATGCAGATTTTTACTTTAAGGTTCACCCTGTGGGTCCGCCCAGGCTGGCTAGGGCGGAGCTAGGCCTTGACCTTCAGACACACCCCTCGCCAGCTCTTAGGACTACCCCGGAACAAATTCTCCTCTCCACTGGCCACCCCCACCCCCCACCAATTCCCCAGGCTACTCCCAAATCTTTCCGGCCTAAGCCCATCCCCATTTTTGCCGGGACGATCCTTCCCTCTGGCTCCTCCGACCTCCTCACCTTCCATCCAGGTGCCCCACTTTCTTTCGTCAGAATTTCCCTGGTTGGATTTCATTCTGGAAGCGACCCCACTACTGCATTAGTACTGGCTGGCATTAACTAAACGGACCCCGGTCAGGGGTCCCTATCCTCAGCCAGCAAATGGAATCTCTCCGTGGAGAGTTCTAATTTCCAATACTGGAGCTCAGAGGACTCCTCATTCATCGAGGGGATCAGACCTGCCTGACAGTAGTCGGGGAGCAAATCCAGGGCGTCCAGCTTCGCCATTAATTGCAATACATTTCAAATGAGCACAGTTTTTCCATTAAAAGAAGCATTTCTGGGCGCCTGGGTGGCTCAGTTGGTTAAGCGACTGCCTTCGGCTCAGGTCATGATCCTGGAGTCCCTGGATCGAGTCCCGCATAGGGCTCCCTGCTCAGCGAGGAGCCTGCTTCTCCCTCTGACCCTCCCCCCTCTCATGTGCTCTCTCTCTCTCTCGTTCTCTCTGTCTCAAAAAAAAAAAAAAAAAGCATTTCTTCTCTAGAAGAAGGTATACATTGAATTTTGTTAGCAAACGAAAATTCAGCCACCTCCACCTCCAGAATGCAGGGCGTACCCCGGGGGTTGAGGGCTCCTGAATGCAAGTCTGCAGCCCAAGCACTGACTCTACTCTTTCCCTCCACCCCGTTCTGTCCCCCTACCTCCGTAGAAAGCCAAATTCAACTGGGACCCGGAAACCGTGGGGATGATCCACGGTTCCTTCTTTTGGGGCTACATCATCACCCAGATTCCGGGCGGCTACATCGCGTCTCGGCTCGCAGCCAACAGGTAACGCGCCCCCAGGGCTGGGGATCTTGGGGCTTGTGCCTCCGAAGGGGCATCAGAGGCTGGGGGCAGGGACGACAGCCCCGCGGGGATTGGAACTCCTGGGTGAGGTCTCCTGGTTCCCAGGCACCTCCTCTCTCAGGACTGGAACTGTTGGTTCCTCCTTCCAGAATTAGGCACCCAAGAGGATTTGGGTTAGCCAGGCTGGGCGCTGGTTGCCGCTTCCTCTCTGTCCTGGCTGAGCCAGCTTTACTCCAAATGGTCGACATGCCTTAAGACCTGGTAGGAGCTGAGGCCGGGCGGGAGTGGACCGAGCCGGGACTGAGCGGCTAGGTGCACAAAGGGGAGGGTGTGTGTGTGTGTGTGTGTGTGTGTGTGTGTGTTTAGAGGGGTAGAGACACGTGCTGCGCTCTCGCCCGTGCGCCCCTTGGGGGCCCCGGCTCGAGAGGGGACTGAGCGGCTGGGTGCACAAAGGGGACTGTGTGTGTGCGTGTGTGTGTGTGTTTAGTGGGGTAGAGACACGTGCTGCGCTCTCGCCAGTGAGACCCTCGGGTGCCCCGGCTCCTTGTGGTGCTGACCTCCCGGCAGGGCGCATCGAACGCCGGGCCACGGAGCCCGCCCAGATGGTGCTCTGGGTCTGAAGGATTTGTTTCTATGGAGTCAGGCGGGATTTCAGGCGCCCGGGGTGCAATTCCACCTGTTAATGAGCGCCAGTGAGTAGGGGCGGGGTGGGGAAGGAGCTCAGCTGAGTCCCCAGGCTTCCAGCTTTGCAGCCCGGGCTGCAGCCGAGGTCCTAACGCCAGCTCCAGGAATGTTGTTGGGGTCGCCTGCAGAGACACCCCAAAGTATGGGGCATAAGGGGTGGGGATGTCTAAGAGCACAGTCCGGCCACTGCAGCATGAGAGGCAGCTTTATTTGCTTCATTGTGTATATTAAGATAAATAAAACTAAATAAATTCTCCTTAAGTCTGAATTATAAAACTGAGAAAGAACACACGCACTCACTTTTTCAAGTGTTGCTTCATAAAGACCCCCAAAAAAGACTTCAGGTCTTTCCTCTGACTTTGTATCTATGACGTCGCCTTTCTCCCTCCCCTCCAAAGTCAGATTTTCTGGGGAAGATATCTTGAACTAGGCACCTCTCTAGTCTTGATCTCCTCTTTGCTTTTGTAAACTGGTCCCTTCTCATTTCTCAATAAAATCTCCGAGGAGGCCTCTTCCAGGAGCTTTGTCACCTAAGACCCATTCACCAGCGGTGACTTCCTGCCCAAGATTTTTCTGTCCTCTCCAAAGCCTCGGGAAGAATTCTTGCAAATTTCTCTTAGGCTTCACAATTGCTTGGGCCAAGATTTTTGGACAGTCCTTCAAAATGTCAAAAGAAGAGAGTAAAAGATTAGAAATAGTGCCTTTTGAATATCATATTTACCTTGACATCATGATAGTTAGTACTCAGACCCAACAGGAGACAAACTATTCTTTTAAAAAAGGAATAATTTTAAAATGAAAATCATTAACTATTTAGAGAACCCAATTCTATGGATGGGATAAATCAAATTAAAGAAAATATTTCCTTAAATAGTACTGGTAATTAACATGTTACATTTTTGGCTTCCATATCCCTAAGGCATAATGTCTCGAATCTTTTTTTTTCTCATTTTATTCCCCTAAAACAAAATAAACCTCCCAGAAAGATAATCCAAACATACGTATATGAAATATTTTCACTTCAGGGGAAAAACAACCAATAATTCACAAAAAAACAAAAATGATACAAGAAACTCAGTGTAATGTGAAATGAAATTATAATGGCTGGGCCTTTAAGGGTTTTTTTCAGAGTCAAAACCTTCATCTTGCCAATTGTTAAAATGCTAACATTTTCCTGCCAGGAAAAAACACCAGGGATGCCCCAGCTTTCCCTCTTTGTAACACTGGGAGGTCAGTAAACAGGTTTTCCTGGGGGGAAAAAAAGGCAAGATCATTTCTATACTATCATTTGTGTTATGTTTAGTATGCTAACTCAGGTTCTAATTTATTTGGTAGATTTTTCTTAAAGGAAAAAATTGTGAACTTTAGAAGTCATATTTGGATCTGAATTCACCTTACCTTTATTGGATATTCAAGGGAGAGAAACTTAATATTTTCATAATGTTTTCAATGTCTTCTGTTCTCCAAGACTGAGAAAACTAAAATTTATTGTAAAATATGACAAACATATAGAGGATATAGACTAACTTCCTTATCAGATCTTAGGGTTTTGACATATTTGTCTCATTTAAAAAATATAACAAAATGTTACAAATACAGTTGAAGCTTCCTGTGAAAACATTCCCTTTTCTGATGACGAAAGTATTGTATCCTAATAAAAATATATTAAAAAGAAAATATAATAAAAATCATAAATTAATCACACAGAGACCCTCTTATTAACATGTTGGTAAATGTCCAAATAGTCCTATATATGCTACATAGAATTTTATCTTAGAACTTTTTTATTAACACAAAATCTGAGAGATTTTGAGAATTGGTTTGAAAGATGTGCATTTCCTAATATGATCCTTTTTCAAAAATAGTCAAAACAACACAGCAAGACCAGTTTTCCACCTACAAATATTGTCTGCCTATTCAAATAAACTTCTCCCTATAGATCATCTAATAGTAGAACAAGATTTCCCTTGGGTGGATTACTGGGGACAGATTCCTTTCCCTCTAGGTGTAAAAGAAGCTCACTTAGGAAAGTGTTTGCCATCACAATTATGGGCGGAACTGGAGTAGAGGAACTGAGGTGTGTGTCTTGGAGAGAAGGGCCTCTGGATACACCTCCTGGCAAATTTCTCAGTGAAAAACCAACAGCAATGATGTGGCTTCTCCATTTTATGTTTTAAGCAAAAGCAGCTGCACCCTTAGTCAGAATACAGAATCTTGGTCCCTTTTCTGGTCAGATTCTAAGTATTCTTGCTTTCTTTCTCATTGAGAAAAAAAGCTAGGGAGAGAAATCTCAGTCCCCGAGGAGGACTCTTGCATCATTTTTTCCTTTGTCTTTTCTTTAAGGGCTATTGCACATTGTAGGCAGGAGAATTTAGTCACCTCCCTGGAGGGCTTTGGGATGAGGAACCAAAGGGAGATTCCTTACAAAATCTGTAGTGTCTCTAGATGAGCATATTTACTATAGTGATAACAGTGTGTTGGGGTCAAATTATTGTTGCCTTTAAATAGTACAGGACATGGGGCTTACAGTAATCCAGATAATTGCAAATGTGAAATTGCTAAGGATTATTTTTACCTTGCATTTTGACTGATGAGGAACCTAGGCAAGTACTTAACAGGAGAAACAACAGAATTTCTGCAAAGGGCATAATCACAGATGGTCAGATTTACCAAAGAATATTTGGTCAACGTTACGTTTTCAATGGACAATATTATCTTCGCAAAGACTATTCTTTCTTCTGTCTAGGTGGCAATATTATATAAACCTTATTTAAAAATTTTTCCTATCCTGCTCATATCTTCTTGATCTGCCAATGGTGACTTCGTTTTTTATATAGCACTTATGGCCAGCTGTCATGCCAGTATTTTACTTATTTAACTTTTTGTTTTGTCCAATAAAGTGTAAGCTCCATGAGAGCAGGCAATTGTATCCATGTTGTTTTCACTGCTATATCCCTAGCATCTCAAAGAGTGCCTGGCCCAAGACAGATATTTTTTTAAAGATTTTATTTATTCATTTGAGAGAGAGAGAGAGACAGAGAGAGTGCAAGCAGGGGCGAGAGGCATACGGAGAGGGGGAAGCAGGCTCCCTGCAGGATCCCATCCCAGGACCTGGAGATCATGACCCGAGCCCAAGGCAGACACCCAACCATATGAGCCACCCAGGTGCCCCAGATATTTGTTGAATAAATAAAATGAACATCCAACGAAGTGTTTGGGCCTTTTTTAAAAGGCAGTATGACAGAGTAGTTAAGATACAGGTTCTAAAGACAAACCATGTGGGTTCAGACTCCTGAAGGTACTACTTAATAACTGAAAGACATAAAACATTACTTAACTCCTCTGAACTTCAGTTTATATTTCTGTAAAAGGGGACTAGTCAAAGAACCTACTTGATATGAATATCATGACAGCTAAATAAGAGAATATGTGTAAGGTTCTTAGAAGTGCCTGGCTCTCACTAGATGTTGGCTGTTATCATTTATTATTAATTAGGTCCTAACTTCAGAAAAAAAATGAAAGAATAAATAATATCTTAAGGCCATTCAGTATTACTTATGTTTAAATTGGTCTTAAGTATTAGTAATGCAAAAGGATTATTTCTATTGTGATAAAAATGCATCTTTCCACCTGTCAGATTTCTAGCTTTAAAATTATTTCCCTATACACATTATTCCAGCTAAAATTACTGTTCACTGATAATGCCTTAAGTCTCATTTGAAGGACTGTCTTAGGAAAGCTTTTTAGCCAAGGGTATAGAGAGTGCTAGTAATTCAGTGCATTCAGTCTTTGAATTCTAGTCAGGCATTATAAAAACACTTAGAGAAATCCATTTAAGTTTGAGGTTAGACTTCTCTGTTAAATGTTACAGTTTATTTCCCCCTACTCCTTTATTTAAAAAGATTTTAATTCCTGGTGCAACATTTTGTCTTTTCAGGTATTTCTTGGGTTTCTAACTTGACTTTTGCTAAAGAAAAAAAAATAGTTCTTTATTTGAATAAGAGATTGAGGATCCTATGTGTCTGTAACATGCAGTGAACTTTAGCTAACAGAAAGAATCCATTATTAGAGAGGGATAAGGCTCATCTAATCCAATCTTCTCACTTAAGAGACCAGGAAAGGAAATAGAGAATCAGGGAGGTGGTGACTTGCCCACCAGATTGGGACTACAACTCAGGTGTCCAGCAACGAATGACCTCAGGCTATCTCTACACTGAAATTTAGCATCTCTGCCTCAAGCTGAGCCATCTGCTCTCTCAAGGAGTGCCTACAGTCTATCATGCCCCAAATCCAGGATAGAAATCCAAGAATTAGAAAGAGAAGCCTTTAGCTGGCCCAAGGGTTTCTTACATTTTGGTGGCAGGAGAAACATACTGTATTTGTGTGGGTGTGTGTGTATGGACTCCCAAATGATTTGGCTACAGCATGAATGATTCTGTTGTTTTCTCTGCAAGAGACAAAAACCCAAACGTGATAATGACTTAAACAAATAGTGTGATTTTCTATAAGAGAAAATATGGCATTTAGAACTTTTTCTCCCTAATCAGCCCTTTGGTAGTATGGGCTCCTGCAATATTTCAGAGGTTTGAGCATCACTGGGCAAGGGGGTGGGGGTGGGGGGGAATTTAGACCTTTTGTCTGCAAAAAGGAAGGTATTCTTCCTTGGGATTTTGATGGATACAACTCAATTCATACCACTGTTATGAAAGAGAGAATAGTTTCTACTTAAAAAAATCAACAAATTCAAATCCATGGATTTTAAAACTGTTAACTCATGTGAATTTACATTTATAAAAATGAAATTTGGTATACTTTAGGTAAATAACCTGGCTTGCCTGATTCTGAAAAATTCTCTTGTGAGAAGGATTTTCAGAAGGAGAGGAATGAAGATACTTTGAACATAATATCTTCATATTTTAAACCCAGGAAGGGACAATTTTACCGGTGTTATTCTTTTTCCTTCACAGAAATAAAACAATGAAGATGTGCTTTATTTACTGGAATAAGCATTGGAAATTAATTCTTTTTTTAAATTTTATTTTATTATGTTATGTTAATCACCATACATTACATCATTAGTTTTTGATGTAGTGTTCCATGATTCATTGTTTGCGTATAACACCCAGTGCTCCATTCAATACATGCCCTCTTTAATACCCATCACCAGGCTAACCCATCCCCTCACCCCCTCCCCTCTAGAACCCTCGGTTTGTTTAATTGTCAGTACCAAACACATATGCAAACATTATCTATCTATCTATCTATCTATCTATCTATCTATCTATCTATCTATCTATCTATCATCTATCTGTGTATCATCTATCTATCATCTATCACTCATTTTTTTCCTCTCTACTTACTTACCATTGCAATATCTATTGCAAGCAAGGGTTCCATAATCCTTCCTGTGAGAAACATTTGCAAATTCCTTTTGTGTGAGAAAATAATTCAGACTATGAACGTAAAGCTGCGGCAAGACCACCATCCTGCTGTGGTGGAAGTGGTTTATCATGATCCGGTCCTTTAGGACCAGAGATGACTCTGTTTCACTCATATAGCAGCCCATCAGACATCTCGCTGCCTTCCCATTGTGGGATCTATAGGGACAAAGCGGAAGAGACTTTCCTTTTTCCTGACAGAAGAAAATACCTTTCCACAAGACGAATAAATGGAGTGAGAGAGGGAGGGGTCCCTAAGGGCTTGCACGTGGTTTGCTGACAAGAGCTTCTCTTCCCTTCGATTCTCCCTCCTCTCCTCTCACCCTTTACTAGCTCTGGCTTCCCCTGTGGCTGCCACATCCAAGGATGGCAGTGCCGAGGCAGCCTCAGGAGGGGAGGGCCGTGATTTTGAGGGAGGAGAGAGTCAGGTGGGCAGCTGGTGGAATGATTGTCCTGCTGCCATATGCCACTGCTGGGCCTGTCTAATTTCTCTGTCATGAGTGATGAAGTCATTTTTACAACTTAATGATGTACCAAGGGACCCAGAGGGCTGGCTTGTGCTTGTGTATTCCTTTTTAAATATGGGAATGGGGCATCAGATGTGACAAAGGGAGGCGCCGGAGCCCTGATTTGATTAGATTAAATAGATTAAACAGCCTGAATCAGTCTATTCCTACACACCCTCTAGGACAGGATTAGCGCCACACCTGGGGTGAGGAACACTAGTTCCCTGTTAAGTGACAAGCCACTGTCCAAATGGAAATGGATTGATCGATTTGGGGAAAATGGATATCATCTGTAGAAGTGACAAGGCACCAGTGTTCCTGTCACCTCCACCAGGCAAATCCTTTTGGGGTGGGCTTGCTAGCTGAGGGTATTGTGGCTGTGGGTCATAGGGAAATAACATGACTGAGAATTTCACAGCTAACTCACCCTGGACCACAATGAATGTTAATCATCAGGCAGGGTGTGATGCAGGTTTTCAGCAATTGCATTTGCTTTTCCAAACATTTCTGTATCAGGGACACTATATGCTTCTCAATTTTGGGAATCTGTTTAGTAATGTAGAGCCTTCTACCGCACACACATACATACAAATGCACACACACCTGTGTCCTTAAAGTCATTCTATGTAAGAGGATCTAATCATTTCCCACTGGAAGACAAAGGAGAGAGAGAGAGAGAGAGAGAGAGTGTGTGTGTGTGTGTGTGTGTAACAAGCAGAGGGAAAACAAGTAGAAATTAGGTTTTAACTTGAAAATAAGCAAATTGAATTCATTTTAATATGTCATTTGCTGCAGGGGAAATCATGAGGAAAACAACAATTCTAAGTAGCTTTCAAGTGGTTTATCATTTTGAAAGCAATCTTTCTTATTAGCAAATGGCCCTTATTTTATTTCACAGAGATTATGATGTTCTTTGAGAAATGGAAAGCACCCATCAGTTTCTAATCCTGTTCTTAAGGCATTTGAGATGTTAAGATTTTTCACATTTAGTTTGCATGTTTCTTTGCCTTTTTTTTTTTCTTGGCCCAATTACTGACACCGTCTCTTACTTACAGTCACAAACATGGATTTTTCAGGTAGAACTTTAGCTGCCAATTATATAAGGAGAAGGACTGTAGGTGAAATGAAATATCATGCTAGTTGAGATGCAACTTCCTCTGTGGAACTTCAAGTTAGGCAAAATTTATTTAATTAATAACTTGAATATAAATATATATTTATATATTGCCTGATATTACATATACTGCCTGGTATTATAGAGAACTTAGATTTACAAAGTAAACAAGTATGTTAAAAATAGACAAATATTTATTTGGGGAAATTTGTTTAGAGAAAATGTGTTTTTTTAAATGTAAAGTTTAATATTTCTTTATTTACCTATACATTATTCACCTTTACTTAGACTAAATGGTGGATCAGACCATAAGTGAGCTTCTTTTTTTTTTTTTTTAAAGATTTTATTTATTTGAGACAGAGAGAATGAGAGACAGAGAGCATGAGAGGGAGGAGGGTCAGAGGGAGAAGCAGACTCCCTGCCGAGCAAGGAGCCCGATGCGGGACTCGATCCCTGGACTCCAGGATCATGACCTGAGCCGAAGGCAGTCGCTTAACCAACTGAGCCACCCAGGCGCCCCCATAAGTGAGCTTCTTAACTGACATAGATTATAAAGCAAACAAAAAAAAACAAAACAAAACCCAGACTCTAAATCAGAAGTCAGCTTAATTTTACAAACATGTAATTGGTTACTTATATTGAATAGAGTCTTAAATTTCTATTCTATAATCAGCATTTATTAACACATTCTCAAACAAGCTACATTATTATTTGATAGGTCACTAAACTTAGCCTTTAGCCTGTTGAGAAACAGAAAAAGTACCGGAGAAAATCCACAATGAAATTTCAAAAGACAAAAAAATAAAAAAGAAATTGTAAAAATGAACCTTAAAAGCAGCATAGATGTTCTTCTTAGGCGCTACTGAAGTCAAGCAGTAACAGGATTGCTTAATTTATGTGATGGAGTAAACTACAGCATTCTCCTTCCCTGTAGTTAAAAAGAGTTTAGAAATCTAGCTTTTAGATTAAAACAGGGAAAAACAAAGCCAGCTCTACTGAATGGAAACAGAAATGCTACTCTAACCAGGCACCATGGAGAGGGATGAGTGAGTATCAGGAAAGCTTTTCAATCAATGAGAAGTAGATCATTCAGGGATAACATTTCCACCTCTCCCTAAATAGTACATTTGTATTGGGTTGGGAAGAGAGAGAGGATATGAGTTATAAATTGTTTTTATAATTGCCTTAGTTCCCCATTTCAGGAGGCAGATGAAATTAGAATTGAATACAATACTAAATATATGTATCACTAAACTTTTTATGTATAGCGATCATCTTTCTTCCTCATAGAGACTATAAGGCAGACATTCTTAACACTTGTTTTACTGATGAGAGAACTGAACACAAAATAGCACTTATTTCCCCAACGATCACTAGCTGATAAGGGGAAGAGCTGGGGTCTGATTTCAAAGGGTCCCCAGGATCCCCCTTCAAAGGATCCCCAGGATCCCCAGGATGTCTGATTTCAAAGGACGTGCTTCTTTACTAAAAACATTTCTCCTATTAAGTAACTTTACTGTGTGCTCTTTAAAACATTGATTTTACAGTCTCTTAGAAAAATTCACCATATTACTTAGTGCTAGGCTAAGCTCATAGGAAAGAACATGGCTGTGGAATAATTTAAGACATTTCTTGCCTGATTTTGGTTTTTAGACAAGCCTTCTAATCAGGATAAACTTGGAAACCTATTATGGTGGGAATTGCTTTCTGAGCAGCAGTGCTCTGAAATACAATTATGTGTCAATGTTGGAACCAGTGCTAGAGATAATGAAACTCACAAGAATAGTACATGTTTCTTGGTGTATAATCTATTTCCTTCTACTGAGGTATCAAAAATATATTCAATGCTTATGTTTGTTTGTTTTTGTTGACATCGGGCCAAACAAAACTAATGACTGTCAAGCATAATACAATATACACGATGAGGACATTAAAAATTGATAAATGGTGGGATTCTTTAAGAAGACAATATGTCATCTCTGAATCATTACCACCTAATTTAATTTTGAAAGCAGAGCTTTAGAGACAGTGGTCTCAAATGCTGATGAGGATGCTGTGATAAACAGAGAATGTAATGGCGGTTGGTTTCCGGAGATTCTACAGTGTTGTTGGGAAAACAAGGATGAGGCCAGACTGGGCCACGTACTTGAACTCAGCAACTATCTCAAGTGAGCATTTATCCACAGGAATACTCTAAACTCTAGTTCGTAGCTGCCATCCTACAGTTATTCTATGAGAGTAACTCAGCTTCCTAGGATTATTAGGATACCCAGAACAGCAGTTCATCCCCACTAAAAGTGCAAGAACAAAGAAATGGTCAATTGATTGAAAAGGATATTGGAATAATAAAGGTTCAAAGAAGAAAGATCTGTTATCACCCACATATATCTCAGGAAGGGAAGTTATCATTGCTCTCTGTTTAAAGTCTTTATACAAAAGTAACCTTTAAAAAAATTTTTTTTTAAATATTTTATTTATTTATTTGACAGAGAGAGAGAGCACAAGCAGGGAGAGCAGGAGAGGGAGAAGCAGACTCCCCGCTGAGCGGGGACCCCCCCCGCCCCCGACGTGGGGCTCAATTCCAGGACCCTGGGATCATGACCTGAGCTGAAGGCAGACGCGTAACCAACTGAGCCACCCAGGTGTCCCTGGGTGGTCATTTCTTAAGAGCATATCATGTACAAAGCATTCTGCTAGCATCATGGAGTTTGAACAAGTGAAATAAAGACCTGGACTGTGTTCCCCACAAATAATGCAGGGGTTTAGGGGAACAGGTGATCTCTTGAGTTAAGTCTTACGAAAGCAATCTATAGTTGCTTGAGGGATACCTGAGAGAAAAGATTATCTGAAAAAAGAGGTGTGTGTGTGTGTATCTGTGTGTGGTAGGTAGGTATTAGGGATAAGGGTGGAAGTATGCTAAGTACCAAGACCATATAATTCATTTGGATAATGCCATACATTTTAAAAAAATGTTTTGTTTCCTGCCAGATATTTTAGATGACCTATTGAGCTACAGATTGAGAGCCTGATGCAGTTCAATCCATTCTGTATGCCTTCAGAATGGGAGGTAGAATTTTTATTCTATGTCTTCACTCACTTTAAGCTGATAGAATTTCTTTTTTTTTTTTAAGATTTTTATTTATTTATTTTAGAGAACGAGCAAGAGAGAACACAAATTGGGGAGAAGGGCAGAGAGAGAGGGACAAGCAGACTCCTCATTGAGCAGGGACTCAGGGCTGGCTGCCAGGGTCCTGGGATCGTGACCTGAGCCAAAGGCAGACGCTTAACTGACTGAGCCACCCAGGCGTCCCTAAGGGGATAGAATTTCAAGATGACATGGAACAACTCTGAATCCATTGTCACAGAATACTATTTCACCAGGGCAAAAGCATGCTGGGAAAAAAAAGGGCAAAGAATAAGAATTCTCTGAAAACTCTAATGAATGTTGGGAAATTCCTGTATAATGATAGCTGACATTTATAAACCATTTACTATGAACCAGACACTGTCCCCTTTCATAACTGATTCCTTTAATCTTCATGATAGTTCTTTGAAGTATGAAAACTGATTATTTCCATTTTACTAATGGAAAAAAGTAAGGCTTAGAGAATTTAAGTAATAACAACTTGCCCAACATTATACTTAGAAAGAAATTAGAGTTGGAATTTGAATTCACATACCGTAACCACAGTTTTTATTCTTAATATTATGTTATGCTGTTTATATGTCCCCAGGAGAAATATGGCAGTTGCTCAGTCAAATTGGCCAGTTAAGGCAGTCGAAATTAGGCCAGAGAACTTCGTTTTGGGTCTTGATCCAACCATCTAATTACAATTTGTGCTTTGTAAAGGATATTGCCCCTTTTACTAAGTGTTTCCATTCCATTCTTGCCCCTCCCCTCTTTAAATAAAGGTAGACCCCCTTTTCTAGCTAGGTCTACCTCTGTCCACTTTAGGCTTGTCCCCAGTCCTGCCCTGATCTGTCATTTTTGTGATATCTTGGGGGAATATCTAACATGGTATTGCTAAACCAATGATTCGCAAGTCAGGAAAAGTAACATCAGCATCATCTGGAAACTAGTTAGAAATGCAAATTCTCAGGCCCCACACAAACCTCCTGAACCAGAAGCTCTGGCACCCAGGGTTCTGTGTTTGAACAAGCCCTCGAAGATGATGATCGTGAATGATGAAATCTGAGAATCACTGTGCTGAACTATTTTATATTCTGGAACTTGTATTCCATACTTAGTTCTATTTCTTCCATTTCTCTTTCGAAAGCTAGACTTTGCTCATTAAAAGACAAAACCCTCCCCAAATAAGCTTCTCAGTTTAACTACTTTGGAACCTAGGACAGGAGTAGAATCCTTTTTTTTACTCCTCACTGCTGCTGTCATCCATTATTCAACAAGTTTTTGTCTCCCAAAATTGTTGCCATTTTATCTGCTGCTGATGGAACTGTGTGAGTACTAGTTCTGTTGTTATTACAGTAGAGTAGAACTTAGCAGGTGAATATCTAGGATCAACAACCAGACTGAGTCAATACAAACCATAATTCTCCACTTAGTATCTATGTGACTGTAGCAAGCTATTTAAACCCACTTGCACTTCATTATTCTATGAAATAAGGACAGCATTAACAGCATGCTGATATTATTGTTAGCTTAAAATGAGAATCTAGAACAGTGACTGACATACACTAACAATTCAATAGCCATTGGCAATTTATTATTATTTCTACTTGACTGACTCACATTTATGGATTTATTTTTATGTGCCAGACACCTTTTAAGTGCATCATTTTTAGTCTCACAGCAATCCTATGACATGTAATAGATGAATATCATTGTTGTACAGATCCTAACACCCTTTAAATGCTTAGGATATGCCAGGCATTCTTCTAGATGTTTTACTTAAAATAACACATAGGTTCTGTTAATATCCCCATTTTGTAGACAAGGAATGAAACATAGTTAAATAAACTGCTCAAGATCACTCAAGTAATAGATGATAGAAATGAACTTTGAAGCCAAGCAGCCAACCTTAGAATCCATGCTCTTGACCATTACATGGCTCTGCCCTTTTTATAGACAAGGAATTAGAAGCCTAGATATGTTAAGTAATTTTCCAGTCATGCAGTTATTAAGGGACGAAGCTAGGGTCTTATAAAAATTTCTGTACCATATTTATGTCACTTTCTCCCCCTCTACCACCATTAGTGACTTTGGTGACTTGCTCCTCTGCAAGTCAGCATCTTGCTTAAATTTACATGGATCCTGATCACTTTCTGTCTCCCTGGCCTCATAGATTCCTCTGTCCTTAATTCTAGTAAGCTTCGTGTTTACTTCTCCTTAAGGGCTTACTCATTGTTTACCCTCTACAGTCACTCTAAGTTGCATCATCTCCAGGATGCCATGGACTTACAGACTTTGCTCTTCCCCTCTTTGTTCAGTCTGTGTTTCCTCACACCCTCCTCACACCATCCTTGTTCATAATCTCACTCTTGATGGTCTTACTTCTGTTACTCAGGGTACTGGGTACCACCATGTCCAGCCAACGTGGAAGTTTCCCTATGAAGGGCTCACTTCTTGGTCACCCCAGCTGGAATGGATTTTTCCCTCTTTTGTTTTTCATTTGTACTCTTATTATGACCTTTGGTTTAAGTTGTCTCTTGCTACTTGTCTCTCCCTTCCTTTCTCCTACTATATCCCGGGCCATCTTTATCTTTTCTCCTGAGTGCCTGATAGCATCATATTGGTGAAAGAGCACAGATTTTCACATCAGCCTGGATTCCAGTCTCCACTTTACTGCTTGCTTTTGTCTTGCACAATCATTGTCTCCAGTTTCCTATTTGTAAAGTGAAATGAATGTGTGGCTCAGAGAGCAGTTGTGAGGATTAAATGAATTAATGTAGGTGGAGCGTGTATAGTAAGCGTTCGGTAGGTTTTAGCTACCTTTTCCTTCTCAGCACTGTACCCTACTCTAAATATAGGCTCACAAAGAATTAGAGTGTGAATGCATAAATGAATGTTGAATGAAGTGGCTGCTTTAATTTTGGCTGTGTGTAGCACAGCAAGAGAAAGTGTGAAGGGTTCCCATACTGGGCAAGAATTTTGATAATCAGAATTTTAATTACCTGGGTATTGAGTTGGATAACAATGATATGAAACTTTAAAAAGAAGATGAGGTTCTGAAAAGTCTGATAGATTTCATTCTTTTTTTTTTTTTAAGATTTTATTTGTTTGACAGAGAAAAAGGTAGTGAGAGCAGGAACACAAGCAGGGGGAGTGAGAGAGTGAGAAGCAGGCTTCCCGCTGAGCAGGGAGCCCAATACAGGGCTCAATCCCAGGACCCTGAGATCATGACCTGAGCCGAAGGCAGACGCTTAACGACTGAGCTACCCAGGCGCCCCTGATAGATTTCATTCTTAAATAGAAAAAAAAGTCAATGCATTTTTATGATCCAATAGCAACTAATAATGAAAAAGGGATAGTTAAAAGAATTTAGGAACTTAAAAGTAGGAATCATTTAGATATGTCACAAGATTATATAATTAGAAACACTATCCAGGGCAAGAGTAGAAAATAAACTTTGAAAGTGATCTATTGATGTTTTCTTTCAGGAATAGTAGGGTGAGTTCAAATAGCTTTGTGAAGATTATTATTTAAATTTACAGTTAGAATCCCGAAACACATTACTAACTACATGTGTGCATAATCAGATGAAAACCCTAGTAGTAAAACCCACTGGCTTTGGAATCAGACAGACTAGATTTGAACCAGGGTTCTTCTACTTGGAACTGATGAACAACTTGTGCAAGTGATTTCACTTATCTCAGGCTTAGTTTCTTCATCTATGAAATGGGTGTATAAATAATACCCATCTCACTGGGTTGTGAAGTAGTTGTGGATTTTATGGCATGTGAGGTGTTAGCATAATGGTGTCTAGCAAGTTGAAGAAGAACTTAGTAGATTTAGGGCTAACTCTAGTGGGTGCTCAACAAATAGTTCATAACTGATTCAGTTCTACTGGTGGATGATTTTTGTCCCCCAGAGGACATTTTACAATTTTTGTAGACATTTTTGGTTGTTACAACTTGGGGGCAAACACTACTGGCTTCTAATGTGGAAAAGCCACTAGACATACAATGCACTGGACAGAGAATTATCCATCCTGAACCATCGATCGAGCGGAGGTTGAGAAACGAGCTACAGAATGGGTAAAATTCATCTCTCTTTGGCATATATAGAGACGCAGTATCTTAAAACCCTTCAGAGAAAGTGATGGTTGAAAGTTATACTCATAGAAAATAAACTTTTTTTTTTAAAGATTTTTTAATTTATTTTTCAACAGAGAAAAAGAGACAGCGAGAGAGGGAACACAAGCAGGGGGAGTGGGAGAGGGAGAAGCGGGCTTCTCGCTGAGCAGGGAGCCCGATGTGGGACTCGATCCCAGAACCCTGGGATCATGACCTGAGCCGAAGGCAGACTCTTAACGACTGAGCCACCCAGGCGCCCCATAGAAAATAAACTTTATGCATCATACTTGCAAGAAATTATTGGAAAAGAAGACACACATATTAGATAAACCTAGATATAAACCTTATGGTGTTTTTGTTTGTTTGTTTGTTTGTTTTGTGGGCTTTTTTTTGCAAATCTTAGCATGCAAAATTATCACCTGGTTTCTTATTAAAACACAGTTCTTCAGGCTTCACTCCCAGCACAGTCTGATTTGGAAACTCTGGTGTGAAAAATCTGCATTTTTAATAAGCACTCCAGGGAATTCTGATGCAGCTGGTTCATGGACAACAGTTTGAAGGGATTCGGGCGGATGCATAAGTCATCTAAACACTTTGAAAAATCCTATAGCATTATGTAGCTCTAGTTCTCATTATCCTTAAAGCCTGAAGCACGGTCAGTCTCTTTTATTATCGAGGACCATAAGCAACATGGGATACATCTACAGAAAATACAGTCAGCATGAGTTTGGCAGTACCCAGACAGCCTACCCATATGACCAAAACTCCAGTGTTGTTTGCCCTTCCTGCTTTCATCCTCTCTGTTACACAGGTAAAACACTTGCACTCCCAGAACAGTAGAAACATGTTTATCTCACCGGCCTTTGGGAACTTGCACCATTCACCACTAGGTCCAGGAAACATGCCCCATACACTTTCTCCTATTTCCTCTCAGCCTTAAAGGAAACCTCCAAAATGTCCTGGGGTTTGCATACAAGAACATTTGGATTGCATTTTTAAGAGAGGTGAAAAATTCTTTCAACATAAATGTAATGATCAACAAAAATTCATCTTAAATCAATTTTTATAACCATTTTGGGTTCTTATTTTATAAAGACAGGTTATGGGATTTTGCCTTTCTTTTCTGAAAAAATAAATCCATATTTGGCAGACGTTTAATGTCACTGGGTGTGTGGCATTTTAATGGGAGTAATCATTTTTAGAAATAGAAAGTTTCTATTTTGTGATAGACATTTAGGAAATAAATTATTCTTTGTCTCAAACCTAGAGATACCTATTCAGCAAACAGCACAGAGGAAGAATAGAACAAGATATTTACCTCCTGAGTGATGACCCCAGTGGCGAGAAGCCACTGAGGACAGGCGGATATTAGATTACATCAAATAAACAAAAGTATTTGACCTGGTCTATGATTCATAGAAAAACAGCTGATCCACTTTGGCCCTTCATAAAGTCATTTCTCAAATTTCAGTAGCTGATTAATAATGATCAAGGCCCCCTTCAGAAGCGCCAATCTTTAACTCTTACGGTTAAATGGGCCCCATGGAAGAATCAGAGCCTCTATGAAGCAACAATCTTCACTGAATTCAAGGCTCAACGTTCGACTGTAGAAAACTTGCACAAGACACACAGCTTAGCTCATTAGAGATAGTGTGTCCCCAGACTTCTCTCCAAGACGATATTTTTAAAGGTACCCAGTTAAGGGAATATTTTTCTTACTAGTGTGAACATTATGGAAGATTTTTTAAGAACAGAGTGGAATTTTTGCTTGCAGATGGAGGAGGGGGTGAGCACCATATTTTCAGCAATTCTTTTCTGAATCGTGTGTGTGCTGCTGAAGGTGTGCCTCAGGCAGTCCCCCCACTCACATACACAAAAAAGAGAGAAAATATATATATAAAGTAATAGTTATTTTCATTACAAATACTTGTGCTGTGGGATCTAATCATGAGATTTCTTGGGGCATTTAAAATATAATTCCATTCATAAAATTTTTATGTATGTGCAGCTTTTAGGAAGTTGCAAATGGTCATATAATGTGAGACGTAACTCCATTCAGGAATTTGTTATTTTTTTGACAACTTTTCAGTGAGTATCTGCTATGTGTCAGGCACTGTGCTGTGTTAGGGATATAACAGTGGACCTCGAAAATACACTCTTGCCCCAAAGCAGCTTACATTGTAGACTGAGATATAGACCCAAACCGTAGACAATGATTTGGTAAATATTTGCAACTGGTTGTTGTTGTTGTTGTTTTAAGATTTTATTTATTTATTTGTCAGAGAGAGAGATAGAGCACATAAACCAGGGGGAGCGGCAGGCAGAGGGAGAAGTAGGCTCCCCGCTGAGCAAGGAGCCCAATGTGGGGCTCGATCCCAGGACCCTGGGATCATGACCTGAGCCAAAGGCAGATGCTTAACCGGCTGAGCCACCCAGGCATCCCAATATTTGCAATTTGTAATTAGATCTATGAAGAGAATAAATATGAGTACATATAGCTGGATTTATTAAATCTTTCTCTTATTTCTTGTGCGTCAATTATGTAACATTTCAAGATAGTCAAAATACCTATTTGTAGTGGTTAACCAAGTCCAGAACACATTTTATTCTTTTAGAAAAAATCTACCTTAAAATTAGCAAGCCAAGAAGAGGGCTCTCACCAGAGCCTGGCCAGGAAGCACCCTCATCTCCAGTTTCCAGCCTCTGGAACTGTGAGAAGTCAATTTCTGTGCTTTAACCACTCAGTCTATGGTACATTGTTATGGTAGACTGAGCTAATATACAAGTGTTCGTTTTACAGTGGGAAAAAAAAAATTGCCTTCAATTAACTTGACCTGAGAAATTTAGATCTATGAACTCCTTTTCTTTTTCAGGGTTTTTGGAGCTGCCATACTTCTTACCTCTACTCTGAATATGCTAATCCCATCAGCAGCCAGAGTGCATTATGGGTGTGTTATCTTTGTCCGGATATTGCAGGGCCTTGTTGAGGTATGGAACTGCAGGATGGCGCCATCTGAAGGTTGGCATGTTAATCAGAACCAGCAGATTATCTTTGACTTGATCTATAAATAAACATTTTATAAAGTTGTGACTACAGAGTATGCTTGAAAAGTTGGAAAATTAAGGCATTCAGATATTTTGTGTTTAAATAATGCTAAAGTACAACTGTGACTGCTTGCCTCCCCTTCTCTAGAATGGAGTGGTATTAAAGAAATGTTTAGTGACTATTTGACTGAAAAAAAAAAGGGGGGGACAAGCACTTTGGTTAATGTGCTGTGAGGAGAATTTCTGAGTCTGTCCTTTGCTGGTGATAACCCTGAATTAATACCTTTGGGGAGATTTATACCACATCCTTGTTAGACTTGAATCATGATTTGTTTTTTCACTGGAATATTTCATCTACTAATTCTTTGGGAATATAACTCTAATGATTGACTTTTTTTTAAATTTAATTTTATTATGTTATGTTAATCACCATACATTACATCATTAGTTTTTGATGTAGTGCTCCATGATTCACTGTTTGCGAATAACACCCAGTGCTCCATGCAGAACGTGCCTCTTTAATACCCATCACCAGGCTAACCCATCCTCCCACCCCCCTCCCCTCTAGAACCCTCAGTTTATTTCTCAGAGTCCATAGTCTCTCATGGTTCGCCTCCCCCTCCGATTTCCCCTCCTTCATTTTTCCCTTCCTGCTATTTTCTTCTTCTTCTTCTTTTTTTCTTTTAACATATAATGTATTATTTGTTTCAGAGGTACAGGTCTGTAATTCAACAGTCTTACACAATTCACAGCGCTCACCAGAGCACCCTCCCCAGTGTCTATCACCCAGCCACCCCATCCCTCCCACCCCACCCCCCACTCCAGCAACCCTCAGTTTGTTTCCTGAGATTAAGAATTCCTCATATCAGTGAGATCACATGATACATGTTTTTCTCTGATTGACTTATTTTGCTTAGCATAATACCCTCTAGTTCCATCCACGTCGTTGCAAATGGCAAGATTTCATGGGGGTTTTTTTGATGGCTGCATAGTATTCCATTGTGTATATATACACCACATCTTCTTTATCCATTCATCTGTTGATGGACATCTTGGCTCTTTCCATAGTTTGGCTATTGTGGACATTTAAAAACCTCAGATTAGCCTACCTATTGCCCTTCTCTTCTCCTGAAATATAGTGGGAGTAGATAAATCAGATAAAGTATTAAGCACTGAAAACATTCTCTTTTCTCTCCAAAAAGAAAGAAAAAATTGGTAGGATAAAAATATATAAAATGGGTAATTATTTTATTTTATTTTTTTTAAAGATTTTATTTATTTGACAGAGAGAGGCACTGTGAGGAAGGGAACACAAGCAGGGGGAGTGAGAGAGGGAGAAGCAGGCTCCCCACGGAGCAGGGAGCCCAATGCAGGGCTCAATCCCAGGACCCTGGGACCATGACCTGAGCCGAAGGCAGACACTTAACAAATGAGCCACCCAGGCGCCCCTAAAATGGATAATTATTTTAAAAGCCTTAAGTTCTAGACACTACTTTCAGGAAGTGTGAGCTTCAAGGATCTAAGCTTTATCTTCCTCTATCTGGATTCCTTATATCTGGGAATCACTGTGTTTAATGCCTCATGAAAAGGCCTCCCACATTTCTCAAACTGTTCAAAGTTCCAGATGAATGGAGTAATAGAGGATCTTTTCTTTTGCCTTCATCAGAAGAAAACTGAGGTGGGAGGAAGAGTTGAAGGGTGGGGAGAATTTGGTCAGGTCACTAAAAAGAAGCCATGTCTTACCTGATCTGGGCTGAAAGTTTTTAAAGTGGAATTTCAGGGAATTAGTAAAGATCTATGAGTAGCCGCTTTCCCTAATATCTTGAGCCCATTCTAAGGAGACAGCATCAGAGAGGGGATTGTGCTTATTTTTCAGTGACCCTGTATCCTAAATGGTGATATATATCTTCCCCGTCACAGGGCGTCACCTATCCAGCATGTCATGGGATATGGAGTAAATGGGCTCCTCCTCTAGAGAGGAGTAGATTGGCAACCACCTCCTTCTGTGGTGAGTACTGCATGCAGATATAGTTATGGTGGGTAAAAGTTTAGGAACAAGTTGGATAAGAACTGAAAGTTGATATAGCTCATCTGTAAAATCATTTGTGTGTGTGTACATGAGGAAAGGTTTTTGACCACCACTTCAATTTCTTTAATTCTTATTGGTCTCCTTAAATCCTCTATTTCTTCTGTGTTTTGTATTTTTCTAGGAGTTCATCCATTTTATCTAAGTTTTCAAATATATTCATGAATAATTTTTATTTTTTATTTTTATTATTTTTTTTAAGATTTTTTATTTATTTATCTGAGAGAGAGAATGGGAGACAGAGAGCATGAGAGGGGGAGGATCAGAGGGAGAAGCAGACTCCCTGCCGAGCAGGGAGCCTGATGCGGGACTCGATCCAGGGACTCCAGGATCTCATGAATAATTTTTATAATAGTCTTTTTAATTTATTTTTTATTATAGTCTTCTTATTGTTAGATCTCTTTTGTGTCTTGGGTAAGTAGGTCATATCCTCTTATGTAGTCCCGTATCACTGGCTATGTATGTAGATAGATATATGTTGGAGATATAGGGGTGTGAGTGTACATGCACCTAAGTATGCAAGTGTGTTTGTGAGAGCCTACCAAGAAACATGAGATGAAGTTAAGAATTTCTACTTATTTCACTTACCTACCTCCCATTCTCCCTTTTACTTTAGGTTCATATGCTGGAGCTGTAATTGCAATGCCTTTAGCTGGCATTCTTGTGCAGTACACTGGTTGGTCTTCGGTATTCTACGTCTATGGTATGTTGCATACGATACAATCAAGTTAAAAGAAATGGGTGTAAACTCAAAACAGTGAGGTAGATTGCTGAATAGACCTGCATTCACTCACATTTTTTCCATTAAGAATCCTTTCCTTATATTTTGAGAAGATCGAGGAAAATGTTCTATCTCTATGATTCTCCCTACCTTGTAATTTATTGTTTTAAAAAGGAAGTACATTGCTGCTGGAAACTTTGGGATATATTTCATATATTGTCCTTGATTATGAAGAAAAAAATTAAATTAGCTCTTGATTCGTAGCCAATTAAGAAGAAAGAGCTAGGCAGCCCCCACTACTGCTTCCTCGGCTGACCCTGCCTCGTCAAGACTGAATAGGGATGGGAAGCTGGAAGGCGATAGCAATGCTAATGCAACAGTTCGCTTTTGTGACAAAATATTAATAGTCAGCAGCGGCAGTCTCACATTTTAGTCCTCGTTGCTCCAGGATTAAATGAAATGAAGCCCTCAAATGGAAATAAAAAGCACAAGAAACCCTGAGTCCAAAGTCCCTTTCTGTTTACTTTCTAACCAGAACCAGAAAGCTTACCACTTGAGAGTACCCCTAAAGTCTCTCTCTAGGAGACTTTTTTTTTTAGCCATGAGAAAAAGAAATACAAGAGAGGTGGATTCCAACTGATGTCACTGATTAATACCGTCTTTGGACGTGGGCAGGAGAATGTGAAGTATTAATGAAGTCATGAGGTAGAACTGAACAGTATCTGGCTGCTTCCGAATTTGGCATGATCCATTCCCACTTCAAAATGTTCTCATCAGAGCAAATTCTTAGGTTTGCAGAATATTATTAAATATGCTTTATGGCAGGAGCTCTTCTGGTTCAAAAGCCATGGATAGGTTTTAGATTCATGAATGTCTTAAATGATGAGCCATGCATGCATTTGTACATTTTTTTCCTGGGGAGATATTTTTATTAGATTTTAATCCATATCTTCCATTAGATTTTCAAGAGTCCATAATTCAAAGAAGTTTAAAGCAAATGTGTATAGGGTATATAGTACAAGTTGGGATACCGGGCCAGTAAATCAATTTGGGATTGATTTACAGTAAATCAATAAGGGATTTGTCCCTTAATTGAATCCATTACTTAACTGAAAATATGATGTGACTTTAAAGTAAGAATATTAATTTCCCGGGGTGCGTGGGTGGCTCAGTCGGTTAAGCATCTGACTCTTGGTTTTGGCTCAGGTCATGATCTCAGGTTCATGAGCTTGAGCAGCCTCAGGCTCCCTGCTCAGGGAGGAAATCTCCTTCCCCCACCCCTCCCTCTGCCCCTTCCCCTGCTCATGTGCATGGCATGTGCACATGCTCTCTCCCTCTCAAAATAAATAAATAAATAAATCTTTAAAAAAAAAGAATATTAATTTCCACAAAGCATTCATGAAAACCAATCTCATTATGTCAAGTTGTATCTCATTTAGTATTTATCATAGAATGATACAAAGTTTAAATATTAGATAATCTGAAAATATCACATCCCCATAGTACTTACTTACTGTGTATAACAAAATTGGGTCTTTGAGCCACACATTCAATATTAATATTTTAAAAATTAATAATATAAATTAAATATTAATAAGATAAGATAAGAACTGTATAGTGGCTTATGTTAAAAGAAGATAATGC
Source organism: Mirounga leonina (assembly GCF_011800145.1). Taxonomy (NCBI): domain Eukaryota; kingdom Metazoa; phylum Chordata; class Mammalia; order Carnivora; family Phocidae; genus Mirounga; species Mirounga leonina. Next base: position 3,328,286 of record NW_023270418.1, read on the forward strand.
ATATATGGCAATTAGCTGACTGTCCAGCACTTCGCATTCAGTTAGCGGTAATGATAATTATTATTGAATCACAAGAGCTTTCATTTATTGAGTGCTTATTTTGTGCCATTTGCCATGCTGGTTGCTTCATGCATTATCTCCTTTAACTATATTTTGCCACAATCTCATAAAAAAGAAATCGTCTCATTTTATAGTGGAAGTTCACAGAGATTCAGTCATTGATTGGAGCATGTAGCTAATGAGTGACACAGTCAGGATTTGAATCTGGGAGAGCCATCTTCCATAACCACTACACTATGCCAAATTTTCACATACTATCTAACTCCCATTTGTGTTTGCTGTCATGTTTGGTAACGAAAAAATCTTTATCTGTGGTATAAAAGGAATCTTTATCTGTGGAAAAAATCAAAATCTGTGGTATTAAGAAATAATTCTTAGAGATTGAATGAGCAAGAAAAAAGTATTATAGAGATCAGGAGCATTTAGACTGTTACCCAAGGGATAAAGAACAGTAGAAGCCAAAAATGAAATAACTAGCCTCTGGGAAACCAGAATAAATCACTTGAAATTCTTTCTTTTATTAATACTTTAGATTTACATTACACAATAAGGGCATGTTTTAATGCTGAAAGTGCTAAATAAAGAAAGCGATGCTAAAGAAGTTTCAAACAGTTTATTGTATTAGAATTTATAGCTTTCATTTGCCCAGAGTGATCAATAGGTAATATTATGTACTGAAAATAATAATGGTATACAGTCACATAAAGTGTTAAATGTTACTACATTAATTACAGAAACTCCCACTTCCTGCCTTTTTTATGAATGATAGACACCCAGGCTAAAATAATCTAGATTTTATTTAATAATCTGTTTACTAGATCTGCAAGTGCTTACAGGAAAGGGAAATGAGTATTTTTTTGTGTGTGGAAATATAGACCACTTTCATATATTCAAAGAAGGCAAATAAGAAAATGATCCCCCCTCATAAAATTCTTTGAAGACAGGAATTTTGTCTGGTTCACCATATTTCTCTCACTTAGCAGAGTGCCTGGAATAGTAAATGCTCAGTAAATGTTTGTTGGATGTATGAACATGTTCCAAACTATACCATTCAATAATTATCCAATGCTGTGTCTCAGCATTATTGGAGACAGAGAGATAAAACTATAGGACCAGACTTCAGGAAGCTTGAAGTTCAGTGACATAACACAAGAAGAGCTGGCTGGTCAATTGGAGAAGCAGAAAATCCAATTCACATTCTAGAGAATGTGTTTGTCATGAGATTCCTGCAGTTTTATTCCAGCAAATGACAGTTACATGGGGGTATTTATGATAGATTTTTTATTTTCTTCTTTTGAACTCTTCCTTGCAGGAAGCTTTGGAATGATCTGGTACATGTTTTGGCTTTTGGTGTCTTATGAGAGTCCTGCAAAGCATCCTACTATTACAGATGAAGAACGTAGGTACATTGAAGAAAGCATTGGAGAGAGTGCAAATCTTTTAGGTGCAATGGAAGTAAGAACTTTATTATGGTGTATATTCCTGTTCTGATTCTTCATCTCACCTCCCTTTGACCAACCACTGCTGACCAACTACTTTCTGAGTCCCTATTCAACAAAACCTATTTGGTGTCAATCATGATTGTTTTCTTTCCTCCATCCATACTTTCTGACTTAGGAATGATTGCTACTTCCCCCATCTATAATTTCTTTTTTTTTCTTTATCTTTTCTTAATGATCTTCAAATTTGCCCTGGACTACGGCTATGACTAGAAACCTAAACAAGCTTTTATAAACAGTTCAATATGGTCCATAATTTAAACAAACTCAACAAATATTTGTTAATTTCAGATTGTAGGAAATGCCAGATCACCTAACACAATCATGAAAAGGACTATTTTTTTGTGTATTGAATTGTCTAAATGTTAGGTGTTATACGTGTGTATTTATGCTATATGTGGTTAAAGAAATATTAAATCATTAGAATGTCAATAATAGATAGCTGACATAAAAATATTCTTAATATAGAATCTTGTTATTGATAAAATCTTATCATTTTCAGGATTATTATTATGAAGATAAAGTATCATAAAAATATAACATGGACCCCTTTTCTGATTCTAATTTGATTTCTTGCATGGGCTCTATGGAGAGAGAAAATGCAGTTCTGTGTCAATAAAGCAAATATTTTAGTCCGCATGACATTAATATATCATAAATATTAATTAATAGCCATTTGATACTATTAAAAAATGGAAGGCAAAACTAACGTATTTAGACAGGCTCAGTAATTCAGCACCTAAACAGTAACTCAATTTCCTTATGCTGAGAGCTGGAAGGTATCACGCACGGCCGAAGAGTCAGCGTCTCCTATACATTATGCTTCTCTTTCTTTTGAAGGCTCCTCCCCTCTTTCTAATTATCTTTAATTCCAGCTCTGATTCTCTACTTCGTTTGTTAGAGAAGGTCTGTCTTTGACATCTCATCCTAGGTACAAAGGTCTATCACCCACCGTGGTTAAGGCCTTTAATGAATAAGAAAAATCCCACATTGGATATCATTCAGAAGTGAAACTTCAGTACTTAAAAAAAATTCTAACACTATGGACTGGCATTAGAAACTCCCCTGCCTGTTTCCTTCTGTAAATGGACTGGAAGTTTCTTTCTAATGGTGGCTACTTAAGAAACAAGTGGTTCTGCAGGGAGGGGTGTTGGCCATGTGTGTGGTGCCCACTGGCAGCAGTTGCTGGGAGCGGAAACGAAATATAGGCTGATCTATGGTGAGTTCAGCATTTAGCCTCAATTTCTAGCCCCAGGTAATCTGATCAACCTGTATTTTCATTACTTAACTATGCTTCTTTTATTTACCAGTTCTTGAAAGGTTGTGTGTCTAAATCAAGCATAAATTTTTTTAAACAATCAAAAATTTAGTCTAAGCGAAAACCAGTTTCTGGAAATGACCTTAAAAAGAACAGCTGGTAACTTGATAAGACAGCACAGATGATCTCAAACTCCCCCCATTTCCTTACCTTACTGCTTGCCCAAACATAATATTTTACTTCTTACTGATGTTTGATACTTTCCTGTAGCTTCAAAACAAAATTAAAAATGAGATTATATTTTAGTTATTGTACTTGTAGTTAATTTTGAACTTTTTATTGTGAACAACTTTAATATACAGCAAAGCAGAAAGAATAGTAATATCCATGTATCCACTGCATAAATGCAACAGTTATCAACACCCTGCCTTATTTACTTCATTTTTCTTTTTGCTGAATGATTTCAAAGTAAATGAGATGTCCTAACACTTTACCCACAAATACTTCACATGCATCTCTAGAAAAATAAAAATACTCTTTCACAGTCTAAGTACTATTATTATACCTAAAACAATTAAGAATAATTCCCTACATTATCTAAGACCGAGATCATATTCAGATTTCTACTACCCAGTCCAAATTCAAATCTCTAGTCTATATTCATATGTCCTTTGTAGCTATTTCTTTGGAGTCTGCATCCAATTAAGGAGCACACATTGCAGCTGACTATAATGCCTTTTAAATATTTTTTTCTTAAAAAATTAAATATAACATGTGTACAGAAAAACACACAAATCATAAGTGAACAACTTGCTTAATTTTTGTAAACCATACACACCTGTGAAGCAAATAGCCAGGTCAGTAGTAGACTGTTATCAGAATACTATAAGCCCTCCTATCACCCCGAATAATTTTTTAAGGTATAAAATTAGATACTTCTATCTTACATTTGATGAAGTATTTTACAACCTGAAGAATAAAGTTCTTAGTAGAGATGATCCAGGTATGAATAATAGAAACATTTTCCCAGCAGGAAAAAGGTATTTACTTTTAATAATATTCTGAAGTTATTTCTTATACAAACATAATACTACCATGCTGACATCCCTGTATCCAACAATTTTCATTTTCTGTGAAATAAGTATATTTATCTGGCGTTATTTTCCCGGAGTATATAGGACTTAAAAAACACACTTTTTGAACCCAGCTAGGATGTTGTCACTGGATATTTGTATTCAAAGCCAAGGTACTCATTATATGTTATTAGGTATTCTTTTGTTTTTGTTTTTTGTCATATGTATTTGTGATCACGACAGTATAACTTCTTACTCTATTACTTTTAAAGTGAGTCACAATCAATACTAGCAATTATGATGCTCTACATCCAGGAATAATTAACTAAATCTGTGTAAAAAATGTCTGCCTCCCCTTTTATTAATTTGGTCAGGTTAAGGATCCCAAGCTAGCATTAAATGGAGTTATTTCAGGCTATTGTTTCTTCACCAAACAGTATTTTGATGTTCAAAATAAAATCATTGAGAAAGTGAGAATATGAGAGACATTTTCAGGTCTAAAAATATTAGTCTTGGGGGAGGATACTTGCTTTATTTTTGGGCATATACAGGATCTTTAAGTACACTAGATATAGTTTTTAAATGGGTATCATAAGCAAAACCAATCCTATTTAAGTGGTTAATTTTGAATGCCTTGAATGTCATAAGTAACTAGTTATGATGTGCCCATGGTGTGCTGGATAGCCAAATACTTCAACCCAGCTGTATACCATGTGAGTTTTCTAGAACCTTGCCCTTTAGCATTACAGAATTTATATTGATATCCATTGTCTATCAAGAGGATTTATAGATAGGTAGTGGTATTATTAACTTTAGATAGGGTCTAGAATATTGCACTCTTAATTTTTCTTATTTTCTCCTCCTAACTATATTGAATTTTTGGTGTTTTAGATAAAATATTTTGGATACCAACAAGGTTACTGATATGGCAATGATCTTTAGCTGAGGCATGATCTATCACTGCCAGAAAAAAAAATCTTGGAAACTAGGATCTGTGCTTTTGGAATTGTTTTCTATAAACATAAGATCTTATATATTCTGAAAATGGGAACAATTTAATCAGAAGAAGAGGCTAATATCTTTTTTTTTCCAACAATTCATGCAGCTAAGGTTAACTAGACTTTTGCAATTGATTTCATTACCTCCTACTCATGCCTCAACATATACATCCTGAAAATGCAAAGCACCTATTATTCCCATTTTCTAAGTTAGAAAATACTTTAAATGGTCAGAATTGCTCTCTTTTTGGGATTTCAGAAATTCAAGACTCCATGGAGGAAATTTTTTACATCTATGCCTGTCTATGCAATAATTGTTGCAAACTTCTGCAGAAGCTGGACTTTTTACTTACTGCTTATTAGTCAGCCAGCATATTTTGAGGAAGTCTTTGGATTTGAAATCAGCAAGGTATGTAAAAATTATCTTTGTTTAACTAGTGCATTACTTTTGTGTTCAATTAAATATTACGTTCCTTTGCCAGTATTTTATCTTCTAAATTTTAGGAGTTACTCATTTATTTGTTTATCCACTTAACAAATAACTTCTGGGAAACAAAGACTAAGTAAGGTGTTTGAGCGTCTACTGCATTCAGCTGTCTGCTAGGAAGTGCTCTTTTTGAAGGCAAAATCAACCTAGTCTCTGCCCTCGTGGAGCTTATCTCTCTATTAGGGTGGACAGCACCGTGGCCCTTCCCCTGTAAAGAAACATAACTTCCTTTAAGTCTCAGGTCAGAGACAATGTAACAGTGAACAAAGAAAGAAATTTTTATTGAAATGGAATTGTGTTTATATAATTACCAATCTCTTCTTCAATGCTTTCAAAAATCTGTCTGGTAATCTTGCCTGTGTGAAAGCTTTTTATTTTGATGTAGTCCTGATTGATAGACAAATGGATAAGGAAGATGTAATACACATGGACACACACACAGACACACACACACATGCTGGAATATCACACAGCTATAAAAAGGATGAGACTGTGCCATATGCAACAACATAGATGGGCCTAGAAGGCATTATATTAGATTGAATAAATCAGACTTTGAGAAAGACAAATACCATATGATTTCATTCATAGATGGAACCAAAAAAAAAACAAAAACAAAAACAAAAAAACCCAAATGAGTAAACAAATGAAAAGCAGAATCAGACTGTAAATAGAACAAACTGGTAGTTACCAGAGGGGTAGGAAATGAGGGATGGGCAAAATGGGTGAAGGGGAACGGGAGACACAGGGTTCCAGTTATGGAATGAATAAGTCATGGGACTAAATGGCACAGCATAGGGAATATAGTTAATGATATTGTAATAATGTTGTATGGTGACAGACGGTAACTACACTTATGGTGAGCATAGTGTAACATATAAACTTGTCAAATCACTTTGTAGTGCACCTGAAACTAATGTAACATTGTGTGTTAACTATACTTAAGTAAAAAAAAAAAATTTAATTTCTTATAAACATAAAAAAAATCTTGCTAAAATATTTGAGAAAGCAAAAAAAAAAATCTGAAAACATTCTTGTGTGTCATTTATTCAATTTATTCACTTAACAGGCATTTGTTGAATATGATGTGTGAAGCTTTGTGTCAGATTCAGAAATAAAAACATGGTTCCCGTCCTCAGGAGTTCACAGCTTTTGGTGGTATAGACAAAAGCAATTAGTTACCAGTTACACACAGTATGCTAAACCCTACAGACATTTGTTCATAGCTGTGAAAATGTAATTATTTGGGGATTTTCTATAAGGATAAAATGAACATAAAAATAACTACTTTATAGAAGAGTCTGAAATTCACAAGGTCCTTTCATATTCATGAACAACCTTGTTTGGTTGACCAGCTGGATAACTCTCATCATTTCTGTTGATGGGGAAACAAACTAGGGAAGGTATTTAAATTGCCTAAGGCCAAGCTGATAATATATGCCAGAATCAAGGTTAAGCCCGATTCTTTAATTTATGTTTCAATTCCCTTTACTACGCTATTCAAATTCAGGTAGACCCTATCTTCATTTAAGCACTTAGCAAGTATTTGTTAAATGCCATCTCTGCCAAGCCCTTTGCTGAGTCTGAATACACTCGTCTGTGCTGGCCATGGACTTGCCATTTCTCTTCATGTCATTACATCCATCCAGCTGGGCTCGCTATTCATGTTAAGTCTCTACTTGAAAGACTATCTGAGGGCTGAAATTGAAGAAAACCTGAGTTTAGGAGAAGCTATTCTAAGAGCTCTTTTGTAATCCCTGTTTCTAAGGAAACTGTTTCCTCCATTCCTGAGAAGAATGGCTGCTTTAGATAGGGCTCTTCTCTCTAGAGCTGATCAAACATTGCAGGGTAGCCTTTGGAAGCTCCGAGAGGTGTTATACTTCTCAACAAAGGCTGCTGGAGGTGTGAGTCCATTTTCATAATCTAGGACAAATATGACACTGTGAGGCTATTAATAAAGTCAGGTCTCATGGGGGAGAAGTGAAGGAGCCAACTGATGTTCATGAAACTGCGTGGTCATTCTGGCCCTGTAGCTCCACTTAATTGAAAATGCTTGAGTAAAAGCAATGATATTTTGCCAAAACTAAATATAATAACCAGATGAGTTGATTTGATTTACTTGTTATATTTTTAACTAAAATTGTAGATAAGTTCTACATACACAGATTGGTTGAAGACTTTGATTATACTGGTTAAAAAAAAAAAAAGCCACTGACTTACTTGAAAAATGTATGAAGGAGGCAGTGAAGGAAATAGAGCATGGGCTTTAGATCCAGGCTGGCAGGGCTCGGGACACAAGCTCTGCAATAAACTATTGATACATAACCTGGGGCTGGTTTTTGAATGATTGCCAACTTTGATTTTATTTTCCATAAATAATGGTTATTAATGTTGTCAGAACTGTGGCAAAATGTAAGCAAACTAAAATATTTAGATGGAGGATAGTTCTCTCCAACCTTAGTTAAACTGAGTACGCTGCAGACTAAAACACAAGTGCAATAGCTCAATCTTCATTTCAAGTAGACTGACCCAGTTAAAGCAGAAATATATATAGATGTGTGCATATATATATATATATATATACTATAAATGATATTTTAGTATTTTATATAAATTGTTGGATAACTTTCATAAAGTTCTGCAACTTGGCCCTGTTGAGGTCACGTATGGAATATGTCCACATATTGTCCTAGGAACTGGGAGATTGAGTACCTCCAAGTATTAAGACATTGGGCTAGGATATTCCCAACTTCTGTCTCGTTAACCTCTAGATTGTTAGCTCCTTGCACTTCCCATAGTGCTTTGCTGAAAGAGAATAACTAATAATCATAGCTTTATTCTTTGTTTATCCAAAGGAATTAAAATGTCTGTTTGAGTAGATAATAAATAGCAAAGGGTGTTCAATTTAAGAACTTTTCAGATGTCTCAAACACTGAGTCAAGATACAGGCCAGTTACGTGGACTTAGGAAATGCAGGTCACTCTCCGGCTTTCTCTGCCTCTAGAAGCAAACACATGACATGCAATTCTACGCACATCCTAACGTGGTGTATTTCAGAATGTTTTCTTGTCTGATGGTTTCTTTCCACACATTCGTTGCTTTAAATGTATCTACTGTAGTTAAGAATAAAGAACCATTCTGCTTTTCAAGATGCTGTTCTCAAAAGCAATAATGTTTGCCTTAATGTCAGTTTACCCTATAGTTTTACTTAGTCCACATTTGTTTAGCCTATACTAAATGCCAGGTTTTGAACTAAATTAAGAACATTCAGCACATTATCTGGTTTTATTTGATTTTTCTTTCTCAGATGGTGGCAGTGCTAAGCATAGTGGTTAAAAGCCCAGTTTTTAGACTCAGGTAAAAATGGCTCAGTATTTGGTTCTGGAAATGATTTAGCCTTTTTAAGTTATACGTTCTTCATCAATACAAGAGAGTAATAATATTATAAACTTTCACCTGGGTACAAGAGAGAATTAAATAACTCAGACGTTTGAGCTCTGTGGGAGTCATTCACTGACTCAATCATGGTAACAAACCGACTCCGTGGGCGTGGTACTCAAGTCTGCCATTGTGACATCAGCAATCTTTGTCTCAAACCTTCAATAATCTTACTTGGAAGACATTTTTAAACACAAATAATAAACTTTTCCCCAGTACTTAAAAATGCATTTTATTCATACTTCATGATGTCTAGAGAAGAGTGTCTTGCACATAATTATTGGCCAAAAAAATGTGTGTTGAATTGATGCTGGTAGGTTAGATTTTAGGTCGAGCTATTTCATATGAAATTAATACAGAAACTATATACCATTGTGTGACAATGTGACCAAATACTGACATTTGAAATAGAAAATACCTAACATTGAAGAACCGATCTGCATTTTCTGGGCTAAATTTAGCTTAGAAACTAAATATAAAACTCATAAGAGATACATATTTAAAATGCAATTAAGGTTTTTAGCCTTTCTAAGAATTAAAAAAACATAAATTTAAAAATAGAGCCTCTTCAAGGGCTTGGTCAAATGTATTTCTTATCCCTCTGACTCTGTCTCTGTGTCTCTCTCACTCACTAATGATGAATTTCTGCAAACATATTTAAGAATATAAAATAGGCACATAAATGTGAATCACTGTGATAAGATTCAGGATAGTTTATTCATAAACTCAAAATTTACTGACTCATTACACAGGAAAAAAAAGTATTCTCTTCTAAAAGATAAAAAGTAACTTTACTTAGCTTTTCTCATTTATTCTGTGGAAGTTATTGCTTATTCCAGGAAGGAGTAAGTGGTCATTTGGAGACAGTACTTTTTCTTTCTTTTTCCATAAAGAATTTATGATGGATTCAAAAAACCAAGACCATTGCCCATATTACTTATGGTCATGTATATGTCTCCTCTTTCTCTTTTTCTTCAGGTTGGCATGCTATCTGCTGTGCCACACTTGGTAATGACAATTATTGTGCCCATTGGAGGGCAGATTGCAGATTTTCTAAGAAGCAAGCAAATTCTTTCAACTACTACAGTAAGAAAGATCATGAATTGTGGTGGTAAGTACATAAGTGATGTGAAGCACATGATTTGGCTCATGGAATGCTGATATACGTGCGTGAGTAACTTTTACTGTGCATGTTACATATGCAGCTAAATTTGTGTCTTCATTGTTCATTTATAATCATTTCCCTATCTTCAAATTTTCATAACTCCTATTTTTTTTTAAGATTTTATTTATTTATTTGACTGAGAGAGAGAGACAGTGGGAGAGGGAACACAAGCAAGGGGAGTGGGAGAGGGAGAAGCAGGCTCCCTGTTGAGCAGGGAGCCCAATGCAGGGCTCGATCCCAAGACCCTGGGATCATGACCTGAGCTGAAGACAGACGCTTAACGACTGAGCCACCCAGGCGCCCCTCATAACTCCTAATTTTAAATAACTACATAACTAACTCATCCCTGCCCACCACTGACACTTAAGGGCATATTCAATATTTTTATTAAAATGGAAGGCTTCAGTAATCTCTGTGCATAAATTATAACTGTTATTATTATTTTTAAATATTTTATTTATTTATTTGAGAGAGATGGTGGGGTAGGGGCAGAGCGAGAGAGAATCTCAAACAGACTTCCTGCTGAGCACAGAGCGCAAGGCTACCTGGGGCTTGATTTCACCACCCTGAGATCATGACCTGGGCTGAAATGAAGGTTCTGAGGCTCAACTGGTTGAGCCACCCAGCTGCCCCTGTTACTATTACTTTTAAGATAGACTCCCTGAAGAGGTTTCTTAGGTCAGATAAACATGAGCAGTTCTAGCAGTTTTGGCTCATTGGGAAGATTGACACAAATTTCTGAAGCGTTTCCATGTGTCTGTTTCCAAAGGTTTTGGCATGGAAGCAACACTGCTTCTGGTCGTTGGCTATTCTCATACTAGAGGGGTGGCTATCTCATTCTTGGTACTTGCAGTGGGATTCAGTGGATTTGCTATTTCCGGTAAGATACATGTTTTTAAATTTATAAATGTAACGTCCTGATTTTTGCCGGTAATAATACATATATTCTCCTTTCCTCTTTAATATTCTATTGTTGAAAAGTTACTTAACATATTTCCACTAGAAAGTAAAAAGAATAACACATTTAGAAGTCATTATTTGGATTCGTTACTTCTCATTTTCCTCCTGCTTACTCTTCTTTTTTTTTTTTTAAAGAGAATATTTCTCTGATTTGAGCATCACATATTAAGTGGTGGATAAGAACCCATACTTCATTCCACTCTGATCATATCCCTGAGCTAAGTTATCAAAAAATACTTACTGAGCACATGCAGTGTACCTAGTATCTTCTAAGGAGGGTGGTGAGTGTGGTAGAGAATATTCTACAGTCACCCACTTCCAAGGGGTTTAGGATTCTCTGACTCTAAGCTGATGTGTATATTTCAGGTTTCAATGTTAACCACTTGGATATTGCTCCGAGATATGCCAGTATCTTAATGGGCATTTCAAATGGTGTTGGCACATTGTCAGGAATGGTTTGCCCTATCATTGTTGGTGCAATGACAAAGAATAAGGTAAGACGTAGCTAAAGAAATGTTCAGTTTTTGAAGATTGTCTCTCATGGTAGAGAAGAGTTACTGTATTCTGTTCGGCATTCTCTCTGTGGTCTAGCCACCAGACCTCTGAGTAAGGGAGATCATTGAGGCTCACTAGAAAATCTCTAAGAACTCTGAGGAAGCCTTCTTTCCCAACCAATAAGCACTGTGCTTTTCAACACCTTTTAATATTTCTCATATTTCTGGCGTGGCAAAACAACAACAGCAAACCTTTTTTTCTCTGAGCTTCTTAGAGTACTCAAGTAGAAGTCTTCTGAGCTTTATTTGGAAACATCAATTCAGACTCTGCAGTTATCAATGGAAGAATATTATTATCAGCTATTTGTCCTTAAATGTAGAGCTTCACAATTATTTTTCACCAAAAGGAAATAAACAAAAGAAATAGGAGGAAAAAATATATGTAAATCAATGGAAATTCAAAGAGAGATTATGGGTATTTTAAAAATTAACACTTTCAAATTCGGAGTTTTAAATTTTAAATTTGGAGTTTTATTTCAGAACCTGAGATTTAAAAAAATTTTTCAATTAATGAAAGTCATAGGATTATGGAAAATTTCCATCACAGTATTTGCTTTACGTAATCAGAACAGGGCTTTCCCCTAAAGATAGCATTGTATGAAAAGCGTGCTGGTGGCTCATTCAAAGAAGAGGTTATGCTTTTCAAACATGGGGAGTCTGTTCTCACAGTGCTGCTTTTTGTTACTGCAGTCACGCGAAGAGTGGCAGTATGTTTTCCTGATCGCTGCCCTGGTCCACTACGGTGGAGTTCTATTTTATGCAATATTTGCCTCAGGAGAGAAGCAACCCTGGGCAGACCCTGAGGAAACAAGTGAAGAAAAGTGTGGATTTATCCATGAAGATGAGCTCGATGAAGAAACAGGGGACATGACTCAAAATCATATAAATTATGGTACCACCAAGTCTTACGGTGCCACAACACAGGCCAATGGAGGTTGGCCCAATGGTTGGGAAAAGAAAGAGGAATTTGTACAAGAAGAAGTACAAGACTCATACACCTATAAGAACCGAGATGATTATTCGTAACAAAGCTAATTGCTGGATTTATTTTTAGTGTTTGTGATTAAATTAATTGTGATTGCACAAAAATTAAAAAAAAAAAAGTGGTGTGCACACATAAACACATCAACCAGGCAAGTCTTGCTGTAAAAAATGAATCACAAACAAACTCATGAAGTTACCATCAAGTGCAATCTGTAGAAGTTGTGAAATGCCATCATTTCCATTCACGTCATCCATTTTTGCGTTTGTGATTTAAACGTTGACTGGTCAAAGTTGTAGAAGCGAGTAGTTACTCATTGGATTCGCGTGAGCTAAAACTCATCGCCATTTAATAAAGCACAACTACAACAGTTGGCACATCCCATCCTACAAAGGTTAGGAAGCCAAAGCTACTTGATCATGCAAAATGCACTTATATATTTGTTACACTGTATTGCAAGATATCATGCAGAAGTCCTGTTAGGAAACCCGAAGATGTCATGTTGGCTGCATCAGGTGGTGGCAATGTTTATTGAATATAAATTATGGAGTTGATATATCTCTCAGTTAGAGAAGAATATTGTGGGCTAGCAACTAGCAAAGTGTACTAAATAATTATTGTTATTACATAATGTGGAATATTTTGTTGGTTCTGAAAAGAAATATCTTGCCGTGTTTTATATGAAATGCTTGTGCAATATACTTATATCTGTGAAAGAGAACTTGTAAAGTGAGGGGTATGCTTCATGTTCTTCCATTCATTTACCTAACAGTATAAAACACTTCATGTTTCAACAGAAATCTGACTTTTCACGTAGCATATCACATAACTTTTTTGCAAAAAAATATAAAAAATAAATAGACTTTAATGTATTTTTTATTACAACTTTGTACTGGTTGTAACTTGCATTAGAAAAAAAAAGATGCATACACCATAAAGAATCTAATAAGAAATTTACTATGGAGACATAGCCCTGAAAATGCAATATTAACAACAAAAGAAATAGAAAATTGTTTAGATATTCTTCCTTAATAATGAAATACTATATGAAACTTGTGCCACAGAGGTATATATAATATGAAAAGATAAACTTAATAGAGATATTGTAAGTAGACGATTTTATTATTTAAAGTCCCATTTAAAAGATATTTGTCTTAAATATATAGGACAATAAATTATATTAAAATTATATCTATATATATATCTGTATATCTTATACATATCCATACACAAAAGCATAATAAACAATCTTCACAAAAAAACAAAAATAGCATACACCTAATGTTGGGTTAGGGGACTGCCATTTCTACTTTCATAGAGTCATAGAATTTTAGATGGGGCAGAGGCATTTTGCTTGTCATTTCTTAATATAACTCAACAGGAATTGCAACATTTGTGTTCCAAGCAATAAGTGCAAGGCATACAATTTCCTGTCTGTATATTATCTTCATTTTGCTTGTGGTAGCTGTCTGGGTGGTTGGAATGATTTTTTTTTTCTTTTAAAAAGTTGACATCCGATCTCTTTAGAATGTTCTAAACGATAATAATGCATTTCCCAATTCAATGCAAAATATCATCGGTGTATTTAATTGTCTATTCTGGATATTTGATCTGTTCATTGTATTGTGCTAGTGACTGGAAGCCCTGCTACTGCAAATAGAAAACATAACATTTGTTTTAAAGATGCAAACCCCCTTGACCTTAAGAAAATAAAAATATCCTTTGCTTTGAGTCTCAAAGTGATGTAATGTGATCATAGCTTTTGTTGTGTTGAATGAAAAGATGTGGACTATCATTTTGTTGCTGCAAAAAAAAAAGTGTTAATAAAATGCTCTATTTATCCTTTTGTAAAAATACAATACATTAATTTGGATTTATTTTATTTAGTTTGCAGCTTTAATGGGAGTTTAGCTTTCGTGTGTTCCCGTGAAGCCAAAGCTAGGTTCGAGAATAATAACCTTTTTAGCTACTTGAGATTTAATGGAAGAACATGGCACTCTTTAGATTGTGTGGGATGTGGTTCCATAGACAGAGTTTTGCATCAAGAAATGGGTCTCGGAGTCAAGCTCTATCTCTCGATGATAGCCTTCTCATAGCTTGTGTGCTAAGCTTACAGAAAAATTCAGGAAAAAATTCAAAAGTTGTCAGGTCAAGGATCCCATCTAATTTAGATAGTACGTGTAGGTTGTGCTGGACCCTGCTCTACCCATTCTATGTAGAGAATCTCATAGAACTCCACAATGACCCAAGGCAGGTACTCCTTTTAATCCCAGATTACAAGGGAAGAAACTGAAACTCATGAAGGTTAAAAAACTTCCCCAAGGTAAAATAGAGTAACAGCATTATATTATAACGTGTCAGCCAAAGAAGCAAGCAGTGAGCAAGATTTATCAAGGTAGCAGCCGGTGGAATGTGTGTGTCACTGGAAAAGTGATCATTTCGCTCCGATTCCCAATTTTATAGATGTGTAGAAAGGGAAGACCATAATTATACAACACTGGAATCTTACAGTCTTGGAACTTGACTGCTCAAAAGGACTTATGGGATGATTTAGGTGACACTCTTTATTTAACTAACTAAGACACTGAGGCTCAAGAAGAGAAACTGATGGGATACAGAGGATGTCAAGGATTTGGAACGAAGTTGTTATGGTACGCTGTGTTTTGTTTTTATTTTTATTTTCTTTTTAGCCAGGACTTAATTTAAGAAGTTAATTGAAGAAGAAAAAAAAAGAAGTTAATTGAAGAAATATTTATCGGTTCAACCACTACCCCATATCCACGACTCACATAAGCTCAGAGTGTGTGTGGAGGCTGGTGGGAGGTGAGGGAATGTATTTTCTTTTCCTGCAATCCTCTGCACAAAGAAACAACAGCCAGAGACCCAGCCTAATTCTTATGGAGCCTCACATACCATTCTTGCATAACTTTGGCAGGAATGAAAGTGTCTTGGATCTAATACTTTATAATTTCCCCAATTCTATAATGCAAAAGTTTACAGTTCCTGTAAGAGAGTAAGAGAATCGTTCTAATGATGTCTCCAGATATTACCACTGGCCACCCTCACTTGCTCCTACCTCTCATCTTCCTTTTTTTTTGAGAGTGTGCACAAGCAGGGGGAGGGGCAGAGGGAGAGAGAGATCTCAAGCAGGCTCTGCGCTAAGGGCAGAGCCTGATGTGGGGCTCGATCTCAGGACCCTGAGATCATGATCTGAGCTGAAATCAAGAGTCAGAAGCTTAACTGACTAAGCCACCCAGGTACCCCTTCCCTTTCTCCTCACACTCCCACTTTTCCTCCTCATCTCAATGCCTATCCCTATCTCAATGTTATATATATGAGGTATTTTGTAATTTGCAAAATGCTTTCTTATGCATTATCCCATTTCATCCACACATCTGCCTTGTAAACTTGAAAGGCCACATATCAGTATTAGTATTTCTGTTTTCCAAGTAAGGGAACTGGGTATAAGAGGGTGTAATTAACTTCCTAAAGATTCCCTAGGCAGGGGGCGCCTGGGTGGCTCAGATGGTTAAGCGTCTGCCTTCGGGTCAGGTCATCATCTCAGGGTCCTGGGATCGAGTCCCGCATCAGGCTCCCTGCTCCTTGGGAGCCTGCTTCTCCCTCTGCCTCTCTCTCTCTCTCTCTCTCTCTGTCTGTCATGAATAAAAAAAAAAAAAAAAAAAAAAAAAAAGATTCCCTAGGCAGGAGTAAAACAAGAGACAGACTATTTGGCCACAGCAAGACAGTGATTTATTTTTATCTTTAAATCGCTTTATTACTCTTCTGATTATAAATGGAGTACAAGGGAGGGGAGCTTCATTAGGCAAAGAACAGTATTAAAAAGAGGGTAATTGGCAATCTCACTATCCAGAAATAAGCACCGTTTAACATTTCTGGAATCTTTTATAAGTAAAATACGCAGAAAATCTTTTGCAATTTTCAAATTTGAAGTCATACTTAGTCTACTGTTGCAAACTACTTTTTTGTTTAACAATATAGCATGTGCATTTTCCTATTTGAACAACAGAGTTCCATACTCTAATATCCTATTACATGGGCTGTATTTAACCTATGTATCCAGTACCTTATTTATGAAAATTCTATCTATCTTTGCACGTTTTACCCTTTAACTTCCTGCTTGCCTAGATGATTTTGGGAAATGCAAAGTTACATATACTCACTTCTAACTTCTATAACCATGATGGATATTTGAGTTATTATCCCTCGCTTATCATTCCTGTGTTTGTCTACCAAGTGCTACTGGCGATCGGCTTTCCTGGGTTTCATTTGCTAATTTACGGATTCACTCAATAACTGTTTATTAAGCACCGACACGGTGCAAGTCACTGTCAATACAGCAATGGGAAAACAGTCCCTGCTCTCATGGCTCCTAAAGTCCAAATCTCCTCCATGAGGTGTTTGCAGCACCCCCAGCTACCCAGACAGGCCACACAGACATGACTGAAGAGAAGAGGCTTTTCCCTGAGAAAAGGTTTTTCTTACTCCACAAAATTCCCAAACGTGGGCTCCCTTCCAGGTGGTGCTCCCCATGTCCATTTTTTTTTTTTTTAAGTTTCAGGTGAGGAGGCTTTTCTCAGCCTTAGAGGTCCCCATGCTGCGGGGAGTCCAGGCTGTGCAGCAAGATCAGCATCAGCTACCTCCATGCCTGACTCTCCGCAGGAGGGGAGATGGATGGGCTGAACTTCTAAGCTCATTTTCCAGTTCTCCTTCACATTTCTTTCCGTGTGTGTTCCTCCCCTGGGTTTCTAATGACCTGTACATTTTCTCTTTCCTTTTTCTCCCCCTTCTTGTACGTGTATACTGCTTTGTCAGTCTTATCCACAGATCGTGGCTATTGAGATTTAATTCTTACCGTGGTGCTATAACGAGCAAGGTTGTTTTTTTTTTTTTTATTCTCTTTTCTCCATCCTCATACAAGACTTCAAACCTGAATTTTTATTCCGCTGCTGTCAGAAACACTTCATTTGTGAAGGTTGCTCTATGCTATGCAGTCCCTTAAAATGCTCGAGCTTCTCCAAGCTTTCCCATCAATGTGGCCAGGCACCTAAAAGCTGCAGAATCCGGACCTATGACCCTATGCCTCGTCCAAATTCAGCAGCTTTTATTGAATGAAACCCCTCAGATACCGATGACCCTGTGCCTCATCCAAATTCAGCAACTTTTATTGAATGAAACCCCTCAGATTCCACCAAGAGCAAACCACATGAAGAAACCTCTTCAGTTTTGTTAAATCACATTTGAGGACATGTTTTATTACTTTGCTTAGTATGCATTAGATACAGATCCTTGCATTTCTAAGCGTTTGAGGAATGCTTTTCCTGATACATTAGTGCACTGTCGGCGTTTAGAAATGAAAAGACATGGGGCCTGCCATGCCTCCTTCTTTGTCTCCTTCTCAAGAAGCTTAGAGATGCGCTGTTTGGCTCAATTGCTATTTTTATCTTCGTTCTTCATTTTCATTTAGTTTCTGTTTTTCATTATTTGTTTAGGTGTTATTTTAAAGGAGGACGTGAGTGAGGGATCTGATAATAATAATAATGCTAATAGGATTTCTTTATATAGGGCTTATAAAATTCCATGGTTCTCAGGGTTTCATATACAAATCTATAACTCATTTAGTCTCCAAATTACCCTTTGTGGGGCACCTAGGTGGCTCAGCCAGTTGAGGGACTGACTCTTGATTTCTGCTCAGGGCTTGATCTCAGGTCCAGAGGCCAAGCCCCCCATAGGGGCTCCGCATAAAGATTCGCTCTCTGCCTCTCCCCCTGCTTGTGCATGTGCTTTCGCTCTCTCTCAAATAAATAAGTAAATAAAATCTTTTTAAAAAATTTTTTCAAAATAACCCTTTGTGGTAGATACTATTGTAAACTCCATTTTGTAAATGAGAGGAAGCAGGCACGAAGTGAAGTAACTTATCCGAGGTCCAACAACTAATGGGGTAAAGTTAGAACGTGAGTGTAAGTCATCCAGCTCTAGATCCTGTACTCATCATCACTACAGTTGACTGCATCTAAATAGCTGTATGACTTTGCAAAGTACCTTAATTTCTCTGAAGCTCAGGTTTTGTTTTTTTTTTTTTCACCAATAATACGGCACTCTAATACCTAATTTGTAGCTGGGATTGTGATTAAGTAAAATAACAGATAAAGTGCTTAGCACAGCAACTTGCACATCAGTATTTAACAAGGGTCATTCTGCTTGCACCTTTCCCCATGTGCTAAGGAAATACAAGGTATTGACTCTTCAAGTATGACCTCAATGTCAGAGTCATCACAATGGATCATTTTGGAAACTATCTTCAGATATTTTTATCTTTACCAAAATTAAGTTACGGTGATTACTTAAATTATTTTTCTATTTATAGCTTATAGATTTTATATGACAGAAAACAGTGCAAAATAATTGGCACTGTAGGATGCTATTCATATGAAATATATATTTATCAGATGATATACTGTGCAGTAAAAGGATAAAGACATGGACGGGATGGAAACACACAAAAGTATTCAAAAGGGTTGTAGCTGGAAAGGAAGAAAGAGAATAGATTTAGGAAAAACATAAAAGAAACTTCAAATTTGTCATTTTTTAATTTTGAAAGATGAGCTGAAGCAAATATGATAAAATACCGATATTTATTTATTCTGGGAATTTATATATGGCTTTTATTATATTTTTCAGTCAATTTTCTGTATTGTAAAATATAAAACAAGCAAACCAGATAAGATATTTTCCCTGGAGAACACAAGTCCTATTTCTCTCCAGCCTTTTTTTTTTTTAACCTCTGGACTGCCAATGAAGATATTGTCATGATCTTCCAGAGCGTTTGACAGTTTTCAAAAGCCATAACATTTAATGCAACAGCTTTGGGAGAATGTTTTTATTTTATAAAGTCAAGATAAAGGTAGAATTATACACATTTATGAACAGGTTTATGAATCCAAATGAAGTTCTTGGGCACAAAGCCAACAAAAGTGTGCATGAGAATAAATGTCACAGATGAAAGCATTCTTTCTGACAGATATCATCAGTCCCTTGGACTGCATCTCAAAGATTAAAAAAGGGATTTGAGGAGCATACCTATCTCCTTGAATGCAGGGTAGAAATTAGTATATCACCATTAATCTAAAGGCGTATTAATTCTCAATTCCAGTTGCAGTGAGATAGTAGAAAAATCAGAATTATGTGGATTGAATCCCTAAATCTGCCACAGCCTCTTTACATAACCCAACGTAAATCATCTCAGCTCTTTGGGCTTCAGCTTCCCCATCTGGAAAATAAAAGAATTCGTTAGTCTTGATGGTTTCTAAAGATCCTCCTGACTCTGAGGCTCTGAAGTTTTCTGATATTATTCCCACTGACAAATAGCTGAGTTCCTCAAGTCAACTTAAGATTGTAATTGTTCTCAGAATTCCATTAAATATAAAACTAAATTTTTACTTTCTTTTCTTTTTTTAAAGATTTTATTTATTTATTTGAAAGAGAGAGAGAATGAGTGGAGAGGGTGAGTACAAGAGGTGGGGAGGGGCATAGGGAGAGGGAGAAGCAGACTCCCCGCTGAGCAGGGAGCCTGAAGAGGAGGGGCTCCTTCTCAGGACCCCAGGATCATGACTGGAGTCCCTGGGATCATGACCCAAGCTGAAGGCAGACACCCAACCAACCAGCCACCCAGGTGCCCCTAAATTTTTACTTTCTGCCTGCACTCCTATTGACATTTTAAAAATCCTGATAGTTATTGGAGGTTCGCTTCATCCTGGTGGGTTTCTTTCTGTGATGCTACTTTCTTTCTGACCCTTTTAGGGAACACCTTACACATTCTTACAAAACTTTGGGTTTGAGGATTTCATTAAGTAAACGTCCTGCAGTGCGTTGACATACTTGTGTGAAAAACACAAGTCTAAGTTCTAATAACAGGTCGCACTCAACTTTTATTTGTTTAATGGGATATATTAGAGAGTCCTGGCACTGGGAAGGAAGAAAATACAAACTTGAAACCCCTTCATTGTATAGATGGGGAAGCTGCAACTAGGAATGTGAAGTGACTGGTCAAATTCTCCCCAGACAGTTAGTAGCAGAAGGGTAATGTTAACCTACATCTTGGGATTCACAACAGAGCTTTTGAGGTAATTCAGAACCACTCTTTCATTTGGTAAGTTAGGCACTTTGTCAAGTAAATATTTATTGAGAATGTATTATGTGGCAGGTACTAGGAATATGGTGGGGAAAAGAGCTAAATGGATTCTGCCTTCATGGAGCTCTTAATACATGGAGGTGACAGATAATAAAGAAGTGAACAGAAAAATCACTTGTGGTTGTGACAGATGCTATGAAAGAGTTGTATAGGTACTTTGAGAAGTTCAAATGGTGGACTTTTTCAGGAGTTACAATATTTGCCCATTCATTACTTCATTCAACACCTATTAAGCTATATGCAGGCCTTTTACTATACTACAGAGATACAAAAATGAATTAGGCATAGTCTCTGCTCTTGAGAAGCTCATGGTTTAGAAGAGAAAACAAATAGAACTAAAAATAGCTATAGAAAGAATGTCATCAGAGCAAAAGAAAGAAAGAAAGAAAGAACTTCATGTATATAGAATCTCTCATTTGGGCAGCAAATTCTGCATATCAACAGATAGTCACAATCATTCCTGACATAAGTATACCACTGTACGGTTTCACTTTTACATATGATTTATCACAATTTGCAATTAGGCATTAATTTGTTTGTTTATAACTTTAATATTAACTTATTTTTTCCCACTAAACAGTAAATGTTGTGAGGCATATCTTTTGCTCTCCATACTATCTCCAGGGCCTAACACAGATTAGGAACTCAACAAATAATTAATGGGAGAATGCATGGTCATAGTTGATATGCAAGCAGAATGATATTGTCCTCCTCATTAAATTAATTCTTCTTGTCAGAAGGGAAGTCAGAGACAGAGAGAAGACATTGAACTAGACTTTGGAGGCAGAATAGACGTTTGCCCACCTTATAAGTGGAAAAAATGCACAGAGGCAGAGGGCACATCACTAGAAGATCATGGAGGTGTAACTATTGTGATATATTTGGAGGAGTGAGCAGGTGATGCAGATGGACTATCATGTGTGGTTAGGAACACATATGAGGCTGGATGGGATGAGTAGGCTGTCCATGCAGGGACTTTAGATCGCAGACTACACTGTTTAGATGTTGTTATATTTAAAGGAATTTTTAGTGGAGCTTAAGATGAGCATTTCTGTCTCATAGGATGTTGCATAGGAGTGGGAAGGGACTGGAAGCACGTTCTGTACAAGAGTGCCAAGGCAGACATGATGGGGGGGAAGATGATGTGCTCTGGGAATCAGAGTGTCTTTCCAGATGTTAAGATAAAAGCTTGGCTTTTCATTTGTTTCATACCCACCTACTCACAACTCAAACCCAAGAGCAGGATGTGGATAATCAAAATATATTGACAAATACATGATTCATGCTTTCTGCACCTTGCAGAAAGAGTCCAAGGCAGAGTGACCACTTGTCCCTGGCTTTCACAACTCTAGACAGAAAGAACCAGGCACAATATTTATGAAATAATACTTTTTCTTTTTCAAAATCCTGTCTGAAACTCAAGGTTACCCACAAGAACAAGACAAAGTGTCTCAATTTTCGTTGTTTTCTCTCTCATATCTCAGAGCATATTTGTTCCAGAAGTAACCCTAAATTGGTTTCTTTCCTCAAGGAAATTGATGCACTCAGAGAACAATAGGCTCATCCAAATGGTAGATTCAAGTTAAGCTTTGACCATACACCATCATTTTTTTTGTGCTTTTTTTAAGCTGTATTTCTTTAAAAAAATTTTTTTCTTGATAGAACATGGTTCTTTATGATATGTCTGGAAACATAAATAGAATATTTAAGTATCACCAGAGGGCTTGTAAGGTCAAAATCGTACTTCTTCATCAGTAATGGAGGACATCATAGTTGCCTGCATTAAGTGTTTATTTTTAACAACATGGAAAAGGATGGGTGATCCAAAATATCCCCCTTACTAGGAGTTGACAAATGCAATGTTGGAGTTAGCCTTACATCATACCTCCAACTATTTATGAGCAAACCACTTCATTTCTCTGAGCTTAGTGTTCTCATCTTCAAAATGGGCATAAAATGCATAGCTCACTAAATCGTGGTAAAAATTAAGTCAGACGACTTGATTTGTGAACTGTGTAAATCTCTATAGGGGGCTAAACAAATGCAGGGATTTCAAACTTCTCCATTTGGGTGAGGGTAGCAGCTCTGCAAAAGGCTCTCAGTAAAAGGGAAGTATTTAACTGGATGTAAACATATTAGACCCTTGGTAACAATGAATATTTTATGCTATATTAAAGGTTTTCAAAATGCCTTCAGTTATTCTCCCTAATTTGATCCTCACTCCAATGCTGTGAGATAGAATGGAGAAGGGTCATTATTCTCATTTTTTTTCAAATAAAAATAAATCAAGACTCGGAGGTAGTCTTTGATTTGTCCAATTTGGGGCTAGAACCTAGGACGAGTAGGACATTTCTTCAGTGGGGGTGGGCAGGAGCATGACTGCATGAAGACCCTGTGTGGAGTGAGGAGAAAGGGACACTGAAAAGAAGGGAATGGTTCTGGAAGGCTGGTATGTCGTGCTCTGTTTTGCTCACTGACAACAAGTTACTTTTATTTTCATATAACACTTATTTATTATTGTCTTATTATTTGTGCTCCCCAGCAAAGGTACTGAAGGAAGCAATCATGTTTTATTTCTCTTCATGTTTACCCACAGTACCCAAACTATGCCTCTCACCTAATACAGAATCAAGTGGAGGGAAACTCAAAACACCTCTGCATTAGTTTCTTAGGGCTGTCTTAAGAAAGTATCACAAGCTAGGTAGCTTAGAACAACAGAAATTAATTGTCTCACAGTTCTGGAGGCCAGAAATCTGAAATAAAGGTGCCAGCAGGGCCAAGCTCTTGGTACAGGTACTAGTGAATGATCTGCTCCAGGCCTCTCTCCTAGTTTTGGTTAGTTCCTTGGCTTATGACAGTATAACTCCAATCTTTGCATGGCATTCTTATCCCTGTGTGCCCGTCTGTCTCTTCACATGGCATTCTTTTTATAAAGATACTGATGAAGTTTTAGAATATAAGTGAAGTCTGGAGCCGACAACTAAGAAAGAATTCTTGAGACGTGTTTGGTGCAAAATGGTGGTTTATTAAAGCACGGGGACAGGACCTGTGGGCAGAAAGAGCTGCTGCTCCAGGGTTGTGAGGGGTGGCTGATTATATACTATGGGCTGGGGAAGGTAAGGAAAAAGGGAGGTTCAAAAGAACTTTCATATGCTAAAGAGGACCTACAAGATTCCAGAGGCCTTGCCATTGTCAAGTTAAGGTTGTTTACCCCTCTAGTAAGGCATTAACATTAAGATAGTTGGGAGCTGCCTTATATTCTGCCCGCTTCAATTATCTGTCAATGGGTTGCAGGTTATAAGGGCATTTAACTGTATCTACATTTCCTTCTGGAAGCTGGGTTATTGATGATAGGAATGCTTTGTTCTTGTAGATTGCTAAAACATTTGTAAACTGAGGGAGACTCATGTCTTGTAGGATTGTGATCCCTATAAGTTAACTATTTGTTTTTCCTTTAGGGCAGCCAGGGGTGTCTGAGGAATGTCACATAGATCCCTCATGTGGGGGGGAGGTGTGTGTGGGGTGTCAGCTTCTGCTTTGTCCTCAGCTTGCCCTCTGTTCCCTCATCAATACCAGTCATATTGGATTAGGGACCCACTCTAGTTCAGTATGACATTATCTTCACTCAACTAACTATATCTACAAAGACCTTATTTCCAAATAAGGTCACATTCTGAAGTCCGGGCGGTTGGGGGGCGGGGAGGTTAGAACTTCAACATAAAAATTTGTGGGGGGGGCATAATTCAAGCCATAATAACCTCCCTCTCTTCTCAAGAGACCCTAAAAGTCTCTCAGTTTAACAGAGCTTGTTCAACTGGGGATCCCCATTGAGCTATTGGGGGTCCCCAAAGCAGCTATTCTTAATAATCTCTCCATTTCTTTCATTTAGTATGGGTAATAAAAATCTTGCAAAATGTTCTCACACTTGGCTTAGTGTGGGCATTGGTTGCCTAGCATTCTCTCCAAGATGTGTAGGAATGTGATTGTCTGACATGGCCACAAGTGGGAGAGTAAAGATGCATTCCGGACAGTGAGGAAGACATCACAGAGACACTACACGGCCAGCCGTTCCTCTGACAAGGAGTCAGTCTGATAAGACACGTTGTGGATCCCCTCAAGGATCAGATGGCAGAAACCCTAAATCAAAGGGCAAGAAATAAAATGAGACCTGGAGACAAGGGCATAAAGCCAGTGTACCTGGCTATGTGACCGGTGTCCCAAATCCCTCAAGAGTCGGTTTTTTTCCACTTGGCAGTTCATCTTGGTCTATGCTTAACATTACTCAGAAAATTAAGTGGATCTATTCAATGCAATGGCAACATCAGTCACTGCAGAAGGTAAAGCTATTATTTGGAGCAAGTATTCTCAAGTCAACTGTATATATCTCAAGGTGAGATCTGCAGAGTAAGTGAAATTGAAAAGTTGCCTGAAAATCAAATAAAACCAGAATCCCTCTAGGTCACTCTGCTTCTGGGTCCTACTGAGATCACTTAACAGTTAAACCTGAGGTCTGCTCCTGGCTTGATGTCCAACTTTCCTTTTGGGGGAGATTCCTTTGGGCTGCCCTTATCCATCGGAGTCACTGACTGGGCTTCTGTTGAATTTGGTGCCAGAGGACTGATCCATCCATGAGTTGCTGCAATGTTACTTCAAGAGCTTCCAGCAGGGACTCCTCTTGCTACCACCATGCCAGCCTTAGGGGCTATTGCTCTCTCATGGCCCTAACTTCTACCTGTGGCCTGCCCTTTGCCCGTGAATTACAAAGAGGGAGATTTGAAAGGGACGCCATTCTTTCCAGTTGCCTGGTGTCAGGATACATTGTTGGCACAGAGTTCCAGCTGGGTTTCAGCCCCAGTGTTTCCTCCACCCAGACCTATTGTCCCTTTACCATTCTAGTCTTTCTCTTAGTTACAACACAGCTCAAGACAAGCTGAAAAGTCTACAAGGTTTGCTCAAAGAAGGGACCCAGGATTATAGAAGAAGATTTTCAACTGATCACTACTTAGGATTACTATTCAAAGGCCTACAGGGTTCAAGCATCATATATAAATGGAGAAAGGCTGGTGGGGATGGGTGACACAGAAAATTCACACCCGGTCGAAAGGGGACAGAAGTTCCTTAGTTCCAGCTGATTGTGGCCCCATGGGACTGATGCCATCTTTTTCTGAGAGGCAGAAAATTGAGATATTTATGTGGCATCACAGAACTTTTTTTTTTTTTTAAATACTGGCAAACATAATGGCAAATTAATAAACAATGTGAGCTAAACAGAATTTCTCCAGGCCAATTTGGCCCTTAGGCTCTCACTTGGAAGTCTCTGGGCTGGCAGTTTAGAGGCTATGTGACTTGGGAATTCCTCAGGCCTCACTTATAGGACGTGTCACACTCATTACAGGCCTGACTTCCTAGCAAGATCTAGGAATAACTCTCTGCCATGCTCTTAGCCTATGTCCCACTGGCATACATCACCTTTTCTCCTTCACCTGCAGCTATGCTCAAAAGCATCTGCCCACCTCAGAGACCAGCCTTAAGAGGTTGAAGTCTGGACAGAAAAAATATGTTCCTCCTCATCCATGAAAGCCAACATGCCATTCGTTCAACCAATATTGACTGTGTGATCACAAGCAAGTACTGTTCCAAGCATATGTATGTCTGTCATGGCACTTATTACATGTCTAGGAGACAGATTTTTTAAGAGTAAATAAATAAATAAACAAATAAATAAAATAATTTCAGAATGGTATGTGTTAGGGAAAAATAAAAGAGAGTAATGGGATAGAGAATGGTGGGAGGGTAGAGTTCTACCTTAGACTTGGTTGTCAAGAAAGCCTCTCTGAGGAGGGAACTTATATAGAATTTCTTAAAAGCAGAGCTAAGATGGGGATTCCTGAGTGATTTATCGATGCATGTTCTTAGGACAAGGGGAAATAGGGGGAAAGAGGCCAGGGAAGCAAAGCAAAGCAGGGATGTGGTCTCAGATGTGGGGACCTTAAGCCTGGTCCCACCAAAAGCTCTAGAATATGAATTACACCACACAGCTGGAAACCAACTTGAAGCAAGTTGTATTTCCCTGTCAGTCAGTCACTGGCTTTGTTCCTCCCCCTGGTGAGGGGAGCATAACCTCTTAAGCTATGGGGCTGAGGGCAATTCTTTGGATAAGGTGGCAGGGGTGAGCTGGTAATAGCCAATACACTTGATAGCTAGGGATGGGTGCATGAACATAGCAAAGGGAATATGGGTAGGCACCCACCATGTTCACTATCAGAGGTGATATTGGAGCTTGGCACTGGAAGTAAGAAGCAGCCATTTATGCAACTATCTGGAGGAAGAGTACTTAAAGCTGAAGGAAGGGCTCATGAGAACAAGCTTGGACAATGTTTCTGGGGCTCAGTGGGAATGTGGAGCATGGGGCGAAATGTAGTTGAAGTAGATAGCTTAAGTCAAGTAGTGCATGACATTATTTTGACTACAAGATTTCATTCTAGTCTGTTCCAATCAATATGAAACATAAGTTTTTATTTTTCCACAGTTAAAGAAAAACTGTCTTTTCTTACTGGTTATAAATGAATAAGCTATTAACCCTAGATGTGGCTGGAAGCTATCTTGTAACCATAAAGAGCAGAGCTATGGAGGAAGCTGACTCTTGGAGAAGGGCAGAGCTGAAATAACTGTATATACATGGAGCCAGAACCTGGACTAAACTCTGCCTGAACCCATCCTGTGCTACCTCTGAACTTTTCACATTTGTATAAGCCATAAAGCCCTATTTATTTATTTATTTATTTAGAGAGTGGGGGAGGAGGGGTAGAGGGACAGGGAGAGAGAGAAACCCAGACTCCCTGCTAGCACAGAGCTGGATGCAGGACTCAATTTCACAACCCCAAGATCATGACCTAAGCTGAAATCAAGATTTGGACGCTCAACCGAATGAGCCACCCAGGCGCCCCCACAAATCTCTTTTATTTTGTAAGCCAGATGTTAGTAACGCAATACAAGGCCTTCTAGTTGATGCAGAATTCAGAAGAGAGGAGTATTCCAGGAAGGAAGGGGTGATCCCAGTGTCAAATGCTATTATTTATTATTTAAAGGAGGACAGAAATTGATGCTTAGATTTTACAACATGGAAATTGTTGGTGACGTTGACAAATGTTGTTCTCTTGTGACAGAATAGTCCAAAGGAAGATATTTTGGAGGCACATTGCCTCAAATCCATACTTGGAAATTAAACCTTCTCTGAAGGAAACATCGCATTCAGAGATGTAGCTAAGCCCATCATCAACAAACATTCATGTTAGCACATCAAGAAGTTTAGCACCTTAATTACACAGCTTCTGAGACACCTCTATTTTTTATTATAATTTCTATAAAGCACTTGTATAAGTAAATGACCCATTGGTATGGTTTTCCAAGAACGGAGAAGTGTTCTACTGCAAAAGTATAAATTCCCACCCCTTGTGTAATCAAAAAGTAACATGACAATTTCGTCATCAAGGTTTAAGCCGTCTAAAAGGTAATATCAGCCAGATTTTAAGTGTAAGCTATCACCTGTTCCCCTTCATCTGGTAATCTATGTAAGAAGAAAGCCCTTCCTGAGCCCATGACCCAGGAATGTATCTAAGCACTGAGGTGACGGCAAGGAAGAATCCATTCTGCCTTTCCACAACTTTCTTTGGGGAATCACTGCTTTTCACCTGGACAGTTGGTAGCTGATCTTCTTGCCAAGTCCACACTCAACCTTTGTTCAGGATGAGCTGGATCACCCTATTAAAAGTTTTTTAACCTAAGACAGAAAGCCTAATCTGTCCACAAAAATATACAAAGTGGCTCTGTTGACCCTTTAGGAACATGCCTGTATTTTAACTGGTGAGACTTACCTGGCTGTACCAACAAGGATACCATGTCAGGTATTCAATAATCCTGGAATTAACTACTGAACCAACTTTGAGACTTTATCTGCTCTACCACAGACTTGACCCAATCCTCTTCCTTTTTTGCTTTACTCTTTCAGTTTACTGAGTTGCTCAGTTAAGAATACTTTTTGACATGTTCTGCTGTTTTGTAGATGCTGCTTTGTTTTCCTTTTCTGGAGTGGTATCTCTTTGAATTGATGAAACCTGAATTGCTCCCTGCTTGTTTCCATATTTATTATTAATTGGGACTCTTTGTTGAAAGAGACAGAAGCCTAATCCAAATTGTTCTGGATTTCTCCTGCTTTGCTTTCTTCTAAGGGCCAGCCACTCTCTCACAGACTCTCTTTCGCTTGAAATAACTGGAGAGGAAAATATGATGTCTTAATTAACCAGACATAGGTTTTCTCTCTGACTTCTAGGTGGAGTCCGTTTCATCTAAAGTTGATGATTTGAGAACAGTAGAGGGGATGATTTCCCAAATTAAGTAGGAAGCTATTAATTGACCAAAAAAAGGTGAGTGGTTGGCAGGTTCCAAATATCCTATTTCCCATTCTTCCACATGCATATCAGCTTTTGGAGCTAACAGGTTTCTGTGGCCACAGATTTAGAGTAGAAAATTTCTCACTAACACTATGGTGAGATGTTGAAGGAAGAAGAGAGAACAGGACCAAGAAGTGGATAGAAAGAGGAAATGGAAAATAGAAGAGATAGTTCCACAAACAGAAATGAAAGCTGGAGCGTATAGTTAGCAATTCGAGAACCAGGAATGTGAGTATCAGAGTAGGCAAGAACTATCTATGCAATCGTTTAAAGTCACATTTTCTGAGAATATTTACTCACATGGGAATATACTACCTCATAGAGATAGAGCAGGTGCTCATCAAAAGTGACCTTTCCTTCCAGCTAAATTGCACCTCCCAGTCTCTTGCATTTAGATGTCTTACATGTTTTTAGTCAATAGAACGTAGGCAGAAGCTGGGACCTGACATCTCCTGTGAGCCTTCATGCCTCCATGTTAACTCTTATCTCCCTGCCAGATACAGCAAACGCAGTATAGGACTCTGAAGCACCTAATGATGGCATAGACACTAGATGGAAAAGTCTGGCAAATGTCCCGAGTGAACCAATTCTGCTATTATTTAAGTGAGAGACACATATACCTTTGTTATGTTAAGCACTGCAACTGGAGTTGTTAAAGCAATTAGCATACCCTGATGAATACACATAATATAGAGTTCAGTTAGTTTTTAAATGTGAAAATTTAAATGTGGAATTTAAATTCAGTTATTTTTTATTTTTTACAAGATTTTATTTATTTATTTGTCAGAGAGAGAGAGAGAGAGCACAAGAAGGGGAAGCCGCAGGCAGAAGGAGGAGCAGGCTCCCCGCTGAGCAGGGAGCCCAATACAGGGCTTGATCCCGGGACCCTGAGGTCAAGACCTGAGCCGAAAGCAGACACCTGACCGACTGAGCCACCCAGGTGCCCCTCAGTTAGTTTTTAAATGTGAAATTTATTTTGAAAAATAACAGAAATAAAATAGGAAAATATAAACCAAAATACTAAATGGTTAATGGAATGGTAAACTCTGGGTGCTGGGCTTATTGGCAATTTTAAAAGATCTTTTCTGAGATTCAAGACAACTTTTAAAAATAAAAATGAACTAATGTTATTACTGTAGATAAAGTTTTAAGAAAAGCTAAATGGGAAGGGTGTTGGGAAATTGTTAAAACTTTCTGCTCTTCTTTATTGGTTTGATTTTGTGTGCTCTCTGGAATATGGAGCATGAGTAGGGTGATTGAGTTTAAAAGGCTAGGAATGGTCCAGACGAATACTTCCAAAGAATCTCCAACTGCACACTCAGGAAACTTTGATACATGTCAGATACTCTTCCAGTAGGTCTATGAAAACAGAGAAAGATGATTTCTTGCATATGAAGCCGATTATAGTGGGTGCATTGGAATGAAGAAAATCTTGTTTAATTTGGTTGATGGCAACTCCAAAACCCACATTTTAAGCAACTAAAAATCAAGAGCCTGGTCAATAGTAGAAATCTTGGTGCATGGAGTGACCAAAGCAATGAAAAATGAGGTGGGACATGAACAGAATACGGTAGTTAGAATGTAGGCTTGCTTGTTGTAAGAAAAAGACTCTAACACATAGTGGTTTGAATGTTTTAATCAGGTTCATCATCTCTGAGAAAGGAGTCCAAGGCTGGTAGGATGACTTGACAGTAATGAGGAGCGAGGTCTGTTCATTTTGTTGCTCTTCAGTCTCAAGAGTGTTGCCTTTATCTGCATGTTCATGGATAACCCTCCTCTGCCAGTTGACAGGAAGAAGCATGATCCAGAAGTTAAACACATGGCTCTGATTTATTTCCATTGGCCCAAACCTAATCACATGGCCATGCATATCTGCAAGGGAGGCTGGAAAACGTCTTTATCTGGGTGACCACATATGCAGCTAAAATTTCTCTTATAAAAAAAAGGGGGAAGAAGCGATATTAGGAGTTAAATAGCATTAGACAAAATACAGAAAAGATACTGGGCAATTAGAGAAGAGAAAGAACCAGAAAGAATCGGATAGGACCAGAACTAACACTACTGGAAAAGGAAGAAATTTTAAA
The DNA here is from genome assembly GCF_011800145.1 of Mirounga leonina. Classification (NCBI taxonomy): domain Eukaryota; kingdom Metazoa; phylum Chordata; class Mammalia; order Carnivora; family Phocidae; genus Mirounga; species Mirounga leonina. Next base: position 3,359,503 of record NW_023270418.1, read on the forward strand.
ATTAAATCCAGACTGTGTATTATTTATAGTTTGTTGGATATAATTATGTTAAAATTGCCTTTCTGGATTAAAAACATTCATGAGGTGGATTTGATGACTTTGAAAGTCTTGAGTGAGTGAAGGAACTCTTCAGAATATTGCTCTACATTGATAAACGGAGTTGGTTGGACCAAATTGACTCTTGTTATGAATTTTAGACATGTTACTTACTAGGCAAAAAGAGCTTTGCAGGAGCTGACTTGCCTGTGGTTAAAGTGTCTGAGAGAAAAGTCCTTAGCTGTAGATTCAGAGAAACAAAGTCACAGTGCAGAAAGTAGCCGGGAAAGGGAAAGACCCCAATGCCAAGATTGTTGCTTGCCAGCCTTCTTATACAAAGCCTCACATCCTGGTAAGATGCAGTCCCTCCCAGGCAAGACCTTGTCTGGTAAGGGGCAGATAGGACTTAATGCGGGGGATTCAGACTCTTTTCAGGCAGAATCTTTTCTTAGATTCTAAGAGAGCTTTTTTGGAGGAACTGTGCTTTGGACCTGCTCTTTTTATAGGGCATTTATAGGAATTAGATTACTTTCCTCCTTACATTCATCAACCCTGACTATCCCCCACTGATCCAAATGTCTTCCCGCAGGGTCTGCTATTTCCCTTTGCTACAAATCCCCACTCCTCTCCCTTACCATTTCTCCCCTTTTCCACTTATAATTTATCTTAGTGTGACCTTTTGATAAGCTTAAAAACCACAGCAATATGTGCTCTTCAAATGCTAGAGAGGAGTATATATTTAAAAGAAAGGTTTGATTAAGACAGACAGTTTAAAGTTCAGCCATTATTCAAACCCACTTAATGTGAATGGTATCACCTGTAAAATCATGATCAAGAGAAATTTCACAATTAGTCTTTGGTTCTTTTTTGCAAAAGCAACTGGAATAAAGAAGAGAAATCCAGGCCCCATTGGAAAAGAAAATATTTCCTGGCTAAGAGTTTCTACACATTTTTCATTAGGATGAGTTGGTAATTGATATTAGAATATATGTATTAAACATACATGCACTGGACACCTTCTAAGAACCACAACACAATGCAGAACTTAAGCGCACCATAACTCATGTTTAGTAACCTGCGCTCATTTCCCAACTCAGCCACTTCAAAGCTATGTATCTTGAGCAGAAACCCTCTTTGGTGTCTCAGAAACCTCATTCATCAAACACTGATAATCAGAATAGCCACATGATAGTGGTTGTGAAAACTGAATGTGCTAGAATGCATTAGGGATTTAGAGCAGGGCCTAGTATATAGTAAGTACTCAATAAACAAAGTGTTAGCCTACATAGAATTCTGTTGTCTATGTTTTATAAAAATATTCTTATCACTACAACATATTACATTACAAATTATTTATTTTCTATCTCCCTTTACTGATCACAGCTCCATGTGGGCAAGCTATTTTCTGTTTAGTTTACAGATGTGCTTAGAACAATACCTAAAACACAGTTGGTGCTCAATTAACATTTAACGAAATATGGATCTGTCTCTCTTTACTAACATGACCAACTTTTGCTTATTTGTGATGTCATTCAATCAACAATCAATCAGTTATCTGTTTGTAGCTTAATTTGTACAGCATACCATGCTGTGCTTTGAATTATCATGCCCTTAGTTGACCATGTCTCTTTCTATTTTCCCATCTTCTGTGATCAATATTCATATAATGCTCATCCAATTTGATCTCACAATGTAGTTTTTGGTGTTGACTTAGTGTATTAAAGATGCCATAATAGTCTCCCTGTCAGCACTTCTTTTATTAAAATTTACCTCAACCACAGGACCTTTAGAAAGAGGGCACTTGAGTAGCCCTATTTGGACCATATGACTTTCTTTACCTCAGTGGACAGAATTAAATGGACCAGAGTGGATAGCTTGCCTAGGGGAAATCCAAACAAAAAATTCATTCTCTCCACGTTTGTCTCTTTAGTTCCCTGTCTCCCTTTCTTTCTCTCACTCCTGAATTTAGATAAAGAGGTTTTGTCATTTATATGGTGATAAGCACTAACATTAACAGGTCACTGAGACTTATGGCTACAGTTTTTGCCATTGCTAAGTGAGCCCCAAAAGACACACAAAAAAACAAGAGCCTGACAGAGGGAGCAGTTCCTTAAAGAAGATAAAGTAGCAGATGTGCAAAGAGAATCTGAGACCACAGAGTATGGGGGCCCAAGAGGAGATAGAGAGTATTAAATGATCTGACCACATTTTTAATGTTTGGTTGTTGGCAGCTTTCAAGCACCCTCCTTTCTCTTCTGCTCCATGTCTCAGCAAGCTGCTAAGAAAGCCCAGGCGCTCCCTCCCTTGGCACTGACAGCAAGTCCAAACCATGCAAGACCCTGTGAGAGAATCCTCACTCCGGCCCCTCCCCCTAACTACAATAAATCCCAAAGCCAATTGCTTATCATGTCACTGGGACTGAAATGATGCAGGCCTCCTGGGGAAACATGGTAGAGTCATTCCTTTTGGTTGTCAGATTTGCTGTTAATTTTGTCTGCAATTGCCAGCAAAGTGCAGGAAGATGTATGAGAATGAATTATTGATTTTCACTTGCATTCTGGTTGGAGCAAGTTTGCAGCTTATTTCCAAGTAACTCTTTTCATCTTCATGGCAATAAATACAAACATCAATTTAATTTATCTCTTTGAGTTAGCACCTTTCATGATAAGTTGTATTTATCAAACAACTAACCCTTTCCTTATTATAATCAGCAAATGAAGAGCTACAGCTGAACAGATTGTTCCATCACACCAAAATTCAGAAATAGCAACTTTCAGTAAAAAAAGAAAAAAAAAAGAAAAAAAAAAGATTCATGGAAGGTGAACGTAGTTCATAGAGGGTTTTAAATACAGTAAGACTTAACAGGCTTGAGAACCAAAAAGCTTCCTGTGGAAAATAGTTTTGACAGTGATTGAGGAATATAGTCCTTTACTCAAACTTGATCCCCCACACTATGAGAGGTTTGGTTTAATTGTGTTAACTCTCTGTACTTCTGTGACTTCTTCTGTTCCCCCATCCCCCATCCTAAAGGAAGAAAGTCAGTCTCCATGTTCCGGAGCCAAGCTGCCCCACTCTGAAAGCACTCACACTACGTATCTTTTTGTTTCCTGTGTCCTCTGTAGTGCTGAAGAGCTCTTGTCCCCTTCCTTCCATTTGCTTAGGAGACAATGCTTTCAAAGAACAACTTGGAGGGATATTGGCCACAAAGTAGACCCCTCACTGCTCAGCAGCTGTTTGAAATCTTCTGGTCCCAACCTGCGTGAGGATTTGATCTTTCAGGATTTTGTTTAATGAGGATGGTGACAGACTCACAGCTTCAGAACAGTTCACCTGTCCAGAATAGGCACAATTTCCCAGAAGTCCTAATAATTCAAAACCATTTCAGTATGGTCTCTACAAAAGGGCATGCTGTCTTCTCTATCAAACTGAGACATGAGGCTCACCAAGAGAAATAAAAAAAAAAAAAAGAAGTCTCATATCTGATAGTTCATTTTGGCATCAATTCCAATTGGTCTTCCTTCACTTGAGATCATTTCTGGGGAGAAAAGTTTAATTAGGTGCAGGCGGTGCTCATTAAAAATTTATCTTCATAAATATTATTCTTTCAACTTTCTTCATTATGATTGATTCAAATTTGAAGAATCTTTGATAATATTGTAATTATTTTAGATTTAATTACTAGATTAAATATTGGATTAATCATTAGATTTAATTATTTTATTTAAAACTTACATTCTCTTTATCTGTGTGTGCATGTGTATGTGTGCATGCATGCTATGTTTATGCATATATTTCCTTGGGTGTCAAGAAAAAATATGAAAACCAGATAATTTTTGACATTCTGAAGTAAAACTTAATGAAAAACCATAGCTTCTATTTCTGGAGATTACCAGGACAGCATTTAAAGCCAGAAATGTTATGAACATTATTAGCCCAAGACACATTTTTCCATGCTGTAGAACTGCCATGTGATAGCTCAGAGTCTATAAATTGCCTTTATTTGCTATTTTCACTCTCACCTCCCAATTAGAGCAGAGCTGCAAAACTGCAAAGAAATGGGGGGAGGGTTGCAGAAGAGTGGGTTGTTAAGCAAAAGGATGACTTGTATGATTTTATAAGATAGGAACATCTAGCCCAGGAAGAGAAGGTTCTGACTGTTGGGCTGAACTTGGAAGAGAGAGATTCAGGATACAAGTTGATAAATGCTACAATAAGGCGAAGCGTAGAAGCTATGGAGCATAGAATGAAAACTTTTACCTGGTCCTTAGAGACAAGAGGAAATTCCTAAAGGAATGGTAGGCTTAGGTACCAAAAGGACAAGAGAAATTAGGTGAAGGGAGAGAGGAGAACAGAAAGAAAAGGCAAGAACATGATAGAGGGAAGGGAGAAGCATGTTTAAAGACTTGGAGGCAGAAAGATATTGCATCTGGGTTCAACTTTTCATCAGTGGTTTGACCTTGAACAACCACATATTGAACCATGATTTCCTTATCTGTAAATTATGGATAATATTTACCTCTCTGCATTACTGAAAAGTAAATGAGATCATGTATTTTAAAGTGCTGCCATTGTTAGCAAGATATAGAAATTCAACTTCAACTAATTTAAGTATAAAGGGCAATGTATTGGAAGGTTATTGGGATATGCTGTAGAACATGAAGACCTTACCGAATGCAAAGACTTGGTTGCCTCTCATGGCCAACTGCAATTAGAGATTCAGATGCCATTAAGACACTATTTCTTTTCATATCTATTTCCTTTGCATGTGGATGTTATTCTTCCCTTCCACCAAACACCAGCTTTTTATTCATAGTAGATGATCATGGCTGTCCAAGAAGTCAACTTCTGAGTTTTATATCTTTGGCAGAAGTTACTCAAAGAGAGTCTGCTTCTCTTAGTTCTAGTTCCAAAATTACCAGGAAAGGACTTGTCAGATGCCCACCCCAAAGCAACTGTGCTCAGGGAGTAAGGTCATAATGTATGCACCTGGTGGCTCCTGAAGTGACTTTGGGAGTTGGAGAGGCAGTTCAATTCCTGGTTTTTAAAAATATTAATCAGGGTGCTTTGGTGGCTCAGTCGGTTAAGCATCTGACTCTTGATTTTGGCTCAGGTCATGATCTCAGGGCTGTGAGATAGAGCCCTGCTTCGGGCTCCACGCTGGGCATGGAGCCTGCTTAAGATTCTCTCCCTCTTCCTCTGCCACTCCCCCGCTCTCTCTCTCTAAAAAAAAAACACTAAAGTTACATACCTTTGGTGCACATCTACTCTTGTGTTGTGCACAATGCAACAAACTTTAGATGAAATATCTAATTAAATGTTAATCTAATGAAGTAGTTACTATTATTACCTCCATATCACAGATGAAGAAACTAAGTTATAGTGAGGGGTCACTTGTTCAGGCTTTATAAATTGAATAAGGTGAAAAGCCAGCATACCAAATCAAGCTTGCCTGGTTCAGAGTTTGAGCTACTGACTGTTATGGACATTTAATTTAATAAATGTCTCTTTTCAGCTACAGACCAGACTTCTACTTCCCGTCAGTGAGCAGAAGAATTTTGAACCCTGGTGTGGTGGGGAACAGTTCATTCCTCTCTCTCCCCAATGTTGAGGGCCAGCCAAAGATTACAAGCCATGAAAAAGAAAGCCAGAGCAGAACTCAAAGACAGGAATTCTTTAGATGTTATAGATCACACAACTTTGAAGTGCTTCTGTTACCTATGTCTACATCATTTTTCTCTTTCCAACAGAGTATAAACTATCACACCTTTCATACTAAAAGTGACTTTCACATATGGATGCTGATTTTTCATAAACTTTGGTGGTGTTAGTCCTCACCTAAAGCTATAGATCTCACTAGAAATTAAAGAAAAACGATCCTATGATTCTAAAAATGGATGTGGGGAGATTCTGCTAGGAATTTTTAAAAGACAGTTGCATTAAGTGCCTGTAATTTGATTAAAGATTAAGGAATGGACTAATTCTTAGTTGATTCAGGGTTTTCCATTCCAATTGAATGTATTGCCCAATGACATTATTGACATTTTGGGAGGATCAGAATATTCATCTTTAGTTTCTTCACTCAAATCTGCATGATATTTCTTGGTGTTTATTGGAGTAGAGGATGGAAGCACTTATGGCTTTGTGGAGAAGGAAAGGAGAGAAAGTATTATTGCAACTGGATTCGCTCATTAGTTCAGTTATTTATTTATTCTACTAGTAAATATTGAGGTAGAGAGAAATGTGATCGAGGAGGGAATACAATGGTGGCTTAACTTTTATCTACAATATTTTGTTTTTAAAAATCTGAAGCAAATATGGCAAAATATTAAGATTTGTTTAAAATTTATTATAGGTCCAGGGGCACCTGGGTGGCTCAGTCAGTTAAGTGTCTGACCCTTGATTTCAGCTCAGGTCATGATCTCAGGATTGTGAGATCCAGCCCTGAGTCAGGCTCCATGCTGAGGATTGGAGCCTACTTAAAATTCTCTCTCCACCTCTTCCTTTGCCCCTCTTCTCTCTCTCTTTCTCTCTTCTTCATTAATTAAAAAAAAAAAAAGCTTATTGTAGGTCCAATGATATTTGTTTTAAAGCCAAGTATCTTGAATATAATATGTGACATTTGGTTGAGAATAAAGAATAAGAAAAAAGGAAATATGTTTTAAAATCCGTAAGTACTAAAAGCACTTCATTTTGCTCCAGTTTTTTTTTAAAGATTTATATATTATATATTTGAGAGAGAGAGTGTGTGTGTGCAGGGGCAAGGGGCAGAGGAACAGGTAGAGAGAGTCTCAGACAGATTCTGTCCTGGGCGCAGAGCCCAGTGCAGACTTGATCCCACAACCCTGAGATCAGGACCTTAGCCAAAACCAAGAGCCAGTCACCCAAACAACTGCACCACCCTGGCGCCTCCAGTTTATTATTATTATGTTTTTAATCTTCTTTATTCTTTCTTTCTTTCTTTCTTTCTTTCTTTCTTTCTTTCTTTCTTTCTTTCTTTCTTTCTTTCTTTCTTTCTTTCTTTCTTTCTTTTTCTTCTTTCTTCTTTCTTTCTTTCTTTTTGATGTAGTGTTCCATGATTCATTGTTTGCGTATAACACCCAGTGCTCCATTCAGTACGTGCCCTCCTTAATACGCATCACCAGGCTAACCCATCCCCCCCACCCCCCTCTCCTCTAGAACCCTCAGTTTGTTTCCCAGAGTCCATAGTCTCTCATGGTTTGTCTCCCCCTCCGATTACCCCCCTTCATTTTTCCTTTCCTACTATCTTTTTTTTTTAACATATAATGTATTATTCCAGTTTTTGTTTTAAATGCACTATTCCCACTTTGTGACCATAAATCCTAAGACGCTAGTATCATGTGGGTTTCAAGACTTTGATTACATGGTGCATTGTTTCTCTGTGTTCTGTGTTTGGTCAGCGGTGGTAGTGGTATATTTTGGGTCTAGAAATTAAAAAGGTACCTCAAATTGGAAGGCACAGACCTCTCAGAATTGTCTCTCTTCAACCCAAAATAGAAACTTCCTGTTTGGAATATTACCTAATATGCTTACATAAAGTGCCTTAAGCCTTAAACATGAGGTATAATTTATTCTAGAATTTTACATCGTCTGATCCTGAGCTTTAAGGCATGGGGCAAGTCAGTCTTTTAAGTCTCAATTTCCTCATATGTCAGTTGGGAAAAATAAAAATAATAGGTCCTATCTCACAAGTTGTTATAAAGAGAGGTGACTTTACCGTGACATTAATAAAGGATAAGTTTCGAGGCTTCATTTATACAAGTTTTCTCCAAATTCAGTATCTAATTTTGTATTTGTAATTTTGCATTGTTTTTCTTAAAAAGAGCTTTCCAAATTGACTATTTTCAGGCCTGATAATATCTGGATCTGCCTATGGTTACAGAGATGACATGAGATATCAAGTAAATATAAAGCTTTAGGAGAGTGCCTAATATAGAGAAGAAAGGGAGAGGAGGGGTGGGGGAAGAGAAATGGAAATTTTAAGGGAATTAGCTCTCGTGATTGTGGAGGCTGGCAAATCAGAATCTAAGGCAGGACAGCAGGCTGGACACAGAAGAGTTGATGTTGCAATCTTCAGGCTAAAGTCTGTAGGTCAGGATGGTAGGCTGGAAATTTAGGGAGGACTTTCATGTTACAGTTTTGAGGCAGTTCTTTCCCAGTTAACCTCAGGTTTTGCTCTTCAGGCCTTCAACTGATTGGATGAGGCCCACTCACATTATCATGGGTGATCTTTTAAATATTAAATGATAGCTACAGAACACCTTCACAGCATACAGACTAGTGTCTGACCAAACAACTGGGCACTAGTCAAGGTGACACATAAAATTAACTACCACACTGAGTAAGTGCTCAGCAAAACGAAGTATGCGGCAAGGTCCTAATTAATTTTTCTTCTCCTCCTCCTCATCCTTCTTCTTTGCCTTATTATAGTCTATATTTCTAGAACAGTACCTGGAATTTGAAAGGTTCTTAAAAAAATCTTTTGGGAAAATGGATGTATCAAGAAATGCAAGAATGAATGAATAAATAAATAAAAATGTATTTGCCAGCAAATAGCTTATATATGGACTGTTCAAAATAGCTAGCATAGTCAAGTCCAATAAGTTTGGCTGGATGACACTCCAGATAATGACAAATGTGTTTTTACACTGGTCCATGATGTCAGGTCTTAATACATGGTTATGAAGTAAAGTTTGAAATCTGAGGAATGCCTGATAAATACTATAATCTCTGTATTACTTGCTCAAGGCAGAAGCCTTTGCATATCCAACATTTACATCTTCTTAATTACTATTCCCTGATATGGCTAAAATGTAGCTGGACTTGACCTCAAGAACATTACAAATATTTTCCTTCTGATCTGGACTGTCTAAAATACAAAGCAGCATTCAGTCACTTGTCCTTATCTTTATTTTTCTTTTATTCCACATTCAAAGAAGTCAGTCCAATTTTCACTTTTTTCTCACTCTTGCCTACCTCTCAATTCGAAGGGTGCTCATTCTTCATGAGAGAGTCACAGAATGGAAAGTGGCAGGCAGAAGAACTATGTCCTAAAATTCAATAAACACTTCTCTCTTATGCATTGGAAATGTATAGGCTTGCCTTTAGAGGGTAAGGCAAAAGGATTAAAACAAATCCACTTTCCTTTTCTTCCATGATTCTACTGCAGTGCCCATGCTAACACCAGGAATCAAATCATTCTGTTTTCCTACATTCTTAATAAATCAAGCTTCTCTGGAGGTCAAAGATGAAAGTGGTATCTATTTGCATCTCAGTTTCAATCTCTACTCCGTAGCTTGTTTCAAAATGGTTCTTCCTGGGAACATTTGTATCCTGATCAAAATGCCAATTACATTTGTTCCTTCTGCATTATCAGACAAGACTTCTTGCCCCCATATTGTGAGTGCTTTGTGTATCTGACTTGTAATTTACACGTATCAGACACCAGCTCACTGGAAGGCCCCTGGAGTGTGAAGTCTCACTAGTAACTGAAACAAGGCAAACTCACCACATACATCTGGGCCAGGTCTCCCCTCTCAGTGTATTTTACACCATTTGAATGGGACATGGTCAAGGAAAATCAGCTAAGATCTGAAGACCAAAGCTGCCATTGGAGATAAGAGTCTCTACTCCTTGGTAAGCTGAACTTACGGATCTTGAGAGGTAAATGTATTTTGAGGAATTAGTCCATTCCTTTATTTCTTCATTTTTTCTGAGACCTCTACCCTCCCCCCACCACCACACACATGCACACACAGAGGTGTGGACCTCCAAAGCCATCTGGTAATATATAACCACAACTCCTGGCCATACATGTTTGAGTAGAGGTGAGTATTTGACCCAGTCTGGGTAAATTAGATTTTTTTTCACAGGAATTTGGAAATCTAATTCCCAGACACTAATTTACTGTCTTTCGGTTATTTGAACCATGAACTAATATAAAGCCAGGGTTGGGATAGCCATTGCTTGAAACACTAGAAAGACCTGAACTGCAGAGAGAGAATGATCCAGACAAAAATGTCATGCCACCTCAAAAGAAATAGCCACGGTATGTGATAATTTTCTAGTTCCTGGTTCCAAGCCTCGGGGAGGTATTTTCTGTGCATCTATAAGATGACACCTTTGCCCTTAGTATGATTGTTCCTTTGCATATAAGTTAGTATGAGTAGATTTCTGTTTCTTATCACCAAAAATATCTTGATCAAAATATCCTATGGAATCCATAGTGACCAAAGTTAGTGCACTTATTGTGGAATCATTGATTTGATACAAAAAATAATCATTACATGCATAATATTTCTAGAAACTGCTAGGTGCCAAGGGAACAAGATGGAAAAAATATTCATTTTCAACTATGAGGAGATGAGCAACATTGACTGAGTGACTAGGATATACTAGTGTTTCAAATGCATTTAAAAAAAATTTCTCACAGAAACCATGCGATGTGAAAGGCTTCGTTATTCTCTTTTTAAGGCAAGTATTTATTGAATACCTACTATTCTTCATACTTTGTCCTAAAAGCTAGGAATAAGGTACTGAACAAAATAGGCACATCCTTAGCAATTGAGGATTTTATATTCTAGTGGAATAGATATAAACAAAAAATCTCAATTAATACAAACACTATGAGAAAAAAGCAGAATATTGTGATGGAGAGTGAGCAGGGTTGTGTATAGCTATGTGTGAGGAAGAAGTGGAGGAGAAGCAACATTACAAAGGATGGCCAGGTGACATCTAAGGTGAGGCCTGATTTACAATAAAGTTTCACCACAGGAACAACATCCCAGGCAGAGAAAATAGCAAGTGCCAGAGCCCCTGAGGCAGGAATAGGCCTACTGTGTTCAAGCAGTAGAACTCAGGCCAGAGTGGCTAAGGCATAAGAATACAGAGAAGAGCAATGTGAGGTGAGGTTGGGGAGGGGGCAGGCAGTGACCGTATCAGAGCCTTGCAGACAGCCATAAAGAATTTGGATTTAATTCTATGTGTAGTGGAAAACCATTAGAGAATTTTAAGCAGAGGAGCAATATGATCATTTGTGTTCTTAAAAGATTTTGGTAGAGAGTAGACTAAAGTGTCCGAGAGAGATGAGCTTTGTGCATTGGAGGGTGATGGTGAAGAAACAAACAGAATCGAATGTTCTGTTTGGGCATGTTATGTTTGAGCTGCCTGGCAGACATCTAAGTGAGATGCCAGGGAGGCAGCTGGGCAGATGAGCAGGGAGCACAAGAAACAGATTAAGCCCAAAGAAATCGATTTGAAAGACATCTAGAAGGAGGCGAGGACTGTGCTGGCAGATGCAGGAGAGTTGCTATCAGCAAGAGAAGGAAACGTCCTCATGCTTCTGTGATTCTCTCTCCCTCCGTGTGTGTTTATGGGATGGATATTATGAAATAAGGTCATCTTCTAGGACAATAACAAGTGAATTAGTCAGAAAAGTAAGTGGGACTAGTAAGTAACACTCAGTGCCCAGATGGGATTTGTCGTCGTGAATTACAAGGGACTGCATCTAGCCTATTTGGATGATTTTTTCAGTAATATAAATTGTTCTAATGTAGGACAGAATAGGTAGATTGTTAGCTTTGACCAGAGTTTGAAGTTTTTTCCTATTGAGTATTTTGAAGGGAGAATTAGGAAGAGAGTTGATAATGTGTAGAAATGAACAATTGTAGTGGTAGAGCATGGAATCCAGTTGGTTAACAAGGGTGTGATATATTTTTGTAGTAATGTCCCCTAATTTGTTGTGATCTCCTCCACACTGAAAATGGCCATTTGACTTCCTTTGGTTAACCAAAAGCTTGAAAAGCATTTGAGCATTGGGTCTTGACCTATTGGTGCTCTTGGAATACTGCCATCACCACGATGAGAATAAGCTTTGATTATCTTATTGGGAGGATGAAAATTACATGACTTAGTCACTCTTGTCACACCTGCCAACAACCAACCTACTGCTAGACATATGAGTAAGGTCATCCAAGACCAGCCAAGCCCCAGTCAACTAACCAATTGACTGCAAACTCACAAACAAAATCAAGTAAGATCATCTGAGACCAGACTAGACCAGAGTAACCCCCTAGCAGAATTGTGAGCCCAATAAATCATCTGTTACATAGCGATAGGTAATTGGTACAAGTGATGGATGGTGAGGAAAGGTAAATGGATTGGAGGTAATGCAATGGATTGGAGGTCTGAGAAAGAGGGAAGGATTGGTAAGGTGAGAGTATAAAAATAAATGCCAGAGATGGATGGTGGTGATCGTTGTGCAACATTGTGAATGTATTCCATGACACTGAACTGTACACTTAAAAATGGTTAAAATGGGAAATTTTGTGTTATATATATTTTTACCACGATTAAAAAATAAAATTGAAAAAATGAGTTGAAAGAGAGATTTTTATTATTTTTTTCTATTAAAGAAACTGAACTTCAATGTAGAGAATAATTTGCCCAAAGTTACACAAACAGGAAATGGAGAAACTATGAATAGCAGCAAGACTTGTCTTCTCTGACATTTGTGGCAGAGCAGAAAGAACATCAGACCTCACCAAGCATTCAGAAATTTTATTTTAGTTGGTATAAATTTTAAAGATCATCTAGTCCATCCTCTCATTTTATAAATGAAGTAATACATATATTTGTGTCATTGCATGCCACTTCAACATTGATTTACTAAGTACTTCCTGGGCATGCTCCCTGTGCCTGGCATGTGCTTGTCAGCGAGCATCCAGCTCAAAGAGCTTCATGGAGCTTTCCCTCGTGATGACATATTCTAAACCAAAAAGTCATGAAAACAACTGCACAATTTTAAGTTAGGTTAAGCACTGTGAAGGAAAATTACAGAGGAATTTGTGAGTATATATCAGGGAGATCTCATTTGTAGTGGTGGTGGGAATCAGAGAAAGCTTCCCCAAGGAGTGACTTAAGCTGAGACTGGAAGGATTAGGAGGGGTTATGGAGGAAAAATCTCTCTGTGCCTCAATTTCCTCATCTATAATATGAGGGGAATTGGACTAAATTCTCTTCCAGATCTAAAATGAATTATTCACTAAATTTAGAGATAGGGAATTTAAGTTTGACTGGAAAACAGATGTGACCCTGATTCAGGAAGTTGCTGGTTTTTCATTCATGTGGATTGTTTATTATATTGTTCAATAAGAAAAGATACTTAAAACTGGTATTTGGGCACCCAATCTTTTTTCAATATGTTCAAATCAAATCCCTTACCTTGAGCTGCGCTCTCATGGGATTTTCATGGTATCTTTTAATCAAAACTTAAGCATAAACTATATAATGGCTCCAGACTTCTTTTTCAATATACACAGAGGGACTACAGGAGTTATTTCCTTTTCCATATAAAATCATCTCTTCAATGGAAAATATGTTTCAAATTAGGCACCGAGTTCATGAATGAATGCAGTGTGAATGTTCTATGTCAAAATGTAAAAGATTATGAGAAATGAGAAATGTGCATTTTATGGATTCATTCTCTTTGGAAATACTGGCATCTCAATCCCAATCTGGGGCAAAACCACCTTATTTTAACTTAAAGTTCATTTTAAGGAAAAATGCAGGGGGAACAGTTGCTTTAGAGGCTGCTCTTGAAATGTGAGCACAGTGGTTTTGAAACTATGCTGGTATGGAGATTAGGAGCTCCTCGAACCAAGCTAGAGCATTCTGCTTCCAAAGTGAGCAACAATTTTCTGAGACTAGTATTGGCTCAAATTTTAAAATGTCTTCCATATATATTTCTTGATATTTGATACTTTCTACAGCCTGTCTTGAAAAAAAAGGAATGATTGAGGAATGAGCATGTAGGAAAACTGAGAAATGGAAATTCATGCTTGCTTTAAGCTTGTCTGCCCCCACTCCCAACCCTAGGATACCCATGCTTGTGACTTTATGGCAACCATGTAATACAGTCATATTTTCTACTAAAAATTATGTCTGGTTCAAATGACATAATTTAATATATAAACATTCTGCGCATTACACACATACACACATGACACAATAAATCCCATCAAGATTTTCTGGTATTCCACCAAGTGAAATGGGAGAAATCCATCAGTTTAGTTGATAGGGGCCTTTTTAACTCTAGTGAAACCCTTCACAAACAAACGTTGATCTGGGTATCTACTTTTTTGGAGATAACTGTTCTTATAATCAGTTTTACAGACAGTGACATTAAGACCCAAAAGAGAACTGTCTTGCCAGTGCACACACACAGTATTCAATGTAAGGATCAGAATTCAGGAAATGCTGAGAACTGTTTTTCCCCACGCAAAGTCCCCTGTCAATTGCCAGTTGTTCCAACTTGGCCAAGCGTCAACTGGGTCCTTATCATAAAGCACTGGTTGTACATTTGTGATGGCAAAGAGGAATAACAAACTTAGCAAAATTTTGTCTAATTCCTCTACTCTCCCACTGCCTGGAGGAAGCTGGGAGCAGCCCAGGCAAAGACAAGTCCACTGGGAGCTGAAGTAGAGTCCCCACCACAGGCAATAGGGAGTGGTAAAAGTTAAGGAGGGGCTACAGCCCAAACCCTCCTGATTACTGAAGTCCCAAATGCCAGGGACAGAGTCTGAAAGGATATATAATGTGAAAAGGCAAGATAGGATATCAAGTCAGGATATCAAACCAAGAACAGGATATGGATGTTAAAAATAGAACAGGTAAATTGTGAATGCATAGGCAGGAGGTCATTGGCTTAGCCTTCAAGCATGAGTTTTTGCCTAGGACAACTTTAATATTGGTTACATACTTGTCAAGGTCAGTGCATCAGTGTGACAGTTTCAGAAGATTAAGATGTCCAGAAAATTGCTGAATATAGTTTCTACAGTTTCTTCCAAAATAAGCTTTTTCCTCTAGGTTTAGAAATACTGTTGGATCGATATTTGGAATCAAAACAGTGACACCACTATGTAATAAGTTCCTTGGCATTTGACACACTAACCAGATCTCTTTATTAAATGATGTTGAAGCATGCTTACTGATGACAACCAATAAGAGCCTATGATGTCCCCATTATAATATCCAAAATTATTTCACCAAGGAAAAATTAAATGATATCGTGGTTCTTTGATAATATTTATTCCATAGATAATCTTTCAAGGAAATTATTTGTTTAACCAGAACATCCTATCATACACTAACCTAGGTTTATTAGACTTTGGGAAAAATGTTTTAGTTTTCCAAATTTCTGAATGATTGATAGTTTTATTCATCAATAGGTATTTATTGGGTATTTAATATATTCCAGGAACTGGGTAGGGACTGAAGTTTAAAGACAAATAGATACAGTTCCTAGACTCGAGTCATTTGCCCTTTAGTGGTAGAAAGAAGTGCACCACCAATGTAATCCAGACTGAAATGTCCTGTGTTAGAGGTAGACACAGGATATTTCAGAAGTCTGTAAGATAGGAGTGTTGAGTTCATTCACTGTTCAGGTCTAATTAAGGGAAGGTTGAACTGAGACACTTCCCTTGAAATGATTAGACAAAAATGGGGGCACCCAAGGAATGGTATTTTGAACAGAAAGAAAAGTATATGTAAACTTCAGTCAACATGGCATGTAAATAATTCATACTATATGGAGTGTATGGGGGTGCAGGGAAGAAGAGATAAGGCTAAGAAGTAAGTTCAAAACAGATTAAATAAATCTTATATTCCTAGAAAATGTGGGGCTTCTTGGGAGAGTGTGTGCGTGTTCACAAACATGTGTGAAAATATAAAAAATGCTCCTCACCATGATGATTTAATGGAAAATTAATATTTTATTAGGAGGGCTATATATATTTCTACTTGGCTTCAGTTGAGAGGTTTCATCTCAGAATGCTGAGAGAGCAGGCATTATATGTGGTGGCATGAAGAGAAAGCATGCCCTTTGGAATCAGATGGATCTACGTTTGAATTTCATTTCCTTTACTTCTTGGCTCTGTAATCTTGAGAAAACCACTAAATTGTTCGCAGTTAAAATACAAGATTGTTAGGAGTTGTAAGTACAATAAAACAAAGATTTTATCCTAAGGTTTGCAATGGGTATTAATTGTTAATTACGCATTTTTCACATGAGTCCTTTATCTCCAAATACTACATTTTTTTTTCATTTTGTAATTTTGTCAGGTTTTTTTTTTTTTTACATATACAAAAGGAAAAGAACCTTTATTGCTTATTTATAATAGCCGTTATGCTTTTATGCTTCCTTGCCAGATGCCTTCGGAGCAGGTGTTTTCTGGGCTGGAGCTTTCTGACCTTCCTGAGACTTTGGAGGCGCTGCATTCTGGCCTGCAGCTTTGGTGGGGGAACCTTCTGGGCTGGAGCCTTCTTGCCTGCAGCAGCCATCTTTTTTGCTGGAAACTGCAGCTGCCTCAGCGGCACCCTTAGCAGCAGGTGCTTTTTTGGGAGGAACTTTCAGGAGAGCTGCTTTTTTGCAGCTTCCTGACATGGAGCTTGATTATTCTGTTGTTCCTCGTTTTCTTTACCTTCATGACTTTATAACGATCAAAATCTGTCATCTTGGTTTTTCTTTCTCTGGCTTCAATCTACATGGCCCATCTTGTGGCTGCCCATTTTGTAAGGATACCTGCCTTCTGCCACGCTTGTCGGACATACTTCTGGCCAGCACTGTGTGGGAACTTGAGGATGAAGTCAGTGAGCGGCATGGATTTGAAAGGCATAGCCTGTCTTCTTACCTGAGTGCAAGGTCCATCAGCCAAAGCCCTGTTCTGAGCAGTAACATTTACAATCCCGACCAGCTTCCCTGTAGGAGGCCCAAAGGAGATGTAGGTCACCCAGCCAACCTCCATGAAGCACCTAAAAACCATGTTGGCAGGGGAGAAGGAAGAAGGCATTCCCTACTGTGCACGTCTCTTTTATAATTTTGTCAGTTTTTACTTTATTCTTTTTAAGTTTTTGTTTAAATTCCAGTTAGTTAACATACAGTGTAATATTAGTTTCTGGTGTACAGTATAGTGATTCAACACTTCCATACAACACCCAGTACTCATCACAGCAAGTGCCCTCCTTAATCCCCATCACCTATTTCACCCATCCCCCCACCTACCTCCACTCTGGTAACCATAAGTTTGTTCTCTATAGTTAAGAGTCTATTTTTCGAGTCTGTTTTTTGTTTGCCTCTCTCTCTCTTTTTCCCCCTTGGCTTATTTGTTTTGTTTCTTAAATTCCACATATGAGTGAAAGCATATGGTATTTGTCTTTCTCTGATTTATTTTGTTTAGCATAATACTCTCTAGTTCCATCCGTGTCAGAGCAAATGGCAAGATTTCATCCTTTTTATGGCTGAGTAATATTCCATTACACACACACACACACACACACCATCTCTTCTTTATCCATTCAGTAGTCAATGGACAGTTGGGCTGTTTCCGTAATTCTGCTGTTGTAGATAATGCTGCTATAAACATTGGGACGTTGGGGTGCATGTATCCCTTTGAATTAGTATTTTTGTGTTCTTTGGGTAAATACCTTGTAGTGCAGTTGCTAAATGATAGGGTAGTTCTATTTTTAACTTTTTGAGGAAACTTCATGCTGTTTTCCAGAGTGGCTGTACCAGCTTGCATTCCCACCAACATTGCAAGAGGGTTCCCCTTTCTCCACATCCTCACCAACACCTGTTGTTTCTTATGTTGTTGATTTTAGCCATTCTGACAGGTGTGAGGTGATATGTCATTGTGGTTTGATTTATATTTCCCTGATGATGAGCAATGTTGAGCATCTTTTTATGTGTCCGTTGGTCATCTGTATGTCTTCTTTGGAAAAACGTCTATTCACATCTTTTGCCCATTTAAAAAAATGATTTATTGATTTATTGATTTATTGATTTATTGATTTATTTATTTATTTTATTATTCTTTTTTTTTTTTTGAGAGAGAGAGAGAGAGAGAGTAGGGAGGGGCAGAGGGAGGGAATCTTTCAAGCAGCCTCCCTGCTGAGCACAGAGTCTGACATGGGGCTTGATCCACAACCCATGAGATTATGACCTGAGCCGAAACCAAGAGTCAGACGCTCAACCAACCGAGCCCCCAGGCACCCACTTCTGCCCATTTTTAAGTGGGTTATTCATTTTTTGGGTGTTGAGTTTTATAAGTTCTTTATATATTTTGGATGCTAACCCTTTATTGGATATGTCATTTGCAAATATCTTCTTCCATTCAGGAGGTTGCCTTTTAGTTTGTTGATTGTTTCCTTTGCTGTGCAGAAGCTTTTTATTTTGATGTAGTCCCAATAGTTTATTTTTTATTTTGCTTACCTTGCTTCAAGGGACCTAGCAAAAAGAAATTGCTATGGCTGATGTCAAAGAAGCTAATGCCTGTGTTCTCTTCTAAGATTTTTGTGATTTCAGGGTCTCACATTTAAGTCTTTCATCCAATTTGAATTTATTTTTGTGTATGGTGTAAGAAAGTGGTCTAGTTTCATTCTTTTGTATGTTGCTGTCCAGTTTTCCCAACACCATTTGTTGAAGAGACTTTTTCCCATTGCATATTCTTTCCTGCTTTGTCAAAGATTAATTGACCATATGATTGTGGGTTCATTTCTGGGTTTTCTGTTCTGTTCCATTGATCTATGTCTTTGTTTTTTGTGCCAGTACCATGCTGTTTTGATTACTACAACTTTGTAATATAACTTGAAGTCTGGAATTGTGATACCCTCAGCTTTGTTTTTCTTTTTCAAAGTTGCTTTGGCAAATTTGGGATCTTTTGTGTTCCATGCACATTTTAGGATTGTTTGTTCTAGTTCTGTGAAAAATGCTGTTGGTTATTTTGATAGAAATTGCATTTAATCTGTAGATTGCTTTGGTTAGTATAGACATTTTAACAATATTTGTTCTTTCAATCCATGAGCATGGAATGTCTTTCCATTTCTTTGTGTCATCTTCAATTTCTTTCATCAGTGTTTTATAGTTTTCAGAGGGCAGGTCTCCCACCTCTTTGGCTAGGTCTATTCCTGGGTATCTTATTGTTTTTAGTGCAATTGTAAATGGGATTGATTCTTTAATTTCTCTCTCTGCTGCTTGATTATTGATGTATACAACTGCAACAGATTTTGGTACATTGATTTTGTATCCTGCAACTTTACTGAATTCATTTATCAGTTCTAGCAGGGTGTTTTTTTTGAGGGGGGGGGGAGTCTTTTGAGTTTTGTATGTATAGTATTATGTCATCAGCAAATAGTGAGAGTTTTACTTCTTCCTTGCTGATTTGGATGTATGTTATTTCTTTTAGTTGTCTAATTGCTGTGGCTAGGACTTACAATGCTATGTTGAATAAAAGTGGTGTGAGTGGACAGCCCTGTCTTATTCCTGAGTGTAGAGGAAAAGCTCTCAGTTCTTCCCCATTTAGGATGATATTAGCTGTGGGTTTTTCATATATGACCTTTATTATGTTGTGGTATGTTCGCTCTAAACTTTTGTTGAGAGTTTTTATCATGAATGGATGTTTTACTTCATTAAATTCTTTCTCTGCATCTATTGAAATGATCATATGGTTCTTATCCTTTCTTTTATTAATGTGATGTATCATGTTGGTTGATTTTCAAATATTGAACCACTCTTCCAACCCAGGAATAAATCCTACTTGATTGTGGTGAATGATTTTTTTAATGTATTGTTGGATTTGGTTTGCTAGTATTCAATTGAGAATTTTTGCATCCAGATTCATCAGAGATATTGGCCTATAGTTTTCTTTTTTAGTGATATCTTTATCTGATTTTGGTATGGGGTAATGCTGACCTCATAGAATGAATTTAAGTTTTCCTTCCTTTTCTATTTTTTTGGAATAGCTTGAGAAGAATAGGTATTAACTCTTCTTTAAATATGTGGTAGAATTCACCTGTGAAGCCATCTAGTCCTGGACTGACTTTTGTTTTTTGGGAGTTTTTTGATTACTGATTCAATTTTTTTTGCTGGTTATCTGTTCAAGTTTTCTATTTCTTCCTGTTTCAATTTTGGTAGTTTATATGTTTGTAGAAATTTATCCATTTCTTCCAGGTTGTCCAATTTTTTTGCATATAGTTTTTCATAATAGTCTCTTATAATTATTTGTATTTCTGTGGTATTAGTTGTTATTTCTCCTCTCTCATTTGTGATTTTATTTATTTAGGTCCTTTCTCTTTTCTTTTTAGTAAGTCTAGAGAAAGGTTTTGTTTGTTTGTTTTTTAATTTTATTTTATTATGTTATGTTAATCACCATACATTACATCATCAATTTTTAAAATTTTTTTGAAGAACCAACTCCTAGTTTTATTGTTCTATTTTTTTTTTTAGTTTCTGTATCATTTATTTCTGCTCTAATCTTCATTATTTCCTTTCTTCTGCTGGATTTAGGTTTGTTCATTCTTCTTTTTCATGTTCTTTTAGGTGTAAGGTTAGATTGTTTATTTGAGACTTTTCTTTCTTCTTGAGGTAGGCCTGTATTGCTATATACCTCCCTCTTCAGACTGCTTTTGCTGCATCCCAAAGGTTGTGGACATTGTGTTTTCATTTTCAGTTGTTTCCACGAATTTTTTTTAATTTTTTCTTTGATTTCCTGGTTGAACCATTCATTGTTTAGTAGCATGCTTTTAATCTCCATGTATTTGTGGTCTTTCCAGATTCTTTTCTTGTGGTCGGCTTCTTATTTCATAGCATTGTGGTCAGAACGGTGCATGCTATGACTTCAGTCTTTTTGTATTTGTTGAGGCCTGTTGTACTTGTTGAGGCAACTAGGTTTAGCAACCCACACAGGTTACACACAATGTAGGAGAAGGTTTTTCCACAAAAGAAATATAGAACACTCTCAGGGCAAGAGACTAGTATTGTGACCCAAATGACATATGCCTATTATCAAGATTATTGGATATTAATAAAAAAAACCAAAAATATAAAGTAATGGTGAAATTTCAGAATAAGAGAGATTCTTTTTTTGAAAGACACCTCATTGTACTTGGAATATTGATTACTTGGCCGCCAAGTAAGACCAACTGGCTTGAGGAATTAGTTCCTCCAGATAATTCCAATGAACATTACAGACTTTGGCCAATGTGTAATTCCCCTCTTTCCCTCTTTTTGCTTTCGTTCTGAGCCCTATTGAAATGGTTACCTCTGTGGCAAAATCCCAAGAAAATTGCAACCTGGTTTGTAAGTCTGTTTGGTCATTAGAGAGGAAAGGAGTCAGGAATCCAAAAGATGCCTTCTTGTCACTAGATATTTCCAACCCTTTTTCATGGTTATTGATAAATAGCTTCCCACCTGGATGGGAGTTAGCATTAAATGCTTCCACGACCCCTTCAATTTTGATGTTCCATGATTTCTTAACTTTTTAGTGAATATTTACATGAAGAGAGAAAACTCCACAAGGAGTCACTAGATACTTATGAGAACTTTGCAAAACCTCAAAAAAGAACCCATAGTTAAAAATTCAATAGCACTGAACATGAATCAAATTTTTCCATGATGGTAAATGAAACTTAACATAGCAAAAAGTCAATGTGTATAATTAGAATGTAGGAAATATTTTGGGGTCAAATTGGTTTTATTTTCCTCCAATAAGTGGACAAGAGGCTCCTGGGATTTTGATGCTTTCAAAACATTTGTTTTGGTATCTGTGAGGATATCCTACCGTCCCCAAGAAATGTGGTCACACATAAACCTAGAAGCCCAAAGCAAAGTTCAAACCAGACCCTTAAAGTGCATCAGCGGTATGTTTGTTTTCATCCTATATGTTTATTTATCCCCAGGTTCATTCCAAAAGAGATTTGAGATAGCTTAATAAAATGCAGGCACAACAGTAAGATGGTGCAAATAGTAAGAAGGATGCAAACAGAAACATGTCTTTATGTTACTCATTATGTATCAACTTTAATGCATAAATATTAGTTTCCTTCCACTGCTTCAAGCAGTCCCAACAGTGGCCTGAGGAAACCAGCAAGAATAATGTTTTACTATTCAAGAACATTGACATGGATGACCGTGAGTTTCCTGCCTGTCTTGGTGAAACTTCTGAGATAGAAGAGGGAACTGTCCGAAGTAGACAGACCTGAGTATATTTTCAGGCTGCTGACTATACAGCCTCATCAAGGGGTGTATGTTTTTGGCCACATGCTGAACCCTAAGTCCTTTATCAGACTTAGCCACCTTCCATCCCACCACAAAAGGGGCCCTCTTTCCTAACAGAATAGCTGGCAAATAGTCAAAATTAATATCTGGTAATACCTTAAGAGGTCTTTTTGATATTCTCTCTTCCCTCCCTAAGGATAGGTCCCCATTTAACATTTAAAAGCCCAGCAAGCCAAAGATGGAAACTTCGGAGCGCGGCTGGCATTTCTCTGGTCCTCTGGCTACCAGTCCAGTGTTTGCCTACATAGCACCAACTCTAATGGAGAGATGGTGGCTGTCATGGTAGGATGTTGGAAGACCATAGTTTTGGGCAAGCAGAACTATATAGTACTCCTCATAATCATACATACATACATTATTAAGAACTTCTTACGTGTCAGATACTGTGTGGGGCACTGGAGGTATGAAGATTAACAGAGATTTGAACCTTGGTTTTGAAGAGCTGGCAGATTGGTGATAGAAGCAGGTAAATAAATATGCCTCACAGCAGCATGTTACCATAACTGAGGTACTCGTGGGGGTGTAGAGGAAAATCTTTAAGCCTGCCTGAGATGATTGAGGAAGAGTTTCATCTGTGTTTTGAAAGAAGCATGAATTTGGCTAAGTGGAAGACTTTCTATACAGGAAAGAGCTGGGCTAAGGCAGAGATTAATTGAAGCTAATGACTTACTTGGCAAACTTTATATCTGGGTGGGAAAATAACAGTTAAGAGCTGGAGCCAGGCTTCCTGGGTTCATAAACTAATGCTTATTGACTGTGGACCATGGGAGCTGTTTTTTTAACCTTTCTGTATCTCAGTTTCTTCATTTGTAAAATACCCTATAGGTTTGCTGGCAGAAGTAGAACAATGTCCAGTACATAGTAAGATTCCATTTGTTGAGCTGCTGTAGTCTCACCATGGCTGGGTGCAGGACATGGGAAAGGTACAGTGGGACTTGAGGCTCTAGTGGGGGCGGGAAGCAGGCAGTAAAGCCTTTTCAAGCCTGAAAAGCTTGGCCATACACGTGAAGGGATTAACCCTTATGGATTGTCCGTCAGAGAGTCATGTGACCAATCATTTCTCCATTTCAGAAATGATAGGTTTATGGAAAATCAGGCCAGAATCCAGAGCAGGTATATACTATGAGAATGCATAGAATGTGCTTACTTGGGGCCTGGGCAATCTTTAGTTTGATCTAAGCTTTTCAGTGTTGGAAACAGATGTCCTCGGTGAAAGGTGTCTTATCTGCTCTAAAATGAGGTTGGAGAGAAAGACAGGGCCAGAACTTTAGTTCAGATGAAGGGGTGAAGTGGGTAGTGTGACCCAAGTGATGTATCATCCTTTAATTGCTGAGCTAATAAAATGTATGCTTTGAAAGAGTTTCCAGATGCCTGTAAAATGCATACCTGAAAAGTGATTAGAACCTGTAGTACCTTGCTCTGGCTTCTGATAAAACATATGTTCTTCCATTAATATCTTATTAATAATTACTTAATGGATTTATTTGAGATGGTAAAAGAAAAATAAACAAAACTGACAATCCATAATTTTTGAGCTTAAATTTTAATTATGTATGTAATACATTAAATATTGTGTGTACTGGAAAGGATTTTATAAAGGCAGACTCACATTGCGTATTCTATATTTAACATGTCTTTCTGTTTACTTAACACTGCAGTGTGAGCACTTTCCTGCATCATCAAATATTCTTCTCTATTTTCAATTTTAATAGCTGCAGACAGTTTTATCATCCAGCTATAGTATAATTTCTGTAATTCCTGGACGTTTACATAGATTCCAAAATTTTTCTGTTATAAAATAATGTAAAAACAAACATTCTTGTAAGTCTATCTTTGCCCAGGTCTATGACTTGTTTTCTTCAGGATAATTCACAGGGAGCAGTTCTCAAGCTTTCACAAGGCCTGATATCATTGCAGCCCTTGGGCCTGGGTTCTTCTTGAGCTTTCCTCAGAAATGAGGTGCCTTCAGTGTTCTGATGCGAGGCTTGCCACAAACCCCTTGACGGCAGCTAGGATCGCTCTCACCGGGCTGGGAAGAGAGCAGTTTCCCTGAAGGATCAGCTTGTCATGTGTGAATGAGATGACAGGCCATTCCCTACTATCCCAGGGCCTGGGTGCAGGGCCTGCAGAGAAGGTGGTTTGGAAGGATTCCATTATGAGCATGGTCTGGCACGGAAACACTTTCAGCATTACTCAAGAATTTCCACTTTAAACCAACTGCTTTTCAATTTGCAATTCTACAACCAGAGAATGAGAACGAAATGAAAGTCTTAATCCTTAATGAGGGTTTATGACACTAAAATGTTTTTGAGTGTATTCCTTAATATCATTATGTTTTAAATGGAAACCCATTTTTGTTTCCTTTGATAGACATAAAGAATTAAAGAAAGATTTCCTTTCCAAACCAAATGTAAGTACTTGGGGAACTGAAGGGAAAAAACAAATGATCAGAGTAATGGACCCAGAGCTCTTTTCTCTATTAAAATTTTCACATTTTCCTTTGAGAAAAATATAGTTAATTGTGTAGAAATAGATTATAATTATATTATTATGAATACGTATATTTATGTATAAAACAGGTTGGACCCATTGACACAATTAAAAAACAACATGTTTTGGGATTTTTGTTGTTGTTGTAGAAAATAATGCTTGTCAATGTCAAAGAAAAAGTAAGAAACAAGATAGAGTCACCTGTAATTCTACCACCCAGAGATAACCATTGTTAACATTTCCCTTGTTAAATACATTCAGATAAAATAAAAATAGGCTAAATTAATCACTATTTAATATCTACTTTTCACTTAGCAGCAAATTAAAAGTGTCAAGAAATTAAGTATTCTTTCATTCTATTTCATTGTATTGATTTATCCATTCCTCTAGGTTACATTTAGCTGGATAAAAAAAAAAAAAACTATTATAAACTTTGCTGCTATGACCATTTTATAGCTGTATTTTGTTCAAATCTCTAATTATTTCTTGAAAAAATTGTCTCCAAGAAGATTATACCAATTCACTCACTCACCAGCCATATTAGTGTTTTGCCACACTCTTGTCAGCATTGGCTATTATTAAAAACAAACAAAACCCTTCCAAAATAGCATACCTTTGCTATTTTAATTTACATTTCTTTGTTAATGAGCACACAAATTTGTCCTTTTGGGCCATTATTTGCCATTACTCACCACTGATAGGAATAATTGTTGTATCAACTTACTTCCCTGCATGTCATTTCACTGGGCATACTGATAAGTCACAGCTAGAGACAATATTTCATCTTCAAACATTAATTATAAGCGGGCGAGAAATAGGAGGTAGTTCTATAATTATTAATATAAAACGATTACATTGTATATAATCACTAGTGGTTTATATCTCTTAAAACTGACGCCTCCAAGCGTTAAAACGGTTCCAAGATTAGTGCCAGTGCATTAGGGTAGGAACTGGTTCCTTGCAGGGTGTTCTGAGGGCTTCGCTGGAGGAGGGTGACCAGATTCACTGCTCTCTTCGGCCCAGGAGCGATGGGGAGAACATCTGAAACACACGGGTAGGTGTTTCTAGCTTCAGGAAGCAGTTGCGCAAAGAACAATAGTTAGGAAACCAAGCCCTCGGAGGACCGCGTTAACTTGTGCAGCAACAAGTTCAGGGACGCTCGGTGCCTCAGCTGTCCAATAACGAGAGAGCGGGGGAAGGGGCGCTTGCCAGGGCGATGCCGGGCCGCACGAGCCGCACGGAGGAGGGCGGTGCGGGGGTGAGCGTCCGCCCGCTTGAAAGAAGGCGTGGCGGGCGCCTGGCCTTGGCCTTGAGCGTCGTCAATGCGGGGCCTCCGGGCTGTGCCTCCGCGGCTGCTGGAGGCGGACGCTGCCCGGCGGCGCTGGCCGGGCGCCCTGGGCCGCTGGGGGAGGGCAGGCGGCCCTGCGCCGGGAGCAGTGCCCTTCCCGGCGGCGAGATGCTGGCCGCCATTTTTAGCGCAGCCACGTTCCGCGGCCGCCTCCCGCCCAGGCCTCCCCGGGGCCCGGATCAGCCCACCGCCCGTGATGGGGGCGCAGGGGGCGCCCCGCGCTATCGGTCACCCACGCGCGCCCTCGGCCCTACGGGCCCCCGCGCGGCCTCACGCCGGGAGGGCTTGCTTTTTCTGGTCGTTTGCTGTTGAAAGGCATCTGGAAGTTGAATTCCCAGCAGACTGGGAAGCGATTTCACATGCCGCTCTGGCTGGCGGGTGCGCGAAGGGACCGGAGACGCAGATGTGATGGGAAAGCGAAGGCTGCAGTCTTGGCGCGCTTGGCAAGCGCCTTTCATTTCTTACACCGTTTGCATTTTGCCGCAGTGATTTCCGAGGCAGAGCCGCCTCGCACTTGCCTGGAATTGACTGATCATTCACACGTTCTTCAGGACGCCAAGCAGGTCCTGATGGTGCTGTTTGCACGGAAAATACTCAGGCAGCATATGTCTTTGCATTTTACTCTGCGGCTGTGGGGAGATGCAAGGCTGGGTCTGCACAATAGTTTGCTTTATTAAATTCGGACTCTGCCTGCTTTAGGCATTTCATTGTCCACCTAACGGATAGGGCGACACGAAGCCGTGGCATTTTGTTGGTCTGCACTGCATTTTTGTGTCTGCTACATGGCATCTACTTTAGTCCAAGACTGGTATGGTTTTTTTTGACAACTGGGACATAGTGACTTCTGTAATTAGAGTGATATAATAGAATGTTAAACCCTTTGGGGGGCAGGAGCTTAGGTGGAAAAGATTATTAAAGACAGTGATGATGTGGGTCGGACATTTCTCCTGTCTTCACATTAGGAGCAGAGCTCATTTCTGATTCTCATACTTACAGAATCTAAGAGCTAAAAAACGGTTCTTTGAGATGACCCCTTCTAGCACTGTTTTTTGCAAATGGAAAAACAAAGATTTGAGGAGGTCAGGAATTCATTTCCCAGGTTCACAAAGGCATAGGAATACAGACCTGCTTTTCTTAGTTTGACCACATTAAGTTAAAAAATCACTATATGGGATTTACTCCTCCATTAATTCAGTGGTTCTCAAACATTTCATCTCACACCCTTTCATAGTCAAAACGCCATAGAGTTTTTGCTTTTGTGCGTCAAATCTATCGATATTTATCATATTAGAATTTAAAACTAAGAATAAAAATATTTACTAACCCATTTAAAAATAGATTAAAAAAAGGTACTTGTGAACAGTACATTTTGGTGAAAAAGAAAAAAATTAGTGAGAAGGGCATATTTTACATTTTCTGAAAATTATGATCTGGTTTGCAGTTGAACTCCTATCTGCTTTTGCATTCAATCTGTTTTAATACAATGTTTTAGTTGGCATATATGGAGAAAATCTGGCCTCTCACATTAAAGGGAAGACTTGGTAGGCCACCTGGAAGAGTTTGGGCAACTCTCAGAAGTGTTGTGCCAGTAAATATTTTGATAACCAACTCACCAGGGAGGCGAGAAAAGCCTGATGTGCATCATTTGCCAATTTTCCTGGTGTAAATATTCTTCACGTGGCTGATAACATAGAGTTGGGGGGAAATGCACAGCAGCTTACCATTATGTGATATCTCTGCCATATAAATACAATAGACGGAAATAATCTCCAGAGCCTAGAAAGAGTAAAATGTAGGAAAATATTTATGAAGTGATGGGTTTTTGAGTATTTATTACCTTTATTTTAATATAATGTGTTTAATTGTATGTTTTTACAATTTAATTTTTAATAATGGTTATAGTTCACAAAGACAAGTCAGAAAGTTCTCAAAAGCTTGGTGTCAATGAGAGGAGAGAAGCTATTCCAGCACACCTACCTCCGAGTGTCCTCAGACTAGACTATGGGAGTCACTGTATCGAATTAATTCAACAAAAACTCATTAAGCACTTATTTTGTGCTAGTGTCTGAATATAGCATAGATTGAAATTCAGAAATAAAGTGAGCATTACCAAGGTTAGGGAAAAATAATTAGCAAATTCATTATTTGGGATAATTTTAGGCCTTCTATTAATAACTCAATTGGAGTTAAGTACTTGGCTTCTTTAATATCTTCCTCACCCGACTAAATGATACTGTGTTTGCATTTCCGCTGGAAGAGGTAGATGTTATATTTTCTATTTTGTAGTCAGGCTGTAGGCTAAGACACTATTTTCATCTGACAGCTGTGATCTGGATATAAGATCTCTCTAAAGGTAAAATATCATCTTTACCAACAGAAGTGTATAAAACCACCATGATTTACAAATTTAACCTTCTGTGCTACAGACAGCAGGATTTGTTTGGTCCTCCATACAACCATAATGTCTCCAGATTAGAGGAACCATACTCATGGTAAAGGCATGA
Organism: Mirounga leonina; assembly: GCF_011800145.1. Lineage (NCBI taxonomy): Eukaryota > Metazoa > Chordata > Mammalia > Carnivora > Phocidae > Mirounga > Mirounga leonina. The sequence goes on from NW_023270418.1 coordinate 3,388,007, forward strand.
AATATGTACCAGCATTGTGGAAAATTAGTCATTTGATGATTATGTATTGATCATCTGTTCTGTGCTAGAAGCTGGTGAGCTTACCACTCTAAGTAGCCACTCAGCACTTAAGAACAACATTGATCAAGGGAATTTCCCTGAGCACTGGGTTTGGTGTGAGAGAGGTATTGCCCTGAGCCCTGTTAGGGCAAAGTGTAGGAGGCACGGCCCCTTTTTATGTTATTGGCCAACTTCCCAGCTATGTTACCTGCAAACACACACATGAACATATTCTTTTTTTTTTTTAATTTTTTTTAAAGATTTTATTTATTTATTTGAGAGAGAATGAGAGAGAGCACATGAGAGGGGGGAGGGTCAGAGGGAGAAGCAGACTCCCTGCCGAGCAGGGAGCCGGATGTGGGACTCGATCCAGGGACTCGATCCAGGGACTCCAGGATCATGACCTGAGCCGAAGGCAGTCGCTTAACCAACTGAGCCACCCAGGCGCCCTCACATGAACATATTCTTGAGCGACACTTTAAGTCACATTTGCTTTCCATGATTTTCTCATAAAGTGGTGTTTTTGTTGTTGGCTTAAGTGTCATATGTAAAGGAAAAGTAATTAAATTACAAAAGAGACCTGGCAAAGGCATTTCCAAAGGGCCTTGTTCTCTAAAGACTTGCAGTCTGTGCCTCTATCAACTGCTGGAATTGCCAGAATGTGCTCTCACTTCAGATGCTGCAGTCTTTGAGAGCGTGGGGCCGGCCTGGTGTAGCTGGGTATCATTCATCAAGACACACCTCTAAAAGATGTGTGACTAGTTGTCAACTATAGAAAAATTTCTGCTGTGGTCAGAAAATTAGAGCCCTCAACCTCAACTTAGCATGCCAGGCCTCCCTCCCCGCTCCCCACCTCCTCAGTTTTTTTGCTTGTTTTTGTTTTGTTTTGTTTTGTTTTGTTTTGTTTTGTTCCTTTCCTCACCATCTGGGGTTTTAGAAAAGAAAGAGCTGGGGATGAGGCAGGAGAAATGAAAACAGCTTCCTGTGATTTCCACAGCCTTGGTTCCGTATATATTGCCTTAATGGGTGTGGATGGAAGCTCCAGGGCTGTTTCTGTGACTTGGCTAAGCCTATGAGAAGTTGGACTAAATACCCTCGAAGGTGCCCTGGAGTTCTAAAATGATTTCACACTGGGGTGTCTGGCTGGCTCAGTCGGTGGAGCATGTGACTCTTGATCTTGGGGTTGTGAGTTCAAGCCCCACGCTGGGCATCGAGCTTATTAAAAAAAAAATGTTTTTTAAATAAAATAAATGTTAAAAATTTTAAAAAATAAAATGATTTCGCATCAAACAGAAGATGCTATAAAGGTTCACAAAGGTTAGAAGTTCTTTGATAGTAAAACTAGATATTGATGTCACAAGACCACTTACAAATCTTCACTGCAGAGGCAATTTGGTGGAGTGATTCAATTAAAAGCATCAGCTTTGAAATTGGGCAGAGCTGAATTTGAATCCTTTTTAGCTACTTACTAGGTCTGTGGCCTTGTGTACATAACTTTAAGTCTTTAAGACTAAGTTTCTTCATCTTTCAAATAAGGATTTATCCATGCAACCAAATATTTATTGAACACCTAGTATGTGCCACTCTTTTAGGCACAGGAGACATCAATAAGCAAGCCAGAGGCAGATCTGCCTCTCATGGCAACAGTATGATGGATGGGTATAGACAATAAACAATAATGAAAAATATACACTAGAATGTAAGCTGGTGGTAAGACTTAGAAATGGTAGCTTCTTCAGTGTTCGCAATGCTGTAGAATCTAAAATCCAGTGTAATACAAACATAAAATCTAAAATCTTATCAATGAACTTTTCATACTCTGTTACAATGGAAGCCATCAGTCTAGCACTTTGAATGGATATTTCCATTCCATATAACATACATTGAAATTCAGAAATAAATATTATCAAGGTTCATGATTTTGTCATATCATGCATTGCATTGATTGTTTGGAAAATATTGGTTCACGGATTTGTGTGCCTCTCCCCAATATTGGTAGATTTCATGATATAATATTAAAAAATTCACATTTGTTGATATTACCACAGCTTTCATCAGAAAAGTCTTAAGTATTTGGAAGCCTTTAAGCTCCTGATGGCACATACAAATTTTCTGAAATTCTAATTTTCCTGGAAAACTCAAATTTTATTATTGGTAACAAATATTGTCTGTTGTTTTCCGTGAAGTGACAGACTTACTTTTTAAAAAAAATTTTTTTAAGAAAATATCTGCCAAATACCCAAGTTTCTCAGTTGTTCTTTTGAATAGAACTGCTGTTTCATCAAATATAAAATTGCTAATTCTGTTCTCAACTCAGTCACACTAGTGCATTTCTTTGAGACAATCATCATACTGTGGTATACATCAAAGTGCTTTATGAGTACTTCCCATTTCATCACGTAAACTATTGAAAAAGTGTATATTTAAGAGTAGAGGTTTATTAAAATTAATACATTTTACTGCTTTATTAATGATGTTCTTAAGTGACTTTGTTTTTTTGTTTTGTTTTGTTTTGTTTTGTTTTGTCCTGTGACTGCATGGTGTGGAAGAGTACAGTGACCACTAATACAGTTTGGTGTTATTGCCTTGATTCATATTATGACACAAGGATCTTATCTACTATTGGTTTTTGCACCATCAGTGCAAATGTCAATGCAACAGAGAAGGCATATGACATCGTCATATTATTATGAAAATTTTGTTCTCTGGGAGTCCCTAGAAGGGTCTCAGAGATCCCCAAAATGCAGAGTACATCTTAAGAGCTGCTGCTCTATGGAAAATAAGTCAAGAGGAAGAGGTAGAGAGTGACCTGGGCAGAGAAGACAGAGGCTTTAGCTTGGATCATCAAGCAAAGCCTCTCTGAGAAGAGGAGATTTAAGCTGACACCTGAAGGATGAAGAGAAACCGGCCAAGCAGAGACTTGCAGGGAAAAGAATTCAGATGGAGGAAACAGCTAATTTCAAGAATCTCTGAGAAGGGAAATTCAAGGATAGAAAGAAGTTCATGTGGCTGGGACAAAGGGGCATAGAGATATTTCAACAAGATGAGCTGGGCCATTGAGAATGATTACGATATCTCAAGTATAGAATTGGTATTTAGATAAAATAATGCTTGCAGAGTGGTTAGCTTAATATGTTTTCCCTAATTAGCATCCAAGAAATGATAGCTGTGTTCCTCAGGCATGTGGTGAATCGGATGTGCTCTATAAGCCCTGAAGTCTATTTTTCCCTTACATGTACAGGCCTTGAGGCATAAAAGAGCAAGATTGTTGTCTTCTTTTTTAGCAAAACGCTGTCAAGGCTGACATGAAACTCACAATATTCTAACATTCAGCTCACCAAATTTATAGCTTCAACAGTTGAGTTAAGGAATATGGTTATTCCTTATCCAAAAGAAAAAATAAAGCATCTTTATGTTTCTCAAGCTAAATGTTTAGCTGAGTGAATGTGGAGATATATGAGATCCCCAAATGCTAGAAACTGGTAGAGGACACAAAATGAGATATATTCCAGAAGGAAGAGGGATAATGTCACTTGCTCAGTATAGATTTTTATGTTACATTTATCAGATAATGTGTTCTGCATGATTGCCTCAGATACTTTAGACATTAAATAAGCAGTAAGTAGCCATACTTTACTCAGCATCATGTTATGGCAATATCTGGACTTGGTATCTTTGTTCATCTGATTATTAATTCATCTAACCTTCATTAATTGATGTCAATTAAGGACAAAAGTTGTTCTAGAAGCTGGAGATACAAAGATGCAAGACATATTTACATATTAAGGAACTCCTATTCTGGAAGATGAGACAGATAAACAAAAAGAAACATGTTTTATTTGAGGTGTGTGCCTGCCGAATGTTGTGGAAGTTTAGAAGAAAGACAACCAAATATTTGTGTGAGAAGGTAGCCTGGAGGTCATTAGGACCTCCTAAAAAACAGTGACATTTAAGTTGACTCTTGAAAGAATGTATACGAATTACCCAATGTCAATGCAAAAATCAGACCAGACAAAGTTAAACAGGCAAAGATGACTCTTAAAGGCTGTAACAATAAAGGAGAAAGGCCAGAACTCAGTCAGAACTCAACTCCACTGAAACGAAGGGTGGCAGAGGTTTCAGTGGTAGGGGTAAGCTAGTGGACAAGTACGTGACGTTAGGGGCAAGTCATAGGCCAGCTGTGCTTGCTAATTGGCTTTTTATCCAAAGGAAAAACAAACTTCTCACATCTTTATGACAGGATGTAGTTTTGCAACTTGTAGCAAGATGTTCACCAAAGTTAGGCACCTACTCTCCCACAGAGACTAGGAGAAACCATTAGAACTTTTTTCCAAAGTGACTGTATCATTTTATATTCCCACAACCTATGAGAGTCATAGTTGCTCCACATCCTCACCAACACCTGGTACAGTCAGTCCTTTAGATTTTGGCATATTTTGTGAATGCATATGGTTTCTCATTGTTGGTTAATTTGCATTTCCCTAATGAACAACTCGTTTCTGTGCCTATTGGCCTCTTTTGTGATGTATCTGTTCAAAGTTCTGTCTATTCCTCCATTGTTTTTTCTATCATCCTTAATATCAGTCCCTTGTCAGATATGTATCTTGGGAAAACCCTCTCCTAGACAAGACTGACTTTCATTAATACATCACTTGATAAAGTCACTATCTTTTTTTTAAAAGATTTTATTTATTTATTTATTTACTTATTTATTTATGAGAGAGCACAAGTGGGGGTTGGGGGAGGGGCAGAGGGAGAGGGAGAAGCAGGCTCTCCACTGAGCAGGGAGCCCAACACGGGGCTAGATCCCTGGACCCTGGGATCATGACCTGAGCCAACTGAGCCACCCAGGTGACCCTAAAGTCACTATCTTCTACTAGGAGATCAGTTAACAAATATCACAGGTTTGAAGATAGACTTAAAAACATTTTTTTTTTTTTTAAAGCATTAACTCCTTTCCCTCTGAAATCTAGAATGGTTTTATGGTGCAGGGTGACTTGAATTACATTGTGTAGCCCTGGATTTTCCTTATTGGACCCACATTTGCAGACACATAATTTCTAAGTTGTTAACTGAAATTGACATCTCTTTTCTCAGTCAGGTCAAAACTTTCATCTGTTATTTGTCACCACTTTTTATAAGTTGTATTTTCTTACATAAAATATTCCAATCACTTGTTTATGTCTTCTATTTCCTATTTCTGCAGCAGCATAGAAACTTCCAGCCAACATCTCTGGGAAAATTATTTGTGTCAAAAGAAATGCCAAAGATCCCAATATGTATACACTACAAAAAGTAAAAGTACTCTCTTTCAGTCTCACTTTGATTATTGCCCCCTTACTCTAGTAAGGAAAACACATTCCAGAAAAATGATTCCATTTCTCTGTGTTAGAAATATAAAGAGTTCTTTCTGTATCTTTTCAATCAGTTTTGTAGGTATAATTTTCCCTTCAATTCTATTTCCTAGCTACAGAAAAATGTTCTATTTGAGAAAACTATCTTTGCTCATCTCACATATTTAGACCCTTTGTGAAATGAGTGGGCTCAGTAGGAGATCTCATTAGTAATATGAACACTGCTCATTTTTTGTTTGTGTTGAGACCTGAAGACTATCCCTCCCATTTCTTCCATTGCTATCAGTAGAACATGTCATTTCGCAATAGTTATTTTTCTTCTTCAGGATATATCAAAAGAGAAAATTGTAAAGGAAGAAAAAAGTATAGCTTCCTCATTCTTACATATTTTTAAGAACTGGGAACTTAGCAGTTCCTTGATTAAACCTAAAAAGACAGGAAACTCTTTGGTCTCTTCACTTATCTTTCTTGGCACTTTAGTGAAGTGATTCACACTTCGGCCCTCCCACCAATTGGAAATCAATACATGGACTAGTGGAGGCCCAGTTTAAGCAACTGACTTATACTTAGCAACTGAATTGTACTTAGAAAATTGTTGAAATATGGGACACAAATCCTACCTTGTTGGAGTTATTGGTCTGGAGCTTTTGTTTGAAGTATTCAAAAACTTTGAAATTCATAAAAGGGATTGTGGAATTTTGGAGTTAAAGATAGGAGACTCTCGCCAGGTATGCACCTGCCTGAAGCTATGGAATAGACAGGCTTGGAGAAATTGTTAAGGCTTCATTCACTTGGCTCAGTTGAACACATCAGTGCAAAGTCTCTGGAGCCTCTTGGGGTTTCTCATTGTTTAGAGTTCATGAGCTTGTTTGATCTCTGAGACTCTCAAATTGTTTCCACAACTATCAAGGTAGTGCTATGAAAGTCAACTGTAGGAACAAAATATAGAAAGTTCATAACCTCTCAAAGAAAAAAAGGACATGGTAGATTAGAGACCTCATTTATTCACTCATTAAATATTTATTGTGTCCTTATAATGTTCCATATGTTCCTGCTCATTGCTGGGGCACACATCTCATGTCTAGTGGAGAGTCAGAAATGTACAAGGTTAGTTACAATCTTCTGGATATTAGATATAGAAATGTGCATAGAAAACTATGGGCACTCATGGAAGATCTACCCATAGGCATGAATGTGTTAGTGTGTGTGTATATTTATATTACATTGGGGTATCAGTGGTAGTTGGGGAAGTTTCCTGGAAAACTTGATATTCTCAGCTAAATTTTGAAAATATGAGTAGAAGTTAGCCAGGTCAGTAGTGTAGAAAGGGTCTTTATGGTAGAAGGGAGAACATTTGCAATGATAAAGAGACATGTGAGAACATGCAACATTTGAAGGTCAATATCTGTCTGAGTGGAGTTCCAGGTTCAATGGGGAAGAATAGAGAGAGATGGAGCTGGAGATATTTGCCAGATTATGAAAGTTGCAAGATGCTGTGCTAAGGAGCACTGGGAGTCCACTGGGTGGACTGTCAAAGAGCAGGGAAATGTCATGACGTTTAGATCTGAGGTTTAGAAATAGCACTTTGGCAAGGGAATGCATGGATCTAAAAGTGGCACAATAGAGATATAATAGAAAACATTTGATTAGTGTTCGGTATTTGCCAACATAACAACAATTTTGTGTGTTGATTAGTATTAGTATCCCTATATCCCAGGTGAATAAATGGCGGAATAAGAATTCAAATTCATCAGGCTAGCTGTCCATGCCCTTACTACTCAGCTAGACTACCTTTCAATAATCATAACATTTATTGAGAGCTAGCTCTATGCCAGGCAGTATTCCAAGCATGTATATGAGTCTGCTAATGTATTTGGAACTACGTTATGGGGCAAGTGTTCTTATTATCTTTGTTTTATAGATGACATAACTATAAGGAGAGAGATTAAAAGATTTGTCCAATATAACCCAGTGAGTAAATATTCAGAGGTGGAATTCAAATGATCTGAGATTAGAAATAAGTCTGAAATACCAACCTGAGCTCTCCACCTCTGTGTTGTGTGGACATGGGTGGATTATTTTTGAATGTTGAAATAATCCAGGCAGAAACCAGGGTGGCCTGAAAATAAAAGAGTGACAATGGAGGTACAGGATATAGATCCAACCCACAGCAAGGAAGTAGATTTTATGGGATTTTTGATGTTTATTGAAAGAACAGTGGGGAGTGAGAGGAAGAAATTAAGGATGATCTGAGTGATGGTAGCCCCATTTATTAAAGTGGAAAATGATAGGAGAAAAACATATTTTGTAAGAAAGTTTATAAGTTAAGTTTTAGACATTTTCACTTTCATGTGCCTGTGGGACATTCAAGTGGAGATGATCAATGATCAGTTAAGTTTTGAGGTAAGTCTAGGAATGTGCCTTTGGGAACTATAAAAGTAGAGAGAGGTAGTTATGGATACAGACAGAAACATGATTTCTAAGGGAGCGTGGGAAAAGTGAAAAGAGAAATATGCCAAGGATGGAACCCTGAGAAACACCTACATTTAGAACATTGGCTTTCAAACCAATTTTTAGCTGGGGAAATAGTTGTGTAATAAAATACAATGAAATTGTGTAAAAAAATCAGTTTATAGGAGAGATAAAAACAGAACTACTCTGGTTGAATGGTTCTGGGAGTGACAGAGAAAGGGGTTATGCATGGGCGCTGGAGGCTGCAAGTGGGGACTGCAGTGGCGGGAGCAGGAAGCAGTAGGTAGGCAGTGAAGCCTAACAGTCAGGGTTCCTATATTAGTTATCTATTGCTGCCTAAAAAAGCACCTCCCAATTTCACAGTATAAAACAACACACATCTGTTAGCTCAGTTTCTCTGAGTCCGGAATCTGAGGGAGGCCTAGCGGGGTGCCTCTGGCTCAGGGTCTCTCAGGTTGTGGTCTAGTTTTTGATCGTGCCTGTGGTCTCACCTGAAGACTTGACTGGCAGAGTATTTTCTCTCAAGCTCACCCACATGGGTTTGGGCAGACCTCTGTCTCTTATCATATGAGCCTCTCTTATAGTTCACTCATGACCTGGCAGCTGGCTTTTCCAGGTTGAGCAATCCAAGAGAAGTCAAGAGAGGATTCTTTCAAGATGGAAGCCATAGTCTTTTTATAGCCTAATCTCAAAGGGACATGATATGTCTCATTTGTAGTATTCCATTCATTACAAATGAGTCAGTAAATCCAGTCCACAGTCTGTACTCAAGAGGAGGAGATTATACAAGGATAAATACCATGAGGAACAAATCATTGGGGGTCATCCTCGAGGCTGCCTGTCAAAATCCTCATCTCCATCACATCCCCTTATGAGGTATTCAAAATGCCCTATTTGAAAACCACTGATTTAAATTCTAGGCAGAGAAATAAAAAAAGAAACTGGGGCATGAGAATCTATAGAGGTAGGAAAGAAACCAGGAGTGGGGGGATGTCCTCCCAACCACCAAAACAGTAAAGTTTCAAGAAGCAAGGAGAGGTGATGATTATCAAATACGACGTTAGTATCAGAAGCCATCCTCAGATGTAGCACTGATAATCTGGGCAGGACAATTGCAGCGCATTGTTGTCCAGGTTATTGTGGATAAAAGAGCAAAGTCAAGGAATAAAAAGGGTGAGAAGAGGTGACTTAAAAAAAAAAAAAAGGTATTGTAAAAGGAGAGTGGGTGCTTAAAGAAGACTTTTTTTTTTAAATGAAGATGCAACTTATGAAACTTTCTGATGATTAGTTGGCTCTGTAGTATCAATAACAAAGAAGAAAATAAGGCAGTCTGGGACATGATACCCTAATGCTTCATCCCAGTGACCAGAGGCTCTGCAATCCCTTGCCCAAGGTACAGAGGAGCAGAGGATGGAGGCCCTGACGGAGACTGACGTGGAGATAAAAGTTTGGACTAACAAGTCCAAAGAGTGATTTCTAACATTTAGTCTCCCCCTCTGATAATTTATTACAATGTTCTGAGGTATTATATTGTTGTTCTGTAGCACAATGTTTATTCTGCATATTTGGATCTTTTACATAAGTCACACTTGTTAGGGAAGTAATGCTCATCCTAATGCACCAAGTATAATTCAGATTCAGAAGTAAGTGTTAGGAAGAGCATTTCTTTAACTATGCTTCCAACCAAGTTTGGAACCAAGCTTGTTCCCCCCATTCTTTATCTTCTGCTGTAATAAGACTTCTCCTGGATTTGTTTAGTTCAAGCTAGTACCACCTGAGAGAGGCAGCTCTACTGTAGTGGGTAAAGTCACAGGCTCTGAAATTAGACCACCTGCTTCATTTTCCAGCTCTCACATTGATTAGCTGTGTACTTCTCTGTGCCTTAATTTATCACTTGCAAAATGGCGAACATTTTACCATCTGCAATATGGTAAAATCGTTCTCACTAGGGTTGTTATGAGCATTAATGAAGTACCAGCAGCTCGAAAGATGCCTAGCCCATAGGCAAATACTCAACAAATGGTTGATGCTATGATTGTTGGCATCAGCAGTGTTATCTTATCACCTTTACTGCAAACCTGAAAGTGATATCATTGGTCCTCGCTCTTCCTTCATCCTTCCACATCTGCCTGGCTGTTCAGTCTATGGTGCTTTTGAAGTAGTTATTAAACTTGTCTTTATTAAGATTTTAATTAGAAAGATTAGACACAAAGCTTGCCTGCTTGGAGCTATGACAGTTTACCTTACCCTTTGCCTCAAAAATGGTAAATGACATTGATTACTGTACCAGTTTGAATAGTGTTCTCCTAAAATTCGCGTCCATTGGGAACCTCAAAATGTGATCTTATTTGGAAATAGGTTGGTTTTTTTTGTTTGTTTTTTTTGCAGATGTAATTAGTTAGGATGAGGAAATACTGGATTGGCGGGGGTGGGGGGGCTTAATCCAATGACTTTTGTCCCTATAAGAAGAAGAAACAGAGAAACAGAAAGAGACTCAGAGGGAAGACAGCCATGAAGGTTAAAGCAGAAATGGGAGCAATCCAGCTACAAGCCAAGGAATGCCAAGAATTGCTAGCTAGGAAGAAGCAAGGAAGGATTCTTTCCTAGAGCCCTCAGAGAGATCATGGTCCTGCCAACAGCTTAATTTTGGATTTCTGGCCTCTGGAACTGTGAGAGAATAAATTCCTGTTGTTACAGTTAACCACTTGCTGCTGATTTGTTACAGAAGCCCTAGGAAATGAATATAGTTATTAATAGACTTTTCTAAACACTTTAACATACCATACTTTGATCTGACAGTTTGTGCTCTGGCCAGATTCTGCTTCAATGGCCAGCCTTTCTGCCCATCACCCATGCTGTTTGCTCAGCTCAGTAGGTCTGCACTCTGCTCCCCACTCCATGCATGAAACCAGTACTCTTACTTTGACACTTGAATCAGCTGTGCTCTCTATATTCTGTAGTACGTTGCTGTTACCTCTATCATATAGGTTTTCAGTTTTTTTATGAAGTTTTAAATTTTAATTCCAGTATAATTAACATACTGTGTTATATTAGTTTCAGGTGTACAATTCTATTCACTAGTCAGTGCTCATCATGATAAGCGTATTCTTTAGTCCCCATCATCTATTTCACCCATCCCTCCCACCCACCTCCCCTCTTCTAGCACGTATTTGATGTCTTTGTGTTTTGTGCTATAGATATTTGTTGCTTTGCCTGTCCCTTTTACCAGACTGGAAGTTTCTGTAAGTCAGGGTGTGTGTCTTTTTAATCTTTGTCTCTGAGTCACTAATGAGCACAGTGTTCAGCTTATCAACTTTTATAACGTGTTTGTTAAATGAATGTATGAGTGAGACAGTGGCTGATTTGCAGGCAGTTCTCTAGCTTACGATTTGCAGGCAAATCGTAGAGAACTCCCTTCTTGCTTGGTCAATCAGTGATAGCGAATCTGGAAAGCCCACCATCAGATGCATTTTTTTTCCCCCAGATTCATGTAATTTTCATGGTTCTCATGATCTCTTTAGAAGCCCCAGCTCTGAAAAGAATGAGCAGTTAAACATTTTCCTGAGAACGTATTTATCAAATCAGAGATGAAGAGAAAATGACAGAACTGGGCCACAAGGAAGAGAAGAAGGTGGGATGAGAATACAGTCCCCCCCCCCCCCCCCCCCCTGAGAGATGAACCTCTCCATGGAGTTTAGACAAATGAGTAACCAGGAAAGAGGCTACAATCAGTTGTTGTTTTTTTTTTAAATCACGTTTTTATGTGGGAGGCAGACAAGGAATGATACTTAGTCATTGCATAGTTGCTGCTCTGTGACAAGTAGCCCCTTTCAGGAGTAAGGACGTCCTATATCTGGAGGGGTGGGGTTATGCAAATGAAGGACAGGTGAAGAAGGGTCCTCTGGTGTCCCGCGGTGTCTACTTCCCTCGGCAGATGAGTTGGTTTCTCCCTCTGTATTCCAGCCCTCCAAGGAAGCTGTTACAGTAGCTCTAAATTCATATTTTCCCAAATCCTGTTTATTCTAATTGCACCTCCTGTTTTGCCGTGAAGGAGCGCTCAGGCTGGGTCCTGCAGTTATTTGGATGTTTACTGAGGCAGAGAGAGGGTTCATGAGCTGAGCTGAACTGAGCCGAGCTGCTTCTGTTTCTGCAGCTGGCTGTGGGGCTCTCTGTTCTCCAGAGGGGTAAGCAGTGCGGCAGAAGGCTTTCTGTAGAGGCTCTTTGACTAAAAAAGCTGAGGTTTGTCTGCCCTCGCCATTAGGTCTGGAACCCTCAAGGCAATATTTGGAATTCATGCTCCCCACCTGTGTCTACCAATATACTCCCTGGGGCATGATTCAAAATTATTCACATGCCAGTGTTCTGGTCTCGACCAAAATGTTTTAAAATTATTTATGTTCCAATTACACTTCATTACTTTTTAACTAAAGATCTCATTTCACTCCAATGACGAATCCAATACAATCCGGGTCATTTCAAAGCAGCCACAGAGATCCTGCCTTTGGGGGACATATTTCAAGAAAGCCACAGCATACCATTTAGAACCTTCCCGAATTTATGAGATGAAGTGCTTCGGTGAAGCTCAGAGATTCAGTTGGGAGTTGCTACAAAAGGTAATTTTTTAAAAAAATTCTTAGAACTTTCCTTAATCAAGTTCTGGCAATAGCCATATTGATGCAACACTTTACTTTTTTGGGTTTTTGTTGTTGTTGTTTGCTTTTTGGGTTTTTGTTTTTGTTTGTTTGTTCTTTTTTGTTTTTGAAACAGGTTTTACTCCTTCCTTTAATACTGTGATTAAATCCAAATAATCTTTCAGTAGATCTTTGCTCCCACAATGTCAAAGCTATCATTCTGACTTCTGTGATTTTGTTAGAGAAAGAAATTCTACTAGGGCCTCTCCCACAGTCAAAACAAATTGTTTCAAAGGAGAGAGGTGTCTTCAGTGGCTTAACAACAATCTCAGTGAATTAGTTTCCCCCTCATTTCAGACTGAAATCTCATTTTTTGGCTAAAGCTTTCCCCAAGGAAACGGGAGTACAACATGTCCTTGAGGTTCTCACTGCCTGGATTTAGCAAAAGAACTGAATTTTTTTTTCTTTCTTTCTTTCTTTCTTTCTTTCTTTCTTTCTTTCTCTTCCTTCCTTCCTTCCTTTCTTTTTCTTTCTTCCTTCCTTTCTTTCTTTTTCTTTCTTTCTTTCTTCCTTTCTTTTTCTTTCTTTCTTTCTTTCTTTCTTTCTTTCTTTCTTTCTTTCTTTCTTTCTTTCTTTCTTTCTCTTCCTTCCTTCCTTCCTTTCTTTTTCTTTCTTCCTTCCTTTCTTTCTTTTTCTTTCTTTCTTTCTTTCTTTCTTTCTTTCTTTCTTTCTTTCTTTCTATCTTTCTTTCTTTCTTTCTCTCTTTCTTTCTCTCTTTCTTTTCTTTTTCTCCCCCTACAGAGGTCTACAGAATCCTGGTTCAGAAGATTCAGGTGAGAAATTCTTTTCCTTCACATTTAAAAAAAAATGTTACCTCTGGTTTTTGTCTTGGTTGGGAAATTTTTTGAGCTTTTCTTAGGGGTGTTTTGTTTTGTCTCAATTCTCCGTGGGCAAATGGTAACTTTGTGTTGATTTTAATTTGCATGGTAAGGTGGTATGTGTGCTTCCCCTGTATCAGTTTTGTAAAGACCATGTGAAAAGCTAGAACATTAGCAAACATTTGATTCGCTTGCGAAGCAACCCCAGTTTTCCAGGTCCAGGATGAACCTTGGGCATCTGCTCCGATGTCTGCTACTAGATATGACTAAATATGACCTTGGAGAAGACCTTCATCTCATAGGGCTTTGTTTCACTATTTTGCAAACTGCAGAGATTGGACCAAAAGTTCTTTCCCTAACTGCTCTGGGGGAACACTGTAATCTTTGACATGGCAATAAGTGTCCTGCACAATACACAAAAATTAAAATAAGGTAAAAACTTCTGTGGTCAAATAGGTGTGAGAAATGTTTCTAATATATACCTGTCTTGAAGATTCATATTTTCTATTAGCACTTTAAAGCCCTGAACATTTCTATAGTACAGAAACCTGCATAAATCTGTGTTCTTCAAATTTCATTGACCATCGTATCAGTCAGTATAGACTCGGTTATGCTGAGAGAAAAAATACATCCAAATTTCATAGGCTTAAAATAAAGTCTCTCTCCCTCCCTCTCTCTCTCTCTCTCTCACTTCTTACCCTCTCATTACATTTATAATGTGGTTTAATGGAGAGGGATTCTTTCTTCATAGTAACTCAGGGATACCAGCTGATGGAGTAGACATCATCATAAAATTGCAGATCATTTGGCCAGAAAGAAATGAGGAAGTTTAGGAGGGTCTCAAACCAGCTATTAAATGTTACAGCCCAAATACGACACATAATTCCTGCTCAAAATTCATTGGCCAGAACTAGTCACACAACCCTAGTCAACTACAGGGAAGGTAGAAACTGCACAGAGGAAAGGAAAGCTGGATGGTGGTGAGCAGACTAATGACTACTCTGACTTTGGAATCCTTTCTTATTGCAAAAGCTATAACTAACTTAGAATTACATTCTGGAAAATTCTGTAGTGGATGCATTTTCTAAGAGCCCTTCCAGTTCTGAAAGTCTATAATTCTATAATGTAGTTGCGGAAAACCTTTCCCTTTTCTAGTTAGTATATGTGCTTCTCTGAGAGAAAATACCTTGTTTCTTTTTCTTTGTTTATTGGGATAAAATACATATAACATAAAAGAAAAACCCTTACTTTATAAGCTAAAGCTTTAAAAGATGAAACTTTTTTTCTTTTTTAAGATTTTTATTTATTTATTTGACAGAGAGTTAGCAAGAGAAGGAACACAAGCAGGGGATGTGGAAGAGGGAGAAGCAGGCTTCCCGCTGAGCAGGGAGCCCGATGTGAGGCTCGATCCCAGGACCCCGGGATCATGACCTGAGCCAAAGGCAGACGCTTAATGGCTGAGTCACACAGGCGCCCCTAAAAGATGAAACTTTTAGTTGACTGTAGGATCTTTAGGATAGCTGGTCATGGTGTATCTTCACACCAATCACTGAACATTTATATTTTGAATACAATTGCATACCCTTAGATTAAAAGGGAAAATGGGGTCTGCCTGTGATAAATCCTATTGAAAACAGAATCTAGACAGTCACCTCTTGTAGGAGGGTTCAGTGCAAATTTATGAGCCCTTTGGTTGGACCCATTTTCTATCCACTTTCTGATGACTGTTTAAGTCCCAAAGAAGAGAAGGGAAAGAATTCACTTTCCAGAAACAGAGTATGTATATATAAAGAGGATATATATATGTATATATAGAATATGTATATATAGGACATGTCTATATAGATATATACATATATATGTATATATAGAATATGTATATATAGAAGAATATGTGTGTGTGTATATATATATATATAGAGAGAGAGAGAGAGAGAGAGAGATGATATTAATCTGAATGCTCCCTAGCAGGTGCTGGGGCTAAAATTTGATAATATTCCCACCATGCCTCATCCACCTATGTTTCTTGCTCTCCACTTATGTCTCGTGACTATTTTTTTTTTTTGGTCTTAAATTCTCTTTGTCTTCTAAGGAAATCGTAAGACTACAGTCTTGCAGAAACAAGAGGCTTGCCTGGTGTAATTTTCTTTAGGGGTTGGGGGATACAATTTATAATGTTTGAGTGAGCTGCTGACTTGTCACCAATAAGAGAGGTTCAATCTATCTACAGTTCACTCTGACCAACTGTGTGGTGGGGACCTCAGTGGCCAGGGTGATATTTAATTTGTCACAGAGCAGCTGGAGGCTATGATAAATTCATAACCTCCTACATCCCTTCCCTCGATATACATGCGATTTGTTGATGTGTTTATAGACCATTCTGAGAATGGAGGCAGATTTATAAACATTTTGTAATGTAACATGGAGCCAAGCACAGAACTGTGCATAGTCACGGTTTGTGAATTGCTAATAGGCCACGGATCTGGCTTAAATATACATCACATCCTGCGACATTAATCAATTCCTAGAGCTGAGTGAACACAAGGCTTGCCCTTCAGGGACACAAAATGCCTATTTTGAAGAAAGGAATTATAATAAGGAGCACACAGGCATTCTAGACCTTGAAGCTCTTAGCAGCAGCTCATCTTTTGTTTCATTTTTGAATGAAAAGCATTTATAAGAAGACACTTGTGTTGGATGCAGCCTGACTTTTTTGAAAAGGATAAATACAGTGGCTTTGCTTCCCTATGAAATATCCAATTGTTTGGCAACTTATTGGTTCCTAAATCTTTGGCCCTTGGACGACATAATAAAAAACTCCTCTTATATGTAAAATCTCTTCAAGGCTAAGCCCATCATGAAAAATTAATGGATTTATGAGTGGGAGAAAATGGAATCTCTCTCTTCCTTTTTTTCCTCTCTGCTTTGCTGTCATATACTGTTAAAACACGGATGGTTTCTTTTCCTTTGCCTGTACTTCCATGGTATAAGACCCTCTTATTTATCTGTTTAATTAAAATACATGTGAAGTCCTTGGAGGTGGCATAAAACCATGCATAGCACCTTCAGAGTGCTTTTACATATATCCTGTAGTGATGTGACCAGTATTGTATGAAACATTTTAGGCAACCCACCATCATCTTCATTTTAAAGATGTGATAACTGAGATTTAACTTAAATGACTGGTCAAGGATATTTAGCTAGAATATGGTTGGATTGGGACTGAAAATCAGATCTTCAGGTTACAAGTCAAGGGCTTTCCCTGACTCTGGTAGTTGTTAGTACGATTAGTTCCCTGGTTATGTGCTTTAGGTGTTATTTGTTTATAAAGTAATTCCTTAGGCTTTAAGAAGCTAAAGAACCCCCACTAAAAGTATGTTTCAAAAAATGAAAATATATTAGGAAAACAAAAAATTTGTTACAGACATACATATACCATACCTAGAGGGTTTAACAACTTTTAAAGTGACCTTTTGTGTCTTTGTTCCCAGACCCAACATGCTGGACAGATGGGGTCAGAACTTGGATTGGAAGGATCAGAATTTCTCTGTGAAATCGCTCGTACAGGGAAACACTTCTCCCCATCTCTAGATGTATCCTTTCATGTGGGGGGAACTCGGTGCTTATATATCCTCACCTCATCTGCCCCTTGCTTACTCTGATCTGGAGGAAGAAGAGTGACTGATCTGCTTATTACACTTGTGATGAAGGAATGAGGCATTAGCCGACTCAGCTCAGCCACTCTGTTCCATGTTTAATGTAGTCTTTCTGCTCTGCTCCTCCGGAGGCTGGCTTTGCCCCTGTGTGGGGCAGGTGGGCGGCTTGCCTTTATTCAGTGTGGCTGTACCTGGGTGGAGAGTCTGACTAATTCTCTGTACACACATTAGCTGGCCCAGCTCAACTTTTATCTGTCAAAATGTCATGCTTGGACATCCATCTTCCACTCCTTGGCTTTATTTATTTTTTATTTGTTAAGATCCTGGGGTGATTACAGAGGTACCATTTATTGAGTATGCTTAAATATTTCAATAGCCATGATCCCTGATTTTTTTTAATGTTTTGGACTACATATTTATTTTGAACTTTGAAGCATTTGCTGGAATAATGAGCTCCTAAAGCCTGAACTATAGTTATAAATAATAAATAATAATAATAATAATAATAATAATAATGATTGCAGCTGACACTACTTAATACTATGCTAAATGCTTTACTTGCTTTATCTCATTTAATCCTCACTGTAATATTTTTGATGAACATATAAATTATCTTTAACTTTGAGATAAACGATCGAGATTTGGGTTCAGTATCTTTGAATGAGAATATCTCCCTTTATGGACACAGCAGCATAAAAACTGTACTTGCCTGAAGCTGCAAAGGATGCCCGGAGAGGGCAAGGGATTCTGTGCAGTGCCTCCAAGATCTTTCTCTGGGACTGAAGAACTGCCCCTCCAAGCTTCTGGGAGGCTCTGGCTGTCAGCCCTCGGCTACTCGCCCTGTTGGGGACCAGCAGCCAGAGCTAGGCCATTTAGGCAGCAGTCCGCCCATCCTTGCTCTGGACAACGGAGAGCCGAGGAAGGCTTTTGCACACAACTGTGAGACCATTATTCTCCACGCATGGCAGATTTTGCCTAGCCCATTCTTTTTCCTCTTCTAGGTTCAGACCCACGTTTCTTTATTCATTCTTTAGTTCATTCATTTATTTGTTCATTCTCCTTCCTTCCTTCCTCCCCTCCTTGCTCCCTCCACCTCTCATCTATTATTTATTTGATTAATATCTTGCTGACATTTGTTCTTTGCCTGTTAGTGAAGCTGTCGTCTGGATCATTGAGTCTTTCCCCCTTCTGCTTTGACTTGATCAACAACTGCAGTTTTATCCCCTAGTAAATTAAACCCAAGCCATTGTTGGCAAAAAAGCAGCTCTTAAATGACAGTGTAAGTTATTTCTTGGTGGGGCTCCCCTACCAGCCCCCATGTTTATGAGATAATTGGAAATAAATCTGAGACCATAAAAGACAGAGGGGGTGAAAAAGACACTAGGATAATTTTACAGCAGATTCTATGGGAATCTCTTAGAACTTTTAACCATTCTGGGTGAATAAACTAAACAAATGGCCAAATTTCCTAAATATTTCTTATATTTTAAAAAGTAGTCTTCTGGGTTGATGGTGTTTGAGAATGAAGTATAATCCATCTAGCAAAATATTGTAGACTCGTATTTACCTGTCACAATTGGTCCTAATTCATAAGCAGTAAATTCTTAATTATTGACACTGTCAGAGATTGATATACTCTGCATAATCCAAAATTCTATTTCCTAAAGCATTATCAGATCGTCTATGTATAGATTATCAAATTAAAAGAAGAAGAAAGTTTTATTAAGATTTTTGCTGGGGGTGCGGGGGTGGCTCAGTTGGTTAAGTGTCTGACCCCTGATTTTGGCTCGGGTCATGATCTCAGGGTCATGACATTGAGCCTCGTGTCTGACTCCATGCTGGGCATGGAGCCTGCTTGGGATTCTCTCCTTCTTCCTCTGCCTCTCCTCCCTGCCCCACTCGCATGTACTCGTGCTCTCTCTCTCTCTCAAAAAAGTTTTTTACTGAAGAAAATTATTGGTTTTTTTGATGATTCAAAGTGATCATCAATTCAGCTGGTTTGGAATCCCAGTACTAAAACATCCCTGTGAATATCTTAAAACTTCTAAGCCTCAATGATCTCATCTGTAAAATGGGAACTAGAGTAATTCCTAACTCATAGAGTTAGGGGGCAAATTAATAGGAATAATTCGCACTGTATACCTAGAATACTTTCTAGCATATTAAGTGTGGTAGATTTAAAATATGTTTACAGAGTTTTTGATACTTCTCCCTTCAAGAGGTGGAGCTCAACTCCCATCCCCTTGACAGCAGGCTGGACTTAGTGACTTGCTCTCAGTGAATAGAGTGCAGAGAAAATGATGATGTATCATTTCCCTGATGCTTGGCATTATGTCTTAGTTGCTCACTTGGATCCCTGACTCTGGAGGAAACCAGGTGCCATGTTGCTAGGGCATGCAAGCTGCCGAAGGTACTGGTGTATATGGTGAGGAGCTGCGGCCTTCAGTAAACAGCCAGCAAGGAGCTAGATCTTCCTTCCCATCACCCTATGAAGGAGCTTTGAAGCAGATCCTCAGCCTTTGGATATCTGAACTAGTCATCATTTTGACTGTAACCTCATAAAAGATTCTGAGCCAGAGCTACCCAGCTGCTGCTCCTGGACTCGTGACTCTCAGAAAATGTGTGAGATAATATTTATTGCATTAAGCTTTGTGCTAATCTGTTATGCAGCAGTAGATTAATACAATAAGCACTCAAGAAATGTCGGCTGTTGTTACCTATTTGTTCTGAGCAATTCTGAGTATTTTTGAGGCCCATGAGCACACCCATCTTTTAACTGGAGTCCCATATGTCTTCCTAGTTAGCAAGAACTGGATGGAACACTTCGTGTCTGTAACCTGGTGTTAAGGTGGTTTCTAAATTCAGAACCAGGGGCGCCTGGGTGGCTCAGTTGGTTAAGCGACTGCCTTTGGCTTAGGTCATGATCTCAGCGTCCTGGGATCGAGCCCTGCATCGGGCTCCCTGCTCGGCGGGAAGCCTGCTTCTCCCTCTCCCACTCCCCCTGCTTATGTTCCCTCTCTCTCTGCCTCTCTCTCTGTCAAATAAATAAATAAAATCTTTAAAAATAAATAAATATATTCAGAACCAGCTATAAGTTAAATTCTCTCACTTTATAAAGAGCTTATTTTCTATAGAAGGATGATAATTTGTTTTAAAAAAAAGTGACTGAAGACACTCCTGCTTGAGCTTCACTGTTGTCCAAATTAAAGGGGTGACCATGTGTGCACTTGCTCTGTATAAGTACA
Source organism: Mirounga leonina (assembly GCF_011800145.1). Classification (NCBI taxonomy): domain Eukaryota; kingdom Metazoa; phylum Chordata; class Mammalia; order Carnivora; family Phocidae; genus Mirounga; species Mirounga leonina. The sequence goes on from NW_023270418.1 coordinate 3,408,282, forward strand.
TTTCACTTGTTATAGATCTGTTTATTTCTCAGGATCACATGAGAACACCAAAGCTCAGTGTAAATTATTCTCCTAAGATGGCTCAGGAATGAGAATGTAGCATGTGAATTTGAAACAGGCTGTGAATTTGAAAACGAATCTTGGGGCACCTTAGTGGCTCAGTCAGTTAAGCGTCTGCCTTTGACTCAGGTCATGATCCCAGGGTCCTGGGATCAAGCCCTGCATCAGGCTCCCTGTTCTGCAGGAAGCCTGCTTCTCCCTCTCCCATTCCCCCTGCTTGTGTTTCCTCTCTCGCTGTGTCTTTCTCTATCAAATAAATAAATAAAATCTTTAAAAAAAAAAAAAAAGAAAGAAAAGAAAATGCATTAGAGCCCAGGTTTAAATTGCATTAAATTTTGCTAATGAAACGAGGAACTTAGACTTGTTCCCTGTGGGGGCTAGTGGTCCTGCTTGCACCTGTGTGCAAGCATGCCCACATACACGCGGGTGCGAACCGCCCTCCCCGCCCCCCGCCACAGTAAATCACAGTAGAGACCACATGCCTGATCCTACTGTGACTACTTTCAAAGGTATGTGGAAGGTCCTGGGTGAGAAACTGGGGATGCCAGATGAGACTACGGATGACTCAGCATAGCCAATCACAATGGCTAGGGAATCCAACTCCAAGGCATACCTGCCTTGCTGAGAATGAGTCAGTGGTTCCTTGTCTTCCCTAACACTTTACGGATCTATCGGAAGTGATCAAGGTTGTCAGAAGGAATGGAAAGCATATAGAATAATGGAAACAGTTCAAGAAAACATATTCTGGTATCCATTAAACATAGAGATTTAGTGTTATTTAGCCATATTCTCCATGAAATAAGATTTTCCAAGAATCTTTTTTCACTGAACAAGGAGGCAAAATTATAGCCTAACCTCATATGTATGTCTTTTTTTTAGGAGGAGGAGAGGGGCTCTAAACTGGTTGTTTTTCAATAGCATGGACAATTTTCTTTTAAATTTCTTTCTGTCTACTAAGGAATTTGATTGGTTCCTTTCTCTAACAAATGACCTGACATTTCAAATTTGTGGATTTATTATGTTTTTTAAAGCAGCCATCTCAGCCACCAGTCACTTAAACAAAAAGAATTATATTTTTTCTTACCAAATCAATACTTGTTATAACCAAGATGCTAGTAAAGTTCTAACTACTACTTTGTCATTGAGGTCTGGTATCTAACCTTTGGAGTATGACAAAAAAGTGAACCCAGGAGCTAGTTATCATGTGGTCTTGTTTCCAGAAATGCTAGTAATAATTTGGGTCAGTTTTATAATCCTGAAGGAATGGAAGGCCACCACTCAAATGGCTCTTAACTACTCATTGGTCAGTCTGACCATGAGATACTTTGTTTTAGCAACAGCTAACCATCTAAGGGGGGTGGAAAATTCAGATATTACCTGCATTTCAAGCATCAGGAAAATTCTGGGGCTAGATCCAGATAGCTTAACTTCATTAGGAATTACAAAAAGGAGCATTTGGTAAAAGAGAGTTCAAAGTACTCATATTATCCACAAAACACGACATTTAGGAGAACTAAACATTCCCATTTTATTTCTTGGCTGAGAGCCCCAGAAGTAGACTTTTGGGTTTGAAAACAGAATCTGCCATTACTTGCTATTTGACCTTAGATAAGCCACTCCACCTCTTTTTTTTTTTTTTTTAGAGATTTTATTTATTTTTTTTTTTAGAGAGTGAGCGAGAGAGAAACAGCATGAGAGGGGAGAGGGTCAGAGGGAGAAGCAGGCTCCCCGCTGAGCGGGGAGCCCGATGTGGGACTCGATCCCAGGACCCTGGGATCATGACCTGAGCTGAAGGCAGACGCTTAACCATCTGAGCCACCCAGGTGCCCCGCCACTCCACCTCTTTAAGTCTTAATGTCTTCATCTGAGAGCAGGGTGATATTAGTATCAATCACATAGGATGTTATGAGGATTTAGCAAAATTATATATGTAAAGTGATTAAAATAATATCTAGTATTTGTCATTCACTCCATAAATTTAAGCAGTTAATAATAATAACAACAGTAATATCAACAACTAGTACTATTTTTTTTTTAATACAAAACCCAGTTACCTTTCAGAAGGAGAGCAGGGTGAATACACCATTCTTTGCATCTTTGCATCTAGAATGACAAATACTCTGTGTGTGTGTGTGCGGTGAGGGGAAGGGGAAGTGCTTGTGTGCACTTGAGACAGACCTACGGACTATTACCCAGTTACCTGATAATACTGATTTAAGAGGCCTTGCAGAAAGGCTCTGCTGGTCCTTTATAGTTGGCTCAGGTTGGCAAGTGTATGTTTTCAGGCTTTGCACACTCAGGGCGTGCGAGTTCATACAAACCATCATGAGAATATGGGGTCCTTGCTTGGCACAGGGTCTAGAATGACCATAATTAGAAACAGACTCCCAGTAATGCAATGGGAATTGAGAGCTGACTCAAGTTCTACCACATTTTACCGCTCAGCAACATTTGACATCGTCTGTCATCCACTGCTTCTTAAAACACTCTTTTCATTTGGCTCCTGGACATGCTGTCTCTTGGTTCTATTCTTTCCTCATTGATCACTCCTTTTTGAACTCTTTGGCTGTTTCCCTTCATCACCTCAATCTCTTATTCCTGAAGCTCCCCAGGACTCTATCTCGGACCACTCTTTCTCTATCTACATTCACTCCTTTGGTGATCTCATCCTATTCCCCTATCTTTAAAAGCATCTCTATCTTGATCATTCTAAACTGTGTATCTCTAACCCAGAACTCATTCTTGAATTCCAGGATCTGGCTGAACTGCTTACTTGACATAACCACTTGATGTTTAAGAGGCATCACAAACTTACCATGTCCCAATCGAAACTCCTGAATGTTCTTGCCAACCTACCCCTACCTCTCTTGCTTTTTTCTGCAGTCTTCCCTGAGTGCCAGCTCTATCCTTCCACTTGCTGAAGCCACAAACACTGTAGGCTGTAACACCTCTTTGTCCCACTCTGCACATGACTAATCTATTGGAAATTCTATCAGCTCTACCTTCCAATAAAAATGAAATCCAACAGCTTCTCATCATCCCCACTGCTTCTGCCCAAGCCCAAGTCACCTGCAGTTTTATATGTGGATTATTTGTAATAGCTCTCTCTATGTGCTTCACTGACCATCTCCTGTCTGTTCTCAATCCAACCATCTCGGGGATCATTCCAAGATGTTGACTGAAATCTTGTCACTCTTTTCCTTTGATTCCTCCAGCAGTTTCTCATCACATTCAAAGCCAAGCACTTACAATGGCCAACAAGGCCCTCATGATCTGTTTCCTCTGCTCCAACCTCTTCAACTTCGTTTCTCATCCTCTTTCTAATTCTGTAGCATTATTGAACCTCTTTTTCGAACAAGTCAATCACATTCTCACCACAGGTCCTTTGCACTTGTTGTCCCCTTTAATTGAAACACCCCTCTCTCTCAACTCAGTTGTCACTTTATATGTGAGGCCATCTCTCTGGACATACTGGATATACTATATAAAATCATAAACCTGGACATACTATACAAAATCATAAACCATCCATCCTTCCACCTTCACCCCAACAGTAGTCTCTCTCTCTCTCTATTAATCTGTTTTTGAAATTTTTCCTTCCACAGCACTTATCACCACCTGATTTCTTAGATAGATAGAAAGAAATAGGTATATGCATACATATACATAGATGAGTTGTTTATCATCTATTTTCCTGCCCCCACTAGGAAGTAAACTATACAGATGGCATTTTTTTGTTGTTGTTTTTCTTACTGCTATATCCCCAGATCTTAGAACAAATGGAAAAAAATCATATATAATAATCAGTAAATATTTATTAGATGAAATAAGTCTCTATTAAACTATAATTACCCCTATAGGGTGCATGACTCTTTAAACATTGTCAATCATGGTTTTTTTCTCAAGTTGAAAGGATCTAAGACATTCTGTGTATCCTCCCAATTTTACATCAGAATATAAAAAGACCCGGAAAGGGATAGAAATTTGATCAGGCTTTGCAGTAAATTAGTAGAATCCTTAGGACCAGACTGTCAGTCTCCTGACTCTTCTTACTCAGCCTGGTGCTCGATTTATTAGTCTTAAAACATGTCAGAAGTTCCCAAAGAAAATATTGTGGGCTTGCCAATAAGAAAGATATAGATATTAATAGGACAAGTCCAGGGCTTGACAAGAGTTTTGGAGCTAGCAATGAACAGCAGGATTCACTGGAAAATTAAGGCAAGAACAATTTAAACAGGAAATGTGACTCAGAGGAGGTCATAGAAGCTGAAGAGAGTTTTCAGGTTTGTTCACTGAGAATTGATTGGTTGGCATCCTCATTCATTCCCTGCTCATGCTAGTTCCTATACCAGGGGTTAAGGAAGTTAGATAAACGATGCCAGCTATGCTAGGCACTGACATTCTTTTCTGCCGAGGAGGGGACAGTCAACCAAGTGTGCATTAGGAGTGCTTCCTTGGAGAGGTGATAGCTGAGTTGAGTCTGGAAGAATAAGTAACTCTTAGCAGGTAGAGAACAAATGGGCACGTGGGAAGGTGGAGGGAACAGCCTGGGCAATGTCAAGGTGGCGTGAGAGTACATATATTCAGGGAATTGAAACTAGCCAAAGAGATCTAGAGTGGTAGGTTAGTGGGAGGGAGGGGGCAGGAAAGAAAGGGAGGGAAGCCTGAGAAGATGGCCTGAGGCCAGATGGTGAATGGTGAGCCTATAAACACCTTGTTGAGGGAGAGACTTTTTTTCCTAAATCTCAGGGCTTTTAATGCTATTCTGATATTCCATATGCTTTCTTAGATAGTAACTTTTTTATTATTTTCACCCACAGGTTCCATGCCATTTCTCATGTGCTTTTATTCTGAGGAAAAAATTAATATGATTTTTTTTATTAACATATGTCTCATTCACAGATGGATTTTAGTAGAGCCAAAACCTGGTTCTAAAGTATGAGCATATTGTAAGTGAAGATTGAAATAATAAAAATATATCAGTGTTGTGTCTTCCAAGCCATAATTCTTCTCAGAGAAGAGAAAATATATATACTTAAGTCTAAACTCAGAGCGGATTGTATTTATGTAATAAAAATCCCAGATGAGGAGCCTACAGTGTAATTTTAGAGCTTTGGAAGGAAGTTGTGAAGTTTACATGGTGTAAATTACATCCAAGGAAAAGAGAAGTGTTAGATTTATATAACACTGCTTTCTTTTACATTACCATAAAAATGGAGGAAACAATAAAACCCCCTGAAAATTCTGGAAAGCCTACAATTCTTTTTAATAAAAGATTAATGTTCTGTGATATTGCTGTGATTAATCAAATAGATAATATTTTATTTGCATTTGTCTGGTTGGGTACTGGAATTTTTTTTTTTTTTTTTTTAGTTGATGTTTGTAAAGATAGGAACACAAAATAGCCAGAAGCACTGCCTCTTTCCATTTAGTCGACAAATAACCACGGACAGAACAGTCAGAAATTGGAAGAGATCAGAGAAAGTAGATGAGCTCTTCCCAGATGATGCACAGAGTCTGCTTCAATGGGATTCCGGTCACGTAGTCCATAGCTCAGAACTGCTTTGGTTTAATCAGCTCCCAAACATTAGAGCCTAGTACAACCATGTTGATCCCGGCCCCCACATGCATAACTTATTTCCCCTAAATTAGGTCTTTTTACTTCCGTGAGACTGCAGTGTCACATCAGGTTTATGTAAGTACGTGTCTCTGTACGTACTTAACGGGGTCTGCAGACATAGCTCTGGTGCAAAGTCACGTCCCCTCCTCCCGGGCACACAGTGAGTACAGAACGGTATTAGATTACAAGCAGGACTTCCACTTCCTCTATTTGGACAAATTATTTGGGCACTGCTTTGCTGAAAATAGGGCCCATCCGCCCTTGCAGAATTGGACAGTTCATGAGGATCCCGTACTTAACACCTTCCTAGGGTGTGAGCAAGGTCTGTACTAATTCATTAAACCCTGCAGGGAGATATTCTGCAAGAGCTGCTCATGACAAGCATAGCTGAGTCAGAGATTGAAAAGCCCAAGGATTCTGGACACATTCCTTTCAAAGCTTTTAAGAAAATTCTGGCAAAAACATAACTGCTATGCTCCAGCTTTCTGTCTTCAGTTGAAAGAATGAAATTTGCAAGAGTGCAAGGCAATAGAGAAATAAGCATCACACCGAACCGGAAGCACACTATCATTTTTTATGACCTGGGATACTTACACATCAGCAATCCCATAACCACACTCAGAGTAGGACCAGAGAGAATGCTTTCCATTTTATCTCCTGGTAAGTAGAGCAGGGAAACTGAATTTGTTGAATCCTATCCATGACTTTCAGTATGATTAAAATACTATTAAAATAATAGTTTAAGAAAAACATGCCTCTTCAAAATTCTTTCTCAAGAAATGGATTCAGAGTGGCAGTGTTATTTACGCCAAGCATCATGCCTGTCTATAACAAACACGTTTGGCCTCACAGTCTTCTTTGCTCATTCCTGACGTTGTGAAAGAGAACCTGGTTTTCTGAGGTGATGATATTTATAGTTAGGCATCATCAAAAAGCAATTCCTTGCTTATTTGGGATTCGAAGCCACGCCGGGTCTCCCTTGTGACTCATTCTGTATTCACTCAGGGCTCCATGCCTGCTTGCCTGTGCAGTGCTCTCATGAATCCTTAATTCCATTTGAACTCAGCAATGCCACAGTCACTTTCCGTCAACCCGCCCACTCAGCTGAATTGTACCAGCCTCTTCTGTGCAAAGCATTACACTCCCGTTCTAAGATTGATTGGGTGTCAGGCCACCACCACAAAGACAAAGGAGGTCAAACTCAGCACCTGCGGTTTATTTTAAGACCTGATAGTATCATCATCCCTTCTGACTTCTAGAGCTGACACTGATGAAATTTTCCGGGACTTACCTACATAACCCTGTGTCTCTGTTGAACCGGCCCCATCAGCACTTCGTCACTGATAATAATCACTGAAATATTAATGATGTGTTACTCTCACCTTCTGCAGAGCACACGGTTGAAACCAAAATGACACTGTGAGACCAGAACAGCCTGATGTGTAGCCAACCCTGTATCATGGCATCTTTCTCATTCTTCCGCTTTGCTCTTCTCTGGGGTGATAGAGCAGGCAAGGCTAGAGTGCTGGCCAGATGTTCAACAGAGGGTGCAGCCCTAGGCTCTCGGGACTGCAAGTAAGGCAGGCAGGGTAGATGCTCCCAGGGGTCAGAAGCAGGGAGAATCAGAGGGCAAGCTCAAACCTGGTCCTTATGTCGACAAGGCAAGAGTGCCGAATGAAAGTGCATTGTGCAGAATGAAAACCTTATGCCCAAGCCAGAGGATCTTGTGTAAGAGAGGGGTATAGACTCAACATAAGAGCAAGGACAGGGGCAGGGAAACTGGATTTGAGACAATTACCATGACCTGGGCTGGTGCGATGGTGCCTTTTAACAACTGGTTGCTCACAGAGTTGTGTGTATGATGAGTGTTGGCCTAGTTTAGAGGCACAAAGTAGAGGGCTGACAATATGCAAAGTCTTGTAAAGGTTGAAAACTTATTTAGAGAGTATTGGATTATTTGAGCACTCCCAAGTGGCCCTTTAGTAGCTGTAGTTAGAGATAAGTCAGATGTGGTCCCCGCCTTGAGAAGTTCGCCATTGGCAACAGGAGACAGGAATGTAAATAAAAAATGACAACACTCAGAGCATGGCTGGGAGGAAGTGGTCTCATTCCACCAGGAGGGTAGCAGCAACAATCAGCATTTATTGGAAGCTCACCATATACCAGGTACCGCATAAAATACTTTACAAATATTAACATTGATTTTATCAGTCTCTTCTATAAAACAAATAAATGGAAGCTAACAGAGGTTAAACAATAATCACCCAGGGTTGCAGAGCTAATTAGTGTTAAAGGCTGATTCTATGACTTACAGCTTGACCATTAAGCTAGTCTGTTCTGGGAGACACGTTTTGAGATAGACTGAGGAATACGGAACTTGTTAGGAGAGCGCCAAGGATAGTAGGAGACTGGAATTCATGATCTATGACAAGCCTCCCCTGGCCCCCTTCCAATGATTCTGATGAGATTCAACATCAAAGGCTAGAGGAGGAGGCACACAGTGTGGCTTCAGGTGTGGGTGAAAAGTGGGCTGTGGTGGACTGTTTTTTTTTTTTTTTTTTAAAGATTTTATTTATTTATTCATGAGAGACAGAGAGAAACAGAGGGAGAAGCAGGCTCCCAAGGAGCGGGAAGCCCGATGCGGGACTCGATCCCAGGACCCTGGGATCATGACCTGAGCCGAAGGCAGATGCTTAACCATCTGAGCCACCCAGGCGCCCTGTGGTGGACTGTTTTGCTTGCAGTGGAAGGAAGAGCGGTTTATCTGTAGATTCCGGATCTGCTCTTGGTATCAGGTTCTTCTGGCAACACAGATTAAGAGTCCTGGAGTAACTGATAGACACGGGGTGGTTCTGCTGATGAACAGCAACAGCAAATTAAAGCATCTAAAAATTGTTTAGCTTAGAGAAGAAATTGTATAGGTATTTTCACACATCTGAAGGGCTGTCATATGGAAGAGAAAAAGTAAAATTTGTTCTCTATGACTTTAATGAATGCAACTGGGACCAATGACCAGAAATTCTAGGGGGTAGATTGCAGCCTGAGAAATACTTTTTCCCAACCGCTAAAGCTAACAAACATAGAAGCTGGCCTGTGGTAGCGTGAGACCTTCATCGCTAGAGGTGTTCGCGTGAGGTGGGTCTGTTGAGAGTGGTAGTTTTCAAATTGTAGGGTTCAAGAGAGTCACTTGCACTGCTTGCTGAAAAATGTGTATTTCTGGACTTGGCATTCAGAGATTCTGATTCAATAGGTCAGTCATGGGTATCAGGAATCTCTTGTTTTTAATCGGTGAACTAGAAGATTCTGATGCAAATGAGAAATATTAATCTGAAGACCATAAGCAGAATTTCCACTTTGAGGGAGGTTAGATTATATGACGAAGTTTCCAGCCAGCTCTGTGTTCTCACCATGTTGATCTATCTCTACCCAGAATTCTGATTTTTCATATAGTCTGTATCACACAATTTAATACTTGGTTAAGGGGAGCTTGGGTAGCTTAGTCAGTTGAGTGGCCAACTCTTGATTTCGGCTCAGGTCATGATCTTGGGGTCATGAGATTGAGCCCTGCGTCAGGCTCCATGCTAAGCATGGAGCCTGCTTAAGATTATCTCTCTCCTCCCTCTGACCTTCCCTGCTCGTGCACACACTCTCTCTCTATCTCTCTCTCTCTCTCTCTCAAAAAAAAAATACTTAGTTAAATTTTGATATTTTATCTTCCTCTTCTGTTTAGTTCTTTCATCCAATCAATATTTTCTGAGCATCTGCTATGTGCCAAGCCCTGCTCTAGGCATGAGGGAGACAGAGTAGAACAAAGCAAACAAAGCGCTTTGCCTTTGTGGAGCTGGTAATCTAACGAAAGGAGATAAAGAAGTAAAATAAATAAGTTGATTTTGTAAATATTCTATATATATATTCTATATAACCAGACATGAACTCTTTTGGGGAAGGACTATTTTATTTAGCATTTCGTACAGGGTCTGGAACAATGCTATGCAAGAATAGGTACTCAAAAGTCTATTTTAAAGCAGCAGTAAAACATCAAAATAAGACTTGTTTTGGAGAAAAACTCCAAAAACGTATCTTTTTCTACCACAAACCAGGCTAATCTTGGTAGTTTAGCTGGAGACGACTTTGTGCTTGGAAATTTTTGTAAGCCAGTGGATTTTTGTCTGCATTTTAGGAAGAGTGTCCAGAAGAAGGGGCACAAGCTTTTCAAATTTGGTGGTGGGGGGGGTCGTCACAGTCTTGGATAGTGAAAAACTGAAAGGCATCTGGGGAAGAGTAAAGTTGGTGAGGGGACTTGACATGCCCTAGTGTAGGACACGGATCAGCAAACTTACTGTACATATATAAAAGGACCAGATAATTAAATGTTTTTGGCTTTGTGGGTCTATCACAACTACTCAATTCTGCGATTCCAATGAAAGAAGCATGGGAGAAGCTACAGATAATCTGTAAATAAATGGACATGTTCTAATAATTTACATATATAAGTGGCAGTCTTATGGCCACCTCAGACCACAGTTTGTAGACCCCTGCTATAGGAGAAACACTTGAAAGAACACATACATTTAGTTTGAAGAATACAGAAGAAGAATACCATATCTATTTTCAAATATTCTAATGAATTCCATATCGAAAAAAGATTTAATCTATACTATATGACCAGAGGATCTATAACCAATACACAGAAGCTTATGTCAACATATTTTTGCCAAGTAAAACAGTATTTTTAATAGAATTCTCTAGGGTAGTAGTGAGTTTACCATCACTGGAGATGGTTAAGCAAGCATCAGATTATTACTCAGGAATGTTCTAGAGGAGGCAAAGGACACTGTTGAACAATTTTACTAAATGTGCTCTAAGGTCCTGGTCATCCAGGAGATCCCCTGATTAACATGGATTTAATGCTCATGGCAGGGCACAAAATAGACTCAGGCTGACACAGAGGAACAGGTTAAATTTTATCTATGATAAGTCAATTATTGGGTGAAAAGCCAACTCTGCTGAATATTAGGTACATATAGTAAAAAGCAGGTTTGAAATAACCAAAAATTAAAACCAAGCTAAATATAAATTCTATTCTAGTGAGTTTGATTTATAGAAGAATTTAAGATTATATCTGGCAAATTGGTTAGTAATTCGAAAACCAGATGAATGTATGTCTCCCAGTTACATAGAGTAAAAGAAAAAAAAAAGGTCCAGAGAATTTCCTTGAATTTTAAAATTCAAGGGATTCTAAATTTCTGAATCTCATTTTGGACTTTTTATAGAATTCTTTTTTGTGCCTTCTGATATTTTGCAGTTATAAAGCTGTAAATGCTAAAAACAACAGTCCTCCCAGATGGAGGTGTAGATCCATAAAATTAATAAACACAGTGATTTCTTCAGAGCCTATTGTCCCACTAATGAAAATGAGAACCAGACAGTGTCTGACGGATGAACATGACAAGGACCTAAACGGCTTAAAATTTGTGGCTCTCCTTAACATGCTACCCATGTGTGCCGAAGAAGCAAATCCTCAATCAGCCCTAGCTCACTTTCCACCTCCCAGTGGAGGGTCGGAAGGGGTGAGTGATTCCAATCAATATCCAGTTGTTAGAGTAACAGCCATGTCGGTTCTGGATGGCCGACTGGGTGAAAACATGTTTGTTCTACTTAATGTGACAGTGTCCTGTCAAATTAACAGCCACGGTGGCAGGAGCAAACTTGCTTAATGGGTTGGAGTCAGTTCCACCGAGAATTTATCATCAACATGCATCCGAGAGGAACCCCAAACCTCATTACCAGGGTTTATTTGTAGATAATAACTGAAGGTATGCCATGTACATACAGCAGGATTTGTTTGCTTTTCAGCAACCCTGGTTCATGCTCTTTATCAAAAGCTGCCCTTTTAACTCCCACAAACTCTGTTGGATCATGCTTGGTCTGTGTTTAAATACACCAAGTAAAGAGGAATATTTAAGCAACTGTACCGAGATAATTTAGCAAGATAAAATGATGATTTGAAATAACCAAGTATTTGATGTCGAGGGCAGCAGAGGAGAGAAACTACCCAGAGAGTTGCTTCACCCCACACTTCATTGTCTGTACTTAAATGCATGTTTCCTCTCCAGGGGAACCGCTGTTCCAAAGCCATCGTCACAAACTGTTTGCCAGGTTCTTCCCACAGCTCGATTGTGTTTGACCCATATGATATAAAAAAAATAAAAAATAAAATACCCTCTATCATTTAAAAATAAAAGAATTCCACACACAATCCTGGATGTCTTCTTTGAATTAAAAACCACAGAGAAGTGGGTAGCATAAGCCAGGAGCTGCCTGTCCTCTTTAGATGGGCTGAGTGTTCTCCACGGTGCCCACTGGGCCTGCTTTATTCATGGATGTGACTGAGGCAGCCCCTTAAAGCACTGAAGTTTTCCATCCCTTATGTAAAGGTTGAGTCTTGATTTTCTTCATCATCAGACTCATGGGTGGAAGATGCAATATCGTGGCATTGCGGCCCATGGATAATGGTAAGACCGTCTTTGCTTCTCCCTTTCTCCAGCCCCGCAATCCCCCACCAGAGCCTCTCGGTGGTCTGAACCAGTGGAAGTTAGCTGACAACAGAGGCTGGGCGAGGCCCGCCCTTCGCAGGACAGTCTAAGAATGGCAAGGAGAAGATCTGAGAGGATCTATTTGGAAGCAACAAATCTGGAAGCCAGAACGCATGGATTCTAACCCACTAATTGACTCTGTGATCTTGGCAACTTGATGCTCAGAGTTTTCCATCTGTAAAATGAAAAAATTGAGCGAGATGATCCTTGAAGGCTGTTAAGGTCCATGCTTCTGTGGTGGAGGGGTTGGTACAACCTTCATTTCCATTGTCTGTGTATCCCTGTCAGCTTCTCGGATGACATGAGGCACTGGGAGGCACCTAAGTAGCTGACATTTGTGAGACCCTGAGCTGTTTTAGGGAAGGCAGGGGATGTAGCTTGCCTGATAACAATAAAAATATCTCTGGGTAGCTTTACTTAAAAAAAAAAAAAAGTGAAGGAATCTACCAATGGCCGCTTTAGCTGGATTGCTGCTTGGAATGAGAAGACAGCAATGCAGTTCCTGCCCCCCGGACTGGCCTGAGAGCTGAGGATGTTGTCCTGGGCGATTATGACCTTAGCTGTTTTCATAGTTCTTAGGAACCCGAGGGCATTTTTTTTTTTTAAAGATTTTATTTATTTATTTGACAGAGAGAGAGACAGCGAGAGAGGGAACACAAGCAGGGGGAGTGGGAGAGGGAGAAGCAGGCTTCCCCGCAGAGCAGGGAGCCCGATGCGGGGCCGATCCCAGGATCCTGGGATCATGACCTGAGCCGAAGGCAGATGCTTAACGACTGAGCCACCCAGGCGCCCCCCGAGGGCATTTTTCAAACGAGAAAACTAAACTAACAACAGCATACTATTTTCATCATTTAGATCACAAATGATTTTCCCAGAATGATTGGCTCCAATTTCAGAAGGAATCTGGAAACGGATCCAACGTGCAGTCCAGACATGCAAGTTCCCCATGAATCATGAACTCATTTCTGCTTGCTAGGGAACGGCCTGCTGACACTGAAGTATGGACGTTTGATGGCAAAGTCATTTCTCTTTGTAGGGCAGCAACTACATAATGAATCAGGAAAAATGGCAGCGGCTTTTAGATCTTCATTTGCTCAAAACAGATAAAAATCTTTTCATTCCACCTTGTGAAATGTCAAATCACCCACTAATGATAAAAATCAAAACCTGCATTTTCACAGGATTTTTTTTAAAGTGTATTACCTTTGTTAAGGTACAGCAATGTTTTAAATAAAAGTGAACACACACTTCAAAATGTATCCATTATGGGCCAACTGAGACCTCGATAATTTAGTAACTTTTCTCTCTGAAAATGGGGAATTTCAGAAACAGATCCAGACTCTTCTGTTTTTACCTCATGTGGAACTGACAAGAGGGAGTGAGGCTATTTACTGCCGGTAATGATAACCTGGACACTGACATTCTTCCAGACATTAAGTCATTTGCAGTTTCTCTTTGACAGGTATAAAGACTCAGAAATTAATTGTGGGAGCTCGTCCTGATTCACCCAAGATCACCCAGCAGCTGCAAGAACATGTTCTGTCAAAAGCTTAAAGATGAATCAAGTTTGCTTGTTGAAATGTCCAGCAAATAGGAGACTAAACATGGTCATATATCCTGTTTTGAATTAAAAGGTACAGCTGACTTCAGAGCTATTAATGAAGAAGAAAAGAGAAGCTAAAAATATTACAGTCTGCAAGAGAATCTGATTTTAATGAATGGGTTATTTTTTTTTTCACTAAAATCTTGAGTAAGTGGGAAAATTGAGGAAAAGAGATGAGCAAGCAAAATTTTGATTTGGCCGGAAAACATGATTTTTTCTTGTTTGTAGCCTTGCCATTGAAGATCTTCCTAGAGAGATGATCCTTCTGTCTTAAATTCAACTGGCCTTTTATTGGGCACATAACTGGCACAGGCGATGATGATAGGAGGCTAGAAAGACCACTGAACAAATACGCCTCCTGCTGTCAAGGAATTCTTAGACTCAGTGAGTAGAGTGTATTGAACATAAATGAGTAGTTCTGAAAAGTATTTGTTCCTGGGGTCTTCCAGATTCATCATTTTGTGTTTCTGTTTCCATTGGTTCTTGATGGAGACAGAAATGGAGAAGGATGGGAGAAGGATCGCTGGATTCAGATGGAAAAGTCTTGAGGTTGAAATGAAGTGACGTGTGAATGCTTTTATTACAATGTATGCTACTTTATAAGTGTCAACAACGTGCATGTATATTTCTTTATTGTAACAAAGGCATATGGTAGACATTATTTTGATTAACTCCTTGATAAGGTGGGAAGGGAGTTGGATGTCACCAATTTTTCTTAGTCAACCAGCCAAACATGTATTGTGTATCTACCGGAATATGACGAAGCCATGTAAGCTGAGCCATATAAACCAGGTTGCTCCGGGAACATATAGGAAAGACGTTGAAACCAAATTTGGGATGCCAGGAACTGATTCTTTAAAGAAACTGATATTTGAAGACTACCGTGAAAGAAGGTACATTTTTAGATAACTTTTACCATTTCCCACAGTTTTGTCTATGAAATAAACGAACTATTGGTTCAGAAACTTAGGTAGTTATCAGATTTCTAAGAAGATAGCAAAGTGCAATTTTTCCAAAATCAAAAGAGAATCCTTCCTTTATATAAAATTTTGTCACAAACTGCTGGAATGAGCTTAGGCAGTGTGCATTTTGTATGATATAATTGTTGAAAAATGAAATCCTAGCATCTCTGTCAGTGTTAAGTGACAATTAATGGGCCATTAGTTTATCAGAAAATGTGCTGAGCTTCTGTTATATTGCTAGAACTCTCAGGTGAAGAGGCAGTACAAAAGAGATTTTGAAGTTGTCTCTCTCCTTCAGGAATTTACAATCTATTGGGGAAGACAGACTTGTACAGACATGACTAAAATATTAGGTTTGAAGTAGAATAAGTACAAATAATTGCTATACTGGTAAAATAAAGTAGGGAACAATTATTTTTACTATATGTTAAGGATTTAGAGACAATTTTACAGTTATGAAACAAACTGTGAAGATAAGCAGTGACATTTAACACTTATTCTCAATTCAGCTTTGGGTATTTGAAAATTACCTTAAGGCAGAATTGTTTCTATGCTCAGAAATGTGGATATTGGCTTTCCTTCTCCCTTTCCATTTGCCTAAACAAATTTTTTTACAATCATAGCTTTTCTGCCCACATCCTTGCCTATGGGCATTTGTAATCCTAAAAAGGATGCATATTTTTTAGGGTTCTGTCAAAATTGGATAGTTTAGGATTTCAATCCTGAGATGTGGGTCTTAGCTTCAGAATGGCTGAGGAAAGTTAGAGCATATTTGAGGCGCTCTTTGCCATGGATGTCATGAAAAATCTATGACTTCAGGGGCGCCTGGGTGGCTCAGTCAGTTAAGCGTCTGCCTTCGGCTCCAGTCATGATCCCAGGGTCCTGGAATCGAGTCCCACATCGGGCTCTCTGCTCAGTGGGGAGCTTACTTCTCCCTCTCCCTCTGCCTGTTGCTCCCCGTGCTTGTGCTCTCTGTCAAATAAATAAATAAAATCTTTTTTAAAAAACTATGACTACAGAAAGAATGAGTATCAAAAAGTTCTTTTCCTGCTGTACCTTTCAGAGAAGAGATATTGTGATTCTGTGCAAATGTTGGTTTAAACCTCCGTGGTCTACAAAACTCTAGATGATTTGACTCTCGCCTGCCTTTCAACGTGTTCTTACCCCCAGCTCCCCTTCATTTACTCTTCTCTGACCACACTGGCTTCCCTCTGTTCCTCAAAAATCTGACGGTTATTTCTCCCCTCTTTAGGGTCTTTATATTGGCTGTTTCCAAATCCTCTAGATGGCCAGTTGACTCCTTCTCCTCATTTAGGCTTCATTTCCAATGCCACATTTTCAGAGTGGTCTTACCTGACCTCCCAGCCTTTTGTGTCACTTGCCTGTAGGTACAAGCAAAAGAAAATGTGGTTCAAATCCACTTAAAAAAATAGGTTAGCTCTCACACAAAGAGAAATCCTGAGGTGGGGTGAATTTCATGTGCTTGGCTTAGCAGTTTCTTTCCCTTTCTTCACTCCAGCTTTCACAGTATCATCTTTCTTTTTCATTTTTTAAAAAGATTATTTGAGAGAGAGAGAGCGTGCAAGCAGGCGGGGGTCGGGGAGAGGAAGAGGGAGACAGAGAATCTCAAGCAGACTCTGTGCTGAGTACAGAGCTCCATGTAGAGCTTATCTCACGACCCAAAACCAAGAGTTGGATGCTTAACCGACCATGCCACACCGGCGCCCCAGCACCATCTTCTTTCTAAAGCTGGTTTCCTTCATGATTGTAAAATGGATCCAGGGAAAATCTGGGCTATAGGTTTCTTGTTAATACCATAAGACTACTGGTTGCTCACTACTGTTTCTTAAAAGCAAGGAAAAAAAAACTCTCTCAAATGTCTGCAGCAAAATTGTTTCACTTTCATTGGTTAGACCTGCCTGTGTCACATGCTTATGCTTGAACCAATCATTAATAAGGTGGATGGGATCTATTCATAATAACAAGAGGTTGAGGTCCCTTTCTCAAATAACATTGGTGCTATTTGTCAAGAGAAAATGGGTTAAGTGCTAGGGAGTCAACTGAAATGTCTACCCTCCTCTCAGGCACAATCCCTTTATCTTTTTAATGTTTACATTCACAACAATTTTAAGTTATATATTTATGTTATTATATATATTGTTATTGTCTGTCTTCCTCACCATAATTAAAATTTCACAAGAGGATGACCTTGTATTCAATGATGTATTTTTCCTTAGAATAATAGAATAGTTGGTGCATTTAAAAAATTTGTTGAATCAGTGAGATATGGTATCACTTTTCCTTATAGAGTCTTTTGATTTCAGAGGGATGAAAAAATTTGCCAACTTATAATAAATTGACTCTTTCTTTTCATTACCCAGAGACACTTATTTCTCAGAAGGCCTCAGTTATTGGATAAAGATTCCTAAGAAAGTGGTGATTTTATCAGTCTTGGGAATTTTTGAACTAAACTTTGAAGAATGAATAGATCAATTATGTAAAAAGAAATAATGGGGAAGGTGTATGGGGAACAGGAACAGTAGCAAAACAGTAGATAAAATAGCTTGGGGTGTGCTAAGAAATGAAAGCAGTCTGGTGTAGCTGGGACTAGGATGTGTCCAGTGACAGGGACCAGCGGGGGTGTGGGGGGTGGCAGGAAGAGAAGCAGCAACATTGACTTTCTCCAGAATGTCTTCCACCATTGTGATCACCTGGTCGCTACCTTATTCACTTCAGTACATTTATAATTTGTTTTACATTAAATTATCTTACAAATATTCCTATTTCTTGATCCCTTAGGTGTATTTTACTTCTTTACCAACTTTGTAAACTCACTGATGGCAATGAATAGTTTTACTGTGTGTTAAAATGGAACTGAACTGACCTAGGCATAAGGGAAGCTTCATAAAAGCAAGGACCTTGAGTGACTTTTTCACCACTGTATCCTCAGTGCACATGGAAAGCACACATTAATATTGGTAGAATAACTGAATGAAAGAGGGAATGACTCAGACAATCTGTTTTTTAAATCAGGCTTCCCCTTCACTCATATGATCTTGAAAGAGAGTCACCAAATCCCTTTTAAGTCTTGATTTCCTTATCTGTCAAGTGAGGATGATGCTGCTGATGATAAAACATTGCTGGGAGGGTGAGGTGAGATAGTGAAGGCACTTTAGGAAATGAAATGCTGTACAAATGTATATATATATCTCAGTGCTGGGCATTATTCTGAGATCAGTAGCTACACTCCAGGAGCAGAGATGGGAACAGGAACAAGATAGATTGTCAATTTGGCCTCCAAATGAGAAAGCGTAATGCTTACATTGTTTGGCCTATCTTGAAGAGTTCAAGCTGCATATATACTATTTTTTATTTTATTTATTTATTTTTTCATATTTTTTAAAAGTTGCATATTTCACAATAAGAAATGGAGATAGACAATCAGCTGAATAAACAGCTATAGAGATCCAAATCCAAAGACTTCTAGAATTTCAAGATGTTGTGTTAAATAGATGTTCTTGAGTTGGAACGGGCCTCTTCATAAGCAGATATCTCTGGGATTCATGGCCTATGTCAGATGGCTCTTGTATTCCTCCTCTCATTCTTACCTGAGAAAGAATGATGAAATTTTCTTGCCTTGATGTAGAAAAATCATCACCACACCAGGGGTCAGGAAATGTATTATAGTACCAGTTCTCCACTAATTACTTATGTAACCTTATATTAACTGCATATTGGTTTTTCCTCTATAAAATGAAGGAACTATGTGAGATAAGCTCTGAGGTTCTTCTGTTCTCTAAAATTTTATAATCCCTAAGTATTCAGAGGAAATAACGAATCTGAATCCCAGGCAACTTTTCACCATCACTCAGTTTTCTGAGTCCCTTATTCTACCATTATCTGTCCCCTTCTGCACATATTTCTACAGCATACTTTTATTCTGGCTTTGAAAGGCTTACTTTGGGGAGTCATTTTGCTGGTTAATTTAGCTCATGTCTTACTATCCAGCTGGATGATGATAATAATAATAATAACTACCACTTATATAACACTACCTGTGAGGCAATATTCTAAGAGCTTTCATATATTAACTCATGTATTCCTCATAATAGCTTTATGAGATAGATGTTACTGTGATCCTTACTTTATATATGAGTAAACTGAGGCAAAGGTAGGCTATGGAGTTTGTCCGAAGTCATACTACTCTTAAGTACCATCACAATTCAGATCCAGACTGTTTTATATTCCCACATACATGTGTTAAAGTAATAAACTATACTTAATATGGAGGGTAGGAGGAAAGCTGACAAGAGGTCTACAGCCCAGAGCCAGGCTTCCAGATCAATGTGTCACGTACACAGGACAGGTAAACAATCCAAATCGAGGAGGGAGAGCGACCAAAAGTCTGAGTTCTATCCCCTAGGCCAGTTCGCTCCCCAAATTCTGTCTTTGGGATTGCCTGCCAAAAATGTGACTTTAAATATAAAACTAACAAAATGAAATCATTTCTTGGAGAACATTTCTGTGGTTCACTACGGAATGCCAAGTTAAGAATATCTGTCTTACATTTTCAAGCACATGTGTTGTAGTAATTTTATGGGGTAATGAGTTGGCTTCCATTAAAGATATTTTATTTTTACAGGGGCCAGGCTGGAGAAACGTTATGTGGCAAGCAGTGAAATACCTTACTTCTTTCAGATTGCTTTAACTAATCACCTGCAGGTGAATTTTCTAGGAACTCTAGTTTTAACCCTTTGACTACTATGGATTTCAGTGGTTGTGACTGAAGACTTTGGACATAATGGCATGGGAGTCTAGTGAGCCATGGAGGAGTTCAGGATATGAGGGAAGTGATCAGAGTTTCATGGAAGAAACACAGGATTTTCATCTCAACTTTAAAACTTAAATGAGACTTAACGACCATTCATTGGATTCAATAGAAAATAATTCAAAATGTGACATAGCTAATAAATTGGGACAGATGTAATTTATAAAAGCTAGCATAGTCTCCACTTCCCAGGTTATCATGTGGCAGATGTTGCTAGTTATCTGCCCAATATCCATTCTCTCCTTGCTTGCTAACAGAAGCCAAATTTTGCAACAAAAACATTTTATTCCCCAGATTATCTCACAACTGGAGGTGGCCATGTACACTTACGTGATAGAGATAAGAGGGGAAGATGGCTGGGGCACCTGGGTGGCTTAGGTGGTTAAGTGTCCAACTCTGGATTTCAGCGCAGGTCATGATCTCAGGGTCGTGGGACCCAGCCCTGTCTTGGGCTCCGTGCTCAGCGGGAAGTCTGCTTGAGATTCTCTCTCTCCCTATGTTTCTCCTCCCTCCCTCTCTCTCTTTCTCTCAAATAAATAAATCTGAAAAAAAAAAAAAGAGGGGATGATGGCCAAGAGAATCAGCAGCTATCTTGTAACTATGAGGCAAGAGAAAGGAGTGATACAGAAATTGTGGTGGGATGGAAAGACTTAGATTCTTGATTCTGTGTGAAGCTGATGCAGCTACCCTGGACTGCTTAGCCATAGCATTCTAGTTTTCTGAAAAAGAATGACATCTTTTTGATGTGTGAGCGGTTACCTAATTCTGAGGCTAAGGGAAATACTCCTTCTGTGCTTTCTCCTCTTACTTACTCCCTTCCAGTGCCCCAACTTTTAGGACTGACATGTGTTTGCACCTCATCATGTCTGTGGGCAGTGGGGGATGCCAAGATAGGGTCACATGACCATTTCTTCCATTGTGACTATTATTCTTGAATAGGACAAACTACTCTTGGTGTTCTCTGAGAAATAAAAGGGTTTGACCCAAGATGCGATCAGTTGTAACGATACGTTGAATTTCAGCATAACAAACATATTAGTCAGTGGGGTAAAAATAATCTAATGAGCATTCTACCAGGAACAGGAAAAGAGTTTGGTGCCTGGTCTTTGCCCCCATAGTGGGATACGGAAATATCACCCAAGAGTTGCTGTGCCCTCCTGACAGAGAAAAAGTGGCAAAAGGCTGATGGCAGCTTTCAGTGTTCTGGGCCTAAAATGCAGCCCCACTGGGAAGAATTCCTCTGAGGCTCAAAAACAACAGGACATGAGATACTGGGTCAGTAAATGCTGTTAAGGAAATTTTAAAGAACTTTGAAGGGACAAGTTCAAGAGTTACTAGGGAGTTAAATGGGCACTGTTGGTGTAATTCATCTGGTGTTCCCAACACAAACTGGAGGCTAAAAGTCTGCAAGTTAAGGATGGTAGATTAGAAAGACGTTTGATGTCATCATTACACTTAAGCTACCCGGCCTGGGGCTTCTTTTTGTATGAGCCCAATAAATCCTTTACTTTTTTAAATTGTTGGGTTTCTGTTATTTGCAGCTGACCTTACTTCACACTGACACATCCCTTCTTCTCTCTTCATCTGTAGGGTGACCCACAGGTATTTAATAAGGCTGAGAAAGATATGGGGGGTGGGGAAGACAGACCTTGTGTTAGAGGACTTTGACTATGATTATGTAGGCCTTTATGATGTCTACTTCATGCTTGTGTTTGGGATTTTTTGTTTTGTTGAGAGGCATTTAGGCTTATTCTATGTGGAGGAGTTCAATGAATATCAGTTTCTATACAGTTTGAGGTGGGTTGAGATCTTCCAAGGAAATGTGGGCATTTTGATTTTCTAAAGACAATTTGAGGAATGCAGGATGGAATGCCGAGAAGGAAAGTGAGTAAAGAAATAAGTGGAAGGTGAGCACGGAAAATGTGCCGAATATGATACAAGTCGTCTTCTTTATTCCCCAGCCCTGTTCTTCAGGCGTATTTTGTTGAAACCATTTTACAAAATCAGAAATCTGAAATCAAAGTGGGCAAAATACCTCACAAATAAGTGGAAAGTCAGATAACTTCCCCAGATAATCTGACTGAGCAACCAGATTTTCTGTGACCTTTGCCCAGGAAGCAGACATTACCTTTAGTATACTGGACAGTTCAAACCTGCTTGTTGCTCTGAAGGGGGACACTATCTCCCTCTTCCAAGGCCGGACAAACATCCTTGAAGAGAACACACGGAACTAGGACAAGCAGCCAGGGCCTTTGCTTGCAAACAGTGCAAAAATAAGAAAGGCCCATGGAGAATTAGCTCCCCAAAGCATCTACCTTTATGGTCCTCTTCCCCACTCTCTCTGACACCCCTCATCACAGTTCTACCCAAGTGTTCCTTTCCTTGGGGGCTTCGGGGTATTTAAGCTCTTTATTCCCTCCTGTCACCCAAGAAAAGTTTTAAAAACACATTGTAGGCAATAAAATATTTAGAACTGCATTCCAAGGGGTTTTCACATGATCTTTTCAGGCAACAAAAGCATAAGCATGAATTCATTAGCTCATTTATTTATTTTATGTTTATTGTATAACAACTATTGAGCAGGTCCTAAGTGCTTTCATTATAGAGAGGACAGGTTTTGATAAATAAACAAATTAGCTCTTCAGATACCAGGGACTGTGAAGAAGAAAACACTAAGAAGTATGAATTTCACAGGGGGTGAGGTTTGGTGCTTTTACATGGAATGTAAAGAAGTGAAAGTTGAGCTAAGAACTCAAGGATAAGAAAGAGCCAGTTACAAAAAGAACCTGAAAAAGAATGTTTCATATAAAAGTATTAGTCACAGCAAAGACCTGAAAAACTGGTCCCGGATGTCTTTGGATGAACCAGGTGGGATGGCTAATGCCGTACATGCAAGCAGGCCAGTCTTGGAGTTCTCGTGTAGCTTGACCTATGTTAACAGGAAAGTCGTCAAGAATGCTGTGTGTTTCTGAGTATTCATTTGCTTAATGTCACCGCAAAGAAGTTTAAAATTTCTACAACATGTTACTAACTTTGAAATTAATTCAATGCATAAAAGTGTAAACACTGTGTACTTTTTTGAGGGTTTCTCTATTAAACAATAGGTTAAAAGTTTCAAGAAAATTGCTGACCAAATTGCAAGAACTCTGAGAAACCATAGACAAATGTTAATGCAATTTTAGAGTGCGGATCAAATGACGTATTAGACTCAAATGACTTAAATGAAACTCTACAAGACTAATAATTTAAAATTAGAAGAAAAAGCAATAGGAAAAACAAAAGCACTGGATATCAACAAATTTTAGCATGGAAGAGTTTAACATAGAGAATACGAGTTTTAATTGTGGGTTCTATGAGGCAAAATATTGGAAATAAATAAAATATTTCACTAATAACTGCCAAATTATGTCATGCAGAATATGTACTTTGTTGAGAACGTGTACCTTGTCTCTAGGGACAGTTATTTCACACACCCTTGTGTGATGGTTAATTTTATGCGTTGACTTGACTGGGCCTCCAAGTATCCAGATATTTGGTCCAACGGTATTCCGGTATTCCTGATGTGTCTGTGAGGGTGTTTCTGGATGAGATTAACATTTGAAACAGTTGACCTTATGCAAATTGCCCTTACCAATGTAGGTAAGCCTGATTCAATCCTTTGGACGTCTGAATAGAACAAAAAAGGGTAAGGGAAAATTCTCTCTCTTTACCTGACTGTTTTCAAGTTGGGACATCAGTGTTCTCCTGCACTCAGATGGGGCTTTATATCACTGACTCTCCTGATTCTCAGGCCTTCATACTTGAACTGATACTATGCCCCTGGCTATCCTTGGTTTCCAGCTTGCAAATGGCAGATCACAGGACTTATCAGCCTCCATAATTGTGTGATCCAACTCTTTATAATAAATCTGTGTCATTGTGTATACACACAAATACACACACACACACAATCACCTACTAGTTCTGCTTCTCTGGAGAACTCTAATACTTTGTGTTAGTGATTTAACATGTTACTTTTATCAGGAATACTGGCATTAAAAAAAATAATGGTGGAATTTTCAAAGGCAGTATTTTATGATAGGAATAGCCTCTGTAAGGTAGCCCTTCAATTATAGAACCTAAAATAAAACTACCACCTTGAGTAATTAAGAGATGAACTTTAATTTGGACCTTGGCTCCAGTAAATTTGCTGCTCTATGAGAAAGTAACAACCTAGTTTAGCTTTGTAAAACTAAACTCTATCTGTAAAATAAGAATAACAGTATCTCAAAGAACTGTCCATCTTGGAGAACTGTCACGAGGATTAGGTAAACTCATGTATATAAGTTTTCCAACATAAGTCTAGCACCTGGTAATCATTAAATAAATTTTAATATGTATTATTACTGTTGTTATCTATATAAAGTTGATTCTATTTGAAATTATTCTAATAACTTCTAACATGCTCAAAGATTAATAAAATTATTTTAAAAATGTGTGGGTATGGGGCGCCTGGGTGGCTCAGTTGGTTAAGCGACTGCCTTTGGCTCAGGTCATGATCCTGGAGTCCCGGGATCGAGTCCCGCATCGGACTCCCTGCTCAGCAGGGAGTCTGCTTCTCCCTCTGACCCTCCCCCTTCTCATGTACTCGCTCGCTCTCATTCTCTCTCTCTCAAATAAAAATAAATAAATAAATCTTTAAAAAAAAATGTGTGGGTACAAGAGCAGAAGCTGTTGACGTAGAGGAAATAGCATTATCTTTTAGACAAAATATGAGGTTAAGAGATCTCACATTTCCACAGCTAGCCAGCATCAACTGGAGCAAAAGACCAGAGGCTCCCACAGCAAATCATAATGGAAGTTGCAAACTCCTGGGCGAGATCACTTAAGTAGGCTCCATTCGGCTGAGTTCCAGGAAGACAGGGCTCAGCTCATTTATTTCTCTGTTCTCAGTGTTTACCGTGACACAGGCCCTGGTGGGCTCAGAATAACCCAGCGAGGTGCATATTATTATTGGCCCATTTTACAGATAAGGAAACTGAAGCCCACATGGAGTAAGAGAGTTGCTGAAAGTCAAACATGGTAACTGGGGAGCCAGGTCTGGGAGCAAAGGCCACGTTCTTGACCACCCAGTGGTACTGCGTCTCATTGCCCATTGAATGCACCTACACGGGTGCTATACAAGAGGCTTCAGAATGGAATCTTACTCATTTTGCGATTTTAATCTAATCATTTGTTCCAGAATGGAGAAGAGATTACTGACATCATAAACACATTCTCAAGAGTTTTTTGTTTTTTTTTAAAGAAAGTTTAGAGAGAGCACTTTATTTATTTATTAAAGATTTTATTTATTTGACAGAGAGAGACACAGCGAGAGAGGGAACACAAGCAGGGGGAGTGGGAGAGGGAGAAGCAGGCTCTCCGCCGAGCAGGGAGCCCAATGTGGGACTCAATCCCAGGACCCTGGGATCATGACCTGAGCCAAAGGTAGACACTTCACAACTGAGCCACCCAGGCGCACCTATTTCAGCTTCATTCTTAAAAGATATTTTAGTTGGGTAAAATTCAGGGTTAGCAGTTATTTTCTTTTAGTACACTGAGGACGTCATCACTGTATTATCTTTTCAACTCTACTCTTTCTGCTGAGAAATCACTTACCAGTCTATTTACTGCTCCCTTGAAGGTAACTCCAGTGCTCTAGTCATAGCCCCACTGACTGCTTTTAAGATTTTCTTCTTGATTTCTTTTTTTTTTTTAGATTTTATTTATTTATTTGAGAGAGAGAGAATGAGATACAGAGAGCACGAGAGGGAAGAGGGCAGAGGGAGAAGCAGGCTCCCTGCCCAGCAGGGAGCCCAATGCGGGACTCGATCCCGGGACTCCAGGATCATGACCTGAGCCGAAGGCAGTCGCTTAACCAACTGAGCCACCCAGGCGCCCTTCTTCTTGATTTCTGTAGTTTTATTAGGATGTTCTAGGTGATTTCTTCTCCCTCTTTTTTTTTTTTTTTTTTTAAGATTTTATTTATTTGACAGAGAGAGACACAGTGAGAGAGGAAATACAAGCAGGGGGAGTGGGAGAGGGAGAAGCAGGCTTCCCCGCGGAACAGGGAGCCCGATGCGGGGCCCGATCCCAGGATCCTGGGATCATGACCTGAGCCGAAGGGAGACGCTTAACGACTGAGCCACCCAGGCACCCCCACATTCTCAAGAGTTTTATCATCAAACTTAACACTTATCAAACACCTCTGTGTCCCATGTCAGTGATTCCTGAGCACAGCAACTCCTTTGAGAACTGATGAAAACTATGAACACTCTCTATACAAAAATTCTGTTGCAGTTTTGAGGACTTCATGGTCAGCCTGAAGGCGCTGCAAATATCTCAGGTTGCGAACCCCTTGTGCTACCTCACCTAGTCCTCAGCATAATCCTGAGTAGTTACTCCTACACCCTTTCACCAGGGAAGAAATTAAGATTAGAGACTGAACATAGTTTGCTCAAGGTGACATTGTGGATGGGGAGCAACATGGAAACTAAACTCAGATCAGTTTGGGTCTAAGTTTGGTCTATTTAAGTGATACCACATAGCTTCAAATCTAGTGGGTTTTTTTCTTTTTTAATTTTCTCTATCACTTGGCATCTCATTTTTTTTTTCCTTTCAATTCAGAGAAATTAAAAAAGAAAAAGATCTGATTCCTCTGGTTGTCGTGTGGCAATTAGAATTTGAACTTTGAAACCTGGAGTATAAAAAATGAAATGATTAAAAATGTCTGTCTGCTAGGAGCTTTTGACTTTAGAAAAAATGCCTCATTAGCTGACACAGAAAGGCATTCTCACTGCATGCCTTACTTTGATTTTGCAAACTGGGCACTGGTGTTATGGTTTGATATAGCTCTGGGGTCACAGGGTTTACGGTAAGTTAATTTAGTTCAGCGTTTGGCCTAAGATAGGAACTGGCTTTAGATGCAGAAGTTTATCCAAATTGTATGGAATTTTAAGCGATGTAGTACAAACCAGAAAGTACAATTAAGTTCCTAGCATCAAGCTGAAAGTGACTTTTGGCTTGGGAAGTGGGTCCAGGTCCAAAGGGATTGTGAAGACTCTGGGTTTTGAGAAAGCGTCATAGTGACATTCACATTTCCACAGATGCTTGAAAAATTCTGATTGAAATGGGAATATCAATCAAAGGACAAAGAACATCTCATTGTTTATTGTTCTTCCCATAAGGGAAAAAGTCTGGAAGAAAAATTCATAAATGAATTCAGCCATCAACATCCAATTTAAAACTAAATGACATCTTACCTATAGTATGATTTCTGTGTGGCCTTGATCTTTAATGAAAATGAGAACTATATGTTGTATTTTGCTCCTAATTGGCTGTTGGAAAAAAAAAATAGTGCCTAACAATATTCTTTTAAGGTTTTGAAAGAAATTAACTTTGTGGTCTTGAATCAAAACCAAACAGTGATGAAGAAAGGTTCCAAATAAAAAGTTCTTCCATATTAGAAAGTCACCTCTGACCATGTTTGACTTCTCCTGAGAACCAATGTCTTATGATCAATAGCTCATTTCAAAATTTTTTTTTAATGACCAGAAAATTTGTAAAATAAACTATCATTTCCATAAAGGAATATGACATATGAGGAAGGAGAAAGTGTTAGGATTCATGGGTCAACTCTATCACAAATTGCTATACTCTTTCTTTTCTTAAATGTGTCCCCTCCCATAGCTTTATTAGGCTGAATTTACATAACAAAAAATTCACTTACCTAAGTATACAATTTGATGATTGTTTATACATTTATAGTCATACAACTATCACCATAATCCAGTTTTCAAACATTTCTATTATTCCTAAATTTTCCCTTGTGTTCCTTTGCAGTTTTAATCCCCAATTCCATACCCAGCCTCAGGCAACCATTGATTCATTTTTTTATCTCTATAGCTTTGTTTTTTCTGGGTATTTCACAAAAGTGTTGTTTTTTGTGTGTGTCTGGTTGCATTTTGAGGTTCTTCCATATTGTGGCGGGCTCAGTAGTGTGTTCCTTTTCCTCCGCTATGTATTATTCCACTGGATGGGTAGATTATATTTTGTTTATCCACTCATCATTTCATGAACATTAGAATTATGTCATGTTTATGGCCATTATGAGGGACACTGCTATGAATATTCACATACAAGTCTTTGTGTAAATACATATTTTCATTTCTTTTTGGTAGATAAATAGGGGTGGGATTGCCAGATGGTGTGGTAAATGTTATAGACTGAATTGTGTTCCTGTCAAATTTATATGTGACTCTACTTGGAGCTAGAGCCTTTAAGAAAATAATTAAGGTTAAATGAGACAATAAAGGTAGAGCCCTAATCCAATATGACTAGTGTCCTTATAAGAAGAGGAAGAGACCCCAGGGATGCTCATGCTCATTCACAGAGGAAAGACCACATAAAGACACAATGGGAATGCAGCCTTCTGCACATCAAGAAGGGCCTCAGGAGAAACCAAACCTGCCAACACCTTGATCTTGGACTTCCAACCTCCAGATATGTGAGAAAATGTATTTCTGTTGTTTAAGCTTTCCAATCTGTGGTATTATTTTGTGGAGGCCCCGAGGAAACTATTTCAGTAAGTTTAACTTTTTAGTAAACTGCCAAACTGTTTTCTATACTAACTGTACCACTTTTACATTCCCACCAGTAATATATGGGAGTTCCATTTTTGCCAGGTTCTCACCAACACCTGATGCTATTCACCTTTTTTATTTGAAACATTCTGGTGGGTGTAAAGTGGTATGGTGTGGTGGTTTTGATTTGCATTTCCCTAATGACTAATTATATGGAGGATCTATTCACATGTTCATTAACCATTTACCTTCTTTATTTTCTTTCATAAATATCTATTCATGCCTTTAATCATTTTAAATTGTGTTATGTTTTCATATTGAGTCATATTGAGTCCTTTGTCAATATATGATTTACAAATGTCTGTGGGCAGCAGATGGCTTATCTTTTCCTTTTTTAATGATTCATTTTGAAGCATAAAATCAATTAAATTTTAATTAAGTCCCATATATATATTTTCTTTTTATGGATTTTGCTGTTGTTTTCCTACCTAAGAATTCTTTGCCTAACCCACAAATTTCTCCTGTGTTTTCTTCTAGAATATTTATAGTTTTAGCTCTTATGTTTAGGTCTGTGATTTATTTTGAGTTAATTATGTATATTATGTGAGGTAAGGTTCTAAATTCATCCTATTTCATGTAAATATCCAATTGTCCCAGCAGAATATCCTCCACTGAACTCCCTTGGCACTTTTGTTAAACATTAATTGATCACACATTTAAGAGTTAATTTTTGTATTTTCAGTACTGTTCCATTCATCCAGATTGCTTATCCTTATGCCTGAATTACACTATCTTAATTATTGTACCTTTATGGTTTTACACTATCTTAATTACTGTACCTTTATTACGTTTTGAAACTGGGTAGTGTAAGTTCTCCAAATTTGTTTATCTTTTAAAAATTGTTTTGGTTAGGGCACCTGGGTGGCTCAGTTGGTTAAGCGTCTGCCTTAGGCTCAGGTCATGATCTCAGGATCCTGGGATCGAGTCCAGCATCAGGCTCCCTGCTCAGCAGAGAGTCTGCTTCTCCCTCTGCCTCTCCTCCACTCATGCTTGTTGTGTGTGTGCAAGCGTGTGCACTCTCTCTCTCTCTGAAATAAATAAAAGCTTAAAAAAAAAGAATTTTCAAAAAATGTCCTTAAATTTTCAAATAATTTCTTTTAAATTATATTTTATCAGTAGTTTTTAAATCAATATCATTGTTTATATGTGCCTCTCCACTCATTCTTGTTCTACTATGATTATAACTACCACCACCACTACTACTACTGGTCTGCTAAAGATTTATCTACTTTATTATTTACCTTTTTATTTATTTATCTACTTTGTTGGACTTAATAAAATCCAATAAAGTTGGATTTGTTGAGATCCTTTATATCCTTAATAATTTTTTTGTTGAGTTGATTTAGCAGCTTTGACAAAGGCATCTTAATCCTCATCTTACTGAGGATATTATTCCATTGCCTTCTGATTTCTTGCAGCTGAAAAATCAAATTATTATTCCTTTTAAGATAATCTGGTATTTCTCTTTGGTTGCTCCTAAGATGTTCTCTTTGAATTCAGGGTTCTGCAGTTTTGGTTTTTTTGTGTTTTTTTTTTAAGATTTATTTATTTTAGAGAGAGAGAGTGGAGGGGAGGGGCAGAGGGAAAGGGAGAGAGAGACTCTCTAGCAGACTCCCTACTGAGTGCGTGAGCTCCGTCTCAAGACCCTGACACCATGACCTGAGCTGAAATCAAGAGTTGGATGCTTAATCAAAACTGAGCCACCCAGGTGCCCAAGGTTCTGCAGTTTTATGATAATATGTCTATGTGGGGACTCATTTGTATTTGCCCTAGTTCTGCTCTGATGTGATTTGTAAATATAAGGATTATATTTCTCATCGATTATGCAATAATCTCAATCATTATCTGTTTTACTATTAATTATCTCCAATTCCTTTTATTTACTCGTTCAAGGACTTGTACAGATGTATATTGAATCAAAACACTTTCTCCTAAATTTCTCTTAACCCAAGTTTTTATTTCTAGTGGAAGACTTTCTTTTCCTCTCAAAGTCAAACTTCCTTGCCTTTTTCTTGACTGGGACATTTTTAGTCCCACATACATGAAGGAGGCTGCTGTAATGACATCCTTGCTCTATGCAGGGCCCCCAGTTCCAGTCCGAAGCTACTGCTCTTCTGCTCCTAGGTAAGGAATAAACCCTAGACCCTAGACCTTCTGCTCCTAGGTAAGGGATAAGCCCTAGACCCTAGATTATAGGATCTGTTTCAGGGTTTTATCTTCTACAGGATGTTATAGGCTAAAGCAGTTGCTTACCCTTTTCAATACAAGTTCTCTTATTCTTTTCTGGAATATGAGATTTACGTTATTTCTTCTGAGTACAGCTATTTATTTGTTTATTTACTTACTTCTCTTTATTAAATTTTATGTAGCGTTACCGAAACTTTTTGAGGAGAAGAGCCTGTATTAGATCAGTTTTTCATATTGCCAAAATCACAAGTCTCCTTTTACATATTTTTATATATTTCATTTTGTGCATAATTAGCTGCCATTGCAATGGGCTTTCCATGCATAATCATTGAAAACTCAATGACTAATGTTACAATTGGCTCATTTATCTGGTACTAAATTCATGATCTACAATCATTTACCATTTAGAGTCATATTATTGAAGAGTCCCCTTCTTTAAACAACTAAAAAATAATAATTCCTTCCGGGATGAGCCAGAATTTTTCTAAACAAATGAAGAGCCCTAAATTAGATTTAAATCAGCTCAAAGAATGTGGTAGAAATAATTGCTGCTTTTTAGAAACCATCATTGTATTGATGTCTTCTTAGACAATTTTTTTAGCTTCCAATGAATTTTAGTTATTTGCTCCCAGGTTTGTGAGCACTGCTAATAAGAAGGAAAAAAGTAAAGAGTGAATATAAGAAGGAAACTCAAGTCATAAATATGCCAACTGCATATAAGCAGCATTAATTATAGGCACTTGTGAAGGACAGAAAATTAAAATACCCTTCTACAAGTTGCTTGAGTTTTAAACCTCCACTTGCTCTCTTATTAAAATACTTCACTGTGTAATTTGGCAAGAGTTACTTGACATTACTCTGAAGGTACCTAGAGTTGGAACACCAGACTCAGGAGTCAACCCTCAACCTTCTTATATACTGTGGTCTGTTGGGAGATTCCATTTCTCTTATGGTTTTTATTGAGACCAAATGGCAGGAGAGAGTTAAACTAAAATTTTCTTAAGCTTTTATGTTCTGTTGGAAATGGTCATTATGGATTTATATTATACCACACTTAGGCCTAAATACATACAGAATAAATGATTTATTTAACTTAAGTCAAACTTTAGGCAGATAATCCTCATTGTATAAGATTTCTTGAGAGCAAGAAAATTATGTGTGGTGGGCAGAAAGAATATGTGGTGGAGTCAGAAAGAGAGGAACTTTGTCATTTATCACTGGATGACCTTTGTTAGGCATGTTACAGAATATCAGCTTCCTCACTTGGAGAACAGAGGTAGAGTCTTCTTCACAGGGTTGTTGTGATAATTTAAAAATAAAATAGATGTGCAACACTGAGCCAGCCCCAGGTGCTTAATAAATGTCAATTTCCTTCCTTGCTTTTCTAAAAATTTGGATTAGGTGTTCCAGGTAAGAGACAAAGATTTTTTAGAGGGAATTTAAGAAACACCCATTGTAGGCTGTTTACAAGAAAAAGATTGGAAACATAAGGTTTCAAAAAGGTTGAAAGTAAAAGAATAAAAAAAGATATGCCATGGAAATAGAAAGTTGGTGTCATTTTTATGAGACAAGTAGACTTTCAGATAGAAAGCATTGTATTAGAGTGGGTCACTTCATGATAAAAGGTTCAAATCACTAGAAAGAATAATAATTCTAAAATTGCAGTTCCTGTAAGCTTTGCAAATTTGTGATTTGTGTAATTTCTTATCTCATTCTAAGTAAACTTATTTTTGTACCTGAAAATTTTTGAATTAATTCATAAAATTTTGGCACCGGTAATCTGAAAAGAACCCTGGAGGTGGGTGCCCTTTTCCAAAGCTTGCTAGTGGTGTGGAGGCTAGGACATAAGGGGGAGAGCAAGTTCACACAGAAGTTACCTCAAAGACACACTTCTGATTCCATACTGAATATGTCACAAAAGCTAATGGCTTTATGCTTTTTCTATTGTTGTTTAATACAAAGGACACTTGTGTTACCCCTGTGATATCAGAGGATGCCTTTTTCTGTAGGATTTAAAATAATATCATTTGCCCTTTATGATATTGCTGGTCTCTTGTCTGCACTCTCCCCATCTCTGTGAACTGCTTTGTTGTGGGCTTGCTGCCTCAGAGATTCGCCTCCAATCCCTCACCTCAGCCCAGGTACAAAGGATTCTGTGGAAGGAAGTTCAACCCCTCCCCCACACACAGACAACACACAACCTTCTGCTCTAGGGAAACAGGCAGAACCATAGACTCCAAGGGATAGATAAAATAAGAAGACAAAAAACAAAAGAGGAGAAGGTTCTGCAAAAGGTCAGACTTCCACAGACTCTTAGGGAGAAAATGTCTTTCCTTCTCTATGGGGATATGAATGAGCTTTTTATCTAAACCAAGCTCCGGAGATGGAAGAGCTGGAAAATGAAGAGCATTAATAATGTCTTCTTTTAGAGGTGCGACTATAAAATTAAAGAATGAGTCATATTCTACTGTTTAGTCTATGAAACTAAGAACTGGTTTTTCCTTTGTTTCTTTTTCTCTTCCCCTCCTCTAAGGAACACACAGATGATTTAAACAGACTTGAATTACAACCTACCTAAAATAATAAAGCAATTGAGGGGGAAAAAAATCAGCTGAAGGTGTAAACCCCCTCCAGGCTGAATGACTGCAGCATATTTCATCCTCTCATTCTAAATCAATGCTAAGCAAAGCACAGAAATGTTTACCTTTGTCTGATCTCTAATTCCCTAAATTTATGTGGAATCATGCACAGATGCGCTGGAAACCAGCCTGGAAAAGCCTGGCATTTTAATTGATCCCAGAGCTTCTTGCCTCATGGCTCCTGCTGTGATGAAGACTCCTACTTGTTCCAGAGATTCTCCGCCCGGTTGCCTAGCCACCGGCAGCTGGCCAATCAAGGTGTCCACAGGCAGCGGAGGAAGTAACCAATCAATTTTTTAATTTCCTTCTGTAAACGGGAGTGAATCAGGATGGATTTGAAATCTCATTAGTCAAAAGTAAGACGTGTAGTGTGCATTTTAACATATGTATTAGTTGAATACATTTGGCGTTTAGTCGGAAATTCTGATGAATATCTGAAAGCCCATTTCAGAGAAGGTTGAACCTTGCACTACTAACTTATTTTTTCAAATCAGTTTTCTATTCCTAATGGCCCAATCTATGTATAAAATTTCAATAGACTTTTCTTTTCCTAATTAACACCTGACTCTTTGATAACCAGCTTCTTATCAATTCTTACCAATTCTTATCCATTTCTTTCTAGAGACGATGGCATGTATTATTTCCAAATCATCCAAATTCAGTATACAAGAGCCATAGTTAACTAACGTTTTGCCTTCATTCCCCAATGCATCCAGTCATCTGTTTTTTGCTCTTGGTTCCCCCCCACCCCTATTTTGACCCTATGTCTCCATTCTCATGACCCCACAGTTTGATCTATGGCCCAGATTTCTTCACATTTGTATTCAGAAACCGCCCTTGGCTCTAGTTCCTTTAATGCATTCTATCGGCCATCATCAGCTGTCATCACTTGAATCTTCTTCTGGAAAACCTTTACTGAAATGCAGGCTGAGATGAGTTGAAGTCAGCACTTCATGATTGGCATGTTCCGGTAAGTTGTCTTGCCTCTCCCTGCCTGTTTCCTCATCAGTGAACATGAGATAATTAGGTTTAAGGAGGTGATGTCTGTGCTTCATCTGGCTCATATTACAAATATATGATATTTATTGTATAATTATATATACACTTTTTTTTTAGAGAGAGAGATAAAACATGTGTGTGAGGCGGGGGAGGGGCAGAGGGAGAGAGAATCTTAAGAAGGCTCCATGCCCAGGGGCACTTGGGGCTCAATCTCATGACCCTGAGATCATGACCTGAGTGGAAATCAAGAGTCTGCCGTGCTTAACTGACTGAGCTACCCAGGTCCCTCAACACATATATCTGCTATTTAATTCTCACTACTATTATTTAATGGCCCCTGTTTTGTTAACCTTTTCCTTGTATTTTCAAGGTCTTCATAATTTGACTTCCATCCCATCCATCTGTCCACCCTTATTTCTAACATCATCCTTCCTGTACCCCTGTGCTCACTACCATGTAAGCATCACTCTAATCAGAGAGTCTCCTTGCCGAACCTCACATTCACCACATTACACTCATTGGGACCATCCCCTAACTCCTATTTGTTCTTTGGATCTCAAACTCAAGCACCACTTCTTAGTAAAATGTTCCTTTATTATATGCTTTCAAAAGGCCATGTTCACTGACTTCGTAAGACTTTCTCAGTTTGTAATTATACACTACCAGCACAGCTACTTAATAATTAATATTTGCCTCTGCTACTTTTTAGATTTCTGTGAAAAC
Organism: Mirounga leonina; assembly: GCF_011800145.1. NCBI lineage: Eukaryota > Metazoa > Chordata > Mammalia > Carnivora > Phocidae > Mirounga > Mirounga leonina. The sequence goes on from NW_023270418.1 coordinate 3,443,159, forward strand.
AAGAACAGTGTAAATTTTTGTTTACCACTCTATTCCTAGTGCTTAATATGGTAACTGTGGTATAAATACCTGTATGAGAATGTTGTTGAATTCTTATTAACTGAAATGGCCTCTACTCTTCCTCTCCCTTCAGATCTCAAAAATCTTAACCTTTGAAACTGTATACGAATTCCACTAGAGGGACCAATATTCAAATAAACATTAGTTGAAAATACTCTATGTGCCCTATATTATGAGGGGCAATATGGAGGGATTATTTTCCCAGACTTCATGAAGAAAACAAGATACGGTGGAAAAGGAGGTGAATATAAGGAAGGTGTAGGATGAAACCATGTAGTCTAGTAGCAAAAAAACAACAGACTGAAAAATAAGAATCCTGCCATTTGATATTTGATCCTGGATAAACATAACTCACTTCTCTATGCCTCATTCCTTGTCTGTAATATGAACGCATTGGACCAGTATTCTTTAAAAAGTCTTCAAACTCCGTGGGTCAAAACGAAACATATGATGGTATTAACAAATCAACTGTTCTCTTATTCTTGTAATTCCTTTCAGTCTGAGTTTATATAGATGAATGCGTGTATTTAATAATCTGTAGTTAGAATATTATATTGGGGTTTTCTCTTGAACAGAGTAACATAAACATTCTCATGATGCTACAATAGACACTACAGTCTTTATTTTTCTATGTTTTTATTCTTTGATTAATATATATTGAACAAGGACTTTGTGATCGGCACTGTGTGGGGTGCTGGAGGTAAAATGCAGAATGGGAGAGATACGGTCTTAGTCCTTTGGGAGCTGCTAGTCTGGGCTACATCCAGTGACTGTAAGTTGTATGTTGGACTCACCCTTTTTTAGAGTTGCAGTTTTCCACATGTCAATCAATATGTGATTATTCATATGTTTTTATTGGTGTTGGTTATTACTTATGTGTTCCCATCAAAAGTATACATTTCTTAGAAGCTACATTGTGTATGAGTGTTCTTAAATCACAGAATTTTCATGTCAATTTTGATATTAAACATTTTATTTTGTTACTATAAATGTCCATAAGAATTGTCAGACAATGTATCCTAATATATATTTAGAAAACTTTGTCCTGACTTGTACCTGCATGCAACACCAGTATGTGTTAAATGTTTCTTATGAGTCAGCACTTATGGTGGATTATTTTTTTTTTTAAGATTTTATTTATTTATTTGAGAGAGAGAGAATGAGAGAGAGCACATGGGGGGCGGTCAGAGGCAGAAGCAGACTCCCTGCCGAGCAGGGAGCCCAATGCGGGACTTGATCCAGGGACTCCAGGGTCATGACCTGAGCCAAAGGCAGTCGCTTAACCAACTGAGCCACCCAGGCGCCCTATGGTGGATTATTTTATCAAATCCTCGCAACTAACTTGTATGTGATGAATACTACTATCATCCCCACTTAATGGATGGGAAAACTGAGGCCTGAAATCACAGATACTACATGGTGTATGTAGGATTCCAAGCCAGGTTCTAACCACTATGTCATATTAAGCCAACCCCATGCTTTCCTTTTCCATATACCCTTGTTTCCTTCACATCACTGCACAAAATACAATTACTCTTGTAATACAATAAATGCTCAATCAATTCTTACTGAATTATATTTTTAGAAGAATCTTGATAATTTATTTTGGAACACCACATATATCTTTGTTTTTCTCTGATAAGCCATATCAGATTCCATGGACTGGTGTGCAGGAGGGAAAGGAGACAGAACAGAAAGAAAAAATCCTGAAGATATTTTACGTTAACTTTTGAATCTCAATTATTTTAAATATTTGGAGAATTTTCTAAAGGCATCCACTTTTCAAGTACCAGTCTTAAGTACTTTGGGTGCATGATATTATGTAAACTTCAAAATAACTGCATGAGGTAGGTGCTGTAATTATTCCCTTTTTAAGGATGGGGAAATTGAAGCTTTGTAATATTAAGACACTTGCCTAAATTATTTCTTCTGGAACGACACCTTGCTCCTTTTTCTTCTCATTCCTTTTTCCTGCTTCCTTACTGAATTTGTAGTCTCCAGCACCTGTGCCTTATTGGCATTCTATTATTATTTCTCACTGCAAGGAATGATAGTAAGAACAAGAATAACTAACATTTATTCAACACTTACTATGTTCCAGGCACTGTTTTAAGCATTTTACGTGTATTAATTTAATTCTTATAATATTCCTTTAAGGTAACTACTATAATTATGCCAGTTAAATGAAATAATGTATGACGTGGTTAATCACATCTCCTGGTATAGTTTAGAGGTTCAACTAATATTAGCTAATATTATTATACATATTATAATTATTAGATATACTTGCATTTTGGGCACACATAGTTTTAAGCTTGTGACTTTACCTCATCACCATGGGGACTTCCTATGTATGTGTGCAGCTGTGTGTGTGGTCTATCTATAATTGGTAAATAATCATAAGTTTTAGGCAAGGAGGGAAATCTATAAACTAGCATTCCAACAAATAGGGTATAGTTTATTTCCTCTGACCTCTGGTTGAATTCTGCTTAGTTTCAAAGACATTTATTTTTCTGATAGCTTTAATTTTTAGAAAGTCTTTCTTCACATTGAGTTTAAATTGATTTTCCCGGAGTGGTAGGTGATTGTACAGAAAAAAATGGTATACCCTTGGACCTTGACATCAACCAGGTTTGGCCTTAAAACCTGACTCTATCACTAACTAGTTGTGGTCTAACTTAAGCTACTCGGTCTCTCAGCTCATTTTCTTCCTCTGTCAACAGGGCATCTAAATCCTTGCTGCAGAGGGTTACTGTGATGTTTGAGGTATGTTTATGTTTTTATGAAGTGCACTCACAGAGTGCTTTGTACTCGTTGGTTCTGCCCCTGTTCTTTTCACATCTGGCGGGCACTGCCCTCTCATCTGAGCCACATTAGGTTAGCAGGAGGCAACATAGTTCAAATAGATGGAGAACAGTGGCTAAGGTGCTTGCCAGGGAAATGTGTGCTGGCTTCATTAGCTTCTATTAGATCCAGTTTGCCATGTTGCTCATAAGCTGGCCCTTCACAGTATCAAAGAGCAGAAACCCTCACAGAACCATTGACCTTACCTCCAAATGGCTGCAGGGGTTTCACTCAGGCACAAATCAAATCCGAGAGCAGGTTCCCTAGAGAACTCAGCTACAAGCTGTGCAACTGCAGTAGTCACCAGGGTAAAGAGAGCATGGGAGAAAGCTATTCGTGACTGTGGACTGGGAACGGAACAGCTCACAATGTCAGAGATGGTCTGGATGAGGGTTGTGGGGATTGCGTGCCTGAAAAAGTCAGTCCTCTCCATGCTATGATGTAAAGAATACTTCTAGAAAAAGATATGGTCTAATGATATAAATAATACTTCTAAACAATAACAGAGGAGGTGTTCAATACCTATTTTGTGGCCAACTAAATGCATGCATGATTGGATGAATTAATGAGTGACTAGAGAGTACGTGAGAGTTATTCAAAGGTACTTATTCATCATCCATCCTTCAAAGCATCCATTCATTTATTTATCAGACATTGGATGCCAGACATGATGGTAGATGTTAGGGATTCAAATATTAATATGACATAATGGCAAAAGATTCTTTTATTAAAAAACTCAAGTAATTCTTAATTGAATAGGAAAAGATGTGAATATATCATTGTGAAACAACATGGTTAGGGTATTAACAACATAATGGGGACTATATTGGAGAAAAATTTCTTTCTGCTGGGGGGTCAGGAATAGAAATGAAAGTCACATCAAAGAAGACATTTCAGTTGTCCGGGTGGGTAAAGGAGGATGAGAAGTGCATTCCAGGCAGAAGGAATAACATTTACATTTATATGCAGTTTGGGGAAAGAACAAATAATCTAGGGTAATCAGTTCATTGAAAGAAAGCTCTAGGATGTGAAGCTTAAAAGGAAGGTTGAAGTAAGACTTAGATGGACCGCAATTTGAGGAGGGAATTGCTCATGGTAGATAATTTCAACATGTGTTCACGCCTCGGAGATTTTGTGCACTTTCCACCCCAGTTCATCCTTTTAACCTGCCACATCCACAGGTGACTCTGCCCACAGTGCCTTGCAATATTCAGCATTGCCATGTCTGGCCAAGAAAATTGCTGTCCTGCCTAGGAGTCTTTAAATTCTTCCTAAAGTTATAAAACCCTCGAAGTGGCCAAATGTTACTGTTATGACTTTGTTAAATTAACATTTTTTTAAGTGGAGCACAGGATGCCAAGTGGTGAGCCATGGTTCAAGAAAAGACCACAGGAGAAATTGAAATAGAGAAGTTTATTACTCATAGGTTCTGCAGGAAGTACAGGACATGCCTGGCGCGACCACATGGGGAGGTCAGAGCAGAGTGCACACAGAGAGAGAGCCAGGACCTGGGGCACCTGCCCTGATTAGGGTCTGTGAGTGGGGTGCTTTGGGGTTCCTCGGCTAAAACTGGATTGGTCAATTCAAACCAAAAAGATTAGGGTTTGGGGGGCTCCATGGTGCTCTTATCTCAGGCACACGAGGGGAAGGTCTTCTGAGCTGGGGAGACCGTTAATCACAAGGGTTGTTGGAGGAGTTGTGTGAGGAGCACTTACATTTGCATGTGACTCTGCAGGCAATCCAGGGCGTGCCCTTGCAGGAGGCCTAGTGTCAGTTAAAGGTTCTTACTGGCCTCCTGGCTAAACAGAATGGACAGCCAACAGCAATACCACGGAATGGCTTAGCTAATCTCTTGACAGTTATACTCCCCTGGTCATAAAGTCTTTCTGTCTTAACCCTTCTGTTTAAATTTTCCTTCAAGCTTTTCTTTAAAGTTTCCTTCTTTAACCTTTCCTTACCAAGTTTGAGAAGGCATGACTCATTCATTCATGTGTTTATTAATTCAATAGGGATTTAGCAAATACCTGTGAAGGAGCAGGCACTCTAGTAATCCCTAGACATCAACACATCACCATCATGTCCTTCATATCTGCCTTATTTTTCACAGATAACTCTCACTTAGTCATTTTTGTGTTTCTGAGATACAAACAAAAAATTCCTCATGCATATTTGTCCTCTGAGTTGTTTATCTTTATTGGAACTTTACAAACTCTCAATCCTGTGATTTACCTGCAAGACCTCTTTAGCAAAGAAGCTTACTGTAGAAAAGAACTCACTCTTTTTTTTCTTTTCTTTTTAATTTTTCATTAACATATAATGTATTCTTTGTTTCAGGGGTACAGATCTGTGATTCATCAGTCTTACACAATTCACAAGGCTCACCATAGTACCTACCCTCCCCAATGTCCATCACCCAGCCACCCCATCCCTCCCACCCCCCTCCACTCCAGCAACCCTCAGTTTGTTTCCTGAGATTAAGAGTCTCTTATAGTTTGTCTCCCTCTCCAGTTTCATCTTGTTTCATTTTTCCCTCCCTTCCCCTATGACCCTCTGTCTTGTTTCTCAAATTCCTCATATCAGTGAGATCATATGATACTTGTCTTTCTCTGATTGACTTATTTTGTTTAGCATAATACCCTCTTGTTCTATCCACATCATTGCAAATGGCAAGATTTTATCTTTTTAATGGCTGCATAATATTCCATTATATAACACACACACACACACACACACACACACACACACACATATATATATGCATGCCACATCTTCTTTATCCATTCTCTGTTGATGGACATCTAGGCTCTTTCCATAGTTTGATTATTGTGGACATTGCTGCTATATACATTGGGGTGCATGTGCCCCTTCGGATCACTACATTTGTATCTTTGTGGTAAATACCCAGTAGTGCAGTTGCTGGGTCATAGGATAGTTCTTTTTTCAACTTTTTGAGGAACCTCCATACTGTTTTCCAGAGTGGCTGCACCAGCTTGCATTCCACCAACAGTGTAGGAGGGTTCCCCTTTCTCTGCATCCTCACGAACATCTATCGTTTCCTGACTTGTTCATTTTAGCCAATCTGACTGGTGTGAGGTGGTATCTCATTGAGGTTTTGATTTGGATTTCCCTGATGCCGAGTGATGTTGAGCACTTTTTCATGTGTCTGTTGGCCATTTGGATGTCTTCTTTGCAGAAATGTCTGTTCATGTTTCTGCCCATTTCTTTTTTTTTTTTTAATTTTTTTTAAGATTTTATTTATTTATTTGAGAGAGAGAATGAGAGAGAGAGAGCACATGAGAGGGGGGAGGGTCAGAGGGAGAAGCAGACCCCCTGCTGAGCAAGGAGCCCGACATGGGACTCGATCCCGGGACTCCAGGATCATGACCTGAGCCGAAGGCAGTTGCTTAACCAACTGAGCCACCCAGGCGCCCCTCTGCCCATTTCTTGACTGTATTAGTTGTTCTTTGGGTGTTGAGTTTGATAAGTTCTTTATAGATTTTGGATACTAGCCCTTATTCTGATATGTCATTTGCAAATATCTTTTCCCATTCTGTTGGTTTTCTTTTGGTTTTGTTGACTGTTTCCTTTGCTGTGCAGAAGCTTTTTATCTTGATGAAGTCCCAATCATTCATTTTTGTCTTTGTTTCCCTTGCCCCTGGGGACGTGTCTAGCAAGAAGTTGCTGCAGCTGAGGTCAAAGAGGTTGCTGCCTGTGTTCTCCTCTAGGATTTTGATGGATTCTTGTCTCATATTTAGGTCTTTCATCCATCTGAGTCTATTTTTGTGTGTGGTATAAGGAAATGTTCCAGTTTCATTCTTCTGCATGTGGCTGTCCAATTTTCCCAACACCATTTGTTGAAGAGACTGTCTTTTTTCCATTAGACATTCTTTCTTGCTTTGTCGAAGATTAGTTGACCATAGAGTTGAGGGTCCCTTTCTGGGCTCTCTATTCGGTTCCATTGATCTATGTGTCTGTTTTTGTGCCAGGACCATACTGTCTTGATGATGACAACTTTGTAATAGAGCTTGAAGTCCGGAATTGTGATGCCGCCAGCTTTGCTTTTCTTTTTCAACATTCCTCTGGCTATTCAGGGTAAATACATCTGATTTGTTAATAAGTAATATGTTTGTGTCTCTGCAGCACCAAAGGAGATTAGCCATTACTGTAAATTGTACATATAGTTTCTTCTAAATAATTCAGTTTACAGAGCTGGTACTGACAAAATAAGAAATGATAAGTAAAACATATATTTAAAAGAAGGGGTTTTAAAATTCATAATTGTAATAATCTGTTATTCTCTATCTTTGGTCAGTATTATGAGAATATTTTTTAAAAGCACCAGTAAAAGGATTTGTGTAGTTTTTGGCCTGAAAGGAACAAGTCCCATAGTGATCACAACGTGCTCGAGCCCTTCCTGTTCTGTGAGTTTTACAATCCTGAGTTAAACAGAATACAGATGTCTGCAGATGAAAAGAAAACATATGAAATTCTCACTCTCAAGCCAGGAGAATTCAAGCCAATCCAAGTGTGAAGGCTAATGTCACAGCTGAAATAGAAGTCAAGAGGGTAGCTTTGAATATAATTAAGATATGACAGTTTCACTCAGATCCAAAACCCAGGCACCTAAAAGCAGAATTTTCTCAAAAGGTGTGAAGGTGAAAATAAAATGTTTCTGGGAATTGGGCTGTGATCCAAAACTAATGAATTTCCCATTGAGTTACTAATCATCTAGAGCCATGGCCACCAGACAAGAGGCCAGGGAGATGACAATCCTCATTTTAGAATTATTTGGATCTCTCCTCTCTTTGAGGTCTGCAGAAACTAATCTTCTGGTAAAGAGGGGGAAAAAAAAAACAGTGTCAACAAGAACAGAATCCAGATCTTGTCACTTTAACTTGATCCCTATCTTCTCGGCATACTATTTGAGTCGACTGCTTGCCAAGACTGCCAGTCATCATCAGGAAAATACCAACACAGTTAAATATTCACATTGTATAACCACGATATGGATCTTTTGTTCTACCATGAGCTACTCTTTCCCAGAAGATTTCAACTTTATTAAGGGTTACACAGAAAAAAAGCAGAACTAAATCAAATGAACTGAAGATCTTTATTTAGTGGTATTAATTTTTACACTGTGACACAGACACTAGAAAATGTTAATTTTTATCTGTTCTTAAGGAACAGGAAAGATTAGTTATTTAACAAAAGCCAGCCCATACAGAAAAAATATATTAGAGAGAAAAATAGGTAGCAGGATGGGGAAGGAAGTGGAAGAAAACAGAAAAAAGTGACAAAAGCAAAGAGGAAGAAAAGAGAAGAACCTGGGGACAGAAAAAGGAAAGAAAGCAGGAGGAAGAGAATTGGAGAAAGAGAAAAGGATGAAACTTGGGTTTTTTGTTTTTTTTTTAAACTTGATCCTTAAAGTTGATTACGTGGAACCAATGAACAGATTAGGTTCCAACTAGACGCCAATGACTGACTATATGTTAGAGACCGCGATGAATGAGACCCAGTTGCCTGTCTCAAGAGGTTTACCATCCGCTGAAATGCTGAGCTATAAAGTAAAGAGAACCAGTATTTATAAAAACCATGCATGTCCAGGCACAATGGGAAGTGCTGTAAATATGTCGTTTTATCCATGCATACTCAGCATTACATTCCACTTTGACAAGTGAAGAAACCAAGGCTCAAAGCGCCCCTGTTCCATGATGGAAGCAAGAATAAAACCCAGATTAACTTGATGACAAACCCATGCTTTTTCCACTGTATCCTGCTTGCAAAATGATAAGCACTATAATCAAGCTATGACCTCAATGTTTTTGGAGAGCAGAGAAGAGAACAATTTATACTGTCTTAAAAACATCAATAACCATTGTTTTCAACTCTAATTTCTCCAGTGTTCATGACCTGAAGTTAGAGCAGTGTTTACTAACAAATATTTTGCAAAATTCTAACTCTTTAAGTTATTGGCCAGTGAGAGGTTCAGTGGTCAAAAACGTATGGGAAACTCTGCAATTCATATACTTCTTTTGAAAATTCTCAGTGCCTATTGTCTATTACGCCTCTAAGGTCTCTTGTTAAATATTATTGATTGATTGAAGATCCAAGATTAAATTAGTCATGGAATATTCTTTTGGAAATGCTGATTTAGAGGCCACATCTTAAATGAGATAATTAGACCATCTCACAACAGTGTGCTGTCAGCTGTGATCAGAATTATAATACAAGTGCTTATTTTTCTTTTTTCCCCTGAATTAGTCTTTATGCAAAAATGATAGATTACTGGTGTATTAAGCCAAAAATTAACGAGCATTATTATGATAAATGAATGACTTGCCACAAATCAATGACCACCAGTCTTGCTTTTGCACTATCTGGAGGTGTTTCCAACTGTGCCAGAGAATTTCTAAATCATAGAAATCATAATTCATTCTCACAAAAATAAATATAGTTAATATTCATTAACCAAATATTTCTGTTGGGACAGTCTCTACTTCACACTCTCCACTTAGTCTCTATGTCCTGATGTTTAATTAAAAAATATGGTCTTAATATTCAAACTAGCCACTTATTGTTCATTTTTCATTAATTTATATTTTTATTATTAAAGTAATGCATGTTCATGGTAAAAGAAATTCAATGAGTACAGAAGAGAATGAGATGAAAAATTTTAAAGGGCTCTTTTCCTACCCTCAAACACTACTTCCTTGTTCTAGAAGTTAACTACCTATTACTTGTTTATACTTTTAGAAAGGCACACACATATGCATATAGTTTTTAAAAATAAACAAATCATTTTATACATATTATTCCATAATTATTTTGACATTTAATCCTACATCTTGATTATCTTCCTATAATCAAAACGTATTAATTTACCTTATTTTAAAATCAATTTTATTGAGGTATAATTTATAATAAAATTCACCAATTTTAAGTCCACTTTTTAAAAATATTTTATTTATTTGAGAGAGAGCACTAGAGAGAGAGAGAGAGAGAGCAAGCATGAGTGGGGGGCAGAGGGGGAGCAAGCATGAGTGGGGGGCTGAACAGGGAGCCGATGGGGGGACTGGAGCCCAGGACCCTGAGATCATGACCCAAGCCGAAAGCAGCTACATAACCTACTGAGCCACCCAGGTACCCCCAGAAATGTGCACAGTTAATATAGTCACCAACACAGTCATACTTATATTACTATAGAAGTCTCCCTTATATAAAGTGGCAACCAAGCTCCTTCTCCTCTTTTAGAAACCACTGATCTGCTTTCTATTTCTATTGGTTTTACCTTACTTAGCAATTCAAACAAATAATTGAAATAATACAGCTTGTAATCTTCTGTGGCTAGCTTTTTTTTTCATTCAGCAAAATGCCCTTGAGGTTCATCCAAGTTGTCGTATGTATTAGTAGTTAATTTTCTTTTATTGCCAAATATTATTACATTGTGTGGGTATACCAATTTTTTTATCCATTCATCACCTGGTGAACATTTGGATGCTGCCCAGCTTTTGGCAGTTGTAAATAAAACTACTGTGAACATTCACATTACACACAAATCTTTGTGTGGATACATGTTTTCATTTCTTGGGTAAACACCCAGAAGTGGACTTGCTGGTTTATGTGGTAAGTGTGTGTCAATGAGAAACTGCCAAACTGTTTTCCACCAAACTGTATTCTCCCAACTGTACATGAGGGATCCAGTTAGTCTATATCCTTGTCAAACCTGGTGATTTTAGCTATTTTAGCGGCTATGTAGTGATATCCCATCGTGATGTTTTTAATTTGCAGTCTTCTAACTAATGACTTTGAGCATCTTTTTATCTGCTTATTTGCCATTTGTATATCTTCTTAGTGAAATGTTTCTTCAAAATTTTTGTCCATCTTTAATTGAGTTATTTTTATTCTTGTTATTGATTTGTAAGAATCATTTATATATTCTAAAGACAAATTCTTTATCAGATAGATACAGGTTTTGCAAATATTACTCCCAGTCTGTGGCTTGCCTTTTGAGTCTCATAACAATATCTTTTAAAAAGCAAATTATTTTTATTTTAATGAGATCTAATTTATTGAGCTTTTTTTCTTTATTATCTATTGCTTTTTGTTCCCTACATAAAATATCGTTGTTCAACCAGAGATCACAAAGATTTTCTCCTGTATTTTCTTCTACAGGTTTTATATGTGTGATTCTTACGTTTAGGTTTATTATCCAATTCAAATAAATTTTTCTTTGTCTCATGAGATAAGAGTGGAGGTTCAGTTCTCATGAGGTAAGAGTGAAGAGTGTGTTGTTATCCAATTGTTCCAGCACAATTTGTTGAAAAGATTATATTTTGAGTTGCTTTGGTGACTTTGTTGAAAATCAATGGATAATGTAAAAGGGGGCTTATTTCTGGAATATCTACTCTGTTCCATCTATGTATAGTCTATCTTTACATTAGTATTACACTGTCTTGATTACTGTAGCTTTACATGAAGTTTTGAAATCAAGTAATCAAATTTACTTTATTCTTCTCTTTCAAGCTTATTTTTTTTCTCTATGTTCTTCACATTCCTACCTATAATTATTAAAAGTATTTTTACTTTCACTAATACTGCATACTAGCAAATATTTAAATCCTTGCCAGTGTGACAGGCATTGTAGTCCCTTGTGTAAAGATTGAATGTGCCTTTCTTTATGTGGTTGGGAATGATGCAGAATGATGTTATGACATCAAACAAGTGTTGATTTGCTATACCAGCTCCAGAAGGTTAGGTGTGAGGGCTGTATGCCCAGGAATAATAACAGCCATCACTTGGGCAGAATTTACCATGTGCCAGACACTGCCTTAAGCACTTTTCTCATATCATACCATTTAATTGTCATCACAACTCTATGACCTAGGTAATGGATGGAGGAAATAAGATACCTGCCTAATCTCCCAGCATTAGGAGGAGACTGCTCGTATTTCCTACATGTTGAAACCAACCAACCAACAACCAAAGTAAAATGCCAATCCCAGCTAATGGAATAGGAATTGGACTTCCAGCTTGAAATCTTCCTAAAGACAAATTAAAGAGTCAACTAAATCACATCTTTAACAATGCACTGTTTATTAGGGCAGGCACATGTGTTCATTTTTTTCCCTAAATATAGGAGACGATACCTCCAGTGACTGATTTCTATGTTTTATTCCAAAGCTTTCAAAACAAGTGCTCCATCAAATATTGCATAAGAGTTTTGCAGTGATAAATGGTTTCATTTACAGGCCTCAGTACCTCCCAAACCCAACTCATTAGGTCCAAAGTGGTACAATTAGAGAAGCATGGGGGATGGTCTGGTAATGGGAAGACCAGAGAGCTCGCAGGAATTGCCATTTTAATTTTAATTTGTGGCCCTTCACTTCCGATTTCTTCTCTTTTCACTTTGAATCAGAGCTGTAAACTTACATGCTTTCCGCAGCCTTCTCTGACTTCCCCGAGGAACTTACACTTGTTTTCCTCTCCATTAATGTGAGATTTCTCCTCCCATTTCATTGTGCGCAGCCACAGAGGTGATGTCATTGAAAGCGCCCCTTCCTTTTCACTCTGGTAAATAAGGAGATCTTTTTCCATGCTGACAGCGGGGTCTCAGAGGCCAGATTCTGTTTGTACCAGAAACTTGCTCTTCTAAACCTCAAAACACTTCACCATATGTTCAGCTCACATGTTCTCCTGGCTGGTTAATTTAACCCATGCAAGGCTCCTCTCTGCTTGGGGCAAGCACTGGAGACATTGCCTGCTTGTGAATTATTACTTATGGGGATGTCAATTCACAGGCCACTTGCAATGACCCCTGGGTGCTTCACTGAACTATGAAAGACACCTATGAGGAGTGATTACAGATGCAAGATATCTGGAATTTAAAGAGGAAACATAATACCCAGGCCTGACACCTAGAGTTTTCTTTAGTTCATATTCAGTTCATAAATTTAAAGCAAAACATACTACTTTAAAAAAAATTATCCATTTGTTGTATACTTTGGTGACACCCAACCTGCTCTAAAATGTCACTTTACATACATACATACAATGCCACTTGGTAAAATCAATATGAGACAAAGGAATAGGGGCGACAGAAAAATTAAAGAATAAAAATGAGTTGTTCCCCAAATATATGCCATAGGGTCTTACATCATTGCTGGAAACAGGCCATATAGTCAACTCTAAATTTTCTAGTAGCTGAAGCAAAAACTTAAAGTTTCTAAATTCATCATAGGCATGAGGTATAAACTGTCCAGTTTCTCAGGAGTATATTCTAGCCAGTACCAAGTTCTAAGATACATTTCTCCTAGAGCTCCACATTAAGGGGTCTCTGCAAGAGGGTTTTCAGTAAGATTATAGTGATAAGCATCCACAGTCACAGTCCTAGAATCAATATTATAACCCATTCTTTAATAAACCTCAGTGAAGTTTAATCTCTCTAATACCAATAACAATTTTGTAAAAGCCGTTTTATTAAGAGGGGTCAAGACACTCTAGTCCAGGTACTCATCTCTCTGATACTTTGTTCATTCAAGAACAAAATGTCGACCATCGACTGGGGAGAAATGAATGAAATGTTACTATACATATTACTTCTCATAAACGGGGTTTGATTATAACTGGTAAGCCAGGAGTTCTGGGTTATATTCTCCCACATGAACTCAAGAGTAGAGATATTTTTTTTTTAAGATTTTATTTATTTATTCATGAGAGACAGAGCGAGAGAGGCAGAGGGAGAAGCAGGCTCCCAAGGAGCAGAGAGCCCGATGCGGGACTCGATCCCAGGACCCTGGGATCATGACCTGAGCCGAAGGCAGACGCTTAACCATCTGAGCCACCCAGGCACCCAAGAGTACAGATATGTTTTGGTAATCAACTAAATAGAGGGTAGAGCTGATATTTTAAAAGACTGTCGTTAAGAACTGTGCTGTTTATTTTGGTCTTCGTTTATTGCTTCCAGGCCCGAAGCTACCGTGGAGCAGGAATGAGCCTACATGCTGCTCAAGCTGTGAAAACCAAGTTGCAGAAGAGGTTGAGGAAATATGGCGAGAGTCCAAACAGGGGCTGCTAGAGTTACAAAGCCCTGAGGCCCTAAATTATGCTTGTGCATGCCCCACCCACCTCTCTGCCGGACCCGCAAGGATTGAGACTGGCAGACCACCACCATCACAGCACTTCTACTCTTCGTCATAAACTTGGAACATTCTAGGATGCTTAAAGAGACTAAAGCGATACCCTCAACTTCAAACTTCTTTTGAATCCACTCTCCCCAAGAAACTATAGGGTAGAAAATAAATCTTGTTACATACAGTCCTTTTCTTAAGTCATGGAGACTTTGAGACCCTGAGGAAAGCTGTGAACCCTCTTTCTTTCTCCCAGAGCCACCCTGTTAAGGACTCCAACATCCCTATGCAGTATTTTGTGCAATCTTGGAGGGCTTATGTAACCTCTGATAACTAGATTGAGAACCCAGGTTTTAAAGACTTTGCAATGTACCAGAAAGTCTAGATTCTTTAAGCGGCCTACACATTCCCCCAGATAGGCCATGCCTCTGCGTGCCCACTCTCTCACGGCTCATCTCCTGCCATGTCTCCTCTCCCAAGATCCTAAAGATGGCTGCTTCTAAAGCATGTTGTGCTGATTTGTGCCTCAGAGTATTTAATTATACCCTTTTCTTTTCTATCTTCCTGGTGAATTCTCACAAAACCTTCAGAAACAACTCTGAAAATTAAGTTGTCCTTAGGGTCTCTCCTCATTCTCGCATAATTGCTCGCCCACAGTGTATTATATAGACTTCTATAAGGCATTGGTCACTCTCTGTTGTAGTTATTTTTGACATGTGGGTCTCCAATTTAAAAAGTGATTTAAGGGATGCCTGGGTGGCTCAGTGGGTTAAGCGTCTGCCTTAAGCTCAGGTCACGATCCCAGGGTCCTGGGATTGAGCACCCCGTCGGGCTCCCCGCTTACTGGTCAGTCTGCTTTTCCCTCTCCCTCTGCCCCTCCCCCCACACTCTTTTTCTCTCTCTCTCTCTAATAAATAAATAAAAAATAAATTAAAAAGAAGAAAGTGACTTTTAAGAGCATTAACCATTTTTTAGTCACCCCTGCATCCTTCGAATAGAGCATAATTCCTAAAACATAGTTGTTGTTTAGAAAGCTTTTTAGTTTCTTAGAAACTATCCAGAATCTTAAAAATCTTCCTGTTGGTTATGGACGCAGAGGCTCAGAGAAATATTTGTGGAATCAAATGTTGCTAGAGATTCTAGGACTGCAAAGATTTATGGTATTTTGGAGCATGTTCCTGTGCAGAAAATTGGTTTGGCCAAATGTCTCAATGTGTTAAAGAGGAATATTTACAAGGATCTGATTTAATTAAAGTACGTCCCCCATGATTAACTGCTAGACTCTAATTATTGACTTGGAAGTGTTACAGGAATGTCTAATACCATAAGATTTTGTAGAATGGCTTTCCCCCCTCATTTTCAAAGAACACAATCATCAGTCAAATTAGTTGGAATATTTTACAAGTGGATCATAGATTGATACCTTTATATTCTTCCAGACTTGAAGAATGAGAATCTTTGCTGAAAGTGTTTCATTGTGCTGCATGGTATAACAGAAAGAGAAGGGCTTAATCCCAGCATGTCACCCAGTGGTTGTTTTTCACCTCTTAGGGTCTTCAGATATGGAATGGGCTCAGATGAATGATGAGGACTAAATAGGATAAGAGGCGGGGAGAGGAACGGGATGTTTGGCAGGACCAGTCTGTCGAGAGGACCCTTCCATGTTGAATACATGGTGCAAGCTGGGAGCAGAAGTTATCTGCCATGGGGCGAGATTGAGAAAGTGGCCCCAGTGGAGGATGAAACCTGATGCCGGCCTAGGAAAGGAGAACAGCCTCTAATTATTTTTGCAAAATTACTCCATTGCTTTAAAATCTTCCTGGAATAGTTAAACAATTAGAGGGAATCAAAGGTGTAGAATGAATAGAACACTGCTTTGGCTTTGGATCTACCATTTTGAACCTTTAATAAGATGATAGACACGGTGCACATGTGTATACGGTTTTATTTCATTCTTAGAACAACCCCATAGAGGCAAAGAAATGGTTTTGTTGTTATTATTACATCCATTCCATACACAGCTCCGCAGACTGACTCTTAGAAAGATTAAATAACTTTTCCAAAGCAAGGCAGCTATCTGTGGCACCTGGATGCAAATCCGGGTCATTTAGGACATAACCACGTCACTCTCCTGCCACTTGAGCTTGTGGAGCTTTAGATCCCTTGCTGATGAAATGCAGGCCATGATTCCTCCTCATCTTGCTATAAGATTTAAACGAGATAATACATGGTAAGTGCCTCATGATAACTGCAGGATCTGTATAGCTTGATAAAAATAAAGGTTGATCTCAAAGGAGGGTGTGTGCGTGTGTGCTTGTGTACATGTTTGTCTCAATCTGAGGAGTGGGATATTTTTTACCTGCTGACATGGGGGTACCATGAGAAATTGGCTGGCAGTCAGCAGGCAGTCCAGGGTTTATGACCCTGGCTCAGGGCTCCAAAGCACATCAGACTCTGAGGTTAATAGGAGGGATCCAAGGTCAGGATGGCGATGTGATGAGGTAGTTTGTACCCACTGTGTTTGTCTTTTAAGTAACTAACAAAGAAAGAAACAAGCTCATACCCATTGCCTGAATTTACACCCTGGGGACATGAGGGGTGGGATAAAGGAGCTGGGCTAGAATAAAGGATTTATTTATTTTTTTCTCCTGCTTCATGAGTAGCCAAGGCCAAGGTGTTCTTGCATCTACCCTCCTCACCCCCTCTCCACCAGCAAAGGTAGGAAAGCAATTGTACTTCTATTATTTAGGCATAAATACTTCAAGGATTCTATCTTTTTTTTAAGATTTTATTTATTTATTTGGGAGAGAGAGAGAGAGAAAGCATGAGCAGGGGGAGGGGCAGAGGGAAAAGCAGGCTCCCCGATGAGCAGGGAGCCCCATGGCAGGGAGCCCCATGCGGGGCTCAATCCCAGGACCCCGGGATCATGACCTGAGCCAAAGGTAGATGCTTAACCTCTGAGCCACCTAGGCAACTCTTCAAGGATTCTTTCTAAATAGTGGGTTAAACACACACCACACACCACACACACACACAGACACACAGACACACAGACACACACACACACAGGATTGCTACAGAATAATTAGGATACAAATTCCACACTATGCCTCAGACATAGTAAGAATTTAATTAGCTTTCAGCATTACATAGTTGGAAGCTTATAGATTTAGTGATCAGAAAGACCTAGTGCAAAATCCCAGTTCTACCATGTATGACATTTGGTCCACTCCCTAATCTCACTTAGCCTCGAGTTTGCACATCTGTAAAATAGGACTAAGAATATCTGCCTTGCAAAGTTTGTTCATGAATAAGTGATGTGGAAAATATAATGCAGCTAGCTCAGTGCTTGGGTCAGCAAATGTTAGTTGCTTTTTCCCCAACAATAGGAATTTCTAATAGATTGCTTGACGATTTTGACCGTGTTGACCATCACTACCTCTCCATCACTCCACCACCAACCATTCTTCTGTAACTTTTTTTTTTCAGGATGTAGCACTTGTTCTCTGCCCCTAGAGGAACGAACTTCCTTTTCTGCATTCTTACTTAACCGTCACCCATAATAGCCATTTGATAATCTCCCCTTTGACTGACACGAGCAAAGAAAATGGGCTGTGTACATGGCAGAGAATTGGTGGTGCCTTTTGAATGTCCTTCTTCCTGCAGCAGAAATCCTGCCCCGTATGAATGGGATCATCTGCTGCATGTGGATATTTGATTCCCTGAATCCCTAACTGGACTATTCTATGTGCACTCCATTTTCTTAAATTATCTGGTTACCAATTTTTCATTTCTTTATCATTTTATTCTTGCTTTATTCTTTTGCTCCAAATATGTTGCCACGTCTCTGAGCTGTCAATCTGGACTATCCTTCTGATTAAATAACATCTTTTTGTTTGGACTTGATGGATCAGTAGATTAACACTCAAGATAAATGGAATCAAGGTGCCACATCCGGGACCTGGGGTCAAGCATGAAGTTGAAACAGTCAGAGAGGCTGTTTTTCAGTCAAATGGCATCGCAAGTGGGACGTTCCATATCAGTCAACATCAGAAGGCGGATGAGCACAGAGAAAATCGGGGCATGACGCTAAGCATTGCAGGGTCTCTGGAGACCCATTAATGGAGACTAAAGATTTGTTTTGGAGAGTGAGAAGTGCAAACTAGAACAATTCCTTCCCAAAGGAAGCGGTGGTTTTTCTAGGGTTCCTGTGGCCTTCAAATGGTTAGGAATGAAGCAATTAAAGAAATAATGTGTGTCGAAGACATCCATGGGTTTTCTGATCAATACCACATGTCTAGGAATCTCTTCCCCTCCCAACTTGTATTTGCAGTCACAGCAGCTAGGTTTTCATTTTTTCCCGTCCACTGACCACTGCTAGTTGACCCAGGGGAGGGAACCTGATACAAACTGGGCCAAAAAACTTCTTTAGGACTCTTGGACTTGGGGTCTAAAATATACCAAAAAATGCTAAGAGTCTATCTTGGACATGTACAAGAAGAAAGAAGCCAATCTTTTGAGAAGGGGAAGAATATATGTACAAAACATGGTGAAATTGAGAAAAAGAGAGACCTGACAAAATTGGAATCTTGAGACGTCCCATATATTCATAATAAGTTATTTCTATTTAAGGTAGTCTTGTTAACTTTGTCACTGTGATTAAAAAACTGTCCAACTAAACACGCCAAGCAAAGTGTCATCATTAAGCTTTTGCTGAAGTCATTCTCCTAACTGGGACTGTCTCCTTTCCTCTTTGACCTTGTCTACACCTATTGTCATCTGCCCATTTAAGTCTCTTCCTCTGAGAAGCCCTCCCTGATCATGTCTGATGTCAGTTTTTTGGGATATCTCTTGCATGGGCAGCTTGATGAAACTATTCGTAGGTTGAATTCTGTATTTTCTTTACTATGAGTTTGGCCAATCCTTCATCTTCCCTGCGCAATTTTTACATCTTTAACTTGAAAACAGATTAGTTATGCATTAAAATCAAAGAATTCTGTATCGGAAAAATAATTTTTCAAAGTCTTATAGTAGAGATTTCCATGATCAAAGTATAAAGAAGTAGAACATTCTAATAGAAATATTTCCACTGACCACGTGAGACTATATTCCCTGACAATCTGCTTTTGGCCAAGTGTGGGTCTAGATTTGTGCTTTTGGAAGGTAAGAATGTACAAAGAAAACTCAAATAATCCACTTGGTGTAAGTAAATGAGGCTCCGAGAAATGTATTTGGATTTTTAATTCTATATATAGCAGTATTCAGGATAGCACTCTTATCTTAGCCCAGATTTTACAATGGAAAAAACATTGGCCCAAGAAAGAGAAGACTTGTATGTACGCACACACATGTACATACACGCAGGTACACACGCACGTGTGGGTGCATTCAGCTCTGGCTGTCTGTGGCTGCATTATGTACGAATGCAGCTGCTGGACCCAGTGGTAAGTATTGACGATAGGGGAGGCGACACAGCAGACGGTCAGCACATTCACCCAAATGTCAGGCAGTCGCATCATTAACATAGTGCAGTGTCCAATAACTCTGAGCTCCCCATAGTGCAGACTCTGCAGGAATAATTACTTGGACATCACATGTACTTCATCACTTCCAAATTAGATTTTACTAATCCACCGCTTTATTTTCAGTGTAATCTCATTACTACAATGGCGGTTCCTTTTTTTTTTTTCCAAAGCCTCAGAAGATTTATTGCTTTAAACCAGTAACAAGATTTAGCGATTGCCAGAGGACATATTATTTTAAGATTTAGACTGATGTGAGTTTGGCTGTGGAAATCCTTTCCTCCTTCTTTTCCATCCCCCCCACACTCTAAGAAAGATTGTAGGGTGAAAAATAAATTATAGCTCCATACCTTGATTTTCCTTTTTACGGTAATACAAATAAAACCATATTAAAGAATGCAGGCAACTATCTAGAACAAAGAATTAGGGTCAAGTGGATCATTGCACACAATCTCCTTGCAAAAATGCACCTAAGAAGCAGTGTCCTATATTCTCAGTGGAAATTTTGTCATGTATACTTTATTTTTTCTCCACTAATAATTGGATAAAATGAATGTTCTTCGTGCTTTTTTCCATTCATGTTGGCCCCGAGAAGATGAAGCTGAATGATTTCTTCCACCAAGATACAGTAGTGTCTAAGGAGCTACAAATTTTAGACCATGCCAGACAGGAATTCTTTTGATCTTTCACAGTGTTAATCCCACATAGCCTGGTTATTTTAACTGACAAAAAATATTTCAAAATATCATGGAAAGCAAGACAAATTATGAAAAATTACCAAAAACCAATGCCCTGCTTTTAGATTTATTAATTGCCTTAGGATATTTTCCTAATTATACACATACTTATACATTCCTTATATAATTTCATACATCATCTAATTTCCATATTAGGGAATCAAAAATATGTGATTAATGATCAACTGAATGAATGATTACTAGTATTCATTATATATATATAGTTGCACTCCCTTTACAGGGAGGTTTTTCACTACAGAAGTAATTACCAGCAAAAACTCAATAAAATGTTTGTCGCTGATATGGGACAGACACTGCTAGGCACTGACATTAGAAAAAGAATCAAAATTAGCATGTTTTCTGTCCCCGCCTGCCACAACCCCCCACCCCCTGGCACCTAGAGCACATAAAAAGTAATGGGAAAACCAGATAATTAGATACATGATAATGGTTTAATATGATGAGTGAAGTACAAGGTGCAATAGACAAATTCTCCCTCATTGTATGAGCAGGGTTGAAAGTGAACAAGAAGGATGATGAGGAGGAGATGGGGTATTTGATATCTTCTATTCTCCTTTCAGTGACCCAGCCTTGTCATTTGGATCATGTCCTTTCTGTATATTCCTAGAGATTTGTTGACTAATTACCATCATATGCCCTACATTCAGGGTGTTAGGGAGTACCTTTTCTGCTAAAGGAAGGAATATAAAGTGTTGGAAGACCCAGCTTTTGGTCCTGGGTTTGGCAATAATTGATGCTCCATTCTTGGGAAGAGCTCACAGTGTATCTAGGCTTCAGTTTCCGTGTCTATATGGTAAAGATTTGAACTAAAGTATCCATAAGAATGTTTCGAGTTCTGAAAGCTCATGAACTTAGTCATCTTTCCAGATTATTTCCCCTGCTTCTTTATGGAGTATATTTGAAGACCATCAAGATCCATGAAAAGAAGAAAGAGAAGAGGAAAATTAACAATAACTGAGTACCTGTTATGTGGCTTTGATACTCTGTAAAAAAAATCTAGAAGTAGAGATTACATCCCAGGAGTACTCTGCGAGATTTACTAACCTGCACACAGTATATATATGTGGTAGAGTTGAGATTGAAACACAATGCCTAAACATTAGTGATGACATTCCAGGTACATAGACATAGAATTAGGAACAGTAATTCGGGATAGAGAAGGCTTCCTGGAATCTGTGGAGAGGCAGATTTTTAAAGGCTAACCCTCCACATATGAAATAAACATGTTTGAGAAGACAAGGACAGACAGAAAAACAAACAAACAACAAAAACTGAGGAAAGCCTCTGGTTGGGGATGCCCCCTTCTGGAAGGTGATCTTTTTACTCCTAAAGTATACTTCCTAAAGGATACTTCTCTAAGGATAATACTGTCCTCCACCTGGAAATCATGTCATACTGACAGCATAGTATACAATCAGAGGACTGGCTAGGGTCTTGTGGGGAAGGAGGACCATTCAAACCGGTTTGATGATCCCATACTTTTCT
Organism: Mirounga leonina; assembly: GCF_011800145.1. NCBI lineage: Eukaryota > Metazoa > Chordata > Mammalia > Carnivora > Phocidae > Mirounga > Mirounga leonina. The sequence goes on from NW_023270418.1 coordinate 3,464,954, forward strand.
GACACTTTGTAGTGCCAACAAATGAGCTGACTACATGTTTTTACTTCTATCTGGTTGCTATGGTAATACAGCTCAGCTCTTTTCTAAATTTCTACCTTGAGTAGAGTGTGTTACATAAAAAAGGGTTGTTTTTGCCCAACCTTGTGGAGGTGGTGGCAACTATTTAAGCTGTCAGCACCTAAGCAGGAGTGGCAAAACCAGAACTAGGGAAGAGGTGGAGGTCAGAGATCCTTGAGAGGTGGGAGGGATGTCAAATCTTAGCTACGTAGTCTTGGTATCTGACTTAGGTGTCAGAACCGAACACGAGTTGGGACCAAAAACTAGGGTCCATGAACCGGAAGCCCAAACATTCTTAAGGGTTCAGTATTCTGTTCAGTTGAGGAATACTTTCAATAGCTATAACACTCTAAATGCAGCAAGATTGGGGCGCCTGGGTGCCTCAGTTGGTTAAGTGTCTGCTTTCAGCTCAGGTCATGATCCCAGAGTCCTAGGATCCAGCCCCAAGTCCCACATCAGGCTCCCTGCTCAGTAGGGAGTCTGCTTCTCCCTCTGCCCCTCCCCTCCACTCATGCTCTCTCTCTGGCTCTCTCTCTCTCTCAAATAAGTAAATAAAATCTTAAAAAAAAATAAATGCGCCATGACTTTTCTTAAAGGCATAGTAGTTTTATTTAAAAATAAAATATTTATTTTAGAATGATTTCAGAATTATAGAACAGTTGCAAAGATAGTCCAGAGAGATCTTATATACCTTTTAAATTAGTTTTCTGTAGCTATTATAACAAATTACCAACTAGGTGGCTTAAAACAACACAATTTACAATTTCGGAGGTCGGAAGTCCCAAATGGAGTTCAGTGGGTAAAATGAAGGTGCTGATAAGGCTGTGTTCTTTATGGGAGCTCTAGAGAAGAAACCATCTCCTTGCCTTTTCCAGTTCTTAGAGGCTTCCCATGTACCTTTGATGCATTACCCCTTTCCATCTTCAAAGTCAGTAATGGCCAATCAAGTCTTTCTCCTACTGCCTCACCTGGATGTTGATTCTTCTAACACCCTTTTCCTCATTTAGGGACCTTTGCAATTACATGTGTCTACCTGTACATTCCAGGATTATCTCCTTATTATAAAATCGATTAGCAAGCTTAATTTTATCTGCTACCTTAATTCCCCTTTGCCGTATAATTTCACAGTTCCAGAGTTTTGAACATGGGCATTTTTGGAAAGTCATGATTCTGCCTACCACACCCTTTATCCAGTTCCCCCCATATTTAACATCCTACATTACCCTCCCCGGTACATTTTTCAAAACTGAGAAACTGACATTGGTACATAACTAAAAACTAAACCTATAATTAATTTGGATTTCACCAATTTTTTCATTAATGTCCTTTTCCTTTTCTAAGATCTGATCCAGTATACCACATCATATTAGGTGTCATGTGTCCCCAACCTCCTCTAGTCTGTGAAAATTCCTCAATCTTTCTTGATCTTCATAGTTTTAAGAATGCCAAATGGCAGTGTTTTGACTGTATGCCACTACTCTGTATACATCACATTTATTATTACAGCCCATAAACAAAGTCAGAGAAGCAAAATCTTTTCTTAATTTGCCATAGCATCATATTGCAGCTCTGCAAGCGTTCCAGAGAAAATGTACCATTATGAATGGGCTCTTTCAAAGCAGTGTTCAATTGTTGGCTCCAGAAGAGAAATAGAGCTCAGTGGCCAAAACCAAGCCTTTGTGGATTTTTCTCCATTTATTATAAAAATACATAGGTCTACCATTAATGATGTAGCATGGTATAATGCAAAGAGAACAGGGCTTGGGATTAGAAAGTACAAGATGTTTTGTTCTGTTTTGTTTTTTTTGCTACTGTTTTCATTATTATTTTTTAAAAGTTTATTAAAGAAAAATGGGAAATGCAAATAAGAAAAAAAGAATTAAAACTAAATGCAAGGAGCCTGGGTGGCTCAGTTGTTAAGCGTCTGCCTTCAGCTCAGGTCATGATCTCAGGGTCCTGGGATCAAGCCCCACATCGGGCTTTCTGCTCAGCGGGAAGCCTGCTTCTCCTTCTCCCACTCCCCCTGCTTGTGTTCCCTTTCTCTGTCAAAGAAATAAAATCTTAAAAAAAAAACCAAAAACCTAAATGCAAACCATCTAGAAATAACCCTGTAAAGGCCATGCTATATGTTGTTTCTGAAAATAATCTGGAAATTATGATTATATACTTAAGATCTTTTTCACTTATTATCATCTTGAATTTCTTGATGTACTTAGATGTACTCTGATTTATTTGAATTTTAGTTTATCTCCAATTTCACTGTCATGAGGGTAAAGTTAACTAAAATTTTGTGAACATACTTAACTATTTCTTTAGAACAAATTCTCAGTGGAAAAATTTCTGATATGTTACATTATGTTGGGTTAACAGCAACTCAAAATATCAGAGGCTCGGGACGCCTGGGTGGCTCAGTCGGTTAAGCGTCTGCCTTCAGCTCAGGTCATGATCCCAGGGTCCTGGGATCGAGTCCCACATCGGGCTCCCTGCTCCGCGGGGAGCCTGCTTCTCCCTCTGCCTCTGCCTATCTCTCTCTCATGAATAAATAAATAAAATCTTTTAAAAAAATATCAGAGGCTTAAGGCAGTGGTTCATGATAGTGGTTCTTTGGCAGTGACTTGGGCTCTGCTCCATGTCACCTTCACTGTGGACCAGGCCATCAGAGTAGGCATTGTCTTAGACATTGCTGGTTAGGGAGGCAGTGAGGAGAGAATAGTGAGGCACTTGGTGGCTTTCCAAGTTTCTCTTTAGCTCATGAAAATTCATTGGCCCAATCAAGTCACGTGGCTAAATGTGACTTCAAGGAGGCAGAAAAATATAATCATCCCATAGATTGCCACATGACCCACATTGCCAAATGACCCTTCCGACTGGTTTTACCAGTTTATATTTCCATCACAACGTATGAAAGTGGTGATTTCCATATAGCTTTGTAAATACTGAACATTATCATGTTCTTCTATTTGCCAATTTGACAGGAGAAAGTCGTATTTCATTGTTTTTTTTTTTTTTTAATTATATCTAAAAAAAATTTTAAGTAGGGGCGACTGGATGGCTCAGTCGTTAAGCGTCTGCCTTCGGCTCAGGTCATGGTCCCGGGGTCCTGGGATCGAGGCCCGCATCGGGCTCCCTGCTCCACGGGAAGCCTGCTTCTCCCTCTCCCACTCCCCCTGCTAGTGTTCCTTCTCTGGCCATGTCTCTCTCTGTCAAATAAATAAATAAAATCTTTAAAAAAAAAAATTTTAAGTAAAAAAATTTTATCTAGCTTTTTATTAATAAAGAAGAGCCCAGTTTAGGTTTAGTTTTGCATTTAATGGATATGAGTTCTTGGGGAAGTTAATTGTCCTCTTTAGCCTCAGTTTACTTATCTGTATAATGGGAAGAGGGAAAATTTCTATCTCATTGAATTATGGTAAAGATTAAATGTGATAATATATGGAATTATTTTGTAAACTGTGAGATTTTTTAAAGGAGGAATCCATTTAATAATCACCTCTACAGTATTAAATGCCTAATCCAGTATAATAGTACAAATAAGAATAGGAACTACAGTAACATCATGCGTTGAAGACTGAGGTGTTTCTACAGGGCATTGCAATCAAGAAAATTCTGGTCCTGTGTGTACCAGTCATAATTTATCCAACTCTTAAAGGATGATAATATTTTTCTGCATAACTACTATGAGGATTCAATGAAATAAATTATGTAGGGTATGTAAAAATATTTGAAAATATTCATCATTAATGGAAATATGGTAGTTAATAAATAATGAATAAATTGTATAATCATTATCATTTGAAAGCAGTTATTAAACTTATAAAATCAATGTTCCAAGTTCTAAATATACCAAGCACTTATTCTCTGCCAGGCTCTGTACTAAACCTTCTACATGCATTATCTTATGGAATCCTCCTAAATAAATGCATAAAATTGGTATTATATGTATTTCAATTATTTACCAAGATATGAAACAAATTTAGTGAGTTTAAGTAATTTGCCAAAGACCACAGTAGGGAATTGGCAGACTCAAGGCTAAAACTGAGATCACATGCCTTCAGAAAGCATATTCTTAAACATTATGCCAGGCTATCCCAAGCCAAAGACATTTGGGGAATCAGAATAAGTAGGATACTTGTAAAAGCTACATGTATAAGGTAAGAAAGAGAGTTAAATATTATTCAGAGTGTTTGACCCTAGATAACCCAAAAAATATGTTTACTGACCTGAATTCATATCACCCAAGATAAATGTTTACCTTAGTACATTTCTCATGATATGATCAAGGCAACCATTATGGCTCCACTTGACCTTTATTTTACCCTAAATACCTGAGTAAAAATTTTTTTAAAAAAAATGAGTTTTTATACTATTTAATAGATTAATATGGATGAAAGTCCTATGGAGACTTTGTACTTGGAATTAATTGTATAAATTCACCATTAACCCTAATTTAATGATGCACCCTAGTACCACAGAGTCAAGGTCCTTGGATGACAATTTTAAGCAGTACAAAACCCAGGAACAGGGATGCCTGGGTGGCTCAGTCAGTTAAGCGTCTGCCTTAGGCTCAGGTCATGGTCCCAGGGTCCTGGGATGGAGTCCTGCATTGGCCTCCTTGCTCAGCGGGGAGCATGCTTCTCCCTCTGCCTGCCACTCCCCTTGCTTGTGCTCTCTCTCTCTCCGTGGCAAATAGATAGATAAAATCTTTTTTAAAAAAAAACCCCAAGAATGTGTTTTCTTCATTATTCTTCATTTGAACTTTTATATTAATGACTTGAAATTTCTGGATTATACAGACGCGTACCTCTGCCACTGAGAAAAGAGAAATACATATTTTTCTCTATGACAAAAACATAATATGAAGGGGAATACTGAGGGTCATCTTAGAAAGCAATGGGTCACACAAACACATTCTAATTATTTCAGAAAAGAGTGCCTTAAGATTCTAAAGCTAAAATCATTTTTATGGCAGAAATCTCCCAATATTTATTTGATTTACCTTTAACAACTTGATGCAGCAGGTGAAATCTCTCAGCTACCAAGGAAGTACATTTAGCAATTAATTTAACTCCAAGAGATTGCCAGGAAGTTGCTCTATTGTGAATTTTTTATGGCTATGGTGAGTGATTAGTAACACCTGTTTCAAAAAATTTCCAGTCGTGATTAATAGTGTAGAACATTGAACCTTGGCTACAGATTTATTTCTGTGTTACAGTAAAGCCAAATCTGTTTCCTAAGGAAAATTTGGACCTAACTCCTAGGCATTCCTTTGAACCTCTGTTTAGAACCGAGACAGAGTATGAGAGCTCTGTGTAGCTGGATGGCATTGTTCCACCACTTCGTTGAGTTGTTCTTACTAAATTGCCACTGGTTATGATGACAACAGTCTGCATTGCAGGAAATTAGAATAGACAGATCCTTTATCAAAGGGATATTATTGAGTCTGGTGTTCCTTGCTTCGGTTTGGAATACTAGGAAAAAGATGTGCTAGAAAACCTGGAGTTGACTTGCCAGGCAACAATGGCCACTATGTGGACCTCACAATTTACACATTGTATACAGGCATTTTCTCTAGTTTCCTGCTCTTATTCTCCTTTTGGCCTGATTTTTTCAGCCTTTAATTTTTGATCTGTTATATTTTTATATAATCATAAAAATGTATTCATTTAATAAAATTGTTTGTTAAATAACCATACACACTGAAAAGAGTCAGCTTGGTGATTTTTACTAAGTGAATACACATATTTGTCGACCACTTAGATGAAGAAATACATTATCAGTGCCCAGAAACCATCTCTTGAACTTCTCAGGCACTAATTCCCATCTTAGTTTTCTCAGGTTTTAAACTTTACCAAATGGAATCATATAGTATGTATTCTTTCGTGTCTGGCTTTTATCCCCTCCATTTTGCACGTTTGTGAGATTCATCCATGTTGTTTCTTTGTGTAGTGGTGGTATGTATATTTTCACTGATCTAAAGTATTCCACTGTATGAATATACCACAGTTTACTTAACCATTCTATGGTTGATTGACATTTTGGGTGTTTTCAGTTTGGTCCATTCAAGTTATACTTCTGTAAACATTCTAACATGTATGTTTCTATTGGAGATATATATAGTATGCATATGAAGGCTGCTTAAAAATAATTTTTGGAAAGAATGAAGAAAAGAGTGGATATACATGCAAATACATACTATATTGTGGAATGTGGGTGAACTTCTAATTCAAAAATCTGAACTGTTTTAATAAGGAAAGTAAAATGATCAGAAGTACATTTTTCAGCAAAATAATGTAGAAAATGGGTTGAAATGGAAAAACAATTAGGCGACAATTGAACGATCCAAATGGAAAGTGATGAGAACTTCCGCTAGGGGGAGTAAGAGGGAAAGATTGAATCAAGAAATACTTGAGAAGCTAGAATCAGTGGGACAGGGTGATTGGTTATTGAAAGATCGGGGGAGGGAAACAGTCGTGCTGACTTGAGCAGCTGGGTGGATAGTACGCAGTACCAACAGACGAAGTATTAGAAGAAGAGAAAACTTATTGGGAAGGGGAAAAGCTGAAATCATGAATCATAAGTTCATCTTTGAATATCTTGAGATTGCGAAAACTTCCTAAAAAGGGGATGAATCTGAATGTGGAAACTCCAGTAGCAACTGGACCAGAGGAGGGATGAACAGTAAGTATCATCGTCTGAGTAGGAGAGACTGCATATGTATAGTGTCAATGTGTGTTTTGATGTAAGAGGTGACCCAATAATCACCTCACCAAACTGCGGTGGCAGTTATATAGGGAGGTAAAGTGGAAAATAATTTATTTGAATTAATATTGTACTTGAAGTTTCAAAAAGTCCTAAGTAAATCCTCTCCTCTTTCTCATACTTTCTTTCCTCACTGCCAGAACTCTTGTTCGAGACCTCACAGTCATAAAACTATATTCTTCAAGAGGGCCATAGAGGTTATTCCTTCTATCTTTTAGAATTTATGATGAGAAATTGAGACTGAAAGAGGCTAAGTGACATATCCAGAGCACATAAGTAGAGAGAGAAGGAGCCAGGAACCGCATCTTGGTCTCATTTATCCTTGACACCATCCGTTCGATATCTACACTGACTTTTCTCAACTGGTCTCACCATTTCAATCTCTCCTTTTTTCAGTCTGTGTTACCTAAGGTTATGGAAGTTTCGAAGATGTCAATCTCTGTTTAAAAGCCTTCAATCCTTTCTCACTGCCTACAAAATAAATACAAACTCTTGATGTTCGTATTCAAGGCCCAACTGCAAAATAATCTCTTCTCTCATTCCTATAACCCAGTCAAAGAGAATAATTTGCCCTTCCCCAATACACCCAGGAATCGATATCTCCAGTTCCTCATCTTTACCTGGCAAAAATCTCACTTCCAAAGCCTGTTCTAAAAGAAGTGTTTTTGTTTTTTTTTTTAAGATTTTATTTATTTATTTGTCAGAGAGAGAGAGTGCAAGCGCGCTTATGCGCACATGAGCGGGGGGGGGTGGCGAGGAGCAGAGGGAGAGGGAGAAGCAGACTCCTCACTGAGCAAGGAATCTGAGGCAGGACTCGATCTCAGGACTCTGGGATCATGACCTGAGCCAAAGGCTGATGCTTAACCAACTGAGTCACCCGGGTGTCCCCCAAAGCCTGTTCTAAATACCAACCACCTCCATGAAGAATTTCTTTATTCTCCTAAATTACGTTCCTTTCTGAGTATGTTTCCTCATTTGGAAAATTGGAATATTAATATCAAACACATAGACTTGTGCTAGAATAACTCTTCTTTAATGTCTCCCCTTTTGGAAGTTCATAGTTATGTATCTGTTCCATTCTTGTACCCCTGTATTTTGTATTTTTTAAAGTTTTATGAGTGCTTCATTTACCCCTCTGGCTACATAGCAAATATTTCAGGGATCATAAAGTACTTAGGGTTGGGACCATGCCTCATTTTTCTTTGTATCTCCAGCCCCTAACTCTCTGCCTGGCACTAACTAGGTGCTTAATAAATTCGTGAAGTATTGGATCCATTAATTCCCCAGAATAGGTTGTCTTCTCATCATCTAGTCCTGAATCACTGATCATTGCTGGAGAGAGAAAGTTCCACAATGGAGGAGTTTGGGGGCTGCAAACATCAATCCCTCCCACAGCTCTGCTAGCTTTCCATCTGCCAGTGGCCAGCACTCCATCCCTTTCTTCACAGTAACTATTGAAACCCTCTCACCTCTTTCCAAATTCTGTTTCTCTATCTTGTCCCTCCCTCACAACGAAAATAGAAACTCTCAGTTTTCTGCAACCTCATCCGCCAATTTATTTATATTCCCTTGACAACACTGCCTTGCCCCCCATTCTTACTTCCATTTTTGCCCGTCCAATGGACTAGCCACTCCTTCTCTGTAAGGCTAATTTCTTCAGCTGGGTTCTTGATTTCAAAGCTTGTCCTCTTCTGCAGGTGTTTCCCTACTACTTATTTTTCTTCTTTTTCTCTTCTCCACTGACTTCTTCATAACAACACATGAGCATATTTAGTTGTCTCCAACCTTAAAAAAAACTAAGTCATCCCTTGACGACTTAGTCTCTCATGTACCCCACGATATACCTGCATGGAGTCTCCCTTTTGCCACTACCGCTCAAATGAAAATGTTCAGGCAGAGAGTGCCAGTAGTTTCTTGACTGCCAGATCTGACAGATTCTTTCCCTTCAATGGTCCCCTCATTATTCCCCCATCACTCGACAGCCACTTTCATGGTCTCCTCTGCCTTAGCCTGTTTCATTAATCTCCGTGTGCGTCAGATCCTCGGCCCTCTTCTTTCCTTTCTCTCCAAGTGATCCCATCCTCTCCTTATATAAGGACTCTCCTATCTGTAATTCTAGACCTGCTCTCTCTTTCCACCTCCAGACCTGCCTCTCCACCCAGCCACGACACTTCAGACCCACAGCGTGCCTAACAGTGAAGTCTGTATCTTCCTCTTGCCTCCTCTGAGCTCTTCCTCCTCTCTCTCTTAGAGAAAAGCACCACCAGCAACCCAGGGGTCCAAATCAGAATTTGTGGATTCACCATTGATATCTCCTTTCTTCACTCTCCTTCTCAGCACACTGAATGACTCACCACATTGTGTCAACTCTGTCTCCATTACTAAATCTCTACCCTGTGTGCAAAGCCATCATACCTTTCTATTCGTATTGCTTGTATACGAGTTTGCTAAGGATGCCATAACAAACTACCGCAGACTGGATGACTTAAACAATGGAAATTTATTTGTTTGCTGTCCTGGAAGCTAGAAGTTCAAGATCACGGTGCCAGCAAGGTTGGTTTCTCCTGAGGCTTTTTCCTTGGCTTGCAGATGGCTGCCTTTTCACTGTGTCCTTAAATGGTCTTTCCTCCATGTGTACACATACCTCTGGTGTCTCTTTTTGTGTTCAGATTTCCTCTAATAAGGGCAACAGGAAGATTGGATTAGGGCCCACCCTAACAACCTCACTTTAATTTAATAACCTCTTTATAGGTCCTATCTCCAAATACAGTCACATTCTGAAGTACTTGCATTAAGGCTTCAACATTTATATCAAGGGGGGTATACAATGCATACCACTGTAATTGCTTCTGTATTAGTATTTCCTATGGTATCTGTATTTCCTATGGCTGCCATTAAAAAATTACCATAAAATGGCTGAGAATAGCAGAAATTTATTATCTCGCAGGTCTGGAAGCTGGAAGTCTGAAATCAAGGTGTTGGCTGGGCCATGATCTCTCTACGGGCTCTAGGAATGATCCTTCATTACCTTTTCTTAGCTTCTGGCGGTTGCCAGCAATCCTTGGCATTCCTTGACTTGTAAACACATCACTCTAATCTCTGCCTATGTAGTCATATGATATTTTTCCTTGTCCATGTCTTTGTATATATTTCTTTCATTTTATAAGGACACTAGTCATTGGATTAGAGCCCAAACTAATCTAGTATGACCTCGTTCTAACTTGATTGTATCTCAAAGATCTTAATACCAAATAAGGTCACATTAACAAGTACCAAGGGTTAAGACTTCAATACATCTCTTTGGGGGACACAATTCAACTCACAATAGCTTCTGAGCTGGCTTAACTGTCTCCCCAAATCAGGTTCACTCCCTTCTTCCTGGTACAGTCTACCAAAGATTAACCTATGCTGACATAATTCCTTGAAGTAGATAGTTTACCTTAGTGTTCAACTTTCGATGTTGTATATTCCTTGGGTTTGGACAAATATATAATGACGTATATCCATCATTTTAAACATCATACAGAGTGTCTTCACTGCCCTAAAAATCCTCTGTGCTCTGCCTATTCATTCCTCTCCCTCGTCTAGCTCTGATGCAACTACTGATCTGTTTATTGCCTCCATAGCTCTGCCTTTTCCAGAAAGTGATATAGTTGGAATTCTACAGTGTGTAACCTTTCAGATTGGCTTCTTTCACTTAATAATATACACTTAAGTTTCCTGCATAGTTTTCCATGGCTTGATAGCTCATTTCCTTTTAGCACAGGATAATATTTCTTTGTCTATGTGTAGCACAGTTTATTTTTCCATTCACCTACTGAAGGACATTTTGATGGCTTCCAAGTTTGGGCAATTATGAAAAAAGCTAAATTTTTGTGTGAACAGATTTTGTGTGTGTGCAGATTTTTGTGTGAAAGTAAGCTTTCTACCCCTCTAGGTTAATACCAAGAAGTGCAACTGCAGGATCATATGGTAAGAGTATGTTAAGTTTTTCAGAAACAACCAAATTATCTTCCAAAGAGGCTGTACCAATTTTGCATTCCCATTGGCAATATATAAGAGTTCCTGTTGTTCCACATCATTGTGAGCATTTGGTGTTGCCAGTGTTCCAGATTTTGGCCATTTTATTAGGTGTGTGGTAGTATATCATTTGTTGTTTTAATTTGCATTTCTCTGACAACATACAATATAGAGCATTTTTTTTTCATTTGTTTATTGGCCATCTGTACATCTTCTTTGGTGAAATGTCTGTTAAGGTCTTTGGCCCGTTTTGAAATCAGGTTCTTTGTTTTCTTATTGTTGAGTTTCAAGAGTTGTTGGTACATTTTGGTTTTTTGTTTGTTTGTTTGTTTGTTTGTCTTAAGAGTTGTTGGTACAGGGCGCCTGGGTGGCTCAGTTGGTTAAGCGACTGCCTTCAGCTCAGGTCATGATCCTGGAGTCCCTGGATCCAGTCCCGCATCGGGCTCCCTGCTCGGCAGGGAGTCTGCTTCTCCCTCTGACCCTCTCCCCTCTCATGTGCTCTCTCTCATTCTCTCTCTCTCAAATAAATAAATAAAATCTTTAAAAAAAAAAGAGTTGTTGGTACATTTTGGATAACAGTCTTGTCACAAGTGGCCTTTGGAAATGTTTTCTCCTAGTTTGGAGCTTGTCTTCTCTTTCTCTTGAAATCATCTTTTGCTGAGCAAAACTTTTTCATTTTAATGAGGTCAAGCCTATCAATTATTTCTTCCATGGGTTGTGTCCTTGGTGTTGTATCTGAAAAGACAGGAATGATTATGTTTTCTAAGTCTTCCAAAAATGTTTCCAAAAATAATTTCAGGTTGAAAAGTTGAGAAAAAGATTTGTGTTGGGAAATTTCAAAACAAAATTTTGCCTGTGAGTTCCAATGATTTAGTCTGCATTTCTTTTACCTAGTCTTCCTGTCTTGATAAGTTCCTAATGCAAGTTTTATAATCCTAGAAAGTATTAATATTTAAAATCTTGGTTATTTGTAGACTAAGGAGAATCACGGAAATTAAATGTAATGGCATTAGGCTCTCATTTTCCTTCTGCAGAACACATCCATCTTTAGGAAATATAATTATTCTCCTTTACATTAGTTCTTTCCTTAACAAAAATTAATGATCCTATAATCCAAAACCTTTTTTTCTTTGACTTAGATGAGAATAGCATGAGAACCCAAATAGCCTTCTGACTTTTAGTCAGTTGTGTAAAAAGGGAAAAGGATGGCATTTTAATAGGTCAGATCACATTAAAAGAAGCTCTAAGTAACCATACACATTCTTTGTATAGAAATGCAATTGACCTTGGTATATTCACCTGATGGACAGCTTCCTTGACGCCTGTGAATTCTAACTATTCAATGTGGGATCTTTTGACTTACTTATGAAGTAAACACTCATTATTTGTGACTAATGACAAGTTTTTTCTTTCCATTTTTTAAAACCTCTATTTTTTTTCCCAATCATTAACACACTGTCTGGGACAGCAATAGTGAACAAACTTGTTTCATATGTAAATTCAAGAAGAAAGCTTCTAACCTTTCATTATTAAAAATGATGTTTGCTGAAAATTTATTGAACATGCCCTTTATCAGATTAAGGAAATTACTTTCTATTCCTTGTCTGCTAACAGTCTTTATCACAAATGGGCACTCAATTTTATCAAAGGCGTTTTCTTCATCTGTTGAGCATGCTCACGTTTTATCCTTTCATCAGTCAATGTTGTGGGTTATGTATTGTTTTCTATGAAAGTCTGTGAATGTTTTTTTCTGTTGTTAGTTACTTAAACTCTTCTGGTTCATTTCTGCTTAGTATATCTTTTATTATCTTTGGAATCTTAGCCTTTTCATGTCCTTACTTTTTAGATGCATTCTTTGTAAAGCATATTCAGCAGTTACGTATTGACTGCGCCCTGAAAGCCAGATTTATGGTTAGGTGCCGAAGATGCAATGGAGAATAAGAGATATAAATTCCCTGACCTCTTGGAATGTTCATGACATGGGAGAAATAAAATAAATATGTACCCAAATAATAAACAACTAAACGGTTGTAAATTAGGATCAGTCCTATGAGGTACAGAAGCGAGTGCTAGGTTAGGGAATAATGAATGCAGACTATTTTAGGAAGTATAGGTAGAATGATAGCTAAAAGAAGGCAAGGCTTAAGCTGAGACCTGAAAGATGAGAAGAAGCCAACCTTGTGAGGAGCTAGGAAATCACACATACCTGTGAGGAAAATGCATACATCACATACCAGTATAAATTTAGCATTCTCTAGGAATCTGCAGAACAGCTTTCTACCTTGGACATTGTGAGCAAGGGGTTGGAGGGTCCTAAGAGGATGTTTGAAAGAGAGCGAAGGAAGAGAAGATAGAGAACATTTGTGTTATAATAAAGAATTTGTATATAAGTACAATGGGAAAACATCAAAAGTTTTTACAGAGGGGTGCAACATTTCTGACTTATGTTTCTAAAAGTTCACAATGCTTTCCATGGTAGAAACTGGATCTAGCAGGTGGAGAGATAGGGAGAGGAAACACAGACACAAGACAGGATACTATTGCAGTGAGTGATACCAGTGGCCTGGATTAAGTTGGGGAGAGTAGACAGATTTGGAATACATTTTGGTTGTAAAACTAATAGATCCTGTAGATATTTTGGACATGGGGGGTGAGAAACCAGAAAGAGTCAGGCATGCTTCTCATGGTCATGTCTCAGAATGGTAACTTTAACTGAAATGAGAGAGATAATAGGGCTATGGAGAGAACAGAATATTTTTGGGGGGGTATATCTATGTGACCCTTGGGAAATGGTTGTGGAAACAAAAGAGATCAATTTGAGGCATATTATCACTGAGATGGCTTTGGGACATCTGAGAGAAAATGTCAAGTTAACAGTTATATATACATATCTTCAACTTAGAGGAAATGTTGAGGAAAAAAAACAAATTTAGGAATTGTCATCATCTAGAATAGTGGTTAAACGTATGATTTTGAATCTAGACTGCCAGAGTTTATCTGGTTTTGGTAGCTGTGTCACCTTGGGCAAGTTATTTAACTTATCCGTAGTTCAGATTTGTCATCTATAAAACCATGATAATGATGCTGGCAACTACCTTATGTAAATAAATTAATACATGTATAGAATGTAGAAAAATTTCTCCTGTGTTAAGCCTAAATAAATGTTAGTTGCTAAGCATCATCATCATCATACCACCATCACCATCATCATCATCATGATCATCATCATCAATAGCTCTATGGGTTATCTTTCTTGGAGAAATTTTTCTTTTTAACAAAAGTATCCCTGGAAATACTACTTTACTCCAAATACAGTGACTCTCTAATAATGAAATTTAAGGTGAAGGTAAACATTCTACGGAAAATTATTATAGAGTATAAAGAGTATAAATACTCTTGGAAGTAGGATATTTTGTAGCCTTCAATCAGAATGCTAAATTAATAATCTATGCCACCCTCTATATGAGTTCCACCCTAGAACCCACCCTATCCAGTGCCTGGCAGGTAGTAGGTCCTAAGGGAATATTTGTGGGCTGAATAACATTAAAATATATTGATAATTGTCTGGAGTTTTTAAATTGTGTATTCCCTAGAGGGTTCTAGGGAATTAGAACAGTGTTCTAGAACACTGCTGGCTCACTGACATGTCAAAAGGACCTTTTGCCAAATTTCATGCCAGGACTGCATGTATTTCAAGCTGTTCTATTATATTTGCCAAACAGACTCCCTTCTCTACTTCCAGTACAAACTTACAATTCAAAAATCAGACACCAAGAAGAGTGATTCATTACAATTTTGGGCACTGAATGAAGTCATAATCCTTGTTTGATTCAAACAACTGAATTTTTTTTCTATCAGCTAGGGGTCATGGTCTATGTGTAATCTCTCAAAGACATGTAAATGTTTATGTGATAGAATTGTCAAATAGCAAGAAAGGGTAAGAATCTATAGTTGAACCACAGTCACTGAGCTCTCCATGCCCGTAGTAAATATTTTAGTGCACTCTAGTGGTGGAAGGAGATAGGCTGGGGGACTTGGAGGAACAGGAGGATTAACTATCATGATTGTTATTTTGAAAAATGTGCCACCAATTTTGGGTTTCAAAACATGATTATGGTAATGTTTCATGTAAAAGCTAGAATTCACACATGAACCTGGCTCCTCCCCATCCAGAAAATACCTGGAGGAGAAAAACTACATGGCTTTAATAGTGGAATACCTCCGTTTAAATAGAAACACAATGTGTATTTCTGAAGGTACCCTATATTTTGTGATCATTTTATTTTTGACAGGAGTGGAGTTCATTGTTATCTTCCCATAGAGAGAGTAAGAAGTATTTTTCAATAAAAAGTTGCCAGGGACTAGAGTATGTGCATGCAAATAAGACAACAGTGGTCATAAATGTAAATTATACATTTGCACACACATTGAAAAATGTTCATTTTAGATGATTTTGTAGTTTCTTCCTATCTCCCCATCATGCCTCTGGCTTTTCCTCTCTGTAATCAACTCCAACTCCCCGATCTCTGATTATTCATTCCTTGGCTCACAAAAACCTCCTTCGGGTGCCTCTTATTTTATTTCCTTGCTGCTGTTAATCCCTTTTTCCAATGATTTGTATCTCCACAGACTGTAAATTTCTGGGAGACTCAGCTGTGCCTGATCATCCCTGCCACTTCCCGCAACACCCTGCGCAGTGCCTGGTGCATAATGGGCATTTGGAAATATCTGATGAGTGAACAAATTTATGAACATCCTGACCTGCTGTTTTAGAGACTCATTATAATGATGGATTGTATTCATAAGACTGCATCCTCTGAAGTCCCCAGCTCAGTCCCAAAAGCTAGATAGCAGGGAGTTTGGACCTCTTCAGTGCTGTTACCCTTTGAGAACCAGGTGCCCATGCCAAGAAGAGTTGATTTCACACTGATTTCTTTCCTTCTAAGGGACCAGCTTAATCTTCTCACTTGGGATACCCTAGGGGGAAGGAAAAATTCACTCAGACAATGCAGTGTCCAAATTACCTTACTAAATTGAAAAGTATATGTTGGGTGTGTGCATTATCGAGGGTGAAAGGAGCACAACACCCACCTCTATGTTGTCCAGTAGAAAGACCCTAGGTTTAGAAATCTAGAGAACTGACATGGATGCTCTATAATTAACTCACCGCGTGGCCTGAAACAAGTAATGGGTCATCCGTAGGTCCCAGGTATCTTATTTATCAAGTAGAACCATAATACACAGACTCCAATGAAACAAAAGCTGTGAAGTGTTTGGTAGAGATAATAGGGCTCTAAGAGCTATTGGCTTTTGGAAATATCACATATGATACAGCCTTAGAGGAAACATTTGAATTCATTCATTCACTTATTTAACAACTATTTTGTGGCTCATCTATTATGTGCCAGGCACTTTTTTTGGCACAGGAAATAAATATAATGTGAGCAAAACACACACACCTCTGCCTTCATGGAACTTGTATTTTAGTGAGAGAAAACAACAGTGAATAAACAAATCACATGTAATATATAAACATAACAAATTCAGTGTGGTGAAGAAAAATAAAGCAGGAGAGAGAATGACAGAAGACGCAATTTAACAAAAGGAGGCCAGGTAAAAACTCTCTACAGAGGTGACATTTAAAGCAAGACCTAAGTGAAGCAAGAAAGTTAGCTATGTGAATATTTAGGGGAGGAGCATCTGAGGCAAAGGAAACAGAGCATCAGCCCAGCTTGTATGGACTCAAGGAATATCAAGAATGTCATTGTAGCTGAAGTGAGTTAGCAAAAGAGACACCATAAGGAGATAAGCTATAAAGAGGTAGCCAGGGGGTCACATTGTGCAATGTCTTGCAGTCTATGGAAAACCTTTTTAAATAATTTTTTTACAAGAGCTTTAGAATTATAGAAAAGATGGAAAGATAGTATGAATAGTTTCCCATATACCCCACGCCTCGTTTCCCCTACTATTAACATCTTACATTAGGGTGTATGTTGGTCATAACTAATATACCAATATTAATATATTATTACTAACTAGAGTCCACACTTTATTCAGATTTCCTTACTTTTTACATAACAATCATTTCTTCTGTCTCAGAATCTTATTCAAGATACTACATTACATTTAGATATTGTGTCTCCTTGGGGTCCTCTTGGACCATGACCGTTTCTTAGACTTTCTCTGTTTTTGATGACATTAAGAATTTAGGGAAGAACTGGTCACATATTTTATAGAATGTCCCTCAATCTGGATTTGCTTTGTGTAGACTGGGGTTATGGATTCTTGAGTGGAAAACCACAGAAGTAAAGTGCCTCTCTCATCCTATCATATCAGGGGTACATGTTATTAACACAACTTATCACTGATTTTGTTAACCTTTCACCTGACCAAGGTAGTTTTGCCAAGTTTCCATAGCTATTCTCCCCCACCCCCGTTTTCATACAGTACTCTTCTTTAGAAGGGCATCTATATTAGTATCTTACACTTAAAGGGGTGGGGAGATATGCTCCATCTCCTTGAGGGGATAATATCTACATAACCTAGGGTGCCCAGGTGGTTCAGTCAGTTAAGTGTCTGCCTTCAGCTCAGCTCATGGTCCCAGAGTCTTGGGATCGGGTCCTGAGTTGGGGTCCTTGCTCCATAGGGAGTCTGCTTCTCCCTCTGCCCCTCCTCCCACTCGTTCTCTGAATCTCTCTCTCTGTCTCTCAAATAAATAAATGAAACCTTTTAAAAAAATCTACATAACCTATTTGAAATCCCTCTGCACAGATTTGTCTATTCTTCTCTATTTATTATTCATTCATTCATTCGATCAATCATGTATTTATACCAGTGTGGACTCATGGATACTGATTTTGTACTTCAGGTTGTAATCCAATACCACATTATTTATCTGTTGCTCATCTTGTCCCAGGTGTAGCCATTGGGAGCTCTTTCAGTGGGTTGACACAGCCCATCATTCTGTTTATTTGAGTCATAGTGAGACATTGATCCTCAAACTAACCATAGTGGAAGTCATTGAAGAGTTTTGGGAAGGAGTGACATGATCCCATCTTCATTTTAGGACTCCCATGGCTGCAATGTAGAAAATAAATTATGAGGCAAGGATGGAAAGAGGGAGTTTGTAGGGTAGCTCTAACTCCAGTGTGGGTGAGTGACGAAGGTGGCTTGGAAAAAAAGGTGCAACAGTAGAGATGAAAAGGGATAGGATTTCAGATATAACTTGTACATTGAGTTACAGTATTTCCTGATGGATTGAACGTGGAGTGCGACATAAAGAAGAGTCAAGTCCAATGACTGGTGATACTATTTACTCCTATGGTGAATGCTAGAGAGGGAACAGTTTTGGAACTCTAATGCATACAATATATATATCAGAGCCACACTAAATAAAGCTCTACTTAAAAGAGCAGTTGCCTTGAAAACCTTGTTTTGACTGGTTTTTCTTAGGGAAATCAGCAGCATGATTCAAACACAGACTCTTGGGCCAAGAGAGGCAGATGGTAGCTGTTCCTCAGGCTTAGGCTTAAGGGAAGAGTTTCCATTTATTTTTCCGAATATGGTTCCCCGTATCTTAGTTTATAAATATTTCTCTCAGACTGTGAATCTGGGCTTGTTTTGTCTGTGTACATTCAACTCTCATAGCCCTGGGGGAAGTTAGTCATTTGGAAATCAGAGAGCTCACCAGGAAAAGCAAATTGGGGCAGCCCTAAAAAAGGTAAAATTGTTCCTTCCAAGGAGTAAGAGTACTGAAAATGAGACTTGATTTTGCGACACTTGGGTTTGGATTAAGATATTCTATAAATTCTCTGAATGAGTTTATGAGTAATTCTGTCAGCCAACAGATATCTGCTATGGGCCTATTGTGTGCTACCCTTTGCCTATGGTACCAGGGCAAGAGTTGAAGTTCTCTAATCACCCAGGGGAGTAGAGATACTGTGCAGGAGTCTAGCCTAGGGTGGAGCCCACTGAGTATCCCATCAATGAGATATATTATTATATTCCATTTCACGTACTTTTACCCCTTTGGACCATTGTCCATGCTGCTTTCTCCATCTGGATGATACTTCCCTTCCTTCTCCACCACTTATACCATTACTAACTATATAATTTACATTATATTGACTCACTATTTTTACTTAATTCAATGTCCCTTATTCAATAATACTTTTAAAATCAAATAAAAAAATCCAAGCACCTGTGGTATTATTCAACACATGAAAACAAATATATACTAGTAACATAAAAAACACTGTTTTTTGTTTCAAACACAATAAAAAATCACTTCTCATACCACCATTAAAATGTATACCATGCAGGGTGCCTGGGTGGCTCAGTCCTTAAGCGTCTGCCTTCGGCTCAGGTCATGATCCCAGAGTCCTGGGATCAAGCCCCACATCGGACTCCCTGCTCTGCGGGAAGCCTGCTTCTCCTTCTCCCACTCCCCCTGCTTGTGTTCTCTCTCTTGCTGTATCTCTCTCTGTCAAATAAATAAATAAAATAAAATAAAAATGTATGCCATGCTTCGAGGCCCACTAGACTATATTTTATTATGATGAATTGTCAATAGATTGCAAATTCTCAATTGCCAAGTCCCAATTGTCTACCCTCCCTTTATCCATGCATCTTTGTAGTGTTCTCCCACTGAAGAAAAGGTGCAAATCCCTGCCCTCGGACTTGGCCTTGACTGACGGGATGTTAGCAGAAAGAGTGCAAGTGAAGGATTTCAAGTCTATATTTTGAGCTCATCAAGAGGAAAGACTATTTTAAATATATGCTCAGCTGGGGCCTAGCACTCAGGAGATGCTAGCAAAAGCTTATTTAGTAATGATTGATGTTATTACCATGAATGTGATTGTCAACAAAAACCATACAAGCTCCCACTCCAAGGTATTTGCACTTGCCATTCCCTTTCCCTGGGAAACTTTTCCCTCAATATTCACACAGCTCCCTCTCTTACCTTCTTCAGTTTTCTGCTAAAATACTATTTTATCAGAGGCCTTCCCTGTGATAAGCAATCTATCTAAATTATCACCACCCAGCATCAGTCATCCTTCTGCCTGTGGTTCTGATCCTGGGATACAAGGGCCCCTCCAGAGGGGTTCTGAGCAGGGACTGCCAATCCTTTGAAATTATATATAAAATTGTGAATGAGGTACAAATGCTCATTTTTCTTGTGAAAAATTCCATAGCTTTCAACAACGTTTAACAGCACCAGTGCCCCAAAAGATGTTAAGGACCTCTGTGAGTTTACAGAGTTTTGGTTTTGGTCAGAGAACTATCACCTTCTCACCTAATGTTTATTTGCTTAACATCTGTCTTCTTGCAGACATGGTAGCAGAGATCTTACACTCGCCAATTTATTCCTACTTTTTAAATTTTTGGTTTTAAATTCCATAATTAATCATTACAAAATTGGGTGATCTTTCTGATAAACCAGTGGAAGTCATTTCACCTGGAAGATGCTTGTAACTTCCTTCAAGGTAATGAAGCATCTTCTTAAAAACTCTGCATCCCAAGCAGAAAGAAACCTTAAGGAACAAATATCTTTCTTGGTCATTCATAAACAACCCACTTTTTAAATTGCCTTTTATGCAAAAAAAAAAAAGGCACTGTATTTGTAGCTATCAAAAATGTGCTATGATTCAGATTCCTTTTTGAATGTCAGCTCTCTGGGTTCATGGAATAAATGGCTTGATTTAAACTCTGGCTCTGGTAAGTGACTAGGGTGGCAAAACCTGAGGGAAAGTGCTTACCTTCTGTTTGTCTCCATTTCTCTTCTGAAGTTAGAATAAAAGTAATATTTATATCATGGAGTTATTCTGAGTTTTATGTGACTTAATGACTATAAAGTGATTAGGTAGTTCATAGCATGTCATAAGCATTCAGTAATTGTTCAGTCATAATTGTTGCTAGTGGTTATACCTTCGCTGAGTTTCTCAGCCTGACACAGAAAGGGATATATTAATAACTACTTCTCAGGATCAAACAGGATTGTGTGTGTGTGTGTGTGTGTATTTCCATTTTGGGTCATCACCAGAACTTTTGATACGACTGCATTTATGATGGTATCTAACCAAAGTGTTTAAAGTAAAGAAGAAGCTCCTTTAATGATTCACAAATATTCTTATTAGATGTTTACATATTGTTTGGTACCAAGACTGCCAAGATTGTTTGGTACCATGAATAATGTGATAATAGTTTTTGGTTTTGGAGAATCCATTAAACACTGTATATGTATCATGCCATTCAACACTGACAGCTTAGGAAGTATGGGTAACCTCATTTTGCAATAGAGAAAAATGAGACTCAGAGAAGTTACAATTTTATAAGATAGCACAGCTAGCAAACACCAGCCCCACCTTGATCTATTTCCTTCTCCAGTAGTATGTTTTCTCTTTGATACCACCCACAATTCTACTATTCCAACACAGCAACTATTTCTCTATTTCTGTGCTTTTTCGTCATGCATAGTTTCTTATATTGGCATAAATGTAATTTCATATCCCACTCTTCACCTAATATTACATTATAAATAATATTATCAAAGTTGTTAATAATTATTTTCCTTTTTGGCTGACAAACCCACTGAGTGACTTTCCCCTGGTTTTAGATGCTAATGTTGTCTCCAACTTCTTTGTACTAATGGATAATACCAAAATAAGCATATTTCTATGTATTATACTTCCTTTGAAAAATTTCATCGGAAAAAGTAGCACAAGATTAGTTAGCCAGCTTAATTATATAAAATATTTTACAGTCTTGATTGATATTGATTATTTTTTAAATATGTTATATCAATTTATTCTATGACCAGTGGTGAATGTACAGGTTTCCCACAATTTTGTGGCATTAAATATTACTATTCTTTGTTAAGTTAATGGATGTAAAGTACCTTGCTTTGTTTTTCAATTTGCAGTTTTTTAAAGATTTTATCTATCTATCTATTTATTTATTTATTTATTTATTTATTTATTTATTTGAGAGTGAGAGAGAGCACACATGCAAGAGAGGGAGCACATGAGTAGGAGAAGGAGCTGAGGCACAGGGAGAAACAGACCCCCTGCTGAGTGGGGAGCCCTGCAAAGTGGGGCTGGATCCCAGGACCCCAGTATCATGACCTGAGCCTAAGGCAGATGCTTAACCAACTGAGCCACCCAGGTGCCCCTCAAATTGCAGTTTTTGACTATTTGTTTATTAAAGGTGTTTACACATTCTTGTTTAGTATTGTCACCTTTTTGAATTATCTATGTGTGCTCTTTATTCATCTATCCATTGTAGTCTTGAGTTCTCCTTTATTGATTTGTATTTTTCCAATAAAACACTTTTTTTCTGATTTGAGTTTGTGTAAACAATTCCATAAGTTGTTGCCTCTGTTTTCCAATTGTAAAATTTAAAAGATTATGTTACAAATTAAATTATTTCTATAGGAGGTAGAGGCAACTGTAGTTATTTTTAGAGGGGTAATATTTTCCAGACAAAATATTTTACATACCCAGATCAAAAAAGTTGTCCTTGGTTATGGGGCATCTATTCTACATACGCCTCACTGAGTCCTCTTGTGCAGTATTTCTGTCAAGTGGACCAGTTATTTATGAAATTCTCTGAAATTCATAAATAAAATGAAATATACTGGCACCTAACCATTTGATGTAAATATTGCTTGAAAAGAACATAAAATAATTTTAAAATCCATAGATATTTTTAGAAAGCTATTCATTTATCAGATTGAATAAACAACATTGATTTATAAATTTCATGGTTAAGCATTCTTTTTCTAAAAGAATACTAATCTGTGAGTTATTCACGTAGTTTTTAAAACCCTGTGATTTTTCATTTTATCTCAAGCTAGACCCATCTCCCACGAATCTCTTTATAGATGCTATATGACAGCTTCAAAGGTGTCATGGCAGCAATTAACGATCTCAGAACTTATAATAATACAACCCTTTCCTAAAACCTTGGATTTGAATGTTAATTAAGCAATTAGAGGCACAGGGGACAACCACCAGATGATGCCTCTTGGTAGAGTTTAGTCAGCAGACAAAAATTGAATTCTATTAAGATTGTGTTCAGAATTAAAAAAAAAAACTCAAGCAGCCTAAAATACAATCCAAAATAACAATCATAAAAGCAATCTGAGAAATAAGAGGCTATTTTATCTTGGGGGGCTTTTTCCTTTTTATGAGAGTGTTGGCAAATTCCATTAATAAAACATGAACAGGAACTCTTCATCCAAGCTTTTCCCTTGTGAATCATTTTTGAACTGCTGATTTGAGCAAATCCTTCAAAACAGAGTACCATATTAAAACCAAATCCATGAGGTACAGATGGAAAGGCAAGCTCTTAGCATATGTTTGGATTTTATGGATGAATGGTTCGTTCTGATGTGCCCTACCTATTAATGAATTTCCCCATCTTCATATAATCCAGATTAGATCAGCAAGTTCAAAGTCCTCTTTTGTTACAGTTGCTCACCCTCGCCTTTATCTACCCCCCTCTCAACACCTACCCTCCAACCCTAACCCGAGGAAGGCCTCTGACACAATGATGTAACTGTGTGGGGCTCCAGATCCCTATTTGCCAAGTCTGTGGATAAAATCTTTGTTTAGAGGGGTGAAATCAGTATGAGAGCTACCCATACAGAACTTAAATACAACCTTGTAAAAGGCACCAACTTTTGAGGTTAGTTAACACTCAATTTTATGATTTTAGAAAGGTAATGACTCTACCCAAGGTTATTTTGGGTGGAGACTGAGAATTGAATTCTTAAATGAAGGTCATTCAGGTTCTCTATGAGTTTTACTCCTCTCTCTCTCTCTCATTTGTTCTGTTTTACTATTTTCCTTTCTCTTTTCTTTTTTTAAATTTTTTTTAGGAAAGTTCAAGTAATAGTCACTGGTTTCATGCAGCTCATTAAGCTAGAGTACTTCTACCATGCTAGACTATTTTTTAGGGATCTAAATCTCCCCTGTTACTTAGCCACTATTAGACTTTTTGCCCTCTAGCTCACTGGAAAAGTCAATGTCTTTCTGAAACAAATATTTGAGCGTTGATCAAGCTCTGCATTTCCACAGATGAGGACCATGAAACTCAATATATGCAAATACGAATAGCAGCAACTGGGGAGAGTGCCTAAGAACTGCCTATTGTGGTGATAAAATCAACTCCATGAGACTAGAACAAGACATAACAGAAATCAATTTGGTAAAATAAAAATGTCACAGTGCATTTCATGTAGTTAGAGTATGTATTGTATTGAGATTTCTTTTTTCATTTATATATCTTAAGTAAACTTAAGATCTTGCCAAAATGGGATCCCAAGTGTGCATTGTTCTATATTGTACATAAGGATGTACAATAGTTCAGTTCAATAAACATTTAAGAAATGCTATGTCCTAGACACTATGCTAGGCAGTAGGCACAGAGAGATAATAAAGCATGATGAGTTTGCTTATTGAGTGGATGAATCAATGGTAGGACACATTGAATCCTATAAGAAAGGATATGGGTTCTTGATGCACCTGAAGTGAAGATAAGGGGAGACAAGAGGATTTCCATCATCATCATCATTATCATCATCATCATCATAGACCACACTCATAGAATACTTATTCTGGCCCAGACCCTAAAAACTTTACATGTACTAAGTCATTTAGGCCTCAAAAAAATCCCATGAGGTTGACTTACTTTCACTTTACAGATAAGAAAAATGAGGCATAAAGAGGTGAAATAATATGTTCCAGGTCACACAGCTAATAGGGTAGAGCAGAGATTGGAGCCCAGCAGTCTAGCTCAAGAGTCAACTTTTCATCACCATGTCATCCTTCTCACCACAAGAGACAGAGAAGAGAAAGTGGTGAGACAGTTTTACAGTGTTTTCTCTCCTCTCCCACCTCCCCAAGGCTGAGGCGGAAACCCCTCCACTTTCGTCTAGAGGAGCTGTGAATGTGAATTTAGCTTTCTTTATTACTAACACTCTCCACCCCACAGGGCCCTAGTACCAGCTCCATCTTATGAATAATGAGGAGGAGGAACTGGAAGTGAGTCCAGGAAGATGTAAATGACTTCCCAAGAAGATGCTAATTTTGTGCTGGTTGGCTTCTATTTGATCTGATTTCTGTATCCTTAGCATGTAACTATATTTTGAAGTTGACAAATTACCTGAAAACTTAAAAAAATAAAAATAAAAAGAATCAGCCATTGTTCATTTTCTTTTCTTCTGTGTTTTGTGTTTTCTTTCCCTTCCTTGGAAACTTGCCTTCAAGATTCTAATGTTTGGAAAAATATTCAGAGAGAATGAAGAACAATAGAGCAAGAAAATGAAGTGTGAGTTTGGGAGAATTGAGTGTTATTGCCTGGGAGTATTCCATTGGGATGGGGCCTGGACTTCTAAATCTAAGACCAATCATGCCTTCTTTTCTCCTCGTATACAGGTTTTCCTGAGTACTTGGCTCAGAAATCAAACAGCTGCTCCATTAATTGCTTTAGACCTCTAGTGTTAGTTGTTAAAAACACCTCCCTGGAAGGAGTACTGCCCTCACTGGTTGGTACTCGGCACTAGAGTAGGCAAGAGGCAATTTCTTGTGTTCTATGTTTTGATGGAAATCAGAAAGCCAGCACCCCAGCCCACACACAGCTAAGCTAAAACAAATCTCTGCTCATGTAGACCTACTTTTCTCTGTCTCTACCAGCACAGTGCTATGTCTGCTGAGGCCTTTTTGACTCCCTTTCCAGAAGCAATCTCTCAATTTCTGAGTCAGTATTAGGGAGATTAGCAGGAGAGGAGAGCGACGAATAATAACTAAATTTGAGCATCTACACTGTGTCAGTGGTGTATTAAGCACTATTCATAAGGTAAATATGATCCACTTTCTTTTTTAAGATGAGAAAAATAAAGCAGGGAACAGTTAAACAGTGTCAGAAGCTGATGGGACTGAGAATTAACCCATCACTAGGATGACCATACATCTTGGTCGATCCAAAGACAGCCCCTGTGACACTCATTGTCTTCATATTATTCTTAATAATCCCCCTCCCCTGCACTCTCAAATGTTAGTTTATATGGTCACCCTGGTGATCATCCTTGTTTGAACTGGAATTCTATGGCCCCAGCAATTCTGCTGGGTTCCAGTGCCTTTTTTGTCTCCCATCTAGAATCTTATTTATTTCCAGCAAGGTAAGAAATCTAGTACAAAAATAGTGTAGGGCCTTGATGTCCCCTTTAGACACTAAGTTGTGTTTTTTCCTAATCCTGGTTTGGGCCAACTTGGAAACCTGAGTTTAGACTAGGTTGTACCTCTTGTCAGTTAGCCTATCAAGTATTTAAACCTTCTATAGGGCTAAGGACCTGCCTTTAAGTAGTTAGAATTCTAGTGGAGCTAATTAATATTCTGACCAAACCCTGGAGGGAGGGACCAAAACTAGCTTCCTATTGCTCCTAAACAATCCAAACATTTCGCATATGCACAAGACAAGGCCCTTGATGCTTTTGGTTACAGTCTGGTTGGTGTCAGTTCCTAGGCTGGGATTAAAAAAAACAAAAACAAAAATAGGGGGAGGGGTAAACCTGAAGCTATAACAGCGCCACTGGTAGAAAAAGACTTTCTATGGGTCAATAGGGAGATGCAGGGTATTGTGGCTACCAAACAGAGATCTTGGGCCACATTAAAACAATCATAATATCTCAGTAAGGAATGCAACAGATCCATTCTATGGTTTGCTGGTCAAAACAATCCTGGGAAACTCTCTTCTCTTAAAGAGAAGAGCTCCTTGGTTGTTAAGATGATCAAGTCCATGACATATGAGGAATGCTTTCGTTAATTCATTCATTCAACAACTATTTATTGAACACCTATTATGTACTAGGCACTGTGCCTGTGTTGGGGATCCCGTGTTCTCTGCCCTATAGAGCATAGAGTCTACTGGGGGACACAGACATTTATCTGACAGTTGCACAGATATAAAATTACTGATAAAAGCAATGAAGATGTACAGTATGCTCTACATAGAGCATAAGTGGGGACTCTGTGGGTAATGTATGACACTGCTTCTCTGAAGAAGGAATAGTTGGACTGAGCTCTGAGGGTGAGTTAACAATTGGTAAAGGTCGAGGGAACATTTGGGGCTGGGAATGGGCATGCACTGAGGTCTTGAATCAGGAAGGAGGAGCCCATTCATGGACTAAAAGAAATGCGGACCCAGACAAGTTCCATATTAATCTAAAGAGCAGATGGAAGTGGTGGGATGAAAGTGAGGTGGATTTGGGGAGTGTGAAAGATTTCCAGATAACCTGTCCTCTGGAAGGGGAACTTGCATGCTACAGTTCCATTGGGTAGAAGCTATAGAAAACTATTGTAGTTTAAAATAAGGAAGAACTTCCTGATTCAGTGTTTTGAAGGCAGTGAGTTTCTGTCTCCAGAGCTGTTTAGGTGTAAGCTAGATTACAATTTGGATAGAATCTTGTAGAGATGTTGAAAGGGTATAGGGCCTGTTGAAAATTTAAGTCCATCTCAGTAAGAAGATTTTGCGAATCACATACTTTCAATTAAAAACAAACAAGCAGGGGCGCCTGGGTGCCTCAGTTGGTTAAGCATCTGCCTTCAGCTCAGGTCACGATCTCAGGGTCCTGGGATCGAGCCCCGCATGGGGCTCCATGCTCAGCGGGGAGTCTGTTTCTCCTCCTTCTGCCTCTGCCCCTTCCCCCATACTTGAGCTCACTCTCTCTCTCTCAAATATATAAATAAAATCTTTAAAACAAACAAACAGGGGCACCTGGGTGGCTCAGTCAGTTGAGCATCTGACTCTTGATTTCAGCTCAGGTCATGATCTCAGGGTCATGAGATGGAGCCCCAGTCAGGCTCCAAGCTAAGTGTGAAGGCTGCTTGGGATTCTCTCTCTTCCTCTCCCTCTGCCCACCACTCTCAAACAAGACAAAACAGATCTGCCCACCCCTCTCAAACAAGACAAAACAGAACAAAACAAAATAAAACAAAACAAACAACAGCAAAGCAAAGTAGCCCTGCACAGGGCAAACTTCTGATGAAAGGATGCTATTACAAATGCCCCGAGGACAAAGCAAAGTCTTGGAGATTTCTTTCAGATAACATAATAGCAAGATTTTCAGAAATCTCAGTCCTGACTAAAGTTGTAGTGTCCTGGAAGTACAACATTTACATTTTTAAAAAGCTGCTTTTTATCTTGCTATCCCATTCCTCGACACCCCCACCCACCCCCAGAGATGTCAAAATGTTGAAAATGCTGACTCACTATTGCTGATCGTGACTAGTGTCAATAACCTGCATGCAGCTGAAGTGTGATGAGAAAACAAAAGTATGAGCAGATAGTGCCAATTTTTCCCAACAAAATTGTAAACTTTGATTCAACTGTTGAATAAAAACTATAAATGGACAAAGGTGCTTTTAAGGCATCTCTCTTCTTCTTTTTTTTTTTTTTAAGATTTTATTTATTTATTTGACAGAGAGAGAGATAGCGAGAGCAGGAACACAAGCAGGGGGAGTGGGAGAGGGAGAAGCAGGCTTCCCGCCGAGCAGGGAGCCCGATGTGGGACTCGATCCCAGGACCCTGGGATCATGACCTGAGCCGAAGGCAGACGCTTAACGACTGAGCCACTCAGGCGCCCTAAGGCATCTCTCTTCTGATAAACCTATTCTTTTCTTCTAATTCCTTTTGGTTTTGTATTTTTGAATGAGCTGGAATTTCTAGATTTTCTTTGTGCAGAGCATACTGTACGCAGTCGCACTTGCTAGATCGCCCACGCAGTCATCTTTGTAGAAGAGAGTTCTTTCTCTTGCAAAACAACAGGAAAAAACAAAGAAGTAATATTCTTTATAATAAGGCACATCTGTTTTTATCATAAAGTAGAATTGATATGAAATATCTTAATCAGTGATTATGGACAATTATGAAGAACCTTTTTTTTATGAATACATGCTTTGGTTAACTCCATGCAAAAGCCCTGTGTACCTTTTATAGACCCCATAAAAATTTCTTCCAGCCAGACATTGAGTTTTATAGGAACATAACACTTTCTAGTTGCCTCCCAGCCACACGCACCTGAAACACACACACACACACACACACAAAATAGGCTAAGGATGTATCTAGTTTATAATGTTCTTTTTCATTGATAACCCCATCACCTCAAAATGACTGTGGGATGTTTTTTTCCCTGACTCTCACACCACAGAAAGCATAGGTCCAGATTATATTGAGAGACAAAGAAAGTGCCATCATCCCTTTTAATGCCAATATTTTCCATCTACACATTTTTCTATGTTTCTTTTACTAGGAGAACTTCAAATGTTCAGATACCTTGGAATTCTCTAAGCCTTCTTGGTAAATGTGCTCTAAAGCCCCTAAGAGGGCCTTCCGGTGACTTGAATCTTTTCTATAAGCCATCATTTGCTTTAAGTTCCAGATAAAAAGAACTTTCCTTTAATTAGAAAAATCTTTTTAAAGCCTGCCTATTTTATTTCCAGCTCTGTGGTAGGTACTGAAGATATAATGAGGAACATAATTTTGTTGTTTTGAGGTGGCTTACAGTAAGGAGAACCTGGCAAACAAACAATTAATGATACACAGAGATAAATGCTAATAGAAGTATGAACATTTTGCGTGCCAGGATTCTTATTCCTTTTTGAGTCATGGACCCTTCTGAGAACATAATGGTCTGTTATCTGTTGTTATATAATAAATATTTGCCTGAATACTTAGCAGGTTAAAACATTATCTTATGCAATTACTAAAGGTCAGGAATTTGGAAGTAGCTTAGCTGGATGGTTCTGGTTTAAGGGTATCTCATGACATTGTAGTCAAGCTTTCTGTTGGAGTTGCTGTCAGCTGAAAGTCTGACTGGGGCTGGAGGATCTGCTTTCAATATGGCTCATTTTACATGACCATTGGAAGAAAGCCTCAAGGAGTTACCTATAGCCCGTGTCAGAAAAACTCTATTCCCAGCCACATGAGCCTTTCTATAGGCTTGTGCATGACATGGCACTTGGTTCTCCTTGGAACAAGGGATCCATGAAAGATACAGAAAAGAAAGCCATGATGCTTATTGTAACCTAGCATCAGAAGTGACATACCATCAGTTATGCAGTATTCTATTGGTCTGTAGACTGATCTTAGTAAAATTTGGAAGAAAATTACAAAAGGGCATGAGTATCAGGAGACAAGGAACATTGGGACCATCTTTAGAGCTGACTACCACATCTCTGTGGACTTCTTCCCAGAAAATACACCATAAACCCCAGGCTAAGAAATGCTATACTAATAGAGGACCAAATATATAAATGTGCCTAGAGATGCCAGAAAGCTTTTGTAAAAGGTGTGAGCTTAATCACAGCCTTACAGAGTGATAATTTCGTCAGTGGGTAAGATAGAGAGGCAGATGGGTATTCCAAGCAGATTAAGCAGGAAAAGCACACATACATGACAAAAGTCACCTTATATTTGGGAAACTACAAGAGACCCAGTATGCTGAAGCATTGGAAAATTGAGAGGCATAAGCCTGGGTCAGGTCACAGAAGACTTTAAAAGCCATTCCAGTGAGGATGACTTTTATTGTTCGCTATGGAGAACCTGTAGGGACTTGTAAGAACCATGTAAGGACTTGATTTACAAAACCCAATTTGTACAAACCCAATCTGTACAATCTTGACAGAACCCAAGATTGTTCTGTCCATTAACTATAAGTTATGTGGAAAGCAGAGAGCTCAGTTGGGAAGCTATTACACCGGTATGGAGACAAAATACAACGATGACATAAGCGGGGGCATGAACACTGGGAATGGAATGGAGAGTTCAATTCCAAGGGTTTTCTAGGAGGTAAAATGTATGGGAATGGGCAATCAATTGATGTGGGAGATGAAAGAAAATAAGGCATGAATGAAGCTTATGAGCTTTTGCTCCGGACAACTGTCAGAAGAGGCTCTATCTGGGGAGTTGATAAAAGCATAAATACGAGTTTGGGACATCTGATAAGTATTTTCCAATGCATATGTACTGGAAAACCACATATGTGAAAACTTCAAAAAATAAGTTTCCATGAATAAGTAGGTTTAGAAAATACTGTGAATCATGGGCGCCTGGGTGGCTCAGTTGGTTGGGCGACTGCCTTCGGCTCAGGTCATGATCCTGGAGTCCCGGGATCGAGTCCCATATCGGGCTCCCTGCTCGGCGGGGAGTCTGCTTCGCCCTCTGACCCTCCTCCCTCTCATGCTCTCTGTCTCTCATTCTCTCTCTCAAATAAATAAATAAAATCTTTAAAAAAAAGAAAAAGAAAATACTGTGAATCTTATGCCATTGGAGATTTACAATGCACATCAATGTATTAAGGATCAAAGTTTTTTGTTGTTTTTTTTTCCAACAAAGAGACCCATATATTTTCAAGGTAATGTTTCCCCAAAATATTTAACAATAGAATCTTTTGCTCAACCTCTATTAGCATACTGCAAAACTGCATACTGCCTTCTGTGTAACAATTGACACTTCATAACAATTTACAGTTTGCTCAACTCATCAGTAAATGTCCAACAAGTTGTCCAATATGATGTCACAACAATGTAGTTACCAAGTTTTTGAGCCTCACATTAGTCATAGTAAAGTTTTTAGGAACCAATATTTATTTGAATTTATAAAGAAAATCAAATTGAGTTTTAGGCTTTTAGCTATTTCAGTATGTGTAGTTCCCTCTATCAGAACTAATACACAATAAGGTTTTTAAAAACTATGCCCCCCCCCAAAAAATTTGTACCTTGGGGAATAAAAATGTTTCCTAGGTGAAAAATTTACCAACTTTTTAGTATGATACAATAGTTACCTGTTGCAATATAATGAATGTTTGCCTCTCTCCCAAAGCACTGCCGCATGTTGAGGTTTTGAAATGAAAAAGACATCAGGGCCCGGATGATAAGTGGTGTGTCAGCCAATGTTTCTTAAGTGAATGCTGCTTATGAGAACCTGACAATAGGCCGACATCACATGATCTTCACTGGGTTCTGAATCCCCATTTGTAAAGTGAGGAGAATGTTTAGCAAAGCTCACTGCAAGGCTGGAAACTCACAATGGTTCCTGAAGCTGAACAGAAGGTGTTTCTGCACTTATAAATTAATGCAGACACTGAAAACTACCCAAGGGAAAATAATTTGCTTCCAACCTACAGTGTTTTTTAAGCTTCAAATTTCCGATTATAACCCCCAAAAGCCCAGCATTTTACCTGGAGAAAGAGTAGTAGAGCATTTGAGAGGAAGGTTTAAGCTGGGCGAATCTTAATTCTGCTCTTTTTATTGCTATGCAACTGAGCAAATTACGTAAACTGGGTTTGCTTGTTTGCTCAACCATAAAATGGAGGTAATAATACTTAGATCTAGGGTTTTGTGAAAATTAAAAGAATAACTCAAAGAACCCTCAATTAAGATGAGCTATTATTATTATCAGCAAAAAGGCAACTTCCACATATAATCTGGATCACCTTAATATAGAAAAAAAATTGTATAGATCTCACAGTGGGAAACAAATAATGACAATATCTTAGATTTGAATAATGTTTCAGAGGATATGAGTGATTCCACATCTCTCAGCCCATTTGATAATAAAGCACACTTCTCCACAGAATCGTGTTAGCAGATCTGTGTCCAGCCGCTGGTGGGAAACGTATAAGCATAGTGAGCCAGGGAAACACAGGACCGACAGCCATTAGTGAGAAATAACAGATGGTGTCTCATTTTTTGCTATAGGCAAAGATCCAAATGACATGACTAAATAGAAAGACAGCCCCATAGGACTGCATTTGGGCCCCTACTGAGCACGGAGCCTGAAAGGCAGGGACATTTTTAATAACCTTTCTTTGACAAGCTTAAAGCCATTTAATGTCTAAACCTGTCATACATATCCAGCCAGGAGAATAGACCTCCAGAGAAAACCCCAGAGCACACAGTCTTACCTCCCTGTGAAAAAATAAAAAATGCATGCACACATTACAAAAAAAATTATATGGCAAGGGCACAAAATGTTAATTTCCCTTTAAATAAAAATAATCATTGCCCTTCTCATGGCAACCTTCTAGACCTGCATCCCATTATGCATTGGATGAAAAGTTGAGTTTCTATCTAATCATCATTTAAATAAAACAATAGAGGGCTCATGGCTACTTTAGCTGAAATTTTAGTTCAGTCTAATTAGAAAGAAATGCATTATAAATTATTATGTGTTGAAAGTATGCACCAAAAAAAGAAAGAAAATGAACTCATAATTCTTTATATATTGGATTTCACTTTTTCATCAATCCAAATGAAACAACAAGTAATTGCTTCTTTTTTAACAGCTTCTGAAGTAAATGGGGAAAAAATCAGTAATCACCATGATTAAAAACTTTGTTATTTTGTCTATTTTTATAATATTCAGCAGTGGTGCACCAGTGATTCTGCAAAAACATTAACTACAGCAAATCTATCTAATAAATTGTATTTGTTTTGCATCACGTCAGCTAGTAGGAGCATTCGTGTAGACATGAATTTGATTTTCCCTGGAGTCCATGGCTTTATTTTGCCCCAGCTGTTTCATTTTCTTCTCATCACCAAGATCATTTTATTATCATAACTTTCCATGCCTTATTCTCCTATAGTTTTATGTGAATACAAGCATATAAAAGTTACCTCCATGCCGAATAGTGGGTTGAAATTTACATTTAAATGCTGCCTTAAAAGTACTTTTGTCAGGAGGAGGAAGGCTGATAGAAAAAAAAAATAGCTAGAAAAAATATCATCTTATCATTGCTTAACTATATTATCACTTACTTACAAGGGCTGCAATGGGAAATAAATCACCTTAGTAAAAAAAGGAATAATAATGTCTATTTGTTCTACAGATTAACGAATTAAACTCAAATAAAAGAGGCTCACTCATTGCGGTTGGTAGACAGACCTGGCATAACTATCCATATCTTCCTTATAAATCTCTCATGCCCAACACATTATTTCAAACTTGAAATGTGTGCTTATTTGTAAATTCAATAACACAGTAAATTCCATGAAAGAGGCACTTTTTCTTGTTTGCCACTGTGTTTCCATGCCACACATGCATGGTAGGTTTTTAATGACTATTTGTTGAATATGTAATGTAATTAGCAGCACAAATGGATAGGACTACAAAAGCCCCGTGAAACAGAAGCAAGCTGGAACACATTTTATCCTGGCCATATCAGAAGAAGTTTGCAGTTGAAAAATGTGGGTCCCAATGATGGAAAGGAAACATGTTCAAGCTCATTCCTTCATCAGGGCAATTTCCTAAAACCCTAGCCTTTGCCTTCCCTCCTCCCATTCCCCCTTTTCAAAAGACATCTAGGGTCTCTCTTCCACAGTTCTGCATAACCCAGCATATCCATGGTTATCTTGATACTTGACCTCATGGTGTCCACTCGTCTCACTTTGATGAACCAGATACTCATTGTGTTCCTATCACTTCTTTCTGCTGATGCTTACATTGCTGCTTCTTAGAGGCCACATAGTAAATCCTCAGAAAATGAGTACAGACCCACGTCCCCAGCTTATGATGCTTTGAATTACAAGTTTTCAACTTTGTGATGATGCAAAAGCCAAATGCATCCAGTAGGAACCGTTCTTTGAATGTTGAATGTTGATCTTACCCTGGGCTGGCGGTATGTGGTAGGATGCACTCTGTGATGCTGGGCAGGGCAGCGAGCACAGCTCCCAGTCAGCCACAGTCATAGGGACCAACATTGACACATTTAGAATCAGTCTGCACCCGTACATCCAATCTGTCTTTCACTTTCGGCACAGTATTCAATGAATTACATGAGATACTCAGCACTCTGTTATAAAATAGGCTTTGTGTTAGAAGATTTTGCCCAAATGTGGGCTAACGTAAGTGTTCTGAGCACCCTTAGGGAAGGCGAGGCTAAGCTCTGATGTTCCTAGGTTAGGTGTGTTAAGTGCATTTTCAACTTGCAATATTCTCAGCTAATGATGGATTTACCTGGACGTAACCCCATCGTAAGCTGAGGAAGATCTGTAGTGAGCAAATGGGTGTACTGCTTTTATAGTCAGAAATACGAATGTTTAAAAAAAAAATTCATTCATGTTGTGACTCTTGAAAAAGCAATTGTTAAAGAGCTTGCAGCCAATCTGGGCTATGTATACCTGGTTCATTTTTCTGTACATAAAAATAAATATCCTAACATTAATTTAAAGCCTGTTGTTCCAGGAAGATACAATGGCACATCCCATTTCAAGGGGTTTGGAAACATACATGCCCTCTCAGTGCTAAAATTGGGGGTGTGGGGTAGGGGCATCTGGGTGGCCCAGTTGGTTAAGGTGGCTGACTCTTGATTTCGGCTCAGGTCACGATCTTGGGGTGGTGAGATTGAGCCCCGAGTGGGGGCTCCCCTCTGGGTGTGGAGCCCCTCTCCCTCTGCCCCCCATCCCTCTCTAAAAAAAATAAAACATTAAAAAAAAATAACCTGGAGTGTAGTCTCCTCGATATCAACTTTCAGTGTGAACTGCTCAGCATTGAGTTAGGATTACTTTACTTAAAATAACGTAAATAAATGTTCTCTCCTTGTTCCTTTTCTAATGTTCAAAATCCTAGTTTTTCTCTAGGCTACCTTTAATTCTTTATATAAAAATATTCTTCCCCTTATGGGCCCTATAGCATTTAAATATATTGCTGGGGCACCTTGGTGGCTCAGTCCATTAAGCGGATGCCTTCGGCTCAGGTCATGATCCCAGGGTCCTGGGATCGAGCCCCGCATCGGGCTCCCTGCTCTGCGGGGAGCCTGCTTCTCCCTCTGCCTGCTGCTCTCCCTGCTTGTGCGTGTTCTCTTTCTCTGTCAAATAAATAAATAAAATCTTTAATAAATAAATAAGTAAATTGCTAACCATGGTCTAACCTGAATTACAGTAATGCTTTCTCTCGCACTGGATTTTAGGTTCCCCGAGGGCAGACTAAGGCCTATGTGTATTCATCTTTGTATCTCTTGGTTTAGCACAGTGGCCAGTCAAGAGTGTTTAATAAAGGTGGGTTTACTGAGAGTCAACCAAAAAGCAGTCCATAATTTTTCCTAGTCTGTGGAGGGACTCAAGGACTAGCAGGTGAACAACAAGCTCCTCCAGTGTTTGCTTAAAATACATCAGGCTTATAGGTCAATTTTCCATATTCACAATTTCTCCAATGAATATAATAACATCACTATGACTGATAAAACATTATTGGCTTGCACACATATATCAAATCATCACAGTGCACACTTTAAATATCTTCCAATTTTATTTGTCAATTATGTGTCAATGAAGCTAGAAAAAATTTTTAATAAAAGAATGCTTGTTTTAAAAAGAAAAAAAATGACTTTATTCATGAAAGATAGTATTTATCATCTGACTCTTGCCTAATGCTACTCTGGAGAAGTGCCCAAATCCATCTTATAAACCTGGATTAAGGCTTAAGTGATATCTGAATATAATAATGCAAAAAATTACTTGTAATAAAACCTCGCATATATTTGTGTTTTCTTATAATTACAAAGCTAATTCATGTCTATTCATCAGCATAACCCTTTAAACGTCTTTTATTTAATTAAGTAAATATTTGAGGCTTCACTGTTCCAGGTATTGTACTAAGTGCTGTAGATACAAGGATTATCAGAAAGAAAATTATCTGTCCTCACAGAGTTTATGACTCATTGGGGGAAGCAGAGGGGGTGTGGGTTAGTTAACACATATTTATGAAACAGCAAATTAAGTGCTATAATTTTGTAATTACACAATGCTAAAGGAGTATATTTAAGAGTCTTTAATCCAAAAAACAAGAATATCTATCTATCCTCATTTTCTAATGAAAAAAATTCTTGTGGTTATTTTCTCTTACCAGTTAATTTGGCTGATCTCATTTTTAAATTGTTCTGGCATTATAGATACCTTCCCTTTTGTCCTGTAGGATCTTTTAAATTGGAGTACTCAAGCTTGTATTAATGATTAAATATAATAACATGTATAAAGCACTTAGTAGAGTACCTGGAACAGAGTAAATGTTGTTCTTACTGGCTTTCAATGTGCCACGCATTCTCCTAGGTACGGTAATAAAGGACAATTTGTTTAGTCCTTATAACTGCCCGGTAAGGTGAATATTATCATTAGCATTCCCATTTTAAGGATTAGAACACTAAGGCTCAGAGTTCAAATAACTGGTCTCAGATGACCAAGAGACTAGCTGTAGTGCTCTCAAGATCTGAACCTTGGTCAGCCTGAATATCGGGTACATGTCTGCTTTTCCTGTTGCACTGTGCTACCCTCGCTCTCCCCTTAGAGGCCCAGATATTCCTAGTATTCACCTGTATTTCTGTCTGGATGTTTCAAGGGCCTGTGGACTTGATCATTATATTTACCACACTTTCCTTGGCTACATATCTCCCTTCATACCTCCAACCTTGCTTGTACCCTCTCTAGCTCCATCACATTTCTTCCATCAGCCCTAGTACATCTCAATCTTTCTTTTTATTGCTTGTAACTGGTACCTATCCCTCTTTGATGTTTACTTTGTAACCCTTTTCCCCCTGACTGATGTTAGGATGCAAAGTTTGGTGATCAGAGTACTGTAGGAACCTAGAAGAAAAGCACAAGTGTTAATACAGCACTTTTTGGATTCAGATCAATATAGATTCAAATCTCAGTTCTAGTGCCTTGTAGATCTTCCTGAAATTCTCCTGCTTTGGGCTCTTTACCTGCAAAATGAGGATAATGTAATTATTGTGAGAATTAAATTAGATAATGTTTCTAAATGCTTGGCATATGACTGGTACATAGTTAAGGGCTCAATAAATGGTACACCTCGTAAATATCATTAATCAGGTATTTTTAATGAAATAGAATAATCAGCTTCTTAATAGTGAAAAAGTATTCAATGAAAATAATATTATTATCTCACTGTTACCACAATATGGATAAAATAATGACAAGGTTAGCTGAGTATATAAATAAGACCCATGCAACCAATTACAGATCTCTTACACTACATTTTTATAACTCTGAATCTTGGGGACACTAGTAGTCAGCAATAGAAAACAAGCCACTTTTCAAAGTTGTGGAAAGGTTAGAAAATAGGGTAGCTAGCCTCTTACACCTCTAGTGATCCTTCCTTCCTCATGTTCATGCCCTTTTGTAGTTCTCTTCTGGGTAAATCGGGGCTGGGATGTGTGATGGATAGAATACAACAAATGTCATGGCAAGCGACTTTCAAGGCTAGGTCATAAAAACAATAGCTTCTGCCTTGGTCTGTTGGAATCTCACTTTGCTGCCATGTTATGAGGACATTGAGCAGTCCTGGGGAGATATCTGCAAAGGATACAAAGTGAGACCTCCAGCCAACAGCCAGCACTAACTTGCCAGGCATTAAATAATCCACCTCGTAAATGGATCCCCCAACTACCAAATCTTCAGATTCTGCAGCCCCAACTGACATCTGACTATAATCTCATGACAGACCCTTAGCCAAAACTGATCAACTGAGCTGTTCCCAAATCTCTCACCCACAGAAACTGCAAGATCAGTAAATGATTATTATTGCTTTAAGGTACTTAGTGGGTTGTTGTGTTATTCCATCACAGATAACCAATACAGACAAGGGGGACTTAACCCAGCCACAGTCTCTTATCTCAGTCTTCGTGTTCCTTATTACTTTCTGCTGGAAGAAGCTCCATTTCTTGAAGGATCTTTGACCTTTTAGACTTACCTCATGTTAGAGTCTCTCTCTCTGAAAGTAGAATATTTCCAATTAATATCATCACCAGCTGTCTGCTGGATCTTGCTGCTAATACTTCTAAGTCACTATGATTTTTACCTCTGTTCTGTGTTTTTAGACTTATTTAGGTGAATTAAACTTTTAACATCATACTCTACCCATATCGTTTTCACTACATAGCCTTTCTTGGGCCATATTTGCATGGAACATATATCCCCCCAGCCATCATTTTGCTCAGAGTGGCTCGTATGAACACACATTAAAGTAGATGAAGAGGGGGGTATATATTACTCCAGGGCTTTAATGTATTTGATTTGTGGTTATTCTTCCATTCCGTAGGGTCGTGAGTTCTCCAGCATGGGCCAGGCAGAACTCTGTGCTTATTTATTGGTCTCAATTATTTCCTGTTGGTTTTGGATCATATCAACAATCTTCTTAGATTGTACAGAAATTTTCCACATACTCCTTATATGTCTAGGATGTTCAAAGGCGGAAGGTTCCTGGAAAGGTCAATTAAGAATGCCTTAGGAGTTCTTAAATCACTAAATTTTAGCTGATTGGTCATAAATAGTATGGTACAGGAAAAAAAAAAAAACCCACAGGAGACATCTGATCAGAGTCCTGTGTGACCCTACCCAGGTTGTTTACCCTCTCTCACCTTCAAATCCTCATCAGTAAAATAATACCTACCGTTCAAATTTGTAATGAGGACAGGATTTAAAGTTGGTCCCAGATACTCTACAAGTGGCAACAATTATTAAAGGGGTTCTTCCCATGACTCAGAGAAGCGCACATTTCCCCCTAGTTGTCCCTTCACATGCAAGTGTTTTACCTTTTATTCTTTTTAGAGTGATCAAAGTCTTTTAGAAAATATGAGGGTTTGATTGTTTCAATTACAAAGTTGGGAATCCCAGGTAAGCCACCTGTAGTGGTCCTAATTTGAGGTCTGTATAAATTACTAGAGGTTATTTGCAGGTTATCAGACACCTCAAAAGGTCCGCCAAACTTTAGAATATATCTATCAGCTAAATGTTCTGCATTTCTCAGTAGAGCTTTCTGGTTAAGAGCATGTGTTTTGAAATTTGACTTGCTAGCTTCAAATTCCAGTTTGGCCACCTACAGACTTCAAGATAAGAGGCTTACCCTCTCTGAAACTCAACTAAACGTGTGTGTGTGTGTAACAAAGATAATACTACTACCTGCCTCACAGTTTTTAAAGGCATTAAATATGGTAAGACATATTGAATACTTAGCACATTTTCTGGCCCAAAGAAAAACTCAGTAAAATCCCAAGAGATGTGTTGCTGTGAGGGCAATAGACTATTACGTCACCTTAAAAATTTACCTGGCTCACTTTTGCATGAGTGAAAAACCTAAGTTCTCCTATTCCCCCTTCCCATGAGATGAATCCTTCCCAAGTAGATTCCTCTACCACATAGGGGTTTGAATTGTATTTATGGTGCAATTTAAGAAATGATATTGAGTCTATTTATAGCCCATATTGAAGTGTACCTCAGAGCAAAGCAATATGTCTCCACTCCATCAGACTACTCTTCTCAAAGAAGTTAAGACTCCAGTTTCTTCAATGTTTCTTCCCTATTGAAAATCTGTTCTTGTCAAATGTCTTACAATGATATATTTCTTCACTTTTGATGACATTGTGCTCTGGAAGTTTGTTCCAGATGGTCTCTGAAGTTGATTTATTACAGTTTATAGATCAGCAAATATATTTCAAGGCATTTCCATTCATAGCTCCTGTGTTAAATGAATGAGACCTGGGTTGAGTCCCTGGGTATTTTCTTCACCATCAGCCTTCATTGCCAGGCCAGATTTCATCAGAGAAATCCTGGTATGCTCAATCAATGCAGCACAAAGCTTCCAAGGTCAGTTATTGTCCTGTGTGGAATGCTGTTTTTCACATTCACAAATTCTCTTTTGTGCAAAACCATAAGGAAACTGGTGTCCTCAAATCCAAGGCAAATTAACAACTGGCTGTGGCTATCACGAATGAACATGTGATTATTTGCTTATCTCCAACTGGATAAGCAGAACTTTGGCAAACCAGTGAGAGTTGAGATAATAGGAAACAAATGTTTTCATCTGTTCATTCCATAATTTATGACTAGACCTAATATTTGAGACCAGAAGGAATAAGAAGAGATGGGAAGAGAGGCACCACTTTAATCAGATAAGTCTCTTAAATGTTTCTATTTATAAACTTCTTTTATTACCTTAGAAAAATTAAAACAAAACAAAACACCATAACCCCACAAAATCCACATAATTTCTATTGATATTTTTAGAAGCAAAACTAATATGTATTAGCCATATGTACACAGCTTAGAATTTCTGAGTGTATACACACACACATATATACTCCTATGTATATATGTATGTATATAGACATACTTTTAGGTTAGATATAATTATATCTATCTATATAGATAGATATTCTAAGAGCATCTTACGCTCTTAGGTGCAGATATTTTATTTTATATACCTGAGGTCAAACCTCAAATGACTACAGAGGACTCGTAGGTAATATAATTGATTGACTCAGGATAGGTAGAAGATAAACCAAACAAATTTGTAGGGAGAGGTATTTTACAAGTCACCAATTTGTACCAACAAATTTTAAACTGCTGAGATTAGCCCAAGATTCAAATATTTAGTCTGTCATTCACAGGTCTTCTAATTCATCATAAAGATTTTGGTTAGTATATTTTTACAAGGGAGGATAATTTAGGAGCAACTTTTTCTGGGTACAAGGAATTACAAAACCTATGTTTTTAGTAGCTAATGTAAGAGATAGTTTATTCTGCTTCAGGTACTGTGCTAACAGTTTTTAACTTAATCTTTACAGTACCTTATGAAGTAGATACTATAATTTTTCTCATTTTACAATTGAGGAAACTCAGAGTTAAGCAATGTGTTCAAAATCTGATTATCAAGTCCGGGGTTTGAAGCCAGGTTGATCCAACGATAAAATCTAAGCTCTCAAAAAATTGCTGTAAGAGGGGCACCTGGGTGGCTCAGTCGTTAAGCATCTGCCTTCGGCTCAGGTCATGATCCCAGGGTCCTGGGATCGAGCCCCGCATCGGGCTCCCTGCTCCGCAGGAAGCCTGCTTCTCCCTCTACCACTCCCCATGCTTGTGTTCCTGCTCTGTGTGTGTCTCTCTCTGTCAAATAAATAAATAAAATCTTTTAAAAAAATTGCTATAAGAAACTTTCTAAGACCTAATAGATAGATAACTGTCTCACTTTCCTACACTGAGCCTGCATAGGCTATATATAACTTTTAGATTGAGTACTCAGATAGACACTTCATATTCTCCCAAGTCTCATGATATGATGGGAATGATGGTCTGTTTCACAAACGAATTTTTTTTTTAAGATTTTATTTATTTATTTGAGAGACAGAGATGCAAGCGAGAGAGTACAAGCAGGGGGAGCAGCAAAGGGAGAGGGAGAAGCGGAATTCCCACTGAGCAGGGAGCCTGATGCGGGGCTCGATCCCAGGACCCTGGAATCATGACCTGAGCCAAAGGCAGACGTTTAACCGACTGAGCCACCCAGGTGCCCCTCACAAATGAATTTTAAAGATGGTTACAGATTATATTAAATGTTTTCATGATATGAATGACTTTGAATAAATGTTAAGAATACTTTTTTCTTTCAAATTGAATCCAGATCGTTAAAATAATTTGGTTTTTCAAAAAATAGTCAATAGTTTAGACTACAAAGTAACAGCATTTTGATTGATCAGATTTTTCTTCTACTTTCTATTTTTCTAAGAAATTAGGTATTCAACCTGTCAGTTGCCCTTTTTCTGAGGTATCATTAAAAAATACTTGCATGGAGCTGGTGCAGCCACTCTGGAAAACTGTATGGAGGTTCCTCAAAAAGTTGAAAATAGAGCTACCATACGATCCAGCAATTGCACTACTGGGTATTTACCCCAAAGATACAAAATTAGGGATCCGAAAGGGTACATGCACCCCGATGTTTATAGCAGCAATGTCCACAATAGCCAAACTGTGGAAAGAGCCAAGATGTCCATCGACAGATGAATGGATAAAGAAGATGTGGTATATATATACAATGGAATATTATGCAGCCATCAAAAGGAATGAGATCTTGCCATTTGCAATGACGTGGATGGAACTGGAGAGTATTATGTTGAGTGAAATAAGTCAAACAGAGAAAGACATGTATCATATGATCTCACTGATATGAGGAATTCTTAATTGCAGGAAATAAACTGAGGGTTGCTGGAGTGGGGGGTGGGGTGGGAGGGATGGGGTGACTGGGTGATAGACACTGGGGAGGGTATGTGCTCTGGTGAGCGCTGTGAATTGTACAAGACTGTTGAATCTCAGATCTGTGCCTCTGAAACAAATAATGTAATATATGTTAAGAAAAAAAAGAAGGAGGTAGCGGGAGGGGAAGAATGAAGCGGGGGAAATCGGAGGGGTAGATGAACCATGAGAGACGATGGACTCTGAAAAACAAACAGGGTTCTAGAGGGGAGGGGGTTGGGAGGATGGGTTAGCCTGGTGGTGGGTGTTGAGGAGGGCACATTCTGCATGGAGCACTGGGTGTTATGCACAAACAATGAATCATGGAACACTTCATCTAAAACTAATGATGTAATGTATGGGGATTAACATAAGAATATTAATTAATTAATTAATTAATTAATTTTAAAAAATACTTGCATGGAAGTCTCCAAATCATTTTCTTTGGCATTTAAGGTACTTCAAATGGGAGTTGATGTTCAAAGGGATGACCTTCAGCACTATAAAATCGCCATCATCAAAGATTCGATAATATGCCCACATTTACTAATGCAACCCTTGATCAAAAAAGAAAATCTACCCAATGAAAACACCTCATAACCTGGAAAGCATAACTATTCTCTTGGAAATTTAATAAAGGGATGAGTAATAAAGACAAATTCTGGAGATGGATACACAGAGAAAGCCATGGATGTGGAACACAAACTCAACAATGGAGAATCAATCCAAGGTAAAATGGAATGTTCATTGCTTTGGCCAGAAACATCATGCAGGAAAAATAATCACTGTTATGAGAAAAGTAGAACCCTGGGAGAGAATTTTCCAAATCTTATGCCAAGGTCTATAATGTTACTATTATTTTCTGTATAAATATATGTTCTGTAAAATGGACCTAGAGTGATTTGATATGAAGACCTGATTCATTAGCAATATCCAATAAATCACAGCTGTGACACAAACCCTCCCAGAGCATCTAATCATGAGGTATATTTTATTTGCAACTTTGGCTCTAACGAGAAGTGTCAAGTTATTAGTTTTGAGATTTTATAGACTGGTTTTTAGCAGATCCAATATAGCCAGGGGATATAAGTTGGTATTGGAACACCCTTATGGAATTTTCCACTGAAGCCTGAGGATAATACCAGAAACTACATAGTATAGTTCATGCATATGAAGGTGTATGTATAAAGCTTTCACGAAGAAAGTGAGAGCACCTGGCTAAGGATTCATTTATTCACTCATTCGAGGGATATTTATTGAGTGACTACTGTATGCCAGACTTTGTTCTAGGCCCCAGAGAAACAAATGGGGAACAAGAAAAACAAGGCATCTGTACTTCTAGAGATAATATTCTACTGGAAGGAGTTGGGTAATATACAACTAAGCAATAAATGAATAAGATAACTGCTGACAGTGCTAAGATATATGAAGAAATAGGGGCACCTGAGTGGCTCAGTTGGTTAAGCAACTGCCTTCGGCTCAGGTCATGATCCTGGAGTCCCTGGATTGAGTCCCGCATCGGGCTCCCTGCTCAGCGGGGAGTCTGCTTCTCCCTCTGACCCTCTTCCCTCTCATGCTCTTTCTCTATCATTCTCTCTCTCTCAATAAATAAATAAAAATTTTAAAGAGAAAAGAAAAGAAAAACAGAACACAATGATGCAATAGAACATAACTGGTCTATGTATGAGTAACTTATTTCTGGAAGCGCTCAT
Organism: Mirounga leonina; assembly: GCF_011800145.1. Taxonomy (NCBI): domain Eukaryota; kingdom Metazoa; phylum Chordata; class Mammalia; order Carnivora; family Phocidae; genus Mirounga; species Mirounga leonina. Next base: position 3,509,574 of record NW_023270418.1, read on the forward strand.
GAAGTGAAGGATGTACTAAGATCTAAATGTCGATTTATGCCAGAAGCTGGGGGCATAAATTATGCATATTTCCTTTTGATTAACCTCTGGTTTTAGGTTAGCCTTTTTTTTTTTTTAAGATTTTATTTATTTATTTGACAGAGACAGAGATAGCGAGAGCAGGAACACAAGCCCCGGGAGTGGGAGAGGGAGAGCAGGCTTCCCGCCAAGGAGGGAACCCGATGTGGGACTCGATCCCAGGACCCTGGGATCATGACCTGAGCCGAAGGCAGACTCTTAACGACTGAGCCACCCAGGCGCCCCTTATGTTAGCCTTTTACCATTTTATTTTTCATATAACTGTGTATGACTCTCTAGGTTGTGAAACCTCACTATGCCTGGATCTGGTCGTCCTTTCTAAGTCCTTGCCTTAATAGTTAGGTGCACCCTCATAGCTAGCAAGCCGCCTCAAGGAATCAAGCAAGGGCTCCGAGAGTCTTCAGGGCTGTATACATCTTAAAGTGTGACTACCTGACTGTGTAAGTTGATAAAGCTTCAGCTATATCCTTTTGAGAGTATGATACTTTTGCCTTACCATCATGCTAAGCTTATAGTGAATATAAAATTGTAGAAAATAGTAAGGCATGGTTTCTCTAAAAAGTTGCGGAATGACAGATTAGCTTACACAGCTAGAAGAGCACTTCTGCTTTTCACATAGTGGAACATGGATGTCATTTTGCCCAAGGGGAACTAAATGGATTGTAAATCCTTTGTTTTACTTCCTTAGAAATCTGTGTAGGGTACAGAGAATTTTTAATCAATGGTGAAATCAAAGCTTAATGGGAAAAAATGAAGACATGAATGGACTTATTAAAGGATTCAGTTTAGGTATTCACAGCTATACTATATATTTCAGAATTGTGGAGTAAGGGTGGTTAGGAAGGGTGTTATCTGAGAAAATAGATTCATGGCTCAGATTTGCATCTTAAAATATGATCCTCGGTTATCCAGCATTGCCAGTCACTAAGATAGTTGAAATTCCTGCTCAGACAGTTATCAGAGAAATCATTAAATCATGAAAAATGAAAAGATGTTCCCCAAAGCCCAGAATTCATCATGGAAAGTATAATGAATAAAAAATATTTTTATTAGTCGTTCATATGCTTTTCTGTAATGACAAGGAAATAGTATACTTAGAAATTGCAACATGTTTCCTAGTCTTGGGTTCTATAATTTTGTCACTGACATTTTCTGTAGCTTTTATTTTGGTACTTAAATTTCCCATTCTATTTATTTTTGCCAGGTATCTGAACTTTAACTTAATAATTTAACATTTTAGCTTCCTTTAAAGTAAACGAAATAAGAAAAAAATAGATGTATAAATACTATGTTTTAATCATTAAAACATTCTCGGTTCTGTAGCAGGGTTCTCTAAGATTAGACTGGACCATGTCCTATTCTTTAGATTGACTTACTCAACATCTCTTCCAGCCTTCTTTTATAGTGCTTTCCTGTATACAGAGTCTGGAAAGGTGAAAGTAGAACTTCTCAGACTCCCTTGAAGCTAGGGCTCCAGGTGTGATATTGGTTCTGCTGAACAGGTGAATTCTGAGGAAAGAATCAAGACCTGAAGCATCCATTTTACAGGTGCAGATCCGCAGGTAGAGAGCATCCCCTGGAAGCCAACCTTTTCTGCAGTTTCCTCCTGAGCTCCAAAGCACTACTGAGCAATGATTTCCTGGAGGCAATGATGTAGTAGGTGTAGCAGCTTCCTGAATGGATTGTGGATGAGCTAATGTAATACCAGGGCCAGTAGTTGAAATAATGGTTTCCTGATTCCCCAGCTTCCTCACTGTGCAAAGATAGCAATTCCCATAATAAGCAATTCTTGTAGTTTATTCTGGGAGTCTTTCCTAGGAGACCAAGGCTAGAGCTTGCTCCTCTAGCCCTTGTAGTGATTTGATAAGCACCTAAGAGGCTGTTTCAAATCTCCTTCTGGGGCGCCTGGGTGGCTCAGTTGGTTAAGCGACTGCCTTCGGCTCAGGTCGTGATCCTGGAGTCCCGGGATCGAGTCCCGCATCGGGCTCCCTGCTCGGCGGGGAGCCTGCTTCTCCCTCTAACCCGCCCCCCTCTCGTGTACTCTCTCTCATTCTCGCTCTCTCAAATAAATAAATAAATCTTAAAAAAAAATCAAATCTCCTTCTGCTCAGAGACCAGGTAGCGGTAAGTTTTCAATTTGGACTAAGATGAAAGATGGAGGCTCTATTGAAGTCTGTTAGCTCAAATTAACCTCAATATTTCTGAACTTTTAAAGGATGAAAGCAGAGATTCAGTCCTAAAACTGGTAGATTTTTATGACTTTAGGGGTAAAAGAAGATATTTTTCTCTTATTAAATTAATTGTTGTTATGATTATTTTAATTGTGGGAGGGATTACTTTATAAACTTCATGGCTAAGTTCCTACTCAGTATCTTTGATTCAGCTCCTGATTTTGGTGGAGTTGATCAAATGAAAGTATTTTGGATAAAGATGTCAAAAATTCTACTTGAAAAAGGCTGCTGTAATCCTTGAATGCGGAGGGAATTCTCAGCTGTCCTCCATGCCAAGAAAAACTCCTTGCTCTTCCCAAAGGAATGTTTTATATATAGATACAGATACAGACATACAAATAAACAGAAATAGATGGATTATGGATACTAATTGGGCCTCATTTACTACTCCTCGGCGCCTGGCAGTGTTAAGTACACACATGTGCATGTTAGGCTGAGGGGTAGGTAAACTGAGTCTTAGTTTTTCACAGCAGATTCAACCATCTCGCTTTTTGCTCTCCTTTTCTCCCCTAAATGTTCCAATACTGTCATTTCTTATGACTCAGAGGCCAGCTGGGGTAAGTGTTCAACTGAACTAAGATGAAAGATAGAGACTCTCTTTTGATTTCAAATCTAAGCTGATTTTCCAGCTGAACTTTATCAGAATACCACATTGATTCCAGGCCCTAGATGAGTTAATAAAAAAGCAACACCTACTCTGCTATTATTTGAACGTGGAGGTTTCTTTGGGGCTTCTTGGGTCATAGACAAAGCAATAGTCAGTTATTCCTGAATTCCTGGTGATCATATCAAAAATTTCACCTTCAGTCCTAGACTGAGGAGTTGGGAGTAGAGTTTTTAATTGCTCTTCTGTTAATCTAGTAGCTTTGTGGACATCTGGCAACCCAAACCTTAAAACTCTAAAATGGAAAGAAATAGTCTAGCTGTGTCCAAAGTAAATATTCACACCTGACAAGATAATATTTGCATAAATCCTTGACCTATTTGGGTAAAGATAGTTTTAGAATTGTCAGGTATTCTGTTTAAGCCACAAGGGAGTTAGTAAAAGCAAGCACAGAAATAACTAGGACTACATCACTTCTTGGAAAAAGTACTGTTTTATCACATTCTCATTATTTTTAATGCTATTCTTCCTTTAAAATAGATACTGAGTTTCCATTTTAAGCAGGTACGTCAAGGTAGAAACAAGATTCCCTCACTGTCAAGCTATGGTACATACCTGATTAGCCAGGTACTTTTTATCAACTGCAAACAAATGTCAAAATGCTAAATCCTTTAAAACACAGTAATTTTGGTTTAAAATCCAAGGTCAGATATATCATTCATTAGCTGTTTTAAAAGATTTTATAGGTAGATAGAGAGAGAGAGAGAGAGAGATGATAGAGGCTAAGTGAGGCTAAACCTTGGACCTAATCTTGCCAAGTTAGATTCTTCCAACCCCCTGCAGAAATTGATAGCAAATGAAGGAGGCCCAGGATTGAGAGGTAGATCTAAGTAAGAAAGCGGGACTAATGAAAATCAGGTTTAAACTTTTCTCGATGGTAGACTTCTCCACTCACCGTGACTAACTCCATAGTTTACAGTGCTTTGCACACTGACAGTCTGGCTGAGAATCTTGATCAGTTTCCTTGGTTAACTCATTTGGATCCCAACTCAGCTATAAACACCTTAAAGACAGGAATCAATCTGAGCACTTCTACCGAAGACAAAGCTTTGCTCGCCCACGGTGAAATGTCAATGAAAGTTTGTGGAATGAATGAACTATTTGCCAGTTTGACTTCCACCTGGATGGATGGCATCAAGAGCTCTAGCCAAGGGCTTCTCAAAACAAATGTGAATGATGACCTGAATTTTGTCACAATTCAGATTCTGATTGAGGAGATCTAGGGGAGGCCTAGAGATTCTGTGCTTCTGAGAGGCTCCCAAGCTATTTAGATCCTGGTGTTCTTCAGACCATAAAGGATCTAACTCACTCCTAAAGGGTCTTATTTTCATGAGGCAATGCAGCCTAGCAGTTAAAACTATGAAATGGAGTCAGAGAGACATGAGCTCAAGTTTTATTCCTATACTCACTAATTGAGTCAACACAGGAAACTTATTAACCTCTCCATGCCTTAATTTCTTTATGCATAAAAATTTTGATAAATGTATCAAGTTTTGTGGGCATCATGATCTTAATGAAATAATGTCCGAAAATATTTAGCAGAATACCTAGCATATGGCAAGCACTTCAGATGCAGTCTCATGATTTTTCTCCCTGCTTATGACTAAGATTTTACATTCAAAAATGTCTTTGTAGGCTAAGTAAGTTAAACCTCAAGCCAGTCTTGCCAAATTTCATTCCCCCCGGCCCCCTGCAGAAACTGATAGCAAATGCAGGAGGCCCAGGGTTGTGAGGTAGGTCTGAGTGACAAGGCAAGGCTAATGAAAAGCAGAGCCTTAGAGACACTGGATAGTAATGTGGAGTTAATTACTGAAAAAAGCAGAGTTTTTATAGTAAAATAAAGCAGGAAAAGGGGCTGAAGAAGAGCATATGGAGAGACAATCTGTTTCACGTGGAAAATGGAAAATGGGTACAAAATATAAAAATGGCATTCGAAATGCTTCTATTTCCTATATCTTAGGTCAGGTTACCCACCAGAAAGATGGTGAGACAAGGATGCATGGCAGTGGCTTAGTAAAGGAGGTTTTCTCAGGGAAAACCGGTAAGAGTGTGGGAAGCTGACGAGGGACGGGGAGAAAGCCAAACAGAGATGGACCAGCTCTCAGGCAAAGTCTCACAGAAGGAAAGTTCAGCTGGACCTTCGGGGAATTCCTGGAGTGTAAATTCGCCTCAAAGATGTTTTGACTTGAGGAGAGCGAGCTGGCTTTTTTTCACTGGTTTTAAGCTACCCCAGAGAAGGGGAAGAGACATAAATTTAAATCTCCACACACTTCTAATTCTCCACAAGTGCTGGCAAAGCAGGCTCCAGTGCCGAAAAGCAGTCTTTCAATAAAGAGCCACAGGTCCTTGAGGCTTGAAGATAAACCCTACAGAAAAGGAAGGATAGGACACAAAATGATAGATGCCAGACTACTGAAAATTAAATTATAAAGGCAACATTATTGTTTACACCTTCCCAGGACAACTGCTAACAATGAGAGTAGTTCTTGTCTATGATTCTTTCAATGCCTAAGGCTTCTTATTGTGAGACATTAAACAGAAATGCCAATGTTCCCTGCAAGTCAGGCTGATTTTTCAACATGAAGTCTTGTCTTGTTTTATTTTTATTTATTTATTTATTTATTTTAAATCACCCTTCAGCACCAGAACCAGTGAAAGCAAGCAAGATGAAGGAAATGTTAGTAAGCACTGGCGTATAGAGAAATTGGGATAAATATATATCTATCACATATAAGATTTGGACTGAAGATTAGCTATAGTCAAGTTGCTTAAAACCTAATGTTGTAGACCGGAAAGGAAAAATGTCCAAAAATGATGTACTACAAGTGAAACAAAATATGGTTAATCGCTCTGCCTTTAAAAATTGTTTCCTTGTTTTGTTTGCATTCTCACTTTCTGAGATGAATAAGCTCTCATGAAAAGTATAGAGCTGGACCAGTGATAGAAAGAGTGATGTCCAAAATAGCTGTGCAGTTTTAAGTTCCATAACTTGACTGGCAGAACCTTAGAAATTGAATGTAGAGGGCGCCTGGGTGGCTCAGTTGGTTGAGCGACTGCCTTCAGCTCAGGTCATGATCCCAGGGTCCTGGGATCGAGTCCCGCATCAGGCTCCCTGCTCTGCGGGGAGCCTGCTTCTCCCTCTCCCACTCCCCCTGCTTGTGTTCCCTCTCTCGCTGTGTCTCTCTCTGTCAAATAAATAAATAAAATCTTTAAAAAAAAAAAAAGAAATTGAATGTAGAACCAAGTGTCTTAGGGTAAAAATAAACTGTAATGTTCTGTTAATGCAAGCACTCCTATCTAGTCCCATATTTCCCATTGCACACAAATTGAATCTGAGGTGAAAAACTAAAAATACTTGAATCTATTTTTTGCACTTGTTACAGAAAATACTGAAACTGGAAGAAAAGGGGGAATTGCCTTTTTCCAAGGACAAGAAATACAGAATATTTTCTTCTAAAATTTGGAGAGTTCGGTGAGATAAAGCAAGCTTTAGGTTAACACTCAACAGAAGTTTAAGAGACCAAACAAACACGAGTATGTGTGTATATGTGTGTATATGTATGATATATATATATATGTTGTATATACATATATAATCATATTTCTCAAATAAAATATTTTATACATAGTAAGAAAAATATTGGTTATAATAAATGACTAGCAGAAGTAAATGTCTCTTATTTAGGGTCCTTTCAAATACTTCAGAAACAAAAACATTTCAAAAGAGCAACAAAAACTTAAAATACCTAGGAAGAACTTAATAAAAAATGTCCAAGACCTATGAAGAATAAATTAAATAATACAAATTAAAAAAACAAATAAGAGAGATGCAATTTTCCCAGATGCTAAGACTAAAAAATTATACAGATGTCAGCCTAGATTAATATGTAAATTCTATATAATCTAAAGAGAAAGTCATTAAATTTTTAGATGGAATTTGGCATGGTAATTCTAAAGTTCACCTAAAGTAGAAAATATGTCAGAATAACAGAGAAATTCTTGGTAAAAATAATGCAAGGAAACTTACCAGATACCAAATCTATAAAAATACAGAAATTAAAACAAAGTGGTTGTAATGAAAAGATAGACCAGTCAAACAGAATAGAGTCTAGAAGTATTAGCGTGGGGATTTTAGTATATGAAAAGTTAAAATTGCAAATTAGTGGGGAAAATATACACTATTTAATAAGTGGTGGTGGGATAATGGGATTTCCATGTATATTTACGAAAGGCAAAAATATATTCCATATGGAATAAAGATCAATTTTAAATGAATTAAATATAAACAAAAACTACACCTAAGAAACATAAAAACCAAAAACTACAACATCTTAAAAGAAAATAGAGGGAGATAGTTTTCATAATATTAAGGTAGGGGAAACTTTCCTAAGTGAGCAAATTAGAGACTGTTTAAAAAAAAGCAGAAGTGACTTTTAAACACTTAAGACATCACTATGATTAAAGATGTTGTAAGAACAGTTAAAATAGGGCGCCTGTGTGGCTCAGTCAGTTAAACGTCTGCCTTCAGCTCAGGTCATGATCCCAGGGTCCTGGGATCAAGCCCCACATCGGCCTCCTTGCTCTGCAGGAAGCCTGCTTCTCCATCTCCCACTCCCCCTGCTTGTGTTCCCTCTCTTGCTCTGTCTCTCTCTGTCAAATAAATAAATAAAATATTTTTAAAAAGACCCCAAAACAGTTAAAATATAAGGGTGAGTTCAGAGAGAAAGTATTTGTAACATTTTTAACATATAAAATGCTAAAATCTCAAAAATACAAGGAGGCTAAAACCTATAAGATAAAAATAGAGGTAGAGGATAAACAGATATTTCACTGAAGAAGAAATACCAATGGCCAACTACCATATAAGAGATCCTCAATGTCTCTGAGAATCAGGAAATACATTATAAAATGGGAAGTTAGCATGTAAGCTAAGAATATATTTGTAAGAAACTTGATAGGGCAAATTGTATATTTTTAATTAATATTTGAATAGGTAATATTTCACGTGGGGTAAAATGCACAAGTACAAAATACTATATAATAAAATTCTCCTTCCCGCCCAGTTCCCTGCCCGCAGTTTATCTCTTATAGGCAACTAATTCAATTAGTCATCTGTGTATTTTTACAAAAATATTGCATGCATTTATAAGCAAAATACACTATACTTGCCTTTCATATTCAGATAAACACACAGAGAGCTTTCTCATTCTTTTTTATGACGTTATCATATTCCATTGTATAGATGTGACGTAATTGATGGTTCTATAGGTTGACTGCAATACTACAATAAAAACACACTCTACATAAATTGTATCACTTAGATGCAAACAGCTATGCAGGATAAGTTCTTAGGAGTATAATTGCCGGATCAAATAATATTTGTGCATTTGTAATTGAGTGTAGCCTTTTGAGGAGGAAATTTGAAGACAGCTTTAAAATTTAAAATAGCTATGCCTTGGGACCCAGAACCTATCCTGTAGAAGTAATTTTAATGTAAAAAATGATGTCTGTGAAAGGGTGCATATTGTAGTATTTTAATAGCAATAAACTGGAAATCTAAATGTCCTTACTTTGGGAATGGTTTTGTATATTTAGAAAATATATATTGTGACCTATTCACATTCCAGAATAACATGCAGCTATTAGAACAAATGAGTTAGGTCCACATGAACAAATGTGGAGATATCTCCAACAGATATTTAATTAAGTGAGAAAAGCAAACGACTGAACAATATGTATCATATGATTTGTTTTTTTTAAAAAAACTACCTCTTCGGGTACCTGGGTGGCTCAGTCCATTGGGCGTCTGCCTTCGGCTCAGTTCATGATCTCAGGGTCCTGGGACTGAGCCCTGCATCGGGCTCTCTGTTCAGCGGGGAGTCTGCTTCTCCGTCACTCTCCCTCTCTGCTCTCTCTCTCTCTCAAATAAATAAATAAAAATCTTAAAAAAACAAAAAACTACCTTTTCTGTCTGAAAGGATACACACCAAGTTGTTGAAAGTGATTATCTCTGAAAAATGAAAAGAGACGGTATAGGTGATGGGGCAATGAGAAGGGGAATTTCATTATTTTTGCTGTATGTCAGGAATTACATTGTTTTGTAAATTTAAAAAAAATGAAAATGTTAAGAACACCATCGGACTTGTGAGAGGCAGGCACCTGGGTGAAATCTCCATGAAAAAAGTCAGCCTCTAAAATCCTTTGCACCGGTGCCTGGGTGGCTCAGTTGGTTAAGCGACTGCCTTCGGCTCAGGTCATGATCCTGGAGTCCCTGAATCGAGTCCCGCATCGGGCTCCCTGCTCAGCAGGGAGCCTGCTTCTGCCTCTGACCCTCCCCCCTCTCATGTGCTCTCTCTCTCTCATTCTCTCTGTCTCAAATAAATAAATTTAAAAAATCTTTAAAAAAAATAAAAAATAAATAAAATAAAATCCTTTGCACGGCAGCACTCAGAGACGCTAACACGGAAGTTGCAGACTGCAACAGATAGAAGAGGTGTGTCGGCAAGGATGACAGCCCAGCCAAGGCCGGCACAGGCGGGAAGGTAGACTACCTTTGCGGGTCCATATGGTATTCCCATTCTAAAAGTGCCTTTTCGGCTATAAGTCATAAATCTCATTTTAAACTAAAAAGCAAAGAAAACATAGGCACAATCTTTGCAATTTTTAAATGATGCAATGTGAGCACTTTGGCAATATATATAAAATGCATTTTGTGTAAAAAGGAAAATGTGGAACCAATATAAATAAATCATGTTTTACAAGTTATTTGCAACTGACTGCTTTATATGAATCTACCATATGAGCCTATACTTACACCTTATAAACATGAAAAATAACTAAAGCAGCAGGAGGGATTTCTTTCCCTCAATAAAAGAACCATATGCCAGGTAGAAAGTAAAATAATCACATCCATCAATGTTGTTTCTGAACCTCTGTCCTTGCTCAATAACAGTAAACAGCTGAACCCTACCATCCATTGTACATAATTATATAGAGTAATCTTTACTTATGAAATGTGAATCCGTGAACAGCTAAGTAGAGAGACTCTCTGTTCCTGATTCAATCATCTAACAAGTTACAAACAGAAATATTCTTTTTTAAAAAGATTTATTTATTTGAGAGAGAGAAAGAGCTTGAGCAGGGGGAGAGGTAGAGGGAGAGTGAGAGAAAGAATCTCAAGCAGGCGTCATGCTGAGCCTGTGTGCGCTTGATCTCATAACCCTGAGATCCTGACCTGAACCCAAACCAAGAGTAAGATGCTTCACTGACTGAGCCACCCAGGTGCCCCTGCACAGAAGTATTCTGCTGAAAAGTTGGATACAGCCCATCATAAAGACCTGGTATAAATGCCCCTATTCCACATCCCAGTAGGGGCGGGAGAAGATGATCACAAATGCTGTGACCAAGGTAGTCTCAGAATCCTCAGCTCAGCGCTTCATTAGTCAGCAGTCATGACCAACCAACCAAAATCATCGCCAAGCCAGGTGAAAGTCGAAAAATTCCAGTTTTCCATTTGAATCTTTCTATTAAAATACCTGTTGTCGGCCAAATAAATAAATAAAATCTTTAAAAAAAAGATATTTAGTTCTGCTGATTTCACTAGTTTAATACTTTTGATAATTGTGATTGTTTATGAGAGTAAAAAGAGAATTGATTCAATAGAGAAATATTTTCGCTGTTATTCACACAGGATTTTGTCCTTACACCTACTCTACCATGTGTTAAGTGGAATGTTAAGGATTTAACAATTCACCTGGTACTGTTTTTAGTACTCTACATTGAAAAAAAACTTACATTAATTTTAAGCTAATTTCTTAAAATATTTTTTTTAGTTTTATACTGTCAAAGCCAGAAAGATCAGTCTTTTCCTCACTATATTGAAACTAGTCATTAGTGCATATTTAGCATGTAATATCACCTGCCTTCCAAGGCTCTTGACAGGGAAATATCATCTGCAAATACCTCAGTACAAAAAGCAAAGTTTAATATGAGGCTTCAACTTCTTCAGGCTTTTATCATTTCAGAGCCAGCCCTTAGGTCACTCCCCCTTTTTTTTCTTTTTTCCTTTTCTCTTATAATAGCATTTATGCTTGCTTTGCCTTCATTTTCAATATTTCTAGATAGGAAAAAAATAATGTTAAAGATTTCAGTGCATTCTATTTATTACTTACGCGATAACAAATACATTGTCAAATTTTAAGAAAAGGAATAGATCAAATAAGTAAAAGCTTACTTGATATAAAACTTAACACTGAGCTAATATAAAACTTAGAGTCCTGGTTACATTTCCATTGTCAAAACTAATTATTTATTAATTTCTGTTAACCTTAGTTTTAAGAGGGCGGGAATGGATGAAATAGCTTTTTATAACTTTTTGTAACAAGCAACTCCAAATTTCATGATTTAGTATTCATGTTGGAATTTAGAGTAATTTAAACATTAACATAGTTTTTGTAAGTGAACAAGTCCTAAAGTATACAATGGAAGTGTTTATCTTATGCTCATTTCTTATCATGATCAGAACCTGACCCAGTAGGAGTTATGGTAAGGTGTCAACTAACTGAATGAAGAACTAAATACGTGAATGAGAAAATAAATAAGGAAAACGTGATTCCTTTGATAAGTAGGTGCTATGTATTAAAGTGTATATTTACAATCGCTTAACTTAAAGGAAGATTAAGTATAGCATATTATGCATGATTTATAAAATGTATTGTGTGTACATATTATGCATATTGATGATGGAGTTACACCTCTCATTCTTTGTTGCCAACACAGATACTCAGCAATTTAGAGTCTTAACTGTTTTATCAGTGAAATAAATACTTCTAATAAAGTTAATTATAAATAAATTCTAGGAAGTGCTAACTGTACTTCCTTGATTTAAAGTCACATGTTTCCCATGTGTAATGTGGTGGTGAACCTTCCAATTAATGGCTTATGTAGGTCAGGAAAGAAATTAGCTATAGAACCTGTCTCTATCTTATAGTACTTCAAATACTCCTCTTTAGCCAACTCTTTATCTTAGAAACATAAAAATGTGTCCAGAATTATGTGTAAACAACACTCACACTCAACATTGAATCAGTGTTGAATGGTCTGCATGGCTTTACCAAAGAGCTGTTCTAGCAGTTAAAATATGAAGAAATTTGACAAGTGGCATACATCACTAGAAATTTGGGTCCAGAAAGTTTTCTCAAATTTTACACCCTGTATTACTCATATATACTCAATAGAAATATATCATCTCTCATGTAATCATTGTTCTTTCCTAAAAAAATAGACATATTAACCAGAAAAAATGATTCAAAAGCAAAATCTGTATAGAACAGAGAAACAAGTTTTCTTAAGTATATCCTTAAAAATTAGGACATAGTCCAAATGATCTATTATGTTGGATATATTTTAATAAACACTCAAGCTTCATTTTATTTTTTTTTAAGATTTTATTTATTTATTTGACAGAGAGAGACACAGTGAGAGAGGGAACACAAGCAGGGGGAGTGGGAGAGGGAGAAGCAGGCTCCCCGCAGAGGCAGGCTTCCAGCTGAGCAAGGAGCCCAACACAGGGCTCAATCCCAGGACCCTGGGATCATAACCTGAGCCGAAGGCAGACACTTAACAAACTGAACCACCCAGGCACCCCTAAAAGATAATATATCAATTTATAAAAATGTGCTTCATATGTCATCTAGGATATTTATCACATTAAAATAAACAAAACATAGCAGATTCATTTTAACGATGTTCTCTGTGAATCTCTTACTCCTATAAATGTTTGCCTACATATATGTGTGTGTTTGTGTGCTTATTTCATACCTGTCTTCCCCATTAGTCTACAAATTCCATAATGGTGAGATTCACAGTTACTGTATTCAGCCCAACTGACAAAGACTCTCTCCTTGACCAAGCTTTAGGCAGACTCCTCTGAACTCCCTTCTCAACTGGACCCTGACTCTTAGGCTTCCTTGTTTGTCTCTGCATAGTCCAATTTTAACAAGAATCCCGTTAAGTCAATTTAACCAGAATCCCCCACCCTTGATCGATATCTGATCACACTCAAATCTGATCTGCTTGCTCATCTTTCATCACCCCTCAGCAGATGTCTGATCAGCCTGGCCTGCCTTCAGCAGGAAGCCTGCTAATCAGTTGGTTAAGCCAGAGTCCCCCTCACTCCTGACGTTTCCTCTTAGTAATTATCCAACCACTGACCACCCCCCCACCCAACACACACAACCTGCTCCTGGGCTATAAAATACTTACTCTTCCTTGTTGTAAGTTGGAGTTGTCCCCAGGATCTTTCCCCTACTACAAAAGTCCCTTGTAGTGGTCCCTACACCTATTGTGATGGTGCTGAAGAAAGTCTGTCTTACTGTCTTTAACAACTGCCATGAATAATTTTTTCCTTAACATAACAAAGAGTAGGCCCTTGACAATATCTTTTAAAATTTTTAAATAAAATTAAAATGTCTCTCAGTTGGAAATCAATGATGTATACTAGCATATTCAAAATTCTAACTGACTCTTCAGTAAGGGAAAACTAATTTTTAAATTTCTGTTTTGCAAGTTTGTTGACATCCTTTGAAATGAATTCCTGGAATTCATTTTGGGAAATTGAAATGCTAAGCTAATTGTAGCTTTCCAACTTTGGCATGTAATGTAGTAGAAATGAAATATCAAGATAAGAAAAAAATGGCTATGAGGATAGATATCCATATCAAGGCATATGTTTAAAGCAGAAATCATTTTGCAAACTATTTGGGCATTAAGAAAGCTGTGCTGAATATAATTATTATATTCCATGGATTTAGCTTGATTTTTAGTTATTTGAATTCCATACACACATTGCTATGTATACATAAGCAAGATACTGCCTTAATACTATCTTTACTAGTTTATTTTTCCCATGCATATGTTAACCTAATGTATATCTAAATTCTACCACATGAGCCATATTAAGTACTGCGCTCTCCTGCAGTATTAGTATCATCTATATGATAGCTGATATGTAGGTATGATAATAACTTTCTTGTATAAAGTTAACAAATCCATATTACTGACTGAAAGTTATACTTTTCATTTGAACAACTTATTTTTATGTAGATTCAGCCAGTCTTAATCTTCTAGACTTTGAGATAAAGCCATTTTAAATGAATTATGTATATACTCATAAATATAAATGTGTATACATTATAATGTATATGTAATCTTTTGCATTTTAATTTTCTACATCTGTAGGTATCTTTTACATAGTTTTCTATTTTCTGACCCAAACTACTAATAGTAATAAATATATTTATATTGCTTAAAGTATAAATTCCAGGAGCAAAATTCTGAAAGATAATGCAAAATATTGTTTCAATGTTTCATCAGAATATATTCAGTGGGTATGTCAGTCAAATCAGTAAATCCTCCAAAGATAAGAATGAATCATTTTCCCCAAAAATCCATAAGTGTAAATAAAGCAAAATTAAATCATAATTCTCTGTACCTTTAAGAAATATCATATTCTTTCCTACTTGCATGAAAAATATTACAGATGCAGAAAATGTACATTTTGTATCTTAATAAAAATAAGCTACTTATTTCTGCGTTATGAAATCTCTCATAAGAAATTACATCTTTGACTCTTTTTGCATAAGTCTAAGAAAATGGTAGTTAATGGACTACTTAAATATTCCTTATACAAAAGAGTCTCAACAGATATGAATTCTTATCTCTCCACGTTTTATAATTCTAGTGTGATCATTTGTATAATATATTCATGGTCAAGAATATATTTTTATGTTCACCACCTAAAATTTTATCAGCATGTTTCAATTTGAATTAATCTTCTCTCCCTCCATACTTTCTTATATGCCTTTTACTATTCTACCCTAAAATTACTTAACGCTATTTTCCTTATTTGATTAGGTATTTCTGGAAACAAGAAAATCTCAAACATTACAGTTGCATTGATAGGTAGATGAACCAGGAGAGAAATAGCTGAATAATTTTTTCTCTGACCCCCATTCCCCACCCCCCAGTTCTCTGATATCTTATACTGAAACTGTTTCTTAAACATCAATACATAGTGCACAGTTAAAAGTATATTATATATGTGTTAAATTATCTTTAGTGATTACAATGGCTTTGATAATAGTTGTCTCCTTTAATTTAAAATTCAGAGATTTATCATTTTAACTTAAACTGGAAATATATGGCAGCATTAGCATATGTAACAAAAATTAATGCACCTTTGCAAACAAATTGAAACTATAATCGAATCCTACCTATTCTACCTGTTCTTAGATTATTATCTATACCATCCATTTGGATTATCTTGGATATTGCATGTCTAATTTTAGAATATCAGTAGATGAATAAAATATATATAGGCTAGAGTTGTACTGTCCACTGTATGGTAGCCACTAGTCACATATGACTATTCAAATTTTACTTAATTAAAATTAACTTTAACAAAATTAAGACTTTAGTTCCTTAGTTGTGTTAGCATACTTCAAGTACTCAAGAGACACATGTGGCTGCCAGATAGGACAGCACAGATTATACATGCTACAATTATCTTTGCCATTATAGAACATTTCATTATCACAGTTCTATTGCTCAACTCTGGCTTAGTGAGTTGAGATCAAATCAGCTGTTAAGAACTAGAAGGTATTTTTCTGAAGTCATAGTCTTATATATAAATAATTCAAGATTTCCCTTTTAATCTCCTCAATATTTCAGTGACAGAGGCAGCCAGTAAGTAATGTTTCCTGCACCTTTCTCACAGATGTGACATGGATGTGATTATTTTTCTGTTTCTTTAGGGCACGTCATGCCTGGAGTTCACTGTGGTACTAATTCCCAGGATTTCATTACTCTTTTACACTCATACATTTTACTGTGACTGAAAATCTAATTTTTTAACTTGGTTGATGTAAAGTAATTACTCTTCACCATCACTTGCTGCCAAAGAACCTGGATTAGTTGAGGCTTACTGATAATGGATGGCTTTATCATAAGAAAACAATAGATACTTGGTGCTCTCCCCCCTATGATTTAATATGAAGTTTTCTTTTCAAGGCCTGAAAATTCCTTCTAGTTTTATGAGTTCTCTCTTTCCAAAAGACACCTCATTATGGTTATTCCATACCTTCTTTCTTCTTAATGTCCTACTTCCTTCCCTCCGTTCCTCACTTAGAGCAAGCGACTGTGTCATATTTTCTCTACTGAGATCAAAGCTACCTACTTGTGCTTTTATATGTAAGTTTTCTCATACGTTTTGCTTCCACACACTGTTGTCTACAGCTCTGTTCTTTCCCCTCCCTGATGTTGTAATCCTCTGGGAAAGAGAGCCTACCTCTGCTCCAAAAAAACTTTTCCATCCATTGTCTTTGAACTCTACCTGCTCTTGTCCTTGCCCTAATGTCTTAAATCTCTAACTCCTTCCTGGTTCCTCTTTATATCAGATAGGATTATATGGTCACAAACAACAGAGATTATCCCTGGCCAACCTATGAGAAACAAAATTTATTGGAAGCATATAAATTCCTCACAGACTTACAGGAATAGTTGGAAAAAAGAGTAAAGGGCCAGAAACCAGAGAAGCTCTAAGGATCCAGACGATGAGCTCAAGTCGGGCAGGACACCATGAATAGGTGAATGGACTCCAACCACTTTTTTCATGTTTTGGTCTACGGGAGAGCAGAGCACCTTAACCAGAGTGCCACTGGGCTATATTCAAAGGGTCAGTATAGTTTTCTTTCTTTTTTTTTTTTTTAAAGATTTTATTTATTTATTTGAGACAGAGAATGAGAGAGAGAGAGCACAAGAGGGGGGGAGCGGGAGCGGGAGAAGCAGACTCCCCACTGAGCAGGGAGCCCGACACGGGACTCGATTCCGGGACTCCAGGATCATGAACTGAGCCGAAGGCAATTGCTTAACCAACTGAGCCACCCAGGCGCCCTTAGTATAGTTTTCCTAAAGCAAAAGCAGGGTGCTATTACTTGAGGAGGCACGGCATGCTAGAAGGCATAAACTACAAATATCCATCATACTCCCCTTTCAAACTTGCACAAAACCACTTTAAATACACATGTACACACAAATGCATACCCTAAAATATTATATCATTGGCTTCTTACAACTATGATTCCATAATAATTTATACCATTACTTGAGCATTTACCATATGCAAACATTATTCTCAATATTTTCATAAGCTATGTTATTTCTCTTTACAAGGATTCTGTTGGTAGGTGCTATTATGATCCTTATTTCTTTCAGATGAAGAAACCAATTCTGTTCCTCAATAGGATCCAAGCTGCATCTTTCTGATTCCAAATACTGAGTTCTGAGCAAATACGCGGGAATATTTCTATTTGCAATGAGTTTTTCAGGTCAGCCAGGGGTCTGTGGTCCGTTTTCTATGTTTTTCTTGCATTAATAACTTCCTTTAGCCTTCTAAAAACTGTCTTATTTTCTTTCAAGTCTTGAGAAACTACTTATTTTCAGTTTGTCAAAATCTTCTTGTAGTCAAATGCAAGGCAATTTCAGTTTCTCTCAGTCTTCTGTTTCCAGATGACACCATGGACCATCCTCTTGTTAAAATGTCCTTCAGTTTTTGTGACATCATGTTCCTCTTGTCCTCCTCTCATCTTCTTGTATGTCATCTCTGAAGATCGTTCTTCCTCCTTTTGCTCCATAACTGAGTGACTTTCTCAGTGTATAAGACATAAGTCTCAAAGACAAAAAGCCAAGGTCAAGGACAGAACTTTTATGCCAACTTTCTTGGAGACCAAATCAAGTCTTATGACCATCATTTCCCAATGCTATTTAATGTCAAATGCTGTATACCAATTTCTAACTCTTTAAATTCTAATTTTATATTTGCAGCTGTCTGCAGACCATTAGGCTTTCAAACTTATTTATAAAATGTATCTTAACTGGCCATCTTTTGGAACAGCTCTATTTCTGTATTAGCACCATAGACCACTAAATCCTGCCAACTATTTAAAGTATTTTAGGATTTTTGTCTAGATCACTGAAATTGCCTATTAGATGATGGAATGATGATTGCTTAATTAATATTAGTCTTAGATTTTCCCCAGTCACTCTGATCTCCAGAACCCAATACATCTAAATAGCATACTCCACTCTGCTTGTTTCCTCGGATAATCCTCACCATGGAGCAGAGCTTAGAAGAGATTTTAGTGGTCATACACCCAGTATCTGCTATGCCTTTCTGAATCATCCACCCATGAGCCCATAAAACTCAGTATCTTCAATCCCTGCTAAGGAAGGTGGTATTATGCAGCAGTCATAGATATATAACTTTGACTGAGTTATTTAATTTTCTATTCCTCAGTTTCCTTATCTGTAAAATGAGGAAGATAACGAGATCACCTTACGTGGTGCTGTGAAGAAATAAATGACTAATCAAATAAATGAACAAGTAATCCCAAACAGTGATTAAGTGCTATAACAAATATAAAACAGACTTATGTAATAGAGTTAATCAAGTGTGTAGAGGGTGGGTGGTGGAGGGAGGGCTACTTCATACAATCAGTGGACCCAACCAACAACCACCCAGCTCATATTCCTCCATCTGGCACAAAACGATTCCATGAAATATTTTGTTGAATATCTTGCCCAAATCATGATAAGTTTTATCTATGGCATTTCCAAGAATATTAGCATAGTAAACTTCACTTAAATGAAAAAAATTTTGTTTTCATGACTTGTTCTTAGTGAATCTTTGTTGGTTGCCACCAGTTACTTTCTGCTTTGACCAGTGCTCATCAAATCATCTGCTCGGTGATTGGTTATGAATTTTAAAGTAAAAAGCACACGCAAACAATGAATCACGGAACACTACATCAAAAGCTAATGATGTAATGTATGATGATTAACATAACATAATAATAAAAAAAGGAAATAGAAAAGAAAAAAAAGCGTAATACTTGTTTCTATGTTTTCTTACCTATGCTCAGATTATATAGAAAACCCTGGAAAACTACATCTTTAAGTTTGATCTATCTTGCTATTGTGACTCTGTTAAAGAAAAAATTATTCTGATACTTGTTAAAATGGTAAGGAATACTTTACTCAATACCATCGCAATAGGGGAGATATCAGGCTCAAAGACGGCCTGGTATCTATAGCCAACTAGTAGGGTGAGGGGGCAGTAGGTGGAAAATTACTAAAAGGAGACATCAAACACAGGGAGATTCTTGCTAAACTGGCCTTACAGGATCCTTGCTAAAGACAGGCCAAGGGCCTAGACATTTAAAGTGGGAAATGAAGAACTTTACCAGATATCAAGGGTGATCAAACATCTAAGGGTGGAATGCCTTTGCGGGATTATTTGCTAAAACTCAGCTGAGCAGGCCAAAGACAGAACTGGACAGGGGTCAAGTGTCAGGATTGGTTGAAAAGAGGGTTCAGGGGAGCTCAACTAAAGTTTAGTTGAGGAGAGAGTGTTTGTCAACTTGAAGTCACCCATTTTAGTTGTTAATTTCTCTATGACATAATATGGGTTGGAAATTAAAAACAAAATGAGGGACGCCTGGGTGGCTCAGTTGATTAAGCGTCTGCCTTTGGCTCAGGTCATAATCCCAGAGTCCTGGGATCGAGCCCCGCATCGGGCTCCCTGCTCCGCGGGGAGCCTACTTCTCTGTCTGCCTGCAGCTCCACCTGCTTATGCTCCTTCACGCGTGCACAAGTTCTCTCTTTCTCTGGCAAATAAATAAATAAAATCTTTTAAAGAAATGAATCCCATTGAATGATAGCTAGCTATGAACTGAATGAATTGCACTATTGTCAGTGACTAAAGAAAAAAAAAATCCCTTCTTAGCGATTTCTGGACTTAAAGCTTAGCAACATCCATTCTTTGGAATAGGCTGAAGAAATCGCTATGGGGACAAACAATTAATATCCTGTCTTCAAAATGTTATGAGTAGGGGCGCCTGGGTGGCTCAGATGGTTGGGTGTCTGCCTTCAGCTCAGGTCACGATCCCAGGGTCCTGGGATCCAGTCCCGCACCGGGCTCCCTGCTCCTTGGGGAGCCTGCTTCTCCCTCTGCCTCTCTCTCTGTGTCTCTCATAAATAAATAAATAAAAAATAAAAAATAAAAAAAAGTTATGAGTACCCATTTTTTTGAAAGTTATTCTGTAACTGTGTTTTTGTTTAAATTATTCACCATGCATAATTGTATCTTCAAGGAGCCATTGTAAAGCAAATATTGTTTACTCACACCATAAATTTCAGAATAGAATATTTAAAGCATAATAAATTTCAATTTATTCAATTAATGAAAAATAGGATATTTGAGTAATTATTATACTCTCTCTTTTCTTTATTTCCTCTAATCTTAACACTGTGTATCTTTATGTATTTATACATAATTAGGATATCAAAAAAGGTAGAGATATACTTGATAACTCATAAACATTGTTAACCAATGTGTTCTCTTTTAAGACTTGCCAATAGTTTGCAACTTCCAGTTGCAGAATAATCATTTCTACCTCTCTATCAATCTTCTCTGACTCAAAAGAAAGTTTGAAAGGAACTGGTTTGGTACCTACATCTCAAAGTTACAGACAAATCATTTTCAATTAACAGATCTAATTATAAGCAAAGTCTGTCATCCCTCTTAACTTTTTAAAAAGAAAAACAACTTCTAGCAAAATAAATTAATTAGTAATAAATTAATGAATAAGTTTGGTTATTAATTATATATTATGTATAATTGTTTATAGCAACATACACACACATTTTGTTTTGTCATTTAGCCAATTGTCTCTTTTCTCTGACTTCTCTCATCTTTGTGCCTTCTGTTGTTATGTTATATATTAGTAGTCCAGGGAAAAAATATACTGGATTGCTGCACAACTGCTCTCAAAGAAGACATAAATCAGTTGAATAGGGTCTACAGATCCATTTAAAATTCTTCAAATCAATGCTCCACTGATGAGTATAAAATTAATGTGTCTAGTCACCTTGGCAATGGTTACCAAATCAATTAGATGGTGGCTATATTGATATATTTCCTAAATTGCATTCATAAAGATTATTCTTAAGAAAAATATTTGGCACTTTTATTGTCTATAAAAAATTTTATATGCTTACTACTTTAATTCAACAAAAGCACAAATAAAGAAGTAAAAATCTTTCCTATCCTACTATTTAGCAATAACAATCATTAAATTCAGCCAGATACTTTTCTATGTGTAGATCTATGTCTATATCCATGTGGATACCTGTATCCATATCCACAGCTGTATAGATGTTTAGATAGGGAGTCAGGTAAGTAGATAGTAAACAAGCAAGCAGATAAATAGTAGACAGTATCTACTATGTACAAGTAGGTAGGTATAGGTAAGCAGTAAATATTAAGTGATTTTTTTATTGAATTATAATTGACATATAATATAACATTACAAAAAATAACATTGCAAAAATTGAATTCAACAGAAAAAGTTAATGGATCCTATGCTGAAAGCCCCTGATCTTAACATTGCAAATAATGTCTTCTACTAGGGCACCTAACTTTCAAGGAGCTACATTTTTCTTTCTCTTAGTTGGAAAAAATAAATTTATCTCATCAAAATATATTCTTGAAAAGTGAGAAAATACAATCAGTAGGTACTACCACTAAAATGACACAAGTGTTGGAATTATCTGACAAGGATTTTAAAGCAACAATCATATAAATGATTCAATAAGCAATTACAAGCACTTAAAACAAATGGAAAAAAAAAAGAGGGGTCTCAGTCAAGAAATAAGATATAAAGAAGAAGCATGTGAAAATCTTAGAACTAAAAAATACAACAGAAATAGAAATTCAATGGAAGGACCCAACAACAGCATGGAGGGGACAGAGGAAAGAATTAGCGAACTCAAAGATGGAATTATAGGTATTACCCAGCATGAACAAAAGAGAAAAAACAGACTGCAGGGAAAAAAATTATGAACAGAACTCAGTGACTTGTTAAAGTAAAACAAAATATTTACCATTATGTCATTGGATTCAAGGAAAGGGAGGAGAAAGCGTGGGACTGAAAAATATTGGCTGAAATTTTTCCAAATTTGGCAAAAGACATAAGCCTATAGATTCAAACATGGATGGAACTCAAGGGTATTATGCTAAGTGAAATAAGTCAGACCAAGAAAGACAAATATCATATGATTTCACTCAAATGTGGAATCTAAAAAACAAAATAAATGAATGAACAAAAAACAGAATCAGATTTATAAATACAGAGAACACACTGATGGTTGCCAGAGGGAAGCGGTTGGGGATGGGCAAAATAGGTGAAGGGGAGATTGGGAGATAGAGGCTCTCAGTTATGGAATGTACAAGTCATGAGAATAAAAGGCACAGTATAGGGAATATAGTTAATGATATTGTAATAGCATTGGATGGTGACAGACGGTAGCTACACTTGTGGTGAGTATAGCATAATATATAGAGTTGGTGCTATGTTGTACACCCGAAACTGACGTAATATTGTGTGTCCACTATACTCAAATTTTTTTTTAAAAAAAGAAGCTGAGCAAATTCCAAATAGGGTAAAGCCAAAGAAATCCATAAAGATACACCATAATCAAACCCCCAACAACTATAGACAAAGAAAAAGATCTTAAAGCAGAAAGAGAGAAATGAGATTTTATCTATAGGGGTAAAACTATCTAAATGACAGATTTGTCATCATAGACCACACAAGCCAAAAGGAAAGGGCACATTTTCAAATGCCGAAAGAAAAGCCATGTCAAATTCTATATCTGATCCAAATTATCTTTCGGGAATTAAGAGGAAATCAAGACATTCTCAGATGAAGAAAAATGAAGAGAATGTATCGCCAATAGATCTACCTTAAAAGCAAAAGATGCTCTTGAATATTCATGCACTTGTTTTGCTGAAGGAAGATGTAATTACTCTTTTTTTTTTTTTAAGATTTTATTTATTTATTTGAGACAGAGAGAATGAGAGAGAGAGAGCATGAGAGGGGGGGGGGGGTCAGAGGGAGAAGCAGATTCCCTGCTGAGCAGGGAGCCTGATGTGGGACTCGATCCAGGGACTCCAGGATCATGACCTGAGCTGAAGGCAGTCGCCCAACCAACTGAGCCACCCAGGCGCCCAGATGTAATTACTCTTATCCAAATTACATAAATGAAAAGTTGGAAGCTTAGAGCAATGAAAGAATTTATCCGAAGTTATCCAGAGATAGTGTTTTATGATAAAAAAAAATCAGTCATAAAGGAAAAACCATATAACGAGGTTTTTATTTCCCCCTTTTTGTGTCCTTAGTTACACTTTAGTTCCCTCACCATAAAAAAGTCATTGTTTTCTTTAATCTTTTAAAACCCTTAAATGGAATTATAAATGCCTTTTTAATTGTAATACGAGGTGTAATATTCCATTCATGGAACTAGACTCTAAAAAGGGTGTAATACCTTTAACAAATTACAGAGACCATATTCTTCAAATATCCTGCCTTCGCTAACGTCTATAATGACAAACAGTGAAATCATTTTGAATCTACTGGGGCCAATTTACTGGTGCAGCGCACAAGGTCCAGTGCTTCCAGCTATAATTAGAAAATGGCGCGGGCTCTCGATTAGTTTCGGGTCCTACGCCTGCTGACTAGTGAACTAGATCGTGTATCTTTTGTAAATTGCTCTTGTTAGTCGCTTGTAATTTATTTTATGTTTCCAACAACAATTTCAAACCAGCAGTGTCAGGAACACATGTTTTTGCACTTATTGGAAAAACAGACCAGAGAATGTGCGCCTCCAACCTCGTCCCCACTATTGGCTATCAGTATTTATGCAGACTACTGATTATTTTTGAAAGTCATCAGAGATCGTGAACATAATTTTTTTAAATACAAGAGAGAAAATATACTTCCTTTTTGGCCCAGAATATTTATTGCAGAACTATGAGATTGCTTTATCTCTAAAATAGTTTATAGTCTGCATTGTTTTCCCTGTTCTTCATTTTGATAGTCAATATATTAGTAATAGATTATTTGAAATTTTATCTTAACATCCATTGTGGATTCAAATTCAGTTAACATTTTTAAGGTACATAATGTATCTAAGATTAGCAAACACCTTTTTACCCATTCTTGTCCATGGCTGCATCTATATTCACTGAACGCTAATAGCGTGCTGTTTTCTTATTCCATTTTGGCATATTGTCGATGCTCATAAATGTATGCATAGTCTCAAACAGAATATCTTACAAAATAAGTATTGATAATATGTCAGATGCTTGGTATAATAATGAATATTTCAACAGTTATCCCATAGAGCTTTGAACAATTACGGAAGGTAAAATACCCAATATTGATTTACACATATATCCATACTTTACATATTGCTTTCCAGATGTATTTTCTTTTGAGAAATAAAAAATTTGGTTCATAACATATACATTATAAGCTAAATTGGTTCGTAATCAGTTTTAGTGCATCAAATCACAGACTGACATATAAGGAGGTGATCAAATGGTATTTGAATAAATAAATGAGTAAAAATTTGCAATGCAAATATGAACTGAAGGATATCTAGTGAGGAGGCTTTGCTTTGCTTGTACCGATAAATATATTTGCCTTTAGGATAAATTTATTTTAAATATTGATATGTAAAACCCAAATTTCAGTACAAATTTCAGATATGTCCCTAACAATGAGGTTATAATAGACCTCATTCAGAACTTGATAATCCTATCCGTAGTACTTGTATAAATGTAAAATACACAGATTATTCACTTTTTATATCCCTATGCTTATACTTCTGAATTACTGTATATAAAATTTTCTAAGATTAAAGTCCTGATCATCAATGAGATAAAAAGATAAAACCACAATGAGATTTTAAAACACTGTAAGCTCTTTTGAACTCAAACCTTTACCCCAATATTAAGAGTAATGAAGCTTCAAGAACCAGTTGTATACACATTAATTATTGTAATTATTTGAGCTGCTTTCCCTTAGGGCCACCAGATTTCTAAGCCGAAAGGGCATTCTTAGCCGACTATGACAATTAGCACCTGATAAATGATGCTACTGCCACACTTCTAAGATAGTGATTGATCATTTCCAATTAATTCCTGAGAGAAATCAATGCTTCCTTCCTAGAGCATTTACGTTAACTAATTTATGTTAATATAAATATCCTATATCCACAATTATCTAGGGAAGGTGGGCCATTCTATTTATAACTGGCTACTATTTAGAGCATCAGTATACTGTTTCAGAGCTCCATATATGTGTAAGAGTTATAAAAACCAAGGAAATTGAGCAATTTAACCACAGCAACTAAATCTTGACATCGATGAAGGTTGACCCATGTCAAATCCAACAAAGAAGCTTCAGAAGATTTTTCAGATTGTTGGGTTACAGCTTGAAAATGCTACCACATATTGAGGTCACCACTCTTTTTGTTTGGATTTGTCCTCCTTGTAGCCACTAGGAAAATTATTTATGTTTCTTAAAGATATGACCCAAAGGGTAACACTCTAAAGAAATGTTTACTCCACTCCTATTCCTATTTTATTATTTACTCCATTCCCATGCATTCATAAATAGTTATCAACTATTTAATATGCCAGTATGTCTAATGTTGCAGAGAGGACAAATAACTTGATACCAGAAAATTATCCTTTGAACTTGGTGTCAAGTATTGAGGGCAGAAGTTAAGTTGGTATAGGTTAAAGGAAAAATGAAGACTTCTACTTCTGGCAAAGCCGTAATTGCATATTCAGTAGGGCTCAACTGCTACAAACATTTAGATTCTCAACAAAACATATTTTAAGGCTTCGTTGGAATTTTAGGAAATAAAGGAAATTTCCAAGTCACCTCTCGCACCCTGCCCCACCAACCCCCTGCCAAACATATTATCTCCAAAGGCAGAGATATGAGTAGCATGCAAACCTGCAGCTTCATCTTTGAGCGTACAGCATTTGTTCCAGTTGCCCTCAGTCATATGATTAAAAGTAACTCACTAGAACCATACTGCCATTCCAGTTCACTGGAAGGGAGAAACAGGGCATAAGGACAAATAATTTCATATTCCTAGAGTGTGAATCCTAAGTTTGGCATATCAATTCTGCTTATATACAGCTGGTCAAAATAGTGTGAGGGCCATACCTAACTGCAAGAGAAACTGGAAATTTACTCTCTAATTGGGTAGCCATTTCTAGATGAAATGTGGGGGTGAGATATTATGTGTCAAAAAAGATATATGTCAAAACATGAGACTTGCAGTGAAAGCAGAATCCAGAGACAATTTAATAATACAAAAAGAAAAGTTACAAATAAGCTAAATGTCCTTGTTTAAGAAGAACAGAATAAAACAAAGAAAATAGATGAAATAATAGCATAAACATTTAAAAGGAAAAAATGTATGATAAACTATTAGTTTACTGGTAAACATTACGTAACATTTAACATCTGAAGAGACTAATCAAAAAAAAAGCAAAGACAGGCTAAGTAAAAAAAAAAAAAGAACAAAAATGAAACAGAACTATAGATACACTAATGACAAAAAAGCTAAGAAGATATTAGTGATAAAAAAATAAGAAACCACTTTGTTCCAATAGATTTGTAAAGTTAGATGAAATAAATTTTTAGATAAATGTAACTTACCAAAACTGACTTAAGAAGAAACAGACATGTTATAACCACTAACAAAATTTAAATTTTAGTTAAGTAATTAAAAAAAAAATCAAGCTCAGATTGTATTAGAGAAATTCTACAAAACTCTCAAGGAATTGATCATTCCAATTTTATATAACCCTTCCATACAATAAGAAAAATAGAAACAGTCCATAATTCAAATGGTATGGACAATATATCTTAATTTCAAACAAAAGTAAGAATAAAATATTACAGGCCAACTTCACTTATGAACTGAGAATCAAAAATCTAAACAAAATATGCATGGAATTAACAGAATATTAAAAAGTTAATACATTTGACTAAGTTGAATATCCCAGAAATGAAATGACAAATTATCATTAGAAAAGATAGCATAATAAAGGTGGAAATAGACCTCAACATTTTCATCTCATTAAATGTAGGAAAAGCATTTAACTAATATTTATTTAGGACAGTCTATAATCAGTGCAGATTTTCTTTATTTTATTTTTAAGGACTAAATATGAGAATGTTTGATAACTTTATAAAATCTAGAAATGGCATGTACATTTATTCTAGCTATAGAAATAGTGGACATATGACCAAAAGATGGAAAGGAATACATAGACATTAAAATAGTGCTGAGGTGACAGGATATTCCTTTAATATTGTTATTTATACAACAAAAATGTGTTTACTGTATTAAACTCTCAACCCCATTTTATTTAATTATTTTTTAAAGATTTTATTTATTTGACAGAGAGAGAGACAGAGAGGAAACACAGAGAGCCTGATGTGGGGTAGATCCCAGGACTCTGGGATCATGACCTGAGCCAAAGGCAGACGCTTAATGACTGAGCCACCCAGGCGCCCTTCTCAATTTCATTTTAACCTCATTTTCTTTTTAAATTTATTTTAATGGTCAAATCTAAATAATAAGTTTCATTCTTAGTTCTCATTTTATTTTTATGTATAGTTGCTCTTCATAAATACTAATGGATTAAATTTACATAATTTACAAACATGTATTTGTATTTATCAACCTAAAGAAAATAAGTGAATATGCCTGTTTATAACTTCTGAAATCATTTTCATATGCATTATCATTTTATCTTTTAATTATGCTAAGTAGTAGAAAAGGTGGCATTTTTCCATTTAACAGATGAATAAACTCTCATTGAGAGAGTGAAATAACTTGGTAAAAGTTATAGCAGGGGGTAATAACCCAAACTTAATAGAATATTGAAAAAATATAGGGAATAAACTGAGGGTTGCTGCAGGGGAGGTCAGTGGGGAGGATGGGGTAACTGGGTGATGGGCATTAAGGAGAGCGCTTGACGGAAGAGCACTGGATGTTATATGCAACTGATGAATCACTAAATTCTACCCCTGAAACTAATAATATACTAGATGTTAACTAAATTGAATTTAAATACAATATATGTGCCAGACCCTGTGTTAGTTGGGAGTTTACAATGATGATACAGATCCTTTTAACTAAATATTGGTTTTCAAATCACCAATCACCTAAAATCACCTAGAAAGTTTGTGGAGCAATTTAAGTTAGAAAATATCCAGATCTACATTGGCTTTACCACCATACAATGTTGGACAAATGTTGAGATTCAATTCTTGAGTCTCAATTAATAAAATTGGAAGCTCACAGCACATTGCCCTGTCTTACAGAGTTTCTGCTAGATGATTTAATTGTAAAACTCTGTAAACTATATAACATCATACATATGACACCAAAAATGTGACAAATTTATTCGCCAAAAGCCAAATCTTAGGCATTTTCCATTAGAATCAGAATGAGTAGCCAGCACATAGACAACAGCATTTAGATTTGAAATAGTCTAATACACTCAATAAATATACAACCAGCCCGAAAAGTGCTAAGAGAACACTGAGATGTATGTCCTCAAATAATACTAACAGCAATACAACAGACATGAAGTCATTTTATTTGCCAACTCATGAGAAGCTTGAAATTATTTCTCATTCCTTCCTCTCCCTTTTTCTTATAGATTCCTAGAGAAATAAGATTGCTATAATCAATAGCATATTTTCAAATATTTAATTCTGTTTAAAATAAGATAAAGAATACAGATTAAGGTTCTAATCCTGGTTTCATTTATGCAAACATCTGGAGTACCTACCACATGCCAGGCACTGTGCTAGGCTCTGGGGGGAAAAGAAAACAAAACAGATAGGGCTTCTGTTCCCGTGTTACTTATTTTCTGTGTGCCCTTGGGCATTCTTCTTGATCTCTTTCAGCCTATACCCTGATTTATAAGAATACAGTCTTGGTATGAAGATTAGACAAGATTATCTATGTAATGAACATAACATAGAGCCTAAAATAAGATATGCTTAGGTATAAATATGGATTTTAAAATTTTCTTAAATCTATATCAATTTTTATCATTTTAAATAAGAGTATGCAATATAGCTGCAGAAATAGGGAAATTACAAACTGTCATTCTCTAAAGCTAAACCTTAGAGTTATGGGATTTGGGGTTGAGTCAACATTAGGACTTGCCCCTATAGAACTTCACTAGGTTGTTTCCTGAAACAGTTCATGTAACTGACAGAAGGAATTGCCTTTCTTCTTGCATTAATGGCAAACAATCTAAAAGATGGTCTACATGGATTAGAGGTAGAAAAAGGAATCAGACCACAGGAAAATAGAACCTACTACTGTTAACCTAGGATTATCTAAAAAAAAGTGTACATGCTAGTGGAACAGTAGCTCACTCCACGTTCTATTATAGAGTTAAAAATTCCACAAGATTATACAACTCCTCATTCTAACTACGTTTCTGGAAATTAGGAATTAACTTTCTGAACATCCCTACGTTTTCAAAAAAAATCTTGCTACCAACTAACTTGGATAGGGACAAAAATATCTTTATAAATGCAAAGTTATATCCCCCTAATAAAAGTTAATAAAACACTCAAGTTTGGAGATTGGGAATCACTCTACCAGTTGTGGAGCATCTGGGTAAACTCACAAAATTAGGTTCCTACACACACGAGACAAATATTCTAAACTGTTCCCATAGGGCAGCCATTAAGGAAAAAATGAGGAAATTTAACTATTTTAAACACTTCATTTAACACATGAGGCAACTGTAGCACCAAGACTGTGATTTATTAATCTAGTCAATGGCTGAAGCACTAAAATCTGGGTCTTCTAATTCATATTTGGTTTGATTGTTTTACCATCAAATGCTAAATCCAAGGGCATATATTTGTATTTACTATACCTTAAGCAAATTTTTTTTTTTCTCATCCTTAAGTCAGTGCTTTAAAATATTGTTTGGTAAAAAACAAAAAACAAAACAAAACAAAAGAAACCTGTTTGGTCTCTGAATTTCAGAGAGCAGTGATTTGCAGAAATAAGAAACTCATTGAACAACACAATTTTAATACATGTTGAGGCTGGCTAATTGGTTAGGATACTAGGTTAAAAAGGCCAAAGTCCAGGGTTTAAACTCCAAACAGGCCAGTTAGGTTTTCAAACGAACATTTTTTGACAACCCATGTTGTTGGTTAAAGGAAACTCTTCACTACTGAGCGGTGGGTAAGGGGGAGGGGGGCTACAAAAGTAAGCCATACTTATAGAAAAAAAAGGTGGTTTTGTCACTTTTAAAAGTACACATCTTTTCAGCATTCTTAGGAAGGAGCCTTCTAATAAGCAAACTATTGTTAATCTCTTGGCTTTAAGTAGGATCCTTCCAATGTCACTCCTCTATCCACAAAATCCATGACAGTACAAGCCAGTTCCTTTACAAATTATAAATTATAATCCTATTATAAATTAGCACCTAAAATAATATTTTGGACACTTGAACGTACAGATCTGGAGCAAGCACTGGAATTTTAATTTTGTAAACTATACCTACAAATAATAACAGAACACCGCCCATAGTGAACTGGGGCCTGGGCTGAGACCTAAAACTTTTGTTCCCCCCAACTGCACTATCACGACGCACTCCCAAGAGCTAACAACAGGTCTGTCCAGATGCTGAGACCAGGGACTTGGAAATCTCCATCTTGCGCCTTGCAGGACTCCAGGGCAGTTAGAACTTCATCTTTGAGAGGTGGAGGGGCCTGACAGAGGCTTTGAAACCTGCCGTACAACTCCTCCCAGGACACGTGTTGGGACTCAGCTCCAACCCAAGTGCCTTTCTCAAGGTCGTAGCGCAGGAGTCGACCCCAGTCCGTAAGCAGACCCAGGTAGGCCCGGGAGAGCTCTGGATGGCGGCCTGCCACCGAAGTTAAAAGCCCGACCGGGAGGTTGTGGCAAAAGGCAGCCATGACACCTGACTTCGCCAAAAGCCAACGGACCAGCTCCTGACCCCCCTCTCCGGGCGTTTTGGGGGTGCCCAGCTCCAACTCTTCTCCCTGGGGCCGGGGAGACGACGGGGGAAGCAACAGCGCGACCGCTATCACCTTCAGAAAGTTGTTCTGAGGCAAGCGGTCCCACAGAGCGCCGAGAAACCTGCTGGGGCCCTGGGCTTCGGCCTTCGGCACCTCCCGCAGACGCTCCAGCAGCAGCTCCGCCTGGGTCTTCAGCACTGCGTCCTCAAGCACCGAGTTCTCTCCGTAGCCGACGAAACGCAGCATGTGGACGGCGGAGCCGCGGCGGGCGAGGCGAACCAGGCTGCCTTGAAGCGTCTCCTCGTCGGCGTCCGGGACGCCAGGGCCCGGAAAGAGCTGCTGCAGCAGGTAGTGATAGGCGGCATCCCCGAGGGCCCGGTTCTCCAGCAGGCGCAGAGACAGCAGGCGGTCACAGCGCCCCAGCGCCTGGAAGTTCGTCAAGCCGGGGACTGGAGCGGACCCAGGGGCGCCGTCCTGTCTCCCCCGCTTTTGCAGTCGCCGTTCCAGAGCCGTGCGAATGCGGACATGGCGGCCAAAGCGACTGTGGACGTGGCGCAGGTAGCGAGCCCACTGCAAGGCCCGGCGCACGGTTGCGGGGTCCCAGGTGCTGACGTGGGTCGTGCGGGAGACGGCCAGAAGCTCGGAGAAGCGCTCCAGGTGTTGCAGGATCGATTCCATGGGGGCGTGCTTACTTCCGCGTTCACCTTGGAGACGCCGACTCTCTGCGTGCCGATTGGAGCGTCCGTGTAAGGATACGCCTCTCTACGACGCTATTGGATAAAGTCCTTATCAATCTCACATCGGCTTTGATCCGGGTATTTTGACCGCGGGAAATTTAAACTGGAGAAAAGGCCCGGCCGTTTTACTTTCGCCGCCAATATTAAGGAGGCCCTTGGGGCTGGAGGAGAATAAATGTGGGGCGTCCTAGAGAAAGTTCCCGGAGTCACGTGTGAGATGCTGTTAGTCACGAAAGTCTCCGTGCTTCCTTTCACTTTGGAAATAATCCCTAGTAGAAATTTCCTGAGCTTTGCCTGAGAGTCTGTGCTGAGGTTTATCATAATTGGGTAATGCCAGACGTGGTGTTAATATTAAATGAAGGCTTTAATTAACTCAGTTTAATAGAAAATGTACTGGCCTCCAATTAATTAATGCCTTCATGTTGTTCTTTCATTTTTAAGAACTGAAGCCCAGATTAATTGGAACAAACAAAACTTATTAATACTTCACTAAAAATTTTAAAGGAACTTAAGTTTTCATTTCAAAATTGCACTATTTATTTTTGTTTTCATTTTTTCCATAGCAAAATAGCTCAGTTGAATTTTGTTTCACACAAACAACTAATTGAGCAAAAGTGACAGTTAAGAGCAGATACCAAAAGCAAATACCTGACTAAGATTGTGGGAAGAGAGAGGGGAAAGAAAAAAGGATCTATTTTGGGAATGTCATCTGGATTATTCACTCATTTATGCATTCAACAAATATTTATGTGCCAACTACTAGAGGTTGCATTGTCCAAATACCCACAACAATTTTTAACTTACTGATGTTGATGACACAGCTCATTTGAGCTGAGTTCCTTTACAGTCCTAAAGATACTAGCCAAAACTCATTCTAATTTAAGTAGGCAGAATTGATGTTTTGTTTTGTTTTAACAAAAGGGAAAGAGAAACGAATTTAAGAGGGGGAAGAGCCATGTTTCATTTATTAAAATGAGCATTCCCACATCTATACCTCTGAAACAAATAATACATTATATTAAAAAAAAAGATACTAGGAAGGGAAAAATGAAGGGGGGGGAAATCATGGGGGAGACGAACCATGAGAGACTATGGACTCTGAGAAACAAACTGAGGGTTCTAGAGGGGAGGGGGGTGAGGGGATGGGTTAGCCTGGTGATGGGTATTGAAGAGGGCACGTTCTGCATGGAGCACTGGATGTTATGCACAAACAATGAATCATGGGACACTACATCAAAAACTAATGATGCAATGTATGGTGACTAACATAACATAATAAAATAAAATTAAAAAATTAAAAAAATAATTAAAAATGAATAAATAAAGCAGTGATGCTTATGCTGTTAATTCGGTTTTATTATTTGATATTTATCAGCCCACAGTCATTTGGTCCTGAAGTATTACTAGATTTATGCCAGGAATACCATATATCCCAAAATTCTTTGTATTGGCTACTAGACACTTTGAGCCCAGTGTGCAGCCTGCCTTTAGGAAATGTACAGGCTTCACTAATTCATTCATTTATTCTTCTATTGAGCACTTGTTATGTCACATCATGTTGATACTAGGGATTTAGTGATAAATAAAATAAATGTAGCCCTTGTCCTAGTGGAGGAATTCATCTCCTGACTTTGAAGAGAGACATTAAACAAGTAACCTCAAATTTGATAGGAGGATAGAATAGAGGTAGGTCAGTAAGACTTAGGTAATAGGGAGACCTCTTTAAAAAACTGGCTTTTCACCTGAAAGCTCAAAGACGAGTGTTGAGAATTGTTTTCATGGCCAAGGGAACAGTTAAGTTGCAGATAACTGAGTTGAGAAAGTCTAATCCATTCAAGGAGGTGAAAGAAATCCAATAACGATGCCTTTAGTTCAGGATGGGGTGAGAACTTATGGCAAGAATTGTTCATATTAACTTCAGCTTCAGATCTTTCCACTTATCTATTTAAAATACTATTTTATTTTAAATCCTTACTTGAGCAATATAATGTATAAATTTATACATATTTTACATTAGCCTATTTTCAATAAACAATGTCTATGAAGTCCTCCCCTTTAGAAGAAAGAAAAGCCTAGGGTTTAGAGCTTCTCCTCACTGTTAGATTTAATTCACCAAAATTCAATGAGCATTAATTCTACTTCTACATATAGCTTCTACTATATGTAAAGTGTTAGGGATTGAAAGATAATTATGACAGGGCCTTCACTTTAAGAAACCTACAATCTTGAGCCAGGGGTGGGGAGGGGCACAAAACCACTTAACTATAATGCAAATCAGATGTTATATGTTTTAAAAATTGTAAGAATGATTCTCTGAGAGACCAGTTATAAACTGGAGAGTCCTAGGAAAGTTTTATAAAGGACCAATACTTCATTCAGGCCTTAAACTCCTTGAGCAAACATGGGATAAGGGAAAATCCAAATGAGAGAAATAACAAGGTAAAACATATAATGACATGAACATGTACAGTGTGGGCTACAAATACCAGGAGCAATCTCCCACTTCTTGGTTATGATCCCTAAGTTTCTGGGATACAGTAAATTAGGATAGTGTATGGAAGGCCAAATCTCAGGAGATTTTTGTTAAAACATGATAATCATTCAAACCATGGCTGTTAAGCAACAAACAAGTGAGGTTCAGAAAAGAGAGGACATGAGATAATAAATGTAAAATGCCGTACCTAATATTATGACTGTCTTTTAATATCCATTCTATCATCACTCCCACCCACTTTGAATGATGACAATGCCATTTGGGATAGGGACTCAGCTCAGCTCAAGGGGTAGTACCTGGTAATTTTGAGCCAATCATTTTAATCTGCCCCTCTTGTAATTCAGTAATTAATTTAGGAACCCAGTCTTAAGACTTTCAAAGTAAAGTGTTTCCTAATGACAGAAATTTGTTCAAAAATAACCAGGTGAATCATTTTCAATCCCTTAGGCCTAGATGATTCAGAGAATACTTTCTTACTTTTGAGAGTCCGTAGAGCATGAACACTGAGCATGAATGTTGACTAATATGAAGAGGAAGTGGTAATAAACCATCTGAGTGTACATAAGCTGAGTATCAGGCATGCTTAAGAGCTAGTTTCTGTCTTCCTCTTGATACTGTTATATATTTATATGAAGCCCAAAGCTGCCACAGCCGCCTCCTTCCCAGAGCCAAGAGAATCTCAGAATCACAAAGAATACATTGGATTAAGACAATCCTCAAACTAACCCCGTTTAGGATTATAGCCCTATATGTTCCCAGTTATGGTATGTTTGTGTGTGTGTGTGTTGTTTGGTTTTTTTGTTTTGTTTTGTTTTGTTTTTTGGCATGTGTGCCAGTTTTAGTTTCATTTTTGTCAGTTTTAGCTAAATGCACCCAACTAGTACAAGCCCTGTAGGACACTATATGACATGTATAAACAATACATTGGCTATTGCTGTTGTTATTATATAAGCCTTGAAAGTATACATCTGCCCACATCTCTAAATTCCCCTCCTCCCAAAGGTAAAAGAGCAACCACCAACACTGTTACGGACAGTGGCGAAGAAAATTTTATTGAAGAAAGATGCGGCTTGTTCCAGCAATATTTACTCTTGGTCCTGTAAGTTTTCTTTTTTTTTTTGAAAGAGAGAGAATGAGAGAGAGCACATAAGAGGGGGGAGGGTTGGAGGGAGCAGCAGACTCCCTGCCGAGCAGGGAGCCCGATGTGGGACTCGATCCCGGGACTCCAGGATCATGACCTGAGCCGAAGGCAGTCGCTTAACCAACTGAGCCACCCAGGCGCCCGGTCCTGTAAGTTTTCTAATACAGTCTTGTTCAATGCACTGTAAAGACTAGAAAAATCAAATTGGTTTTATTCTCTAGGTTAGGTCTAAATCTTAGTCCTATAATTTATTGTCCTAAATTATAGGACACTATGCAGCTGAGAGACCAACAAAAACAAAATATTCTGATATCTCTTTTTTCTACTCTGAACAATGTCATAATCACATATCACCACATTAATTTCAGCTATCTGGTTGTTGACATAATATTTTTTCTGTATGAATAGGTAGGCCTGGATGCCCCATCTTCAGGCAAGACAGACACAGAGGGTTTTTCCTTCATCCAGGAAACTGCTTCATGGAAGGAAAGTGTTTTGACCTTTTTACAGTCCCTCCAGGGGCAAATATTATGGGCAATGATTACACCTGATCCTGACTCCATTACCTCATTCAAAACAGTGGTAAGAATAGGTCTCTCTGTATTCTTTAGTAACAACAATAAATAACAAGCTGGTATACCTTTTAAAAAAATTTATTATTAAAATATAGTTGACATATAATGTTATATTAGTTTCAGATGTACAACATAGAGATTTGACAATTCCATACATTAAGCAGTGTTCACCACAATAAGTATAGTTACCATCTGTCAAGTTGGCACAACTTTTGAAGACAGATTTCTCATAAAAAATTTGCAGACACATTTGTCATTTTTTTCCCCAACAATGCAATCTATCTTTCTGAGAAGGCTGTCATGGGTAAGGGGCCCAGGAAGTTAGTGGAAGAGTTCCAGATGTCCAAGAAGGACAGAGCATCGTCCTAGTGAATTCAGAGGAAGGTGTTGGAGAAGGGATTAAAAGGTAGGACTCTCCTTGTACGCATAGGTGTAGATGTCTGCTCCAAATCTCTTTTTTTTTTTTTTTTCACAAATCTGAGACACTCCTTTCCATTTGCACTGTATGTGGCTTTAAGCGGTCTCAAAGCTAGTAGTAGAAAGACCGTTCATTTTTTTTAATGTTTTATTTATTTATTCATGAGAGTCAGAGAGAGAGAGAGAGGCAGAGGCAGAGGGAGAAGCAGGCTCCCCGCTGAGCAGGGAGCCCGATGCGGGACTCGATCCCAGGACCCTGGGATCATGACTTGAGCCAAAGGCAGACGCTTAACCATCCGAGCCACCCAGGCGCCCGGAAAGACTGTTCTAACAAGGCATAAATATTCTGAAAATCAGAACTTCCATGAAAACTTTGAAATACTTGATACTAGGAATTTTTGGATTCAAAATTCACTTACATCATTATAATAAGGTTTAGCATTATGTTGCCTTTATAAAGAAAGAAGAGCTTTTCTTTAAATATAATTTCATTTTGGGGTGCCTGGGTGGCTCAGTTGGTTAAGTGACCAACTGTTGATCTCAGCTCAGGTCTTGATCTCAGGGTCGTGAGTTTAAGCCCCGCACTGGGCTTCACGCTGGGTGTGGAGCCTATTTAAAAAAAAAAAAAAAGTACAATCTCATTTCTTTTTTTTTTTTTAAGATTTTATTTATTTATTTGACAGAGAGAGAGAGACAGCGAGAGAGGGGGAGTGGGAGAGGGAGAAGCAGGCTTCCTGCTGAGCAGGGAGCCCGATGTGGGGCTCAATCCCAGGACCCTGGGATCATGACCTGACCTGAAAGCAGATGCTTAACGACCGAGCCACCCAGGCGCCCCACAATCTCATTTCTTATAAATTTTGATTGGTTATAAAAGTTGTTTTATCTGTTTTAGTTACATTTTTAGTCAGTGGTGACTCTCAAGAATATGAAGAGAACTTAACATCTTGATCAGGAATTGTGACTGACCCTGCCAAACATAAAACCAATATCCAAAAAAATCATGGAATCAAGATTTTCTCTCTAAAAAATTTCAGAGTTTTGAATGTCAGTAAGAAGTTCCATATAAATTCAATATGTAGAATCACCTCTGTGCATACTAGCATTCTAAGAAAGTGCAAAAAAAAAAAAAAGTTTTTTCACCCAGTCTTTTATACATGGCTCCCAAATCCTCTTTGTTGACTGCCAGGTGCCACAATGTGAAAAGCGTGGAAACAGGGCTCTAACACAGGCGTTCTAATGCAGTTAGCTAAGGAAAGGGGACAAAAGAAAGGGCATTGCAATTCCAATTAGCCTGCCTTCTGTTTTTGTAAATATGCTGGGGAGAGAGTTAGTTGGCTCTCTCCTTTTGTACTTCCCATTTCATTTCATCTGTTTTCCGCCTCCTTTTCCCTGCTCCGCACAGAGGGACTGGTCTGATCCTTGATGGTATCAACCTCTTCTCTTCCCGTCTTTTTGCTGCTGAATGACCAGTGAGAGGCATTAGCAAGCAATCAGAAGGAGGAGAGACTTGTAGCGTTTTTCTTTCTCTGCTCTCTGCTAAGGCCTCAGGATTCTTGTTCCTTCCTCTAAAAGTTCTAGAAGGCCCTCCACCCCCTACCCAGGAGGTTTTGATAGCAACAATTCCTCCTGGCGGCCCTGGGGACTTGCTGCTGTTGCTAATCCCTGGTTGCCTTCACATACCTTACTGATGCCCTTAACCCTGGCCATACCTTTGTAAATACTGCTCTGTTAAATTATTTTTAAAATCCCTGCTGACTGTGCCTGTTTCTTGCCAAGACCTTGACTGACACAGTTATTTGAATTCTGAGCCATTCCTATAATTAACATAAGTCTGTGAGTCATAATATTATCAATCAGTATATGTTTAGGGAATGCTGAGTAGTCTAGCACAATGATTCCCAAATGCCTTTCATTGCCACACATTGCTGCCAATCTATCAGAAAGTCATCATTATTACAGTGATACATGACATATGACAGAACAATGTGAAATGTTTTCAGAGACATAATTAATTTTAGCAAATTGCTTTATAAAGCAAAGGTGATACTAAATGGTAATTTTGTGTTTTCTTTATTTGGAAAAATTAAAGTTTGCTACTATTATCTTCAACACTTACTTTAGGATATATGTGTGTGTGTGAATAGATATATGTTTACATCTAGATAAAGAGAGAGATTATAAATCTGTGAAATCCATAACTCTGAGAATCTGTCTAGTGTAGGAAATGGTAGTAGTGTTTATGAATACCTTGGAATATTGTACTAAGTAATAGGGTCTGTGTTCAATTGGCAATCAAATGCTATTGACAATTTTGGGGCACAAGAATGTCATGATCGCATCTGCTGTAACACAATGTAGACAATTAGTTGTAGCCAGCTGGGGCAAATGGCTAGAGATGGAGGTCCAGTAGAAAAATATTGCAAAGGGTGCCTGGATGGCTCAGTCAGTTGGGCATCTGCCTTTGGCTCAGATCATGGTCCCGGGGTCCTGGGATCAAGCCCCACATAGGGCTCCCTGTTTAGCGGGGAGTCTGCTTCTCCCTCTCCCTCTGACCCTCTCCCCTGTTCGTGCACTCTCTCTCTCTCTCGCTTGCGCTCTCAAATAAATAAATAAAATCTTTAAAAAAAGAGAATTAAAAAAAGAAAAATAGTGCAAAAGTGTATAAAATGACAGTTTCACTAAGGAAGTAGCAGAGGAAATATTAAGGAGGTGTGGGGAGAAGGTGGTAAATAGATTTGAAAATTCTTTGTGAAGAAGCATCGATTTCTTAATGGAGAGGAGAATCAAAATTATCTGGCATATTCTCTTGCAAGTGATCGGTGAAGTCTCTTTACCTTTGGAATGGAATGCTTGGAGTGGTATTGATTTAGACTGATATAGTTTTGAGAAAAAAAGAAGAAAATACAAACTCAAAACATGGCTAAGCAGAAATTTTTATGAACTTGTTTAATCCTAGACTACTGTCATTCCTTGCACTCTTTAGGATCCCCTAGATTAGCATATTAGGTAATAGAACAAATAATTAGTGAATAGTATGGTAACTCCAAAAGACATCTTGGTTGCATGAGGATTGAGTTATTAAAAACATGGGTTGAATTATGCAAAAGGAAGAATTTAAGCAAGAATCTCTCCCCTTCCTTAAATAATCTCTAATGCAATTCTCAGAATCTGAATATTTACCTTAATATCTCTTGGATTGTTAATATTCAGAAATTACTCAAATACTTGAATTAATCACACTGGAAGAAGCTCTCCTGACTTCAGTCATTTTGATATTTTTTCCTCTGCTTGGCACATGTTTGGGGTTTTGTTTTGTTTTGTTTTTTGTTTTTGCTTGGCACATGTTTTGAAAAGAAATTCTATATGTAAGGGACAATGATGAAATTCATGTTGACAGTGGTCAAATATATTATATATGGTTTTATCACTATATATCAATACACAGATTATGCACCCTTCTTTACTTATATGTGTGTATTTGTATAGAAGTGAAATGAAATTTCTAATAAGAGGATACTTGAGCCAAATACTTAAACTATATTTATTTTTAAGATTTCTTTTACAATTGGTGATTTTTTTTTCAATTATCCAAACCAGAAAGAAAAAAATATATATGAATCAGTTTATCTCTTTCCCTTTGAATTAGGAGTTTGATTTCCATGCAGGAGAGCTCTGTAATAATATCTGGATGCCTTTATTTTTATCCCACAGGTATCAGTATATTGCTATATAACTACCTGCCAGGAAGGGCTTTTTTTCTTTTTTCTGGTTCAATAACTTTTTAAGTGTCTGTTGTTCCCATTTTCAAGTCTCCAAAACTTTTATGTGAATTCTTTCAGCACATTTTTTTCATTATTTCCCAATCTTCTTTTTTTTTTCTGGATGGCTGAAGTTTCCAGACTTATAACCTGAAATGTCCTGAGAGAAATAATATATAAAAAAATTAAGCTAAGGAAATGGAAAGCAAAGTATGCATATATAATACATGTGTATAGATACATAAATTCATTTTAAATTTTCCTTGAAAAAGCAATAGGTAAATCTAATTTTCCTTATTAATATTCTCTCAACAGAGTAGCAAATATGGTAGAAAAC
This sequence comes from Mirounga leonina, assembly GCF_011800145.1. NCBI lineage: Eukaryota > Metazoa > Chordata > Mammalia > Carnivora > Phocidae > Mirounga > Mirounga leonina. Next base: position 3,550,022 of record NW_023270418.1, read on the forward strand.
TTATCAAGAAATTTTCTTTTTTTAAACAACTTCCAGACCTAATCTTCATTCTTAGATTGGTCTAGTCTGTTAATATCATTAATGTCAAGGAGTGTTTTCCCCAAAGATTCCTAACATTGCAAAATGAACTGGCTGAAATAAGCCAAATAAGTGATTAAAACAAAATTCACAGTATCACAGAGACATTTTATTGGAATGTAAAAATTCTTTCTGGTAATGTTTTTATCAGTAAGTTATAAAATTTTAAACATAAAGGGAGGCTTTAAAGGGAATATTTCACCATCAGATTTGAGGGAAACACTCCATTTGAGGGGAGAGAGAGAGATGTTTGAACCAAAAGTGCCATAGCTAATATTTCTTTTTTCTTTATTCTTTTGAATGGACTAATGAAAGTTGTAATTTTCTACCAGTTTGTGTGTCTTTACTTAAACAGATGCAGTGAGTAAAGGCCCCTATTTCTCATTATCTTAGAATGTGATGAGTCTTCACCTTTCCACTAGTTGATGTGTTTTGGTATTCATCTGTTTTATTGATACTGGACATAGAGGAGGAGATGTATACAATGGAGCAACATCTCTTTTTCCCAGGATATTCATAGTACCTGGATCCATTTAAAGACATTTCAGTATTCCGTAGACAATTCAACATGTCAGAAAATGCCAAGAGTTCAGAACAAGACAAAATTACTGAGGGAATTGTAGGGTAGAAGGAAAAAAGTAGTTGTTATAATAAAGGCAAGGCTTAAAAATATATATGTAGCAAGTTAAATTTGACTGTATAATGGGAAACATTAAGAAATATTTTTTTTCAGAGAGATACTTGCCTAAACAATATTGTTATTGAGATATTACAAAGTTAGCGATTACAATCAACAATATAATTTTTTAAAAATTTTAAAACGTCAAATTTTATAGTAAAAATTTTTGTCTATTAAAATTTGTAACCTAATGTCAACCTAAATAAAGAGGTAAACTGAGGCAGGCTCAAATTATTAGAAATTGAGTTTATTCGGGAATAGCAGAGGAATTGCAATTTGGGAAATGCATACTCTAGCAAGCTACGTATAGATGAGTCCACTGAAGGTTTGGAGTGGGCTGCTTTTATGGTCCAGGTGTGCAAAGAGTGGGGAGTTCACCCACAGTCCAAGCAGTACGTTCATTGGCTTGAGGATGGAGAGGGATTCTTAGTGGATGTTAATTGGTCAGGAGATAAATCTCCCTCTGTAAAGTAGGCATTTATGGGAAATCAGTTTCTCAGTTCTTAATTCTGTTCTTCTGAGGGTGTACTCATGAGATTCCCCATTTCCTCTTTCCTGGTTCCGTTGTAGATTGAAATTCTTTCGCCAGTGTAATGTTCTTAACTCTTTCTAGTTCAAATAAAATTTTCTGTTGGTGGTGTTCTTCGTTGTAAAAATACAAAATACGCTTGATTTTATTCATTTAAGTGAGAAAAAACAATTTGGTGTTTTTATCCTCTGCCCAACCAGGAGAATATCAGTTAATATTTGCAATTCTGTATAATGAGAAATGATTTAAGTGAACTCTGTGTTCTCCTCTAGCTTTGCAATGTGATGATTTTAATTAGCTCTTTTTATAGATTTTAGTAAAAAGGAAAAAAATAGCTTAATTTAAACAGGATGACTGAATATCTCTACAGTGTGCATTAGGATGGATTTACCTTTTATTGCCTATACCAGCTGCCAGATTTTCCTTTACTGTCCTCTACTTTTTCAAACTTAAAGTACACTAAATTTAGTTCTACTGCAAGTTCTAGCAGTTCAAGTATTTTCAACTTTAAATCCATCTATGTGTTCTTGAATTTTGTAATCTCATTAGGTATATGGTTGAAGAACATAAACTATGAATATTAAGCTGATACCTAGATGATAGGAAATTTGAAGGACTCCCCACACAGCATTAAAGGAAATAAGCAATTGGAACTGCCAAAAGAAAAGTCTGTTTTGAGAAAGGTAGGGTGTTTGAGAAACAGAGTCATAGGACATTTGACTAACTGTGTTAAATTGTTTTTGTATGGCATCTCTTTTAGAAGGTAATCCAGAAATCAAAAACCTCCTTCATACACCGGCTTAGTGAGGTAGTATTAGCAGAGTTCCAAGTTTGTTTTCTCGTTCTAAACTTTCCTCCCTTCCTCTTTTCCCCTTCCTTCCTTCCTTTCTTTGTATCTTTCTTTTGTTTTTTTCTTTCTGTTCACTCCTTTGTTTTTATATATGGTCGAATAAGATTCACCAGCTTTGCAGAATACAAAGCACTCAGAAAAGGGAGGTAATATTATTTGGGGTATATAGGAGCTAAAAGGTAGTGGAAAATATATGCAGGTTTTATTTTATGATGTTTTCTTAAAAAAATATATATGCACCTTACCTCTAACTTGACGAAAGTCATCTTATTTCTATTCCAGAACAGTCTTGTTCTTTCTTTTCTCAACCACTTTAGGACTAATGTTTCTTGCACCTGGAATCATTGTCTTCCCTTCTGCTTCACATGAAACACTTCCTACCATGCTACAAAACCTAAGTCAAATCTTACCCCTTTTATGAGTTTTTCCTGATAACTCCAGCTGAAAGTAATCTATTGCACTTCCAGATTCCCGTAACACTTGTGGTTGGACTGTTAATTTGTCATTTACTATTTACTACCTTTTACTACAAGTTAGGTTCTTTTTACGATGCAAACAGCATAATCGTTTAATGACATGAACCTACTGGATCCGTTACCAAGCCAGGTATATTGCTACTACAAGGATTCAATAGTCCAGGTTCATTGTGCAGGGTCTCTCCTCCACAAAAACGGTATGAATACACAATCTAATTACATTTTCAAGGGGATGTGTGCATCTTAGCTCGAACTTCACCTTTTTTGAATGGGATGACTGTGTCTTAAGGGCATTTTTAAAGTCCACAATAATTTTTACAGTACCTTGCAGGATATAGGAATGCAAGATGATGGACTGGAAAGGATATGCATTTTCTTAGATGGTAAGACTTTTCAACAGACGTTGAGCTTCTAAAGGGGAGGGACTAATGCTTTGAACCTTTGGTTCTTAGCATAATCACTGTTACATAGTTGGTGTTTAGTAAGTGTATGTTGAGCTCAACCAAATTTTGGAATCAGACAGACCTGGGATTAATATCAGTGTTGCTTTTACATTTACTTTGGACAAGTTACTTAACTTTTCTGAGTTTGTTCCTTCATCTATAAAGAAAAGATAATATTTGTCATAATGTTGTTATGCGGACTCAGTGAGATCATGTTTGCAAAGCACCTAGCACATAGTTGCTAATCTACCATCTATGTACAATTCCTATTAGAGAGTTCTTTCCTCTTTCTCATTAAGATATATATATATATATATATCTTATATATGCATATATATCTATGAATTGGCAGACAGGGGATTGAGAAGGATATTCTAGCTATGAGGACTGGCAATATGAAAAAAAATGAGGTGAGCAAGATACATTGGGAAATAGTGTGTTCATTTTTTCAACTAATACTTTTTTTTTAAAGATTTTATTTATTTGACAGAGAGAGACACCAGGAGATAGGGAATACAAGCAGGGGGAGTGGGAGAGGGAGAAGCAGGCTCCCTGCTGAACAGGGAGCCCAATGCAGGGCTCGATCCCAGGACCCTGGGATCATGACCTGAGCCGAAGGCAGATGCTTAATGACTGAGCCACCCAGAAGCCCCACAACCAATACTTTTTGAACCCATATCATGTACCGTATTATGTCCTAGGGCTGTAATAATGAATATAATAGATTCTGCTTCAGCAAGACCTAGTCTAAGAGAGAAGAAAACTTCAAATAGTCATAGTTATGATTGGGATACTGGGTGTGGCAGTTTTAAACATGGTCCCAGAAAGAGTTGACACTCCTCCTATTGAAAGGATAGACCAATATTGCACAACAGAAGGAAGGCTATGTGATTCCTGAGGCTAGAGCTGAAAAGGGCCACACAGCTTCAATGATTCACTCGGACGGCTTGCTCTCAGGACATTCCTCTAGCAACACTCCCTCTAGGAATCTGGCCACCATGCTGTGAGAAGGCCAGTTCACATGAAGAAGCCTTCAGTCATCCAAGCCCAGACACCAGATATGTATGAGGGGCAAAGTCTGCAGGTTATTCCAATCCCCGAATTTTCCCACCTGAGACCCCCAGGCATTTTGGAACAGAGATAAGCCATCCCTGCAGTTTTCTGTTTGATATTTTCCATAGGGTTTGTTAGCAACATTATGTGGTCGTTGTTTTACACCATTAATTCTGGGGTGGTTTGTTACATGGCAATAGAAACTAGAGCATGAGGTGGTACCTGGACGAAGGTGTTTAATTCAAAACCAGGCTAAAGGCTATGAGGTCATTATCACTTAATGGTCCAATAATATTTTAAAACCCCTCCAGTTAGAATTATTTAAATACTTTCCTTCCTAAGTAAGTGTAAAATAACTTGTAAAGTAACTCATAGGTCCAAGTGATAGGAAATAAATAATAAATAATGTAAAATTTACCCATTTTTTTCCAGATAAAAAGAGACATTCTTTCCCAATGTGTAGTGTCTTCCTGTATCTTTATTATGAAACTAATAGATAGACTATAAAGAGTTAAATAGTTAACTGTATAACTGTTCCTCATGGTTAGGAACAGTTATACATGGTTATAAAAATTTTCATTAAAGAAAAAATATACTGATGCTTACATCTGAATTAATAACCAAATCTGTTAGAAAATTAACTGAATTGAAACTTGAGTTATACTATTAAGAGACCACACTTCTTAATTTCTCATCCAACACTATCTAAAATCTGGTCAGAGCCTCATCTCCACTACTAGCCTCTATGATCTGAAGAGCCAGGCTCTCCAGACTGCCTCTCATTCCCTGCAGACCATACTCTTTCGCACCTCCACTTCTGGGCTCAACTCCCCTACGTTCTCCTGTAAGGGTCACCCCCCTCCCCCGTGCCACCTGCCCTGATTCCCAGAGACATGGTGACCTTGCATCACTTTGCTTTTCTCTTGACGGTCGTTTGTATCAATATTTAGCTTTCATTTCATTCTGTGTTTGGCTAATTCTTCACGTCCATTTCCTTCACCAATGGAAGATTTTTCAAGGGGAACGACTGTATCTAATTCATCTTTGCATTCCCACAGGACCTATCTTAGGTACTTAATAAAGATTTCCTACATGATAAAAAAAATACAGAAAACACTCTGAGGTAAGTTTGTAATATGGCAAGAAGCCTTCCAAAAACACTGTTGGAATCTCCACCTATTCTTTAATTCCAAAATTTGTTCAAGGAACTTGAAAAACAAGAACAACAAAAACAAAATTACTGTACTTTGTTGGAATTATAAACTCTAAATTGTAGAAATTGCCAATTTGTTTTGGAAAAAATAGTGTCTCTGTTCATGAAGACATCTGTATAATTCCCATACATAATTTGGTTCCACTTATAAGCTCTGCCTCAATGAAAAATAATTAATGTATGGTTTGGCAGGCCTCATAAATGCCTCATCTGCTCACTCAGCAGAAAAAAATTAAACCAAACCATAAAATGTAAATAATATTCTTTCTTGGTACAGAGCCTAGCTCTATTCTCTTACCTTCTCTGTGTCTGGCACAAATATTTAAGTTAAATATTAAATTTTAATTAGCAAAATTAGTGCAATAATTAAGGGTGAGTATATGAGATTTTATAAGTTACCTAATAATTCCGAGGAAGAGTGTTAAGTGAACTTTTTTTCTATAGCATGTTTTTGTACTTTCTGTACCTCTTGGATCATACTTTTTTCCTGTTATTTCATAGAAATATTATTCAGTAAAAAATAAAAATATCTTTATGTGGCATCATATTGTCTGAATAAAACCGCAGACCAAAGTTATTCATAAACAAGGAACAAAAAATGTTTCAAAACAAATTGGAAATTTCTTATTTCAATCACATCCATAATTTCTACAAACCTTAAATCAGAGCATATACTAGTTGTTGTCATTTCTGTAGAACTTGGGTCCTAAACTTGGCTAAATTTCCTGAAACTTGAAGCTTTCCCTAGTCTCTTTACGAGTAGCTGCAACATATGTCATTAATGAAGGGTGTTGGGTAACCTCCCTGCTATTGTTCTTAATTCACCACATGACAGACACCAACCACCAATTAAGGAGATCTGCCCAAGGCACAGAAAGTTGAAAATAAATATCTAATGAAGCAAAGAGGATGATGTAAGAAAAAGAAAAAAAATAGGACATAATTGTATAAAGGAGAAATCGAATGAATGTGAAGAGAATGTTCACATGTTGCAGAAAAAAAAAACCCAACAATAATCCAGGTAAACTATAAAAAAAATTACTGGAATTTAAAAATAAAATAAACAAAAAGCCCCGAGGAGGAACCTTATGCTTTGACAAATCCACAACCAAGTGGTAAAGCAATATTAACAAATGAAAATCATGCCCATACTTTATTCATAAGCTACAAGATATATGAGCTAAAGAAAATTGCTGACAGTGGAAATAGTCAAAGGCAGTTCAAGTTACAGTGGATCTCATGCAGAGGTATTGCTTATTACTTTCCCACGGGTGGTGTCTGTCATGAGTGTGTGTGTGTGTGTGTGTGTGTGCGTGTTACTTATAGTGCTTACATATTTTTGTACTCTACACTGGATATTTTCATTTTTACTTTATTAAAGTTTTAATTTTTTACTCTTCTTTAGTTTTCTCTCGTACAACGTATTTTGAGATAACTTACGAAAATTCAGGAGCACAGGGAAGTACGATTGGTATATTTCTATAGAAAGGAGATAGTGGGAAGGAAGGAACATTCTAAGAGAGGAGTACAATGCAGCAGAATCTAGTAATCACATAAGAAGAATGATTCTGGAAATGTGAATAAGGTGAAGAAAGGGAAATGGGATAAAAACAGAGTTCTCCGGTTTTATAAATCTCTTCCTTCCGGTTTTATAAATTTAAAGTTTCTTTTCATGGCAGGACACATCAGGACATGGTGACCCTAGGAGATGAAAGTCAGAACTCTTGGTTACAGCTCCGAAGGAGAGAAGGGTGCCAGGCAGAGCCACACCAGGGCTTGCACCCTGGGACAGGGTAGCAAACTGGAATGGCGGGGGATGGCTTCTGCATGGCAAGCTCAGTGGATTTACAAAGTTTGTCAGAGCTCCTTGGGGACTGGATAATTTGAGTATTTCCTTGTCACCTCTTTCTCCAGCTTAACTGGGCCCAAATATTTGATCAAACATTGTTCTGTTTCTGTGAGAATGTTTTTAGACATTTTGAATGTTTGAAAATTTAAATTGGGTGGGCGCCTGGGTGGCTCAGTTGGTTGAACGACTGCCTTCGGCTCAGGTCATGATCCTGGAGTCCCTGGATCGAGTCCCACATCGGGCTCCCTGCTCGGCAGGGAGTCTGCTTCTCCCTCTGACCCTCCCCCCTCTCATGTGTTCTCTCTCAAATAAATAAATAAAATCTTTAAAAAAAAAAAAAGAAAATTTAAATTGGTATATTGACCTCCTTAAGGTGGGTGGGCCTCGTTTAATCAGTTCAAGGCCTGATTGACTAAAAAGACTGACTCTTCCCTGAGTAAGAGAGAATACTTGACTGGTTTTGAGCTAGAACAAGGCCTTTTTTTCTGCCTCCAGACTCAAATGGAAACACTGGCTCTTCCTGGGTCTGCTGGACTTCATATGGGAACTACACCATCCACTCTCTGGAGCCTCCAGCTTGACAACTCAGCCTGCAGATCTTGCGACTTTCAGCCTCCATAATCACAAGAGCCAATTTCCTACAATAATCTCTTTCGGTCTCCGGGCTATTTGGCCTGCTTATCTGTGGGAGCTAATTAACAAGAAGCCTGCCCTGATTTCCATCTATCCTCTTCTGCAGCCTAAGCCAAAAGGCAGGAAGATTTTGAAATCTATATGCTTTATCACCATATCTTATGCTGTGTTCCTTCTGTGAGTTCTTCTTCATACTGTCAAAAGGTATTTGACTTAATTCCATGTGACACAGAGCCCTCGGCACCGGGGGCAGGTCATCTGGCCTTGAGTTAGGATACCTGGCACCAATGGTCTCCTCTTGTCAAAACTGGTTCAGTTATTTTTCTCTCGGAGTATTGTATTATCATATTTTAAGATTCGAACATAAATTCATTTGAGTTTTATCTCAGAAGTAAAAACTGTTAATGTATAGGCTCTTCCCTCTCCTTAAAAAGAAAGAAAAAAGAATGCAAGGTCAGAAGGAAGGGAGGAAGAACGATGGAAGGAAGGAAGGAAGGAAGAAAGGAAGGAAGGAAGGAAGGAAGGAGAAAGGAAGACATGAGTGTCAATCCCACCTGTGCTGTTCAATAGACCATTTTTCCTATTACGTTGTGAGCTCCTGGAGAGCAGGGCCTGCGACTTCACCTTTATATAAGAAGTGCACACATAAGGTTGGAGAATGAATGAATGAATGAATGAATGAATGAATGAATGAATGAACCATGAAGCCATTAGTATAAAATGGTATAAAATGGAATGCCATAAAGTGAGGAGGAGAGAAAGATTCAGAGACAGGATGCATAACATTCTCTGATCTCTGTATATTTAATGATGGTAACGTCCTTATCCCAGGGTAGGGGAGGGGATTGTTGTAATGAGTCAATGAGATGGTTTAGGTGTTCAGTTAGTCATCAAATACCTAACATACATTTCACACTTGCTGTATGTCAAACAGTAAACTAAATGTTTTACAGGTATTCTATAGCACTTTAGTCATGCCTGTGAGAGAGGAGCTATTGGTTATCCACACTTCACAGATGTGGAAACTGATAACTGGAAACCAGGTTAAGTAATTTGCCTATAATTTTTAGGAACTAAGTGAAGACACTAGAATTTGACCTTGGTTTTGTCTGGCTCCAGTGTGGACTCTTAATTATTATGCTAACTCTAATGACTATTATTTTTACAATTTAATATGTCTACTCCTTGACAGCTTTGGTGGGGACAATGGCTGGTGAAACTCTTTGCAGATCTCTTGAGTCGTAGTGGTCACTGTGACAGCAACAGTATTTCCCTCTGCCAAGAGAAGCCCCTGACCCCTTTCTGCGATGCTCTCTCACTTTGGGCTGAGTGTGCCACCTTTCATGGCATGTTGCCTAGTCTCGAAAAGCCCTTCAATGAGATAACTTTAAGAGCCATTTCTCTAAATGTTTGGTATAAATCAGAGGTTGGCAAAGGTTCCTTGTTTGTAAACTACGTTACAACAATGGAAATTTCAGCAAGTTTTCTCATCCTTCAATAAAGTAATCCTAAGTTTGTCATTATCAATGTTCTTAAAAATTAATGGATAGCTAGACCAGAGAGTCACAAGAAATGTGACAGTAAAATGTCACTTACAATGTAAATTGTTCCATTCACAATGACGCAAAACCAACAGCTGGTGCCATCTTTGCAGAAGAATTTTCATTTAGTTCTCTTCTGATGCACACACTTCTTCCCTTCTTGTATCTGTTCCATCACCCAATGACACCCACTTTTTCTCTCTCAGATATTCCATGGGTTATGGTTCACTTATTCATTCATTCAATCATTCAACTACCTTTGGTGTTGAGTATTGATATGCAAAGATGGATAACCTGGTCCCTGCTCTCAAGGGACTCACGGTTTAGGGGGTGGGGTTGATGCTTAAGAAAATCACTGTGATGCTACATTATAAATGAGATATATAAGAAATGGAAAAATTCCCAGAGCAACAGACAGAGAGACACAGCAATATTTCTGCCAGAGAGATCAAGAGAGCCACAAAGAAGATGACTATTAAGTTGGTCCTGGAAGAACGAATCTGCTTTCTTTCAAGGGAGAAAGCAAAAGGTAAAAGATCATTCTAGTCAGCATGAGCAAAGGCATGGAGGTCTGAGGGTGTACGATGTTTGGGATATTGTGACATGACATCATGTCAAGTTTACCGCTAACAATATATATGCACATCTGTTTTGTAGTTTATAATGAAACCATCTGTTCAGTGATACCCTATCTCCATTTTGACTGATTTTCTTCTTAGTTTAGTTTCTAGGTCAGATATTTTCAAACCGTGCGTTGTGAAATATATTTAGCAGTTCTTCAATAGCATTTCTTTTCAACAGAATGGCATCAAAACACTAGAATAAAGCCAAGTAGAAAAATATCAGAAAGGTTTTTTTTTTTTTTAAGATTTTATTTATTTATTTGACAGAGAGAGAGAGTGAAAGAGGGAACACAAGCAGGGGGAGTGGGAGAGGGAGAAGCAGGCTTCCCACAGAGCAGGGAGCCCGATGCGGGGCTCCATCCCAGGACCCTGGGACCATGACCTGAGCCGAAGGCAGACGCTTAACGACTGAGCCACCCAGGTGCCCCAAAAAAATTTTTTTAAAAAGGAAAATATCAGAGTGCATTAATGGAGGAGGGTTAAGTACTGTTACGTGAAATCTGTTGTGGTCCTCGGTGTCTGAGTGTATGTCTATGTGTCTGTTCCATAATGTATTTTTTATTATGAGTCACAATAACAAAAAGTTTGAAAGCCACCGAAGTAGTAATTTTTTTCGCTGCACTCATATTATATCGGTTATGATTAAACCTTGAGTCCAAATCAACCTTGGTTTTTAATGAAGTGACAAATGACACAGACTGACCTCATTTATAAGCCTGGCACACAGGCAAGCATCTGTTTTACTGAATGCTAGTTACATTTTACCAGATGAAATGATTCTAGCTTGGGAATGAAACCATCATTTATAATGTTATTTTAACATTATTTTTCTATTCAGGGTTCCAAACTACTAAATTAAAGACAATATATAAAAACCTAACGAATTAGTAGTAAGTTTCCTAAGAGACTGGCTTTTACTGTAATAGTCATTTATTCATTCAACAACTATTTATTGAGTGCCTGCTCTATGCCCATTGGCATTCTACATGCTGGAGATAACAATGGTATAAAAGAAAGACAAGATGATTGAAATAAAAATATTTTATATTAAACACTCATTATTAAATTTGAGCTTCTTGCAATTAGGGTGGCATGATATTTTAACAAAAATTTTAGGAACAAACCACAAGGATATTTAATGAAGTAAAAATTAAAAAACCCAACTCCAACTCGGACGAGGAAAATCACACAACAGTATACATCGTATAGGGTACTTAAAACTAGATGAGATAAATGGCAGAGTTCATGAAATGATTTTAATCTATCCCCCGTGTAAAAATGAGAAGACATCGGTTTATATATAGCACACATTTTGCAAAAATATGAGCCTTGAACAGTAGGGAACGAATATTGATGCTACTGTGGTATTGTGTTTATAAAGTTAAAGTTCTCTGTTGAGAGTAAAGCAATAGATTTTTTTTTTTTAAGTTGCATGTCAAACTGAGTAAACCTTGAACTTTTCCCAGGAAATTTCTCTCATTTATTCTTTGTAGTTTTATACATGAATGGTGATGAAAAGTCACAGCCTTTACTTGTTATCCCTAACAGTGTTTGTAATTAACCATACGAGGACTTTTGTCTGCCTTATGACATTTCCAAAAAATTTTATTTCAGTATATATCGATTGAAGGCCCATCCTAGGGGCCGAGATGCTAGGTAGGGAAATATAAGGATATTTGACATCACTGATAAAGTATTTCGGTAAAATGTAAGTGCTTCCACTGAGCCCATTGCTTCACGTGGTTCTGCAGCGCTCCTGCATGTCTTCAGGCTGCTTTCTGTATCATCACTCTCACCTGCCTCTCCAGCTATCACGTGCCATCTTTAAGGGCCTGTTTGCACTTATTAAGGAATATAAGAATGACTTGGTCCCCTTTGCAAATTTATCTTACCCAGCATCTCTTTCCACATGATTTAACGTCTTTCAACACGCCGTCTGATCCCCATCATCCAGTGAAGTTTTGCCCCACTTTTCGGAATAAGTGAGTATTATTTCTGCGAGGGAGAGAGAAGAGGGAGGAAAGAGGGAGGGGATAGGGGAGGAGGAGAGGCTAACCTATAGATGAGGAAAAAATAAAGAATTCTATTGCTCATTTTATATATATATATATATATATATATTAAGAGAAAAGGTCCAATTCATATACAAGACAATATTGAAGGTTTAGAATGCCCGAAACACATATTAACCCCCAAACTTTCAATATGAGAATCCTCGAAGCTGTGATAACTTAAAAAGGAAAATTAAACTATGTTTTCTCTAAATCTGGCTTGACTTTTCTTCTTTATGCTGTCAAGCTTCAAGAACATATTTAGGCATTTTTTTTTTTACCTCATTAGATGAGGAATTTGTTTCCTTCACCTTCACACTGGAGAGTATATTATGGTTGAGTCTATTGGCCCATGGTTTTCTAGGTTTTCTAAGATGACCATGTTTAGGTTGAGCCCAAGGCAAGAAAATTCTTGGACAAAGAAAGTGTCAGACAAATGTATCAATGGCCAATTGGAATACATAATTATTTTATTTTGAAAATCACAAAATAAAAAACAGGAGTTGTTACAAATGCTGAAAAAAATGTTAAAACATTTTGATGCCTCTTCAGAAATCTTTTGTATTCTCTTTTCTTTAATTTCTTTAATTTCTTTATTTATTCTGAGTGAAAGAGGGGGGGAGTGGGGGGAGGGACAGAGGCAGAGGGAGAAAGGGAACCTCAAGCAGACTGCACACTGAGTGCAGATTCCTACACAGGGCTCAATCTCACAACCCTGAGATCATGACCTGAGCCAAAATCTAGAATCCGACGTTTAACCAACTGAGCCACCCAGGAGCTGCTTTCTTGTGGTTCTAGTTAAAAGGACAGAGGATCTGCTGTAATGCAGATACTAAAACTAAAAATACCTGGAGGGAAGGGTCTCCGAGGGAGTAATTTGAATGGCTGTGCTTTCCCAGTGCTTCTGTAAGCTTCCTTATTTTCCTACACCGGGTTGAGCATTGCTCCTAAATCAACAAAAATATTGCCAACACTTTGCTTTTTATATTATCAATATTGAACAATGTGACAAGAATATTTATATCTGTAGAGCAATAGGATATAAGATTTCAAAATTCATGGTGTTAGATTCTTTGAACTCATATATCCCAATGATACTTAAATTAACATCTGTTGGCTGATGATATTTTGATCATGAAAAATTATCAAGGATGTTTGGCCTTTTACCTAACCGGCACAGATTCAGAAACTCAAGATACTTTATTGAGGCTCTTGGAATACTCAGATCTGGTTAAATTCTGAGAAATTTTATTATTCAGTGTCATTTACTCAAATTCATCAGTAACCTGCTCTGTGTGTTTTGTTGCTGTTGTTTATGTGTGGCGGATAATATAGGTTTTTTGTAATGCTATTTCTCTTTAAAATGAGGAATGTCTCTTTTCACTGTCTTGTGGGAAGCCAAGGAGGACTATGGAGCTGACAGCTGCAACATCAAACCGAACTAAAATAAAAACCTTGGAGTTCCATGCCACCAAATTTTTCAATCTTTCTCCCTTTCTTCATTACTGGTACTGCTACTACAAGCAAATAACTGATGCAGTTTCTAGATGTTTTAGAGCGAACAACCACTTCCAGATGAAAGCATAATACATACAAAATGCCTTTTTTTTTTCTTCAATTATATCTAAAATTTTCTACATCCCTTAGCTATGTGGATCTACAGGTAGCTTCTCTTTTGCGGGGATGGGTAGGGTAAGTTACTTACCATATTAAAAAAAAAAAGGTATCCAAGAGAGGATCAGAATATCTGTGTCAGTGCAATCCTATGCATTCGATGGAGACGCACAGGCAGCTGATGAACATGTGAACAAAATCACAAAAGTTTTTTAATTTTCATGTCCACTCCACGGGAAGTGGTAACCTGCCGCTATTAGGACACTCGGCAAGGGTCACATGTGTAGTAGAGGTGAAGCAGACACTTGAACATCTGTCCACTTCATGGGAAGACTTTTCTTCTCAGAATACACGTACTAATAAACAACAGTTGGAGAAAATTGTCCATGACATTCAACATAAAGCTGAGCTTTAGCTGAGAGAAGGAAGGGTGGAATTGTATTTCCTTTGGTAAAGCGAAAACAGCCGTGAGGGCTGCCTATTCTAAAACCCTGACGTTTAAAAAGAATTGTAAGAAATCAAATTGTTCAATTTGGAACGAAGAGCGGCCGAAGTTACTGGAAAGCTCATGCCTCTGAGTCTGCAAAATCACCGGCCAGGAGAGCAAAACTTTTCCAACACCCAATTTTAATATTGTACTGAAGCCATTGACTCTGTTAAAAACCCTGGAGTTAAATATGATCCCCTCCCCACTGCACCCCCGCCCTTTCTCTCTTAAGTTAGAGTTTGGGGGACAAGGGGGCTGGAGCTTGGCCCCAACCTCGGAATTGCTGCCAAGGGCGTGTAATACAATCTCTCCCCATTTGAAGGGTAAATCAGTGTCAATTGCGTTTGCCGTCCACCAGAAAAAGTAAGCATTTTACTTCCGCTCGGTCTATGTGGACTGATGCAATGTAGGCAATCTGTTTCTGGCAGGGGGGAAAAATCGTTTTCCCAAACAGCACCGAGAGGAGCCATCAGAGAAGCATGAAGAGGGGCAGTGCGGCTGTAGCTGCTGCCGAGCTGTCGGGGTGCGGAGCGCGGCTGCTGCAGGACCTGCGCCGGGAGGGGGCCGGCCCCGAGACGCTGCGCGAGCGGAGCCGGGAGCCCCCGCGCCTCTGAGAGCCGCCAGCAGCCAGCCAGCTCCGGACGCCGGGTGAGCGAGGCGGGCCGGCCGGCTTCCCGCCGGCGCCGCCGCAGCCACCGGGCGCGCTCGGCAGCGGGACTGCGGGAGCCCTGCCTGCGGGTGCGCGGGGGGCGGCGGGGGAGGGGCGCTCCGTGCGGCGACCTCGGGCGCGCGGCTGGGGCGCGCGAGGAGCCGCGGACCGCTGGACGGGCTCTGGCGCTCAGTGGGTGGGCACTGCAGGGGGTGACTCGGATTCCCTGGACACAACCCTGTGTCCCTCATCCCTATTGTGGAACAGCCCAGATGACCGCCGCACAGAGAGCCCGCTGGGGCGGCTCAGCCAACCAGGGACTGAAGTGAGGACTTCTCATTAGCACACGGATTCTAAACGCACACTTGTGCCTTCGTGCGCCGGGGTCTCTGAGATGCATGCTCAGCGCGGGCGGTTGCTGGGGAGAGGGGAGCCGAGCGAGGGCGGTCTGCCTGGATGGATCCTGAGTGTTTTGCTCGAGTGGAGGAGGCCGGGACGGCAGGAAAGAACACGACACTTAACGATGTGGGGAGATACTCCGTTTCCGACTGATGAGTTTCACAGAGTTGAGCTTTAAAAAAAAAAAAAAAAGTGAATAAACAAACGCTAGCCTATGAATCAACCCCCTTTGGGAAGATTTTTGCAGAGCAGTAGTGCTCTTTTCATCCAGAGAGCAGGGTTTTGGAATCCTAAATTGTTTGGGGAGCAGCAGGGGAGCCAACTTTGCTTTGCAGGCATTAGGTATTCCGGCAAAATTAAATCCTATCAGCCCAGGAAGGTAAATTGCCATTAAGCTAGCCCAGACATCCGAAGTTTCTACGGTCTTGACTAGAGAGGGAGCAAAAGCAGGGGTTAACAGAATCTGTTTTCGACATTCCAGGACAATTGGGGTGGGGGTGGGTTGTGCAGTACTTCCCTCCAGTTAACCTTTTCGGAAATCAAAGCCTTTACTTTCCCACCTCTTCACCTTCATTCCCTCACCCTCCTTCACTTTCATCCACTTCTAGTGAAGAGTTTGCAAAACTTTACCGTCCCTCTTGTAAACTCCCTCTCTCTCCAAGTACCCTCTCCCACAAAGCTAAATCAGTTGTGTATAGGAGATCTTTGGTGGGGGAAATAAGATCTGCATGTGCACAGGAACACTCATTTGGCCTCCTAGTGTTAAAATAAAGGCTCAGACAGGTCGGATGTGCCAGCCAGGCAGGAAAAGTTCACCTTTTCCCCGCACCTAACGCTGAGATTCACAGCCGCAAGGCTGGGAAGGAGCGCTTGTGGCTCATTGCTTCCTTCCCCCAACCTCTTAGCCGAGGGGACGCTGATTAGCTGCAGCTGGGGTCTAGTTTGCCCAGCCTTTGAAATCGATCAATGGGCTCCTTCTCCAGGAATGCTCCCCCCCTAACTGCGGTGGAGGAGGTGGTGGCTCTGGTGGCCTTCTCCAACATGGGCGTCCTGGTTCTGACCGCCTAAGAGAAGGTAAGGGACAGATGTCTGAGGCATGGGACAGACAGCTTTTGCAATGCACATTGCAGCCTTCATACATGGCTCCTTGAATGGGCGCTGGAACGCAAAGGTAGCTTGAATTTCAGCGTGTGTGCTAACTAAACTTTGGGCTTATTTCTTCACTTTAGTGCTAAACGCCCTACTTCTGTGATGTGGACTGTGCTTTACTGGGAGATACAGTCACACAGCACATTTCTTTCACCTGGTGCAAAAGGTCATGCGATTGCCACGAAGTTTTCTAGAATCTTGGGAAGAGATCTTAGCTAAAGCTTCAACTTGCAGGTATGGTGAAATGTCAGGTCTTATATTAATCACAAGTACGTTATGTGTAATTTTAGAATTTTGATTCAAGCCTGCAAGTCTGTATTACAAACTTTTGGAGTCTTTGGAAGGCCAAAGTTACCTTGGTTAAAAACAATGAGGCTCTGACAATTTCTTTGCCGAGTTTTGTTAAAACTGCAACTGATGTTAAGGCTCTTTTGGTATTTTTGTGGTTTTGATATAGAGGCACAAACAGGATCCCACTATTTCTTTTCATTTCTTCCGAGCAACAATCAAGATTTTCCACTCAGTGTTTTCAGGCTAGAGAAAAGAACGGGAGAGAAGGTAGAAAATACCTCTTGTCAAAATGGGTAATGCTTGTGTAGTTTTTCTGTCCTAAATGTTTTCAGGGTCAGTTGAGTTTTTACTACTGTTCTCCCCTTATATGAGACTGTATGCTATATATATAAATATATGTATATTTATATATATATGCTATATATATACACACGCATATATTCAATACAATGTAGAACTCTGCTAGCTCTTAACTGCCTTATAGTTAGTAAAACAGAAGTCTTTGTATCACAAACAACATCAAAACCCCCAAAATGTTCTCATGAATTAAAGTTGACTTAATCAACTTAGATGAAATTTTGAGGTAAGTACGTAGTCTAATTGATTAATGACTTTCAGATGGTTTTCTATTCAAATTATGTTTCAAGTTAATCTGGAGGGGTCCAAAAACCAGTGTTAAATTCTTTGGAAGAATGGATTAGTAGGATTTTTAAGAACTTGAAAGAATTTCAAATGCCATGAAAATATAAGAATCAATCCCCACTTAGTGTTAATTTATTGGTCATGATTTGAGAAGGAATTCTTACAGGTATACCATCATTTAGTTCAAGACAAATCATCATGGGGCTGCAAGAAGAGAGATTTCCTGGAAGAAAAAAAAACTTAGCATTACTCAAAATTGGACGCCAGGAGAACTGAGTAGGATATTTTTAATGACTCTGACTAATAACCTTGTTACTTTGGGTAAAATATCTTAGGCCTCTAGTCTCTTATTAAAAACCAGGAATTTGCTACATCTTCTAAGATCCATTTGAGTTTAAAGACTTTATTACATAATTAGAAAAATTGATAATGAGTGTCATTTTGCCTTTAGTCTTGGTGCTTTTTTAAAATTTGTGGACAAATTGTGCCTCTTAGCCAGAGTGTGGGTCCACTTCTAAGATCTAGAATAATCTTTCTGATTAAATTTTAGACTTTTATTTTCTAATTAGGGCCTTAGGTTAAGATTTGGTATTCATGGCATTGGTTGAGAATATGTAGCTTTGTAGAGATGTTATTGATTAGCCAAAATGAATCACATAGGAGGAAAGAACTCAGAATGAAGAGCCATCTAGAGTGGTCCTTGGTTATTAGTTCTTTGAATCTCAGTTGAAAGATAGCATTTTCTCCTTCTAAAATTTGAAAGGGTGTTTGGCTTGGGATGTTTTTTGTTAGTTTAATTTTTTTTTAATGGTTTATTGGCCTATAAATTTTGTTTCTTCATTGTTTCACACTCATAACACACAAAATTGAATAAAGGTGAGGTCAGTGCTACAGATCAGAACAAAGTTGGCCTTTAGGGATGGGCCCCTTGACTGTGGGTTCATTAGCACTCTGTTTTAAAAGGTTACCATTATGGAGTCTGCGTGTGTGTGTGTGTGTGTGTGTGTGTGTTGGGTGTGGGGGGAGTGTCGTGACATCCTTTCTCACTTATTTTTGAAGGTACGGGGTTACCCTATTTTTAACTGTGTCAAAAATGAGGTATAATTTGTTACCAAACTTTGCTTTTAAAAACACATGTTAACTTCTCATTTTAGAGCTTAACATTTCATTCATCACCTGTCAATATGAAGAAAACTTTGGATTTTCCCTTTTTTATGGTTTTATTTCATAAATACTTTGTTTTCATTTCTCCTTTTTTGACTTTTTTTAGTGATTTATAGTTCTATAAAATATTTCTATTTTGTTACAGAACTATTTTTGTTTTTAAAATATGTCAATAGGAGTTTTATTTTGGCACATTTTCTATGAGGATGATTGAAGTTTAGCTAGTACTTATCAGATATAATATACCAAAAACTGGCACAAATATTTAATCTTCGAATTATATTTGAGGTATTTGCCTCCATTGTACCCACTGGAAAACTCCAGTACAACGAGAAAGTCATCCAACTGGAATAGAACAGCTATTAAATAGCTAGACAGTGGAGTCAGTATTTGACCCCAGCACTTCTGATTCCCAATCTAATATTCTATCCACTAATCAAGCTTCTTAGTGGATCTCATAGCAGACAGTAGTGATATAGTGTTTATAAATTTATTCTTATTTTTCTTTCTTTCCAATTGATTTTCTATGTAATACATGTCAGCAAAGTCTAGAGATAGACTGGAAACCATCTTGGTAGTAATCAAAGCACACCTCTAGGGGGCGTGAAAGCATACGTTTTTTTCAGAGTCAAAACTATGATGTCTTCAACTGGGATTCTGGAGCAACAGACTAAACAGTCTTTAAACATGTGATATTTTACTTATGGAGTCATTAATTTTTTCTTCTTCCCCTGGGCTAGTTCAGTCTCATCATAGTCATAATGGTTATTCCAGAATCAGTTCTACTATGGAAAGAAAGAAAAAATAATACACACACACATTCTTTGAAGAATTCTGTATTAAATTTCTGCATGTTTTTCCCTTTAAGTTTTATTTTTCTGAATTCCAAATCCCGAGGGTTGAGTTATTCATTTTTAGATAGATCCATACAGCTTGGAGAAGCCATAGTTCAGAGAGTCATAGAAGCATTTGAGTCCTTCTGTTTCCAAAGCAATTGGCTTTGCTTAGTACTTACCAAAGTCACTTATCAAGCTTTTAAAATATTTAGATTATCTGAATTTTCATGGTAACATCTTTCAGTGTTTAGATATATTATATAAAATATTTTTCTTTCCCCAAAACCTAACTTTTTTTCAGTCTAATGGATCCTTAATCATTTTATTTCCCATCTTTAAAAGCTACTCCTTGGCATCTCTTTTGGTTTTTGAAAATTTTTGAATAATTCAAAGGATCAGAAATTATCTTTTTGTTATAGTGTGTTCTTTGTGATCTAACTCAACTCATCCAGTTGGTTAAAGTTGAAAATTCTAAAAAGGTTACAATCCCGTAGTGATCTTTTTATCTGAGTAATATAAATTTGATTGTTATTCATACCAGTTTAATCACTTCGATTAGAAACTACTTCACCATGGGATAATTCTTCCACACTCCAAAGTTTGATCCTAACTGGATTCATTTCTGTGTTTCCTATTCATGTCTCTGCCATGTTTAAATCGAAGACTTTGTGTAGTGACTTTCAACTGAACCACAAAGTCATGCTAGATTTGATGGTGATTTGAAATATGAAAAATGGATCAGGAGAATTTGGGTTGAAATCCCGATTTTTTTTTTCCCAAGGCATGTAAACATAAAAGTCCCTATCTATGACAGTGACTTTAGGTGTCCATATATTTGGCATATGTTTAATTGTTTACTTCTATCACCTGCTAATTACCCACTAAACCTTCTTTCTCCCACTTTGGCTTCCTGGGGAAATATAATCTTATTATTGTTTTTTTTCCCCCTTTGTATGTAATTTTGATTATATCCGAAGCAGCATAACAAAAATTGCTTAATTACTCTTATTGTTTTTACTTACTGATCATCTATAAATATTAGAAGATAGCTTGAATTACATTTCTGGCAAAATACAGGACAGACTACATGAGAAGTAAATGTGCCACTGTCAAGGAAAAGAAAAACTTCACTGTTTGGAAGGACTGAGGGGAAGGATTGTGTCCCTCTGGCTCATTGCAACTGTTACATGCCATTAGGCTTACTGTAAACTATCCCTTGATGAATTCTTTGCTGGACAATGAGCTTAAGAATCTGAGGTGTCTTCTTGTTTTTACAGAGCAAAATAGGATTCTGGTGCTTAAATGAAAGTTTGCAGAGCACATAATAGGATGTAGATAAAGTTACTGAACTATCACATCTCACTTTCAGGAAAGTAGTGGGAGAGATTGTGTCTTGAGAAGAAAGGCATTTTAGAGGTAACCCTTTTAAGATTTCAATTAGTTATTTAAATGTATGAATCATGTGCTTAAATGTATTATTACTTAAATGTTTGTCCTGAGGCTAGCTAGCCTAGAGGAATCCTAACCAGCCACAGGGAGATGTCTTGTTTTCCTGGGACTGGACCTATTTTTAAAAGAACTGGAGCAAAATGTTTTAGATTTCTGGTATTTAATCGCAGGCTTTGGAGAAAGCTTCAGGACATTATATGAATAATATAATTAACTGCAAAAAAATAGGCAATGATGATATTCTGGCTTCTGTAATGATAATTTAGTAACATATGACAAAATGTATTAAATATCTTTCACATTTGCACTGGTTCACTTTAGGTAATTAGATATATAGAGATTTATAAAAAATGTTTTCAAAGATAATTTTTGTTAATTTTTTTGCAAAAAGTTATTCCAAAGCATAATTGCTTTGGAAATGAAATTGCCTGTTTTTAAATTATATGTTTATGACGCTTTTTAGGTGTTGACTCACGTTACCAGTCTTTTCTAATATTACACCAAAATGTTTGGGAGACAGTCACATTTTGCAATTTTCTGAACACCAATGTTGTCTTATTTTTTTTTTCCAAAAGCAGTCTTAAAAGGCAAAAAATTAAGCTATGCTAAGAGAATTAGAGTTTAATAAGAAAAAAGGAATATTATGTAAAGAATAAAACTGACAGAAGTGTATACAACTTATATTGGTAAATTTAAAATACCATAAATATTGAAATATAGCTGAAAACCCCATTATATCCTATCATACTTCTTTCCAGCTGCAAATATTTTCATTAGTCATACAACAAGTGGTTATTTCATATGCACTATTTATATATAGAATAGAGTCCTACACATTGTTAAACTGATGAGTTTGTTTACCTTAGCTGCTTCAGTATTACTTCTATAGTCTTAGGTCCTATAAATGATGCATGCAAAGTGCTACATTCAAGGCCAAGTATATATTCAAACATCCTTTCTACAATCCACGCAGGGGACTGTGCCACTCATAAGGTGGTCGGGTTAATGAAATCATCTTTTATTTTATAGAGCTAAGACATTTCACTACTTCTACTCTAAAGATGATTGCAAGCAAAACTAGTCTGTAAAATATATAAAGTGGGAAGACAAAAGTAAGATCAAAGAAAACCCTATGGCAGTATTTATTAGGGTTGTGTGTAATTCTCGTGGGTTCTTGATGAATCTATTTTGTAAAATGTTTCATTCTGGAAAGAATAATGGTCTTAGAGTATGAAGACCCAGGTTCAAGCCTGACTCTGCCATGATCTGGTATATGATCTTGGTTAAGTCATTTATCCGCTCTTGTTTTTTTTTTTTTTCATTAACTCTAAGATGAGAAAAGTGTAGTAGGTACTCTTTGAAAGCACCTCCTTTCCTGTCTCCCCACCAGTTCTCTAAACTATGAGTCCATGATAGTTTACCCATATGCAAAGAACCAAGTGCTCTGCTTAATCTCACAGGTAATAGTTTTAAGAAAAGTCCTAAGTTTACAGTAAATCGTACAAATTATGTCATTGCTTGCACTCAGTACTAAAATTCTGTGGAAATCTATGGTTTCAGACATTAGCCAAAACATTGGAGTTTACAATTTGGACACTAAAATTTTAATCAAGCCCTTTTTATTACTTTTGAATAAGTGGAATTTCTTGCCTTACAAGCTGACTTTTTCCAATATAATGTTTTACATGAGCTTAGAGCTTAGTGTTGGATTTTTCTATTTGACCTTAGATGGCTGGCGTTTCCTACCAGGTGTTTGGTCGAAAGGGATAGGCCCAGTACAGGAAAAGCAAATAGTGTCTCATGGGGTTTAATAATTAATAACCTGACCTGTCATCAAAGCGTCCATGGACCTTGTTCCTTACTATGTCATGGGCAGAAAGATTTTAACAAGAGACGTCTATGTAAAAAGCAACTGCTCTTTTGTTTCCAAAACAGGGATTACAAGTGGATAAATAATGTGCACTGCTCTGAGCCCAAAGGTACGCAGTGGACCTGGCCTCTCGGATATGCATCAGTATAGCCAATGGCTGGCGAGCAGACATGAAGCTAACTTGCTACCGATGAAGGAAGATCTGGCCTTGTGGTTAACCAATCTATTAGGTAAGGTTATAAGATCTCATCTGGGGGGCAAAGATAACAGTTTTTTTTCCTCTCACCTCATGTCGTGTCCTTCACCTAGGCACGTGACAGCTCCTTGGGAAGAACGATTTCATTATTTGGATTTTCCATCTGGGCAACCTGAAACATGTGGAAAATTTGAATGAATTTCTCAATATCTCTCACATGAACTGTGCTTAGTAATTCCAGTGTCACTCACAGAAGGGTGGAAATGTATGGCCAAATTGCTTATTTCATCTATATGCTGATCTGATTGATTTTGGATTTTTCTTTCATGCAGCTGACCACTTTGACTTGTTCTTTTGACGTTGTACTCAGGCCACAGTCTGTGAAATTCTGACTTCCAAAACTAGATTTCTTTGCCCTACTTTCATAGCACACCTTCTGAAACTGCTGAATGCCCAAGCTCTAGTACAAAAACATCTATCCTTTGTCTAAATGAGCTAACTGGAGTCATCCGACCTTGAACTGAAATTTTTCTTCTCATTTTGCTTTTGTTTTTAAGCATTCTTCTAAAAGTTGTCTCTGAGAAACATGCTACCTCATGCTAAGGCTGCATCTTTTTTTTTTTTTTCATTTCTATTGTGCCCTCATATTCATAGGATAAAATTTCAACCATGTGCAAAATGGAATCATACATTTAAAGGATCATCATCTAGAGCAGTGCTGTTTTTACCAGTAGTTTTTCACAGAGAACAGAATGAAAACCTGAGGGAAGGACCCTTATAGACACGTGAGAGAGAAGATTTGAATATTGAGTAAACATAGAATTTATATGGTGCTTTATCATTTGCAGAAGGGATTTCACCAACATTCTTATTTAAAGAATCCGTCGAGGCAAGTATTTTTTTTCTCCCCACTTTCTAGCTGATGGAACTAAGGAGCTTAGTGAGGAGCACCCTGTTTATCTAAAGTGCTAGCAAGGTTTTAACAAGGTTCAGCAAGAATTTAACACATTTTAGCAAGATGTTCTTTTTGCTCACCATGGCTCTGGGGTTTTGCGTGGCTGTTACATTTTTTTAAGCCTTCATCTGAAGGGTAGATGTCTCCTTTTTCCTCAGTGTGTACACTATTTTGACGCCTCTATGTAGTGTAGCCGGAGCTGCTGCCTATGGGTGTGCATGGCTCCCAGCCACAGGGTAAGGGCAGAAATGCAGAAGGCATTGGGAAGACCCTTCACTATGCTATGGAGCTATATCCACTAGAAGGAAGGGGCTACCGCCTTTTAAAGACATCCCTACAAAGGAGCAGTTTTTATCTTCATCACATACAGGGAGTCAAGTTTGTCTAAGCAGATGGATTTTTTCTTTCTCTTTCCCTCTTTTTTATTTTATTTTTTATTTTTTTGTCTCTCGGGGATTCACTAATGATTGTTACATAAGTAATTGATTATTAACTTTGAGCCGTCCTCAACTATGGGCTATCTCAAGTACAGCGGCACAGAGTGGGACTTAGGAGCACAGACTTGACCCTGTTGTGTTTGAGCCCCAGATCTGCCACTTACTAGCAATATGATCTTGGGCAAGTTACTCACCCTGTCTGTGCCTCAGTCTCCTCATCGGTAAAGTGGTAATAATAGTAGTGTCTCCTTTGCAGGGTTGCTGTCGGATTAAATGATTACAATAGGTGTACTACTTAGTGCTAGGCATATTGTAAATACTATATGCTTGTCATTGTTATTCCATTTACATACTTTTAATGTGATTCTTGTGGATAAGTTTGTATGTTCAACAAATATTTGAGTGTGCAGCATAATATGTTAGTTTAAAAAATGGACTCTGGAATTAGAATGCTTCAATTCAAATCTCAGTTCCACAAGTTACCAGCTCTGTTATACTAGGCAAATGTCTTAATGCAATGTGCCTCAATGTTGTCATCTGAAAAACAAGTATATTACTAATAACAACCTCATGGGATTGTTGGAAATTTGAATGAGATCCCCAGCTTTAGAATAAGACCTGGCACATAATAATCAACTAGCTAGTAAATACTAACCATTGCAATTAACTGTGTTTCAGACACAGTCTGATAAGTACTGGAGGGTAGAATAGTGATTGGGAATGAGTACCAGTTCTTGTAGGGCTTGGAATAGATTGAAAAAGAAGTATTTTAAATAAAGTGAATAAATAATTCATTAATTGGGCTTTTTAACACTAAAAAGCCCAATTGTTTTAAACACTAAAAGATATAAGTTGCAATAAGAACGTAAAAAGAAGGAAGTGGGAATGGAGTAAAACATCAGAGGGCTTGGGGTGGGGGAATCCCCTTTAAAAGGTCTTATATTTAATTGAGAACTGAAGAATAATTAATAGCTAGCTAGACAAAGCATGGGAGAAGAGGCTGAGTGGAAGGAACGGCATACACGGAGACAGGAAGGAGTTTGGTACCTTGGAAGAACTGAATGAAGGCTGGCATCAACAGCAGTGATCAAGAGGGGGGAAAGTTTCATGTGATTTGTTGGGGCTAGGTTGCATACTGCTTTGAAGACAGGGTTAAGGAGCTTTATAATTTATTGTATGATCAAGGAGGAGCCATTGAGGTGTTCTAGGCAGGGAAAGATTGTGATTATAGTATAGCATGATTGTGTAGGCATGTTCCAAGGTCCCATGACATGTCATCAAAGCCATCATTTGGTGAATATGATCATTTACAAAGCAGTTTAACCAGGGTAAGCAGCACAAGACATCCCCAAAGAATAGAGAGTCAGTGTGTGTGTAATGGAAAGATCCTTGTACCATAAGTCAGGAGACCTGGCTCCTAACTTGGTGTCAGGAGACCTGGCTTCTGATTCTGGCTCTGCCACTCAATAGGAAATTTGCCCAAAGTCACTCAGCTATCTTTTCTGGGCTCAGTGTCCTCAACCATAAAATGAAGGGCTTGGAGTGGATGATCTCTAATGTCCTTTCCAGTTCCAAAAGTCTAGGTTTCCAAGAAATCCATCTCTTGAGACCTACTTTGAGATCATCAATATGCATAAACAAGGAGAAAGCAATTTACATAAATGAATAATCTTTCTTTTAAAGAAGAAGAGTTTTTTTGATGCTAGTAGTTGGTAACAAAAATGGCTTGTGAATTTTTCTCAGAAAAGGAATATTCAAGATATAGTAAAGTACAACCTTGTGTTGACTTAAGTTCATAAAAGTAGATAGATAATAGCTTTCAAGTGAATATCCTCATGGTAACTTAGAAAGTAGACCAATAACTTGAGATTATTTTAAAGTGGTAAAACATTTGGAGTTAAGAAAATACACTATGTACTAGAATGGTGATAATAAGGAGGGGAGAAAAAATGTATGGTTATGTAAGAAGATATTTTTATTATACATAATAGATATATTTAGAATTCACATATTTTGGAAATGGAACCATTAAAGTAAATTTTAAAATTATTATTGACCATTTTATCACCTCAAATATTTGCAAATTTACATTGTGTAGCTCTCTTTCAAGTCTTATTTTTCATCTATTTGAAAGCTAGAGATGTTTTGAAAATAGTTTCGAAGTTGATACTGTCTCTGTGTAAAGCATCTGCATTTTTTGGATAGGTAGAAATTTACATACTAAATTAAAGCTTTTAATTAGATAATGATGTGGACTTACTTGTAGAAAGGCTTTCTGTCTCTTTTTAGTAATACTTGATTGAAATATAACTTTTTTTCCTTTTATGTCTTTCAAAAGGAGTATTAATGGTTTTCTAAATTCATGTATATCTGGCCCTATATATAAAATGTCAACTAGAAGGTGTAGTTTCTTAAAGAACACTCAATATGTATTCAGATTTTTTTGGTAGATAAAAATGTTTGATAGAGAAAAAATTATTTCATTGGTTCATAGGCCGGTATTCACATTCATGCCATATATGGAGGTATAATACATAATTTTCAGGTACTATATACTTACTTAATCAGTGACAATAATAAATACCACTTTACGGGCGCCTGGGTGGCTCAGATGGTTAAGCGTCTGCCTTCGGCTCAGGTCGTGATCCCAGGGTCCTGGGATTGAGTCCCGCTTCGGGCTCTCTGCTCCTTGGGAGCCTGCTTCTCCCTCTGCCTCTTTCTCTCTCTGTCTCTCTTGAATAAATAAATAAAATCTTTAAAAAAAATACCACTTTACATTCTTAGGCATAGAATTAAAGCAACAATGGCAAATTTTTAGATTAAAATTTATATATTAGAATATTAAATGCTAGCTATGTTGTGATAAATTAACTAGTTAAGATGAATAAATAGTTACTTTAGTTGGGATTTGTTTATGAGATAGCATACCAGTTTGATTCATGAGATCATCATGTAATGCTTACTGACTGCTCACATATCCTTGGAAATATACACTAATGTTGTTGAAAATAGTCTTTGTAGTCCAAGTATGTTTTCTAATAGCTGGCACCATGGTGCATTTTATGACCAACTTTCAGAAAAGACAGCAAATGAATCCCAAAGATCCCTTTATTCTTCCCTATAAAACATTTCTCTGGCCATTGTCCTCTGCTATACATTAAATGTATACATTTCGTCTTTATTTTTGGTCTTCTGTCTTGTTACTTTTGTTCATGAACTTGCTATTGCCCATTTACTATTTAACTGTGTCCTTAGGACATATTTGAGCACCAGATGATTATACAAATAAATCTTGGGGAGACATTTAATTGTTACTTTGAATAAGCAGCATGTTATTAAATTAACAGTCCCAGATTATAGCATCACCCATCATTCAAATATATGAGGCACATTCTATGAATTTCATGATTGCTGATGGAGTATTGAAGATTGTTGTTGGCTTCACTTTGAAATGAATACACTAATGTAAATATTCTCAAATTGTTTATTTCACTTGTCTTTCTTTAATCATTTGAAAATAATGGTCTACCTTTATTTGGTTATTAACACTATATGAACCATATGGCAATATATTTTTGAGAGAAGCTTTTAGTTATTAAGCATCAAAGAAATTGACATTGTTTTTAAAGATTATAGATTTTTAGATTATAAGTATATATGTATTTGGATATATGCAGGGACTTTGAGTAAATTATAAAATATATTACAAATTACATTATGTTCAATTGATTTCACTTAAATTTAGAAATGCATCATAATAATTGATACTATGGTGATTTACCCTTTGTCTGACTTTCCCTACATGCACAGAAAAGAAAATCCAGTTGTGATATGCTTAATATGATCAATAAATAATATTTCAAAAATTTCAGTTATTTCTAAAATTAATCATATTTCAGCATTAACAAGTTAAGCACCTATTTATTGGAGTTGCCGCTGTTAAACGCAACTGCTGTCTAATGAGCTTGGAACAGCTTTCCTTTCTTTTTTTTTCCTAAAGCCCTTTACCAGATCCTTATCCTGCAATGGTCTCATATTCTTGATATAGTCAATAAAAATTCCTTAGAAAAGGTGATATCTTATGCTAGTTCAAAAGTTTAAAGAATCAAATTCATGTTCACAAATTGACACCTTTCAGAGATGATAATGCCTCATTTTTTTACCCAATGTTTCCAACAGAAATAGCTTTGTCTTTTCTTGATAGAAATGCAGGGTAGATACTTTGAATCAGCAGGGAGCAGGTGTTGATCTAGGGCTTCTGGATATAACGAATCATTTCCTATCTCCCAGCCTTCAAAACACTGAATAATCTGAGTTAAAACAGCAGATGAGTTGCTTTGAGCTCTCCAATTAGAGAAATATACGAGGATTAAGAGGTACACTTGAGTTTGCGGTAGAGTTGGGTCCTGTCTGCATCAGCTTTAGAGATGATATATACACCAGTTTTCTGCAGTGAATCAGGCCACACATCAGAACATCTTGAATGACTTTCTCAGCCATTCTCCAGTCTACACCGTGGACTGCTCTTCAGTCTTTAGCAACAGTATCTTCAGCCCCAAGCGGCTTTTGTTTGTTGTTGTTGTTTCAGAAAGGCTTTGTTGGAGTTCTACAAAGAAAAAGGCAATAGAATTAGGGAGAATACTTTATTATAGAAAATAGCTATTTGTGTATTCAGCAAATATTTGTTTAAGTAGCCAAGCATAGTGGCTAGGAGCATTAGACTCTAAACCTAGATATCATGGGTTAAAGATCCAGATTCACTGAGTAAACCTAGATATCATGGGTTAAAAATCCAGATTCACTGAGTAATTTTAAGCAAATTACTTAATCTAATACCTCAGTTTCATCATCTGTAAAATGGATACAATAATAGCACCCATTTCACAGATTGGTGAGGAGATTAAAAACATGAATACATGTAAAGTGCCTGGCATATAGTTAAGTCTCAACTGTTAAATACCATTATTAGATGTTATCATATCTTAGGAACCTGAGTTTAGTACTGCTAACTTACTGGGAGGAAAACTTTTTTTCTCAGCAAAGTAGAAGGTAAAAAGGATTCTTTTTCCAGGTGGCTTCAGTCTAAAACACTACTGATTGATACTTAATCAGTATGGAAATTATGGCAAGCACATACTTCTGGGAGGAATGTACTGATGTGTATAAGCATGTGTGCTGATTTAGTTACTTGGCAAAAAATTTCAGGCAGATCTTTATTTCGTATTATTATGCCCTAGCATTTTATGAGGAAGTGACTAACCACAATCTTTAACCAAATTCCCTGATCTTTGTCTATTGGCAAGCTGTCAATCATGCTGAATTGGTGGTATGAAGATCAGAGTCCACAATTATGAACTCAAAAAGTAAAGATATTACTTCTAGACTAGGCTATTTTTTTTTTAAGTAGGCTCCATGCCCAGGGTGGAGCCCAACATAGGGCTTGAACTCACAACCCTGTGATCAGGACCTATGCTGAGATCAAGAGTCAGAGGCTCAACCAACTGAGCCACCCAGGCACCCCTAGACTAGGCTATTTTAGATTAACCTTCAAGTCAATACTCTTTACACTCCAGTGTGGGTCAGTCGGTACTCCAAGATGATTTAATTGTATCTATTCATTGCCATATCTTTTCCTAAACATACCAATAACATGAAAGGACAGAGCTGGGGAAGAAGTGATTCTATGATTCTAGAATCCTACTGCATCTAGTATTTATAATCTAATGTCTCAAAAAAGCTACACAATTCTGATTAAAGAAGATCTGGTTTTGCCTAACAGAGGTATTTAGCTTTTTATAATGTTTACTTGAGAAATTGTAATTAGTGCTTCATATAGCTTGTTCTAATGGACTTGTCATGGTTAAATTGAGCTAAATTCATGTGATGATTTTTAAAAAATTTTTGGTAATATTAATATAATAAGAGTGAGGTAATATATCATTCCATATAAAGATTATATTGATCTCTTACAATTATAAAGTATGTTTAAAATGTGTATTTTATGATTCTTTGGGTGGAAAATATGTTACATATGAAGATTTAAAAAAACTTCTCCATCTTGCATTTTTCCTTCATTTGAGGCAGTATGTTTCAACTATAAAGTACGTAACTGTGTCTGTTTTAGCAAAAAAAAAAAAAAATCCAACTTTTGGAGCTATAAAATATACAGAATTGAAAGCTGAGCCCTAATATATTTTTCATTAGATACAGATGTTTAATGTAAATTCTTTCTTCAAGTATTCATGAAAATCAGAATAACTAAAAATTTTCAGGTATAATGCATAAAAAGTAAAAATCATACCTTTTGGTAAATTGCTAATAACTTTTTAATGAAAGGCATTTTTCTTTTTATACTTTACAAGTTCTTTTAAATTCATTGTAATCATCTTGTCACTTAACATTATGAATAGAATCTTTAAATTGCCATGGAATGTAATGAAATATGAATACCTAAAGACCTCTTTCAAATGTAGAGAATCTTATAACTAATTTATGAAGGAATCATTCAATAATTTGGAGTAAAATTTATCTTCTTTACCTTGAAATTTAATTGATAATTTTGAAAATATTTCTAATATTTACTTTTCATACTTATTTCCAAAATAACTTTCTTATTAGCAAATGCAGGCCAATATGGTGTATGCATAGTACAAATTTTGTTGTGCTCACTTTTTGTATCTTGAGAATATTACTTTCATTCCTGAATTAAGTTGAGCTGCATACAATTTTGAAATAATAGTAGGTTTGTATAGGCTACTTCTGTGGTGAGTAGTTAGAGCTACTGATGTTTTGCCAACTGCAGAAGTCATTATCCTTACTGGGGACTAAAATGCAAAGTATCCAGTAGGGAAAAAAGAACATTTTTAAAAAGGTAATTTTCTTTCCTTCTTTACCTGCCCTTCCCCCAAAACGGTAAAAAAAAAATTTCAAACGGATGTTTCTTGAAATCCAAATGTATTACATATCGTGTGTTGAACTTTAAGCCAGTGGTTTATCTGTTGTTCCAGTTGGGTTATATTTAAGTGTTCATGGAATTGAACTGCATGCATTTTTTCTTAAGATAAAAGCTAATCCTATGAGAATCTTCATATAAAATTTTAAAGTGTTCCTTTTTTGCTTTAACTTAACTACTTTTTACAAAAATAATATCCAACATTTTGTCAAAGTTTTCCAGCAGTTTATTTCTTCATTTATTAATTTACATGTTCACTGAACATATTTCCTAGGTACCTACTATGATAATAACATACTTACATCTGTAGGAACACACACACACACACACACACATACACACAACATGCCCCAAGAGGTTTGAGGAAGACATGAACTTTACACAGAACATATTAGTAGCAATAGAAGAGGTTTGATAAGTTGCCAAAATGAGTGATGCTTTTGAACACAACCATATAGAAAAGAGATCAGTATGCACTGGGAGAATCTCTTTCTGGATTTCTGATTAAAGGAAAGCTAGGGCTTGGTCAGGCAGATACAAGGGAAGAGGACATTGTAGGCAGGAGCCATGCCAGGAAGAAAGGCTTGACAGTAGGAATGAGAATGTCTTGCTGGAGGAACTGTGAAGGCAGGGTGCAGACCAAGAATCAAGGAGAGTATAAGGATGTTAGATTAGAAAGGTGGGTTAGAGGCATAAGGGTCAGCCTTTGGATATGTTCAAGTGGATATATTTCATATTTTGGGTGGAAGAGAAGCCTAGGGACTATGCAATGAAGAAGAGTAATGACGCGGTGAATGTGGTGTTTAGCAATAATAATTTTAGCAATGAGTGTGATATGTACTGGAGAGAGAAGTTGAGGACAGGGAATAGCCACTGTTTTTGTCGCCAAAGGTTTAGGTATCAAATCATGAAAATTTTTATTACGATTATGGTACTGGAAACAGAAGAAAGCATGAATCTACAGGACTTGTGACTAATATGTTATAGGAAATTAAAGCAGGGAAATAAAATATGCTGAAACTTAGAGAATTAGAGCACCAGGAAAAGGAGAGAGCTTTGGGGGAAATGAATTTGAGGAGCATATAAGAAAAAAATTAGTGGGTTTATAAGGCTGAGGGAAAGAAGGAATCAGGAGTGACAGGTAGAGGGTTTCTTATGGGGGGTGATAAAAATGTCCTGAAATTGTTCGTGGTGATGATTGCACAACTCTGAATGTACTAAAAGCCACTGAATTATACACTTAAAATGGGTGAATTGTAAGGCATGTGAATTATATCACAATAAAGCCATTACAAAATTAAAGGAGAAAAAGAAACAAAATATGTTTTGGGAGAATATAAAAAAGACAACCTTTAACTGGTTAAATGTCAGGGATAGACAACTGTTAATAATGTTCATAAGAGCAGTAGTAGAAGCTGAGTGGTTTTGAGAAGAGAGAAGAACAGAGACTGAACCTGATAATCCACAGTTCAAAGATGGTGGCAGGGAGACGGAATGGTTAGAGAGGTAGTCTTTCAGAAATGATCACTTGTATTGGTTTTGCCTGCATTACCTTAATCAGGAAAACAAATTCAATAGAACTTAGAAACGTGGTTTATACATTGACCACACTAGTACAGTTGCCAATGGTGGTTGATTTTTGATGTAGCATGCCTCTATTTCAGAGTAAAGAAAAGAGAGCTTTGGTGTTCTTGTCATCAAAGACATAAGCAAAACACAGAATGACGATTCTGCTTTCTGTCTTTGCCTTGCAGCCCAGAGTAGTTGAATGGGCTATTGAGGATGACAACTGAATGAATCTCAGAGGTCAGACTGTACAATCATTGGTAAAACAGTTTGAGTTTCATTGACTGGTTGGTTTTTATTCCTCTTGATTGCCAAGTGGTGGGACTTTCACATAGGATATCATTTTGCCACTTTTAACGTGAAAGAAAATTTTTATGCAGTTGAAATTATGTTATGAAAATATAAAATGTTTGGTTCTTGCCACTAAAGGAAAACATAAAATTCCAAAGAAACAATTCTTTCCTTGAGTTCCCATCCCAGGTATATGTAACTCAGCTGGAACAGAAATTTTGGTGATAAAAACTGTGTCAAATACGTTGGCATGAATGTCACATTTGCATTGGGGAATGATTGTGTTTTTATAATGCTTCTTTTTGTTACTGTAGGGAAGGAGATTACAGCAGAAACTTTTATGGAAAAATTGGATAATGGTGCCTTGCTCTGTCAACTTGCAGAAACTATGCAGGAGAAATTCAAAGAGGGCATGGATGCTAACAAGCCTCCAAAGGTAAAAGACCCCCAGGCAAAAATCATTCAGGGGGTGGATTACATTTATAGTTGCTTATTAACAGAGTTTTAGTATTTTGTTGTCAATGGGTATATTAATATGTCTATTAACAAAACACAGAGAGTGCATTTTAATTAGGCAACATGTTATTTGAACTCTAATTACATAAATTACATAATCCTTTTGGTAAGTCTAATTAACTAGAAGGTTATGGAAATTGATGGTATTAATACAAAACAAGGACTGTGTATAAACTGGTTGAATCTGATGTATTGATTACAAATTTAGCACAGAAATGATTTATGTCATCAGGAGGTGAAAAAAATCTGGGCAAGAAATGTTTACTAAATAGGTCTTTGTTTCCAAATAGATCATTATGGTGGATTATTAGAACAAAATGTCTAGAGTGTATGATATATTTTTTTAAATAAGTTGTAGCATTGAACTAAGTCACTTCAAACAATTTTTTTTTCTAACTGCTCAGATTTCTGCACATATTCTTTTTAAAAATTTATTTATTTGAGAGAGAGATATATATATAGAGAGAGCGAGCATGCTGTGCACATGCAGTTGGGGCTGGGAGGGGGACAAGGGCAGATGGAGAGGGAGAGAGAGAATCTCAAGCGGACTCCCCACTGAGCATGGAGACCAACCTGGGGCTCAATCCCACGACAATGAGATCATGACCTGAGCCAGAATCAAGAGTTGGACACTTCACTGACTGAACCACAAAGGTGCCCCCACATAATTCTTTTTTGATTATTATAAGCACATAATGAGAGTATGGTGCTTGATACTTTTTGAAGGAAACAAAATAGATGACACTTTTCTTAATTTTTAATAGAGAAGGAAAAAGGTAAAGAAAAAATAAGGTTAAAATAATGTTGAAAACAGCTTTAAATGAAATGAAAATGAAATTGAAATGAATGAAATGAAAATTTTAGGAATTGTTAGATTGGCTATAACTCTGGCAAAAAAAAATCCAGTAAAACTGATAACTTATGTATAGTTTCTTTATGATTGCCGAACTAAAATTAGAACACATATCAAGCTCCTTAAAATCATGTATTTTTTTTTACAGCACTGTACTTACTTTGGGGGTTATATTTCATATCACTCTGTAAAGTACTATATGCTATTATACAAAGTCTCTCCATTTTTTTTTTTTCACCTTAAAAGCAGCTCTGTGAAAGTATTAGTTAATTCAGTGGCTCCCAAACCTTGCTGCACTTGAGTATCTTTAAAATTTACTCAGACTGGGCTCCCGTACCTGAACATCCTGATTTAATCCCTATGGGGTGCAGCCTGGGGATTGGGATGTCTCCAAAGCTCTGCAGGTGATTCTAATGTGCAGCAAAATTTGGAAACCACTGTGTTGGTATTTTTTTTTCTCTTTCGGATAGATGCAGACTAAGTGGTCTGTGTGAGATCCCCTGGCTAGTAAGTGACAGAGCAAGACTTTGATATGGACATCCTCTTTCTGAGCCTGGTGCACCTCATTTTAGCTCACTGCGGGTAGTATAGACATGAAGAGATTGTGAACATGCTCATGTCACACTTAATGTTAGGACCCTTAGGAAGCCAATAACTCTCCTGCCGTGCTTTCCACTGTAATGAACCTGACCTCTACTTCAGCTTACCAAGGAGAAAACAACACCTAATAGGAGCACAATTTGTATAGAAGGTTCACTGTGAAATAATTCACAAAGGGGAAAAACTTGCTGGGCCCAGATTCTTTGGAGAGCATTATGTTAATATTGCATTGGTCCTGAAACTTCCATTTGATTTGCGTATTGTTAGGAAGAGTGACCATTACTTCAATGTTAAGGTCTTAAATCCTTCGTAAGTAACAAAGAATAAACAACTCTACAAAGGCTAGTGTAAGGTTTTCTGGTTTTGTTTTGCAAGCTTATGCTTTATAAAACAGAAGCAGAGGGGCACCTGGGTGGCTCAATCAGTAAGTGTCTGCGGTGGTCTCAGGTCATGATCCCAGGGTGCTGGGATTGAGGCCCAAGTCAGGTTCTCTGCTCAGTAGGAAGCCTGCTTCTCCCTCTCCCTCTGCATGCCCCTCCCCCTGCTTGTGCTCTCTCTCTCTCTCTCTCTCTCTCTCTCTGTCAAATAAATAAATAAAATCTTAAAAACAAAAAAACACAGAAGCTGAGCTCTCCAAATAGAATTGTAATTGTAAGACCATCAAGAGTAAACCAACCCCCAAAGCATTAGCCTATAATTCAAAGGCTTTGGTCTTGAGCACATTTTACTTGGGTTCCGGTTTTGTTATTTACTAATTAGACATGTCTATCCTTAGTTTCTGTACCCATAAAGTAGGAGTAATAATTATGCATATATACTTTCCAGAAAGCATTGCACAAAAAAGACTCTAGATAAATATTATTTCCCCTCTGTATGTGAAAGAGTTAAGAGATAATGATAAGAATTTTTGATTTGCTAGAAGAAACTAGAAGAAAAAGATAAGTACTTTGTAAATGTTCATAGTTAACATGATACATTAAAATAGGTGTACCTTTGCCCTAAATCTCCATGATAATATGTAATATTGAGAATAGTTATGGATCAAGATTTTGATAGCTGTTTTTCTTTTGAAACATTCATTTCAAATTATATCATTTTTGTAATAAAACTCTGAAACATAAAAAGAAACAAATTAAGTTTTCCTTTCAAAGTGAGTAAAACTGCAGCAAGGTTTTATTAAACTCGAAATACTTCCTTGACCCTAAGCCATTTGTTTAATTAAATATAAAGTTCAAATTTATTCTGATTATGATAAATATATTTTTATTTTGAGTATAAAAACTCAACTGTGGTAATTGAACAAGTGTAGATTTAAAAATACTCTTTATGACCTCACTTTCAGTGCTCAAAAAATCAAATTTAATCTGAGTTAGAAACTGACACAATTACTCTTGACTGAATTACCTTCTGTGTCCTTGGCAGAATTTGTATATTTCACAACTTACTTCCAACAATATGCAGTTTAAATCAAAATAGCATGTGTCTTACTATATGAAAAAAATGCAAAGAAGGCTAGTTTTTCTTTTTTACATTTTATGAGAAATTTTTCAGTAGATGAGCCAAATGGCTAATATTTCACAGCTATTATGGGTCATAAGTATAATTTTGTCAATCCATCCAAGTTTGACACGAGCATTTTCATAAGTCCAATATACTTTTATTTTCAATCCATATTTTGTCTAAAACAGACATTATATGAAATTGTACGGCATTTTGCTGTTATTAAATCTAACTTTACACAAGAATAAATTTGCTAAAACCCAGGTAGTTAGGTGTACGTTGAATATTTCCTATAGAAAAAAGGGAGGCTTTCAAATTGTGTATAAATAACCTGTAAGCTACAGTATTGTCTGCTTGCGTGTATAATTATTTTCCACCTTGGCATTTTAAAATCTAGGAACAATAGTGGAAAAGACAGAGAAGTTGGTCAATACCTTTGATGAATTAGTGAAACTGTTATAGTTAGGGAGATGTTAAAACAGGATTACATTTAAGAGAATCAACCACAAACTGGATCCCACCTAAAGTCATGCCACAGGAAGCCCTTTGTAATTTTCTCCTAGCACTTAAATCTCACATGCTCATTCTCTAACAATATTTTACTTTTCCTGATTGATCTTTAATTTGGGGATTTTATAGCTGTATAAACACATTTGAGCAAGGAAGTTATGCTTGGTATGTATGAAGTATGTCCATGTTAAGAGTGACTTAAACACTCCTAATATTTGCAAGTATATTTAATAAATAGACAGTTTACAACTTTAATATTTTAGTTATAAATCCATGAGTCATATCCTATTATGGCTTGATAAAATACTGTGAATGAAAATAAATGCTATCCAATGATTCTTTCTAGGCTTCCCAATAGATCAATAGAAATAGCCTCTCTATGTTTGTTAGCTATCAGTAGTTAATCCTAGGCTTTGTATTTTCCCACTTTGTATGGAAACATTGCAGAAATTTCAAGGAATTAGGCAATAGTTAGGTAGATGCTTTTGAGACTAGTGTGCAGCAGTTTAATGTATAATCTGATTTTGGTTAGTTTATATGTACCATAATATGATTAATTCACTCTAACTACAAATGTTAATATTCCTGGAGCTCAGGACCTTAAAAGGCAAAAACCTAACCAAAACGAATCTTTTCAATACCTATTGGGATGGGAAAACTAAAACAAGCGATAAACCCAAGGTCAGATTTTATGCTTTTTGACCCTTCGTTATCTGACTCAAAGTTGGCATCTCCAATCAAGACAGAATAATTGTTTCATTGATGTATAAACTTTCACTTCCTGGTCCAGATAGAATTCAACTGTTACTGTATATTTACTCTGTTCTTTTTCTACCAGTCATGACTTGCTGATTTGTGTACAAGATTCTCTCATCGACTGGGGCATCAACATGGTGCATGACATTCAAAGGGTTCAACCTCTCTTTTTCTCCTAACATTCCTTTCTGTTTGTCTCATTGATCTTGAGAGTCCCTGCCCCAGACATCAGAGTTTCCCCGGGTTCAGAGCTTCCTTTGACTTCAAAGAGCCCTGGGTGGTTAGATCAGTTTTGAAACACATGGAGGGAAAAGACAAAAAAGAAGTTCTGTTACCTAGTAGAATGCTACATTATGCTCCAAGGAAGGAACTGAACATTCACCATCTAAATGTAGAATCCAGTCCTTGTTTGGGGGAAAGAACATCCTAGTCAGATAGAATGTCTATAGTACATTTGCCCATCAAGAATATCTAGTTATTTGAGCTGCAAGATAACACTGCTTCAGGATGTTTTACCATCCAGGAATTAGATAAAACATAGAGATTAGAGGTTTTTCCCTCAAAAATCAACAGCACGTTTTGTTTAGAGAACATCTTATCAAGATTGATTTCAGAGAAATCCAGAAATGTGTGTTTACTGCTGATACCTCTGACAGAACAAGAAAGTATGGTAGAAGTGATAAAAAGGTTTTTTTGAAAAGAAAATCTCAGCTGTGATTAATCTGGAGTCATCTATATCTGGCTATGCAATTAAAATAGCTGTGTATTCCAAAAAAATAAATAAATAAAATAAAATAAAATAAAATAAAATAACTGTGTATTCCTTAAGAAATTCATGATTTTTAAATGCAGATATAATGCTAGGACTAAGCCAACAGAGTGAGGCATGATAAATGGAGGGAATACAGGTATAATGATGTGGAAATAAATGATTTTTTATGGGTTATTTTGCTGCCTGGACTGAGAGGAAAAGAAAAAAAAAGAAAAGTTAGTAATAAAGCCCAGTTCCTCAGGATTTAAAAAAAATACATACATCTTCAAGTTTTAAATATATAAAAGTAAATTATTTCCCAATATAAAATTAATTCCCCTGTCACCATTTCTCTAAGTTCTTGACCACTGGGAAAATCTTTCATCTTTTTGTCAGAAACAATGAAATATCTTGCTGAGTTTTTTTTCTCATGGGGAGTGTTTCTCTTCTAGTCCATCTTATAGAGTTATGCCTAAATGAAGTTTTAATACATAGCAATAAATGTTGATGTATCATATAGAATTATATGAAAAGGAGCTTGACTTTTTTTCCCCACCCATAGTCAACTAGTCATAAAAGACTTGATACAGGTCTTGATCTGGGTTGCTCTATGTGTGGGCTAAGGAAAACAAAAGCAGCAGGATGAAAAAGTAACCATAATAGGGAGTGAGTGATGGACTTAAGGAATTTACCTGGATCTTAAGGCCTAATTAACTAGTGCCAAATGTGACGGAATATCTTAGGTGATAGAATATTGCTGAGCACAACTAAAAATGTGGCCAAGTTGATCATCTGGCACTAAGTTCATAATGAACATTTCAAGTTCTATGGTCCCTCGCATCCCAAGATGGAGATTCAGTCTCCATCAGACAATAATAGCAAGCTAGGAACATTTGCATGGTGTCCTTTACAAAGAAGGCAGTGTTCCTACATGGCCCTTACTACTGGACCCAGAAACCTCATTTAGTTGACAAAACCCCCATTCTGGGTTGTCATGTGATTTATGTTCTACCCTCCGGAGTGCATGTCTGTTATGAAGCCGTCTGGTGTGCCTACTTTTCCTGCTCTGGAATATCAAGTCAGCAAAATACCACGATCTGACAGAAGAGTGTGTTGTGTGATGTTGACATGTTCCTATAGGTTATGCCACAGAGCCTGAGCTGATGTATAGGATAGTAAAACACTTCGGTTATTTTTGTCAAGCGTATACAAACAGCTTTTGGAATTTTCTATTTATCAGGATTAAGAAAATTGTATTTTCCAGGGGCGCCTGGGTGGCTC
This sequence comes from Mirounga leonina, assembly GCF_011800145.1. Classification (NCBI taxonomy): domain Eukaryota; kingdom Metazoa; phylum Chordata; class Mammalia; order Carnivora; family Phocidae; genus Mirounga; species Mirounga leonina. The sequence continues at coordinate 3,589,754 of NW_023270418.1, forward strand.
AGATGGTTAAGCGTCTGCCTTCGGCTCAGGTCATGATCCCAGGGTCCTGGGATCGAGTCCCACATCGGGCTCCCTGCTCCTTGGGGGCCTGCTTCTCCCTCTGCCTCTCTCTCTCTCTCTGTCTCTCATGAATAAATAAATAAAATCTTTAAAAAAAAAAAAGAAAAGAAAATTGTATTTTCCAGACCAACAGATGCATGCTAAGTACTAGGATATTTTCTTTTATCCTTTTTAAGGTTTTATTTATTTATTTTGAGAGAGAGAGAGCGTGTGTATACACAGGGGGAGGGGCAGAGGCAGAGGCAGAGGGAGAAAGAGGATCTCGAGTAGACTACATGCTGAGCATGGAGGCTGACGTGGGGCTTGATCTCACAACCCTGAGATCATGACCTGAGCCTAAATCAAGAGTCAGACGCGTAACCCACTGAGCCATCCAGGTACCCCTAGGATATTTTCTAATATATATTCTTCAGTGGAAACACCACATCTACAACAGCAACTCTGATTGAAACTGTTACTTCATTATTTATCCCTGCTGTTGCCCACATCTCATCCATCTTTTTTTTTTTTTTTTAAAGATTTCATTTATTTATTTGCGAGAGAGAATGAGAGACAGAGAGCACAAGAGGGAGGAGGGTCAGAGGGAGAAGCAGACTCCCCGCTGAGCAGGGAGCCCGATGCGGGACTCAATCCAGGGACTCCAGGATCATGACCTGAGCTGAAGTCAGTCGCTTAACTGACTGAGCCACCCAGGCGCCCCTCATCCATCTTTTATACTGGCTTGAGTTGAATGGAGATGTGATAGAAATCACTTTCCTTGCAATGTTCAGGCCATTGAGAGTGCATGAATCTCTGATTTTTTCTGAGTTGTGATATTTTATCCCCTATGTTTGGGAATAAAAATTATGACAGTTGCTGAGATTACTCTTGCCAATTACTCATTCAGGGAAAAATATAAAAATAACTTCTATATGTACAAAGGAACAATAGTCATAACTTAGGCTTAGGTCAAAAACCCATCTGTCACTTGATCTCCATAAGACACTTCCCTTTCCCTAATGCGTAGCAAACTATTCAGGTCCCTTTAACGATTAGAAGGAAGCTTTACAGGCAAGGCTTGAGATCACTACTCCTTTCATTAAGTGGGCCTTGGGTCTATAAATTGGCTCTAGTCTAAGAACAGGGTCATCAGAAAGATTCTCTCATTTTGCTGCCATTGCTGTTTCTGTTATACAAATCAAGAACTTAGGAAGTTGCCTTTCAATTTACAGCTAAAGGCCCCATGATTAATAAACCATAGTCAGATCTCCCATGGGGCAGATTATTCTAAGAGATTTGATTAGCCTACTTTGTATTCTGGCAACCATTCCACCTTGCCTATGACAGTTAAGTGTCACTACGTATTCCTGCCACCCTGCGAATCCCCATTCACATTAACAAGAGAAAACTCCTGTCTCCAGCATCCTCTTTCTGGATCGAAAATCACATTAGGAAATTCTGGAACTTTCCTCACCAACCTGTTCTTCATATCTTAGTAAAAAATAGAGCCTCTCTGGGCCCCACTGAGTGACCCGGGAAAAAGTAGGCTTAGGTGAGGTGCACATTATCAGTTGCATGCAACATTTCTTTTCCAAGGTTTGAATTCCTTCCTCTATATTTTGCCAAGTGGTTTCTAGCCTTTTAGTGGCATTTAGGGTGTGCTAGCTTTGCATTTTCGTTTGTGTTAGCGAATCTAGCAGACTATTAACAGGATCATCTGTAGCTATCCATGCTAGCACACGGAATTCTAGTTAGTGCAGTTAAAGTACATTAATTCTGCCAAATCTGAAATTACATCCTGCTTTCCTCAAAGTAACACCCTCAAAGTCTATTATACAGATAGAGAAAAACCCTGCCATAACATACTTAGTGGCACTCAAGATTTTAAATGTATGTTGAGACTATGTAACCAGTCAGCCAGGAATTCCTGTATTGGCTAAGAGTTATACTGTGAGATGGATCTAAATCCAACCTGATCCAGGCTGCAATATTTTGATACCTGCTGGAGATCATCAGCTCTGACTATGGCTAGCTGAGATTTTAAGGACAGAGCAATGGTTCCAGGAATGCCCAGGTTAATTGATACTCCTTTCTTAGCCTGGTCCAGGAGAATACCAGGGGTAGAGGAATCTACCATGTACCTTCCCTACTTCCTGAGAGGGAGTGCCAGCCTATCCTCCCCACTTCATGTCTCTGCCCCTCCCCCAAGATAAAAATTTAACTCTTTCCCATTTGGAAACAAACTGGTCAGGGGACAGGAATTTAGCCAAGAACAGGAGCCAATACCAAATGCAAATCATATTATTTGAATTCTTTATATCACAACTATTCTGTGGAACATTCTTCTGCATCCAAAAGCTCACATGTAAAAGAAACCTGATTGATTTCTCTAACTAGGACAACAGAATTTTTGTAGATTTTAAAATTCATGGTATTTATCAATAATGAGTTATAAAGCTGAAAGAGGTTATTCTAAACTATTAAAAAGATTTATTTGGCTTAATCATGCTTAAAAGAAAGATTGGGTTATCTTTTTATTCTTCCTGTGAAAATATTTCTAAATTATTGTTTATGAAGAGGCAACCAGAAAGTATAGAGCCAAAATCTTAAGGAAAAGCAAAATAGTGTTCTGTCAGGCAGTTAATTAATTAAAATATTATGTTCTTTTTGTGCATTTTGATGGTTCTAGTGTTTATCATCTTTTAAAAGCTATTTATTTGTTGTGCCTTCTTTTATTATCTTAAATAAATACCTGATTCCATATCTGATTTCATATTCATAATCCTGTAATTCTTTCATAAAAATGATGCCAAAATACTGTAAGCTTAAAAGCCCACAAAAACAGTTTATTCTCAAAAAAGAGAATGCTAGTTTTCCATTCCAGTTTTGTTCTAGTATCAGCCTCAACACCAATTCCAAATGTCTCATATTTTTCTGAACTTCACTCTCTGATGCTAAAGAAATAAAAACCAATAGCTTTGGAAGACCTAGGATTTATACCAAATCCCAAGGTTATAGAACATAGATACTTAGGCAGTCACTTCAGAGTACCACTGTCAGATTTAATCATTTTAAACACTTTTAGAGAGCTCAGCTAAGCAGAGTGGTTAATCGTGTGGACTCAATAGCCACACTTCCTGGGTTTAAATCATGACTCCACTGTTAATTAACTTGGGAAATTACTTAATTTCTCTGTGCCTTAATTTCCTCATTTGTAACCTGTAGCTAATAATAGTACCTAACTTATCAGTTGTTATGGCGGCTAAATTTAATCTCCATAAGCACTGAGTAATACCTAGTACATGTGGGTGCTCATTAACATGAAGCTATTAAATCCATTTATCATCTCTCTCAAGTTTCAAATTTTAGCAAGAGGGAGTATCATTAGTGTGATTAACAGCCAATTCTGTGGCCAGGTCATGGCCTCACCTTGATTGACATGTTCTCAGACTGAATAAAATGAGAGCGGGATCATTTCCTAAAGAGAAGGAAGAGGATCTTGGAAGAGTAGAGATGTTTTTAATGATCATACTGTATAGGTAGTGATGGCCTCCATATTTATGGTTTCTCCATCCATCACAACACCTGGACCATATTGTTATACTTGGTTGTTTGCTTGCTTTTATCCCTTTACTAGACTCTAAGATCTTCGAGAACATGGTTAATATGTTATTTGTATATAAGTCTATCATAAAATCTGGTGTATGGGTGCTCAGTAGATATGTTTTTGGATGAATGAATGAATGAATGAATGGCCCAGTGTAGATATTTACTTGCAGATCCAGAATGCTGTTTTTAGTGAATTTTAGCAATTCTTGATTTGGAATCATGAAGACTTTTATTCTCACCAAGTTTGAAAATTCTCCCTCTGCTGGTTTCTCTTAACTCAAAAGTCTTTAATGTTCAGAATCATAAGGAACAAAGCTGACTTTTAGGTAATGGGGAGAACAGAGAACTGGAGAATTTTGGGGTGGCTCAGGGAAAGAAAAAGATTCTGAGGACATTAGAAGTGCTGATAAGAGATTGGCAAAGTAATAGACCATGGAAGTCTAATTTAGTAAGAGAATTCTGGAGATTGATCATTTAGTTCATTGCAAATGTTATTATATATTCACATGGTATATTATTATTTGAGTTCAGAGTGTTATCTAAAGGTAAAAATGATGACAGAAATGAGCATATTAATATCCAAATGTTTTATTCCATTTGAGGATTATTTTTCAAGACCTGTTTATAGTGTATACCGTGGTTCTAATAAAATAAGGATCAGATGAGTGATAACTAGTGGTTTTATGAATTTCTTCATCATGGATAATTAAGAAAAAGAATAATTGTAGGCCCTTTCATGGAATAAGTTCTCAAGAGAGATTTTTGACCTGAAATGAGGTATTACTACAGTAATTAAGGGTTCTGTCTTTCAATTACTGAAGGAGCTGTAAAGATGAAATCACTGTGGAGGGTGTTTTCTTTGCATCTTTTTCTCAATAACCACCCCTTTTGTCCAATAAAATAGTTGGTGAGTGAAATGGGAATATAAGAACCATTGTTTCTTCTCAGAGCCCCTAATTAGCCATCTACCAAAACAGTCTTTAACAACCAAGGAAAAAATACAGTCTCTGTAAAACTGCAGGAGGGAACCAGAGAATTTCAGTGCATAGGAACAATAAGCATTAAATGTTGCTACTGGCTTCCCAAAAATATGTTATTTTATTAACTGAGGGATAACTCAAAAAAGAGATGAAAATGATCATGGAGTACAGCAAGTTCATTTTATTTCAACAACCTTTAATAATATAGAATGTTATGAACTACAAATATTTTATGATAACTGAGTCCTTACTTATATATATTATTTTAAAATTTGATAGATGATTGATGAGTCTATGTTTTAGAAACAAGAGATGATGTGATTTACTGTGAATATTTATGTGCATATATGTTGTTGGTAAGAAAGGTGGTGATGTAAAGGTAGACCCAGTCTCCTCAAGGAATTTGCTCTCTACTGGGGAGGAACAGGATAGATGTGGTATTAATGGAATACCTTGGAGGTCATGCTCACAAAGTGATTTGAAAAAAATTAGTTTTAAGCAGTCACAGGTGAAATAAAAGAAAGGCAATATTTTATCATGTGGTTGAATTTAGAACAGAACTTAAAACATATAGTAGTATACATTGAAAAGTTTTTATACACATAGTTGTTTAAAATTTTTATTTTGAGTGTATGTCATCTACCTCCTAAAATCAAAAGGTTCACCAATTAAAAATAATAATGCCTGCTTTATAAAATATAATGGCTGTGCACACATCTCAGTGCCCAATGCGCTTATATATGAGGCTATTGCAATGATTTAAGTGGATTTCAGCATATGAATTTGACCATTCCTGCTACCCATACATTATTATTACATCCTTTTCCTCTTTTATCACAAAGTCAAAATTTTAATTAAATTATTCTCATCTGGCTGTCCTCAGTAAATTATAGAAGAATTGCCACTGTCCCTGTTATATAACTCTTTTAGTGGGTGGTCAAGATAGCCACTGTTTAAGAAGGTGGGCTGGGTTTTTTTGGGGGGGGGGAAATTACTTAAAACAGTATAAAGTTTGTTGAATTATCTGTATGATGAAATTAGAAGCATATTTGCATACTTCACAATTATTTGGACAAGTGTACAGGTTCTAGCCAAATGGAATATAACCGGGTGCAAAGCATGGAATCAACCTTTGTGATAAGCACTCATGTTTGAGATGGTTTTCTTTTTATGTATAAAGAAGCAAATGGAAAGAATCAGAATTATTTTAGAATTTCCCTCAATTGCAAGAGAGTAAAATATCACCTCCTATTATCATGTTTGGTTCCTCACTTATTTGTTATATGTAGACCAATAGTTGCCAACCTTTTTATTATGAGTGAAAGGAGGTCATTTTCCCAAATTCCCATGGTCTTTTTTCACATTGGAGTTTGCTTCTGATGAGCTAAGAGATGCAGGAGGGGATCTCTAGCCTCACTCAGTATTCTGCTAAGAATCCCCACATTCCAGAGTGAGGGGGAGAGGAGAAAGACTAGGTGGCAACATTTAACCTAGACATTTACCAAGTTTCAGAGGCTACAGATGTATGCGAATCTGCTGATAAAGGACCCTCCTTCAAAACTACTCAGCAGTTCTTTCCTTTCAAAGTTAAAACTGTAAGCTATGGTTGGGTAGTGTAAATAATGGTTGCATTAGAAGCATATGAAGCAGAAGACTAAAAATAAACGTGTCGAATTGAAATTCCGAAAGCATGAAAAAAAATTAAAACAAACTCTGGATTAGAAGAAGGAGGAACACACACACACACACACACACACATTTTTCATCTACATAATTTCATAGCATCAGCAGAACGTTGCCCCCAAGCGTAAAAGTAAACCTGATGGAATTTTTCCACAGTGACATCATCTGTCCCACTTACAGGCTCACATCCTGCATTTAACCACATGCAGGCACACAGGCCAGGAGTGTAACTGGGGAACTGTTTTCCTGATATTTGATAGCACAGACTGTGGCCACTGCTGTGTCAAAGCGCTCTGGATATGGAATACCATGTCACGAAAAGTCACTCTCACCATATGGAGAATAGAGAACTAATTACCTTAAAATGAGCTCTTACTCCATGCTTTGGAGAAATTCAGGTCATTTAAATAAATCAATAATGAACATGCATGCCCCTTCTTAAAGTAGAGCATTTACAGATTTTATAACAAGAACCTTTTTTAAGGGACTGGAAATTTGAGGGAAAATGTTTCTTTTTAACTTGAAAATGTCTGAGGATTGCTAGATGACTTAAAATGTAAGTTCTCATCATATATAGGTGTGTGTGGTCCAAATATGTGGTACTGGTACATTACAGAGTAATGGCATAATGTTTCTTAGATGAGGTAATTGAATTTATAGTGTATGGCACTCTTCAACTGTATCTTAAGCTTTTAGGGGCTGACTACATGAATACCTGCCATTGTTTTGCTTAGCGGTTTGAAAATGCATTACATATCATGCGTGAAGCTGTCTAGTATGTATTTTGTGTTTGTATTGCTTTGCTAGTCATGTCTAATTTCACACAGTGTAGGCTGTTCATCTAATGGATGCCTCCAGGTAAGAAGTAATACAGCAATTCCTGTAACTTGAAGCCAAAACTAAAATCAAAACAAAATAAAAAACTTAGCTCTATCAAAAGTTGGTCAAAAGAACTAAACCCTCTGAAGTAAAAAGGAAGAAAGGAGTCTTAAAATGGGAGTGAACTGACTAGCATCTGGGTAAGGGCAGGAACTGTATTGAGAGTCAGTTTTGTACTAGATGTTATGCAGGATGTGAAGGCAAATAAGTCCTAGACTCTTCCTTCTGGATCAGGAATACTTGTGTTTGTACCATGCCTCCTTTATCCATTGGCTGAAGTCTGCCAATCCCTTTTCACAGTGATGTCTTTAAATATCTGCAATAAAACCTATAGGAGTATAAACACAAAATAGAACCAATTTTATTGAAATATAGTTACTACAGTATTAAAAATAAATATTAAAACACAAGTTAAAAGATAAGCAGTGTATTTGCTTATTTTATTAACCTGGCATTGGTTTTACAAATACTGTAGTTTTAAATTTTTTTATTTTAATTCTAGTGTAATTAACATACAGTGATATATTAGCTTCAGGTGTACAATATAGTGATTCAACAATTCTATACATTACTCACTGCTCAAGGAAAGTATACTCTTAATCCCCTTCACCTGTTTCACCCATCCCCCCCATCCACCTCTCCTTTGGTAACCTTTTGTTTGTTCACTATAGTTTGAGTCTGTTTTTTTAAGAGTCTGTCTCCCTCTTTTTTTTTTTTTTTTTTTTGCCTTTGTTCATTTGTTTTGTTTCTTAAATTCCACATATGAATGAAATCATAGGGTATTTGCCTTTCTCTGACTGGCTTATTTCACTTAGAATTACACTCTCTAGATCCATCTATGTTGCTGGAAATGACAAGATCTCAGTCTTTTTATGGCTGAATAATATTCCACTGTATATATACCACATCTTTTTTATCCATTCATCTATCAATGGACACTTTCACTGCTTCCATAATTTGGCTATTATAAATAATGCTGCAATAAACATAAGAGTTCATATATCCTTTCGAATTAGTGTTTTGTATTCTTTGGGTAAGTACCCAGTAGTGCAATTACTGGATCATAGGGTAGTTCTATTTTTAATTTTTTTTTAAAGATTTTATTTATTTATTGAGAGAGAGTGAATGAGAGCCAGAGAGATCACAGAGGGAAAGGGAGAAGCCAACTCGCTGCTGAGCAGGGAGCCCGATGCAGAGGCTCGATCCCAGGACCCTGAGATCATGACCTGAGCCGAGGGCAGATGCTTAACCAACTGAGCCACCGAGGCACCCCTATTTTTGATTTTTTGAGGACCCCCCATACTGTCTTCCACAGTGACTGTACCAGTTTGCATTCCCATCAACAGTGCAAGACGGTTCCGAAAAATGCTGTAGTTTTAAAGTATAGGAGAAAGTAAACCTAGTATTTCCAGACATATGCAACATATGTAATAGAAAATAAAACCATACAATCTCTATTGGTGAGAAAGGTGTGTAGTTTGATTACATTCATAATAAAGGAATATTAAAATTCAGTTAGAGGAGAGTGAAAATAAAGATAATATTTTTTGCTCATCTCAAGTTCATGGTCTCCCCAGACCAAGAACCAATTCTGGATGATCACAATCTAGTGAAGATTAGTGTCATAGACATACAAAACTCAGAATAAACAGATTTTAAATAGGTACAGTAGGAAGATTAAGACAGGAGAGATTTATATTTTATGTATATAATAAATGCATGTGCAAATATCTAATAATATATATGTATAAATTATATATATTGAAAATCGTAAATGAGGAACCAACTCATATTTTGTTCCATGTTATCATATTTGCTATATTTAAACGTTGCTTAAAGTTTGAGGAGTAGCTATCTGATCTTTTTTCTCAGACTTACTGAATGCCATGGGATATGATAATAAAGCAAGTATTCAGTAGGTACTTCTACTGTGTCAAAATTTTAACATGGATTAAATCATCAAGTAATTTAAAACTTAGATCATGCCATTTCTTAGTTCAAAATTATCTAATGACACCATGACTTACTTCGACTAAAAGCCAAAATCTTTATGACTGCCTACAAGGCACTACATATTCTGTTCCCCAGCTATCTGATTTCATTTTCTGTGACTTTCTCCTCACTCTACTGTGTTGCAGTCATAATGAGCTCCTTGTTCTTTGAACCCCACAAGCAGGTCCCAACTACCACAGGACCTTTGCAATTGCTTTTCTGTCTACTTAGAGTATTCTTTCCTTAGGTACGTGTATGACTTGCTCCTCACTCCCTTTAGGTCTCTGCTCAAATGTTGTCTTTTGGCTGATGCCTTCCCTGACCTCCCTATGTGAAGTCTTTCACAGATGATCTAGAATTTTCAACTTTCAATTTTCAACTCCCTGCTCCACGATAGATATTTTTTTGAGTGCTGCATTCACGATATTGATAAATAAAAAGAAGAGTAAGGCATTCCTGTCCCCTGTCAAAGGGCTTACAGTCTAGTTAAGTAGATAAAATATGAACATATAAAAAAACAGGTATCAACAGGTGCTCAGTAAATCACATATACCAGTAGTTGTCAAACTTTGTATCACCATAGCATACATTATATTGATGATATTCAATCAATTATTCAAAAAACATTTATAAACACCGAAAATATGCAGGACAGGGTAACTTACAGAGTAGCAGGGAAGGAAGAATAACATTAAGCCAACAGTGAATTACAACTGTGTTATGTATAAATATGGGAAAATCCAAGCATATGAGCGGCTTTAAGAGGGCACCCTGACCTAGTCTTGTAAAAAGGACTCTTAAAATATTCTGAAGCAGGAATGGGAGTTAGACAGAGAGGGAATCTAGAACATTCCCAATGCAGAACATAGCACCGGGGAAAGCCCTCAGATGTGGAGGCGCATGATGACTTTGAGGAACTAAAGGAAAGCAGGTGTTTGGATGCTAACATGAATAGTAGTATTTGGAGATGAGACCGGAGCTAAGTCTATTGGATGTTGCCCTCTATTAAGAACAACATTATGCCACTGAAGTATTTTAAACAGGAGCATGATAAAGTCTTTTAAAAAGATGACATTCGCAGGGAGGTAAATGGATTGGAATAGAGAGGTGAATGTGGAAGTGAGGAGCCCTCTTAGAAAGCTATTGCCCTGGTCGGGTGAGAGATAATGACCATTAGCCTAGGACGCTAGCAGTGGTCCACAAAGAAGCAGATGGTTTTGAGATCTATCAAAACTTGGTGGGGTAGGGATGGAAAATGTTTCCTTTCTTCCTTTCTAAGTTCTTTGGCTAGTCTAGTAATTAAACTGACATAAGACAAATTAATAGAAGAAAAAACAAATTAAATTTCATATGTTTGGGAGTCCCATAAAAATACATGACTCAAAGAAGGGACCAAAGCAGGAAGCTTTTATATATTTTAGACAAAGAAACAGTACATTTGTGAAGAATTGACAAGACAAATGGGGTTGGACTCGGGGTAGTATATTGATGAAGAAGTAAAGAAGCATAAGGTTTGTTTATACAGACTTCTTGGCCCTCAATGTCCATTCTCCATATGTCCATAAGGATGCCATATACCCTGCTGTAACAGGGAGGGTACATTTTACACGAGAGATTTATCTCCTGCTGTCTGAGAGACAGACCTTTTTGTTCTGGCTGTTTTCAAGTACTTCTAATTCAAAATAATCAATATGCCAAAGTGGTATATGTTGGGGTGGCATATCTGCTCCCCTTTCGTTGGCTTGGTGGGATTTGGTGATGAACTGGATGGAAAAGTGAGGGAGATTGGTCCAGGGTTTCATATGTAAAGAAATGAATGGTGGTGCTTTATTTTACAATTGGAAAGGCAGGGGAAGAGTAGGATTGGGGGGAAAATCATGGGTTTCTATGCAGTATACCCCCATGGTTACCCAAGGGTTATGAGCCTTGTGGGCTCCCTCTCACACCACGCCTTACATTTCTGCTCAAGAAAAAAATATAAGCAAGTGAGTTGGCAAACTCAGTTGGGCAAAGAGGTAAGGGAAAGGCAGAGAGAACCGTTATATGTCGGGGCTGTGTGGTGGGAGGGAGCATGGGGAGCATGCAAGAGTGGGAGCAGAAGCTGGTGGGCCAATAGGGGAGATTGTGAAGTCATGATGCTAGGTCAGCAGGTGGGAACAAGACTAATACAAACAGTGGAAGTTGAACTTATAAGGAGCTTTGTCTTTATCCTAAAAGCACTGGGAAGCTAAATTTGCCTTTTGAAAAGTCCACTCTAATTAGAGTGTGGAGAACTGATATGAATGCACAGTATAATAATGAAAAAAAATTAGAAGATGGATAAAAACAAATTGTGATTAAATCGCCATACAAATGTGGAGCATCTGTTTTTAAATTTTTTTCCCTAAATACTTGCGGGCTTATTACAGTAATTACAGATGTGACAATGTAACTTATAACTATTTTTTCAGCTCCCCTCAGGGCCTTCTTTGTAAATAGACCAAAAGTAGACATGTATTTGAAAAAAAAATTAACATTAATTGAAGATAAGCAATCATCTAGGATTAGTATTAGGCACTTTCCAAAACATCTTATTTAATTCTTTTTTTTTTTTTAAGATTTTATTTATTTATTTGACAGAGACAGAGATAGCGAGAGCAGGAACACAAGCAGCGGGAGTGGGAGAGGAAGAAGCAGGCTTCCCCTCGAGGAGGGAGCCTGATGTGGGACTCGATCCCAGGACCCTGGCATCATGACCTGAGCCGAAGGCAGACGCCTAACGACTGAGCCACCCAAGCTCCCCATCTTATTTAATTCTTAAAACATGTTGTGAATGATAGATCTTAAGTTCCAAAAGGTTAAATAGATCAAGTAACTGTTCTTGTTGACTGCATCTTATTGCTGGTCAGTTGCAGTTTCAAGGCATAAGCCTTGCCTCTTTGATTTATTATTAGTTTAACATTCCCTCAGTAAATCTTTCAAATTTACTGAGAGTCTAGGGAGATATCCCTCTTGATGAACACTTACAGTGTGCCCCAAACCTGCAGTGCAATGAAGTTACCAAAACAAAATGAGAGAGAGAGAGAGAGAGAAAGTCTTTGTTCAAAAGGTGTTTGGAAGTATGTTAGCCGCTAAAATAAACTGGGCTTCCTGGAATCCATTCAGGAAACAATCTTGGGAATTCTGATAATGCTTTTCTTTGTTGGATATTTTACACATGCCTACCAAAAAGTAGTTTTAACTAAAATATTAGAATCGGTGCCTCTTTGAACTCAGAATTTGCTGCCAATAATTATAAATTATTATGTCTTAAAATGTACAAGATCTTTGTGGGGAAGGAAAAAAATTCAAGACCCATTTTAAAAGAATTTAAAAGAATTTTCTTGCTTGTTTCCTTAATGCAGAAAACTAACATATATTCTCAAGAATGTCTGTAAAACTATCATCATTTTGGGGCACCTGGGTGGTTCAGTGGTTAAGCGTCTGCCTTCTGCTCATGTCATGATCACAGAGTCCTGGGATCCAGTCCCGCATCAGGCTCCCTACTTGGCGGGAAGGCTGCTTCTCCCTCTCCCACTCCTCCTGCTTGTGTTCCCTCTCTTGCTATGTCTCTCTCTGTCAAATAAATAAATAAAATCTTAAAAAAAAAAAAACCTATCATCATTTTGTCTGAGCCACTATAATTAATTAATAATTAACAATTACTATTAATTTTGTTGAGAATCTGAGGGACTACTGTGCCTGGTATCCAACAGCCCTTTCTCTGAGAAATCTTTCATATTCACAGAGTAAGTTTTTCTTCTTCCCATTGAAGCCTGATTCTTGCAGTCTTGATACTCCAGCTGTGAAGACAGAAGATGCAGAACAAAAAGAAATCGCTTTTTTTTTTTACTTCCATAGAGTTATCTACAATTTTTTCTTCATTCCTTCAATTTACCCTTGACAACAAATGACATAATTATTTTTCCAGAGGACACGTATAGTTGGATTCCTTCTTAGTTTAAAATGTTAAAATCTTTTCATTATTCCCCAGTAGGAACACTGAGATTATAAGCAGGCAATCACATGCATCTGTCTACACATTCAATTGTTCAAAGTCAAGGGATTTTCACATGAAAATATCTGGATTTCTAAATTCATCTAAGAAAATGGAAGGTCTAACAACAGTGAGACTGTATTTTTTTATGGTAACCACTTAGAATTAAATAAATATGGCTGCCCCTCCTGGATATGGCATGAGCTCTTCAGTTTTCCACAATCCCCACAACTCCTTATAATCCCCCAGGAGCTAGCCACTTCATTCTTTTATTTGATTTGCCTGGCCACTTCTGGGCCTTTATAACCCTGATTGGAATTATAATATTGGTAATTCTTGTTAGGTATAAAATACCTTTTATGATTCTGGCCCAGTTGACTTTTCTGGTCTCATTTTCTCTTCTACATGCATTCTGCACTCAATCATAATGCCCAGTGCTTAGTCAGGTCTCATCAGATGTTTCACTTTATAGAATGTACTGCCCTTCTTTTCTATGCCTGTTGAGCGTTTGAGATCCTTCAGTTTTGTACATTGCTGCTCATATGTAAGGTCTTCCTATAATGATGTCCAGTCAACCCCTCCCCAAAGTTAAATGCACACACCCTGAAATTTCCCAAAGAGCTAAATTTTAACTCCTATTTAAATACTTAAACTTCTGTTGTATTTCTCACCATATGAAATGATGATTTTAAAGTCTTTTTCTCAAAAGACACTGAAGGTCTCCTGAAAGGAAACCTGTCCTTATCTTTTTTGTATTTCAGTCTGCAGTGCCGAGTGTCACAACTGATATGGAGTTGTGATTTAATAATGGTTGGTTGAATTGAATCAGATTAAATGATTTCTATTTAAAATCATTAGCCATAGCAATTAACTGAATTTTAAAGTGTAGGACTAGACTTTTGAAATTTTTAAGAAGCTAATCTCTGGGTAGTCATATGTGAATAATTAGTTGGGAGAACAGAAGCTTTTCATAGTAGTGTAGCATTTATATAATGATTCCCTTATGGGTGTATATGTAAAATTAGGCACAATGTACATAAAAATGGAAAGAATGCATTTTCTGTTTAACAGCATATTTTTTTCTCCTTTTAGAAGCATTTGGTGCTTTTAAACAACTATCAATAACATAATAATGCTTTCATATACTTTAATTTTTAGAGCTGTTTTAAGTTCATGGCACAATTGAGCAGGAAGTACAACAGAATGGTACATTTGTTACAAATAATGAACCTACGTTGACACGTCATTATCACTCGAAGTCCATGGTTACATTAGGATTAACTCTTGGGGTTGTGCATTCTATGGGTTTTCACAAATGTATAATGATGTATGTCCATCATTATAGTATCATATAGAGTAGTTTCACCACCCTAAAAATCCCGTGTGATGAATCTCATGATGAATTTCCTATGCATCCCTCTCTTTTCCCTAACCTTTAATTATTTTACTGTTTCTATAGCTTTACCTTTTCTAGAATGTCATATAGTTGGAATCATGTAATATATAACCTTTTCAGATTGGCTTCTTTCACTCAGTAATATACATTTAAGGTTCCAACATGTCTTTTATAGCTTGATAGCTCATTTCTTTTTAGTGCTGAGTAATATTCCATTATCTGGATGTATGAGAGTTTCATTCACCTATTGAAGGGCATCTTGCTTGTTTCCACATTTTGGCAATTATGAATAAAGCATGTTTAAATAAATAAATGCTTTAAATAATAAAGCATGCTATGAATATCCATGTGCAGGTTTTCATGTGTATGTAAGTTTTCAGCTCATTTACATCATAACTTTTCATTATCCTTCTCATCCTTTAAGCCTGAAGTTTGAGCACTGAGCTTGAACTTCATTGCCAGCATCATTTTACATTATGGCAGAGATAATTTCAGATGACTCAAAATCTTAACATATTTTTCTATCACTATTATTCAAGTGACTTCCTCATGATTTTACTGGGTATACCAGAATTTGGATATGAGAAACCTTTTTTTTCATATTTTTAAAATTTATGTGGTTATGAAGATTACACTAAATTTTATTATAAGACCTGTTCTCTTTAGAGTGGAATATATCTGGAGAAGGAAAAGAGAGGCGATGTCCATTTTGAATTCAATCCAGTGAATTCAACTGCTACTGTACTAAATCACAGCTCACTCTGTCAGAGGCATGAGGTCCTATTGCAGAATCCCCAGGAGAGGCCGGTGGTACCAGAAAGAATTTCCCCCCTATTTTTCATTTTAATAATTTTGATCTTAAAGAATACATTTTCATCCTTTCTAAAGCCACTTGGTAGTTATAGTTAGATACCTTGATACCGTAAATGTTCAAATAATTTTATCGAGAGGTTTTCTTCAGGAAAATATATAGTGAAACTAAAAGCAGCAAGGGGATGCAAATGGAAACATTCTTTCCATAATGGAAAGAGTGACTTTATTGCCTGCATATTTGAACAGTACATTCTATATACCCTTTGGAAAAAGAAAGATATTAGTTCTTGGCAATTTCCACATCTTCTTTTATGTATCTCTTCTGTTTTATATCTGAAATGCCTACTCGATGTAATCAAAGGGAGTAGTTTGTCTCAAACTTTTGTGAAGAATGGATTATTTAAACTACTAGTATTAAATTTTCAGTTCACTGCATGTAGAAAAGTGGAGAGGGCATTCTCTCAATTTTCTTTGTAGTTTGGATGGGGAAAGAGAGTACATATGCTTGATTTTAATGTTACCTGGCCCCAAAATAGGGGAATAAATCAACTGCTGAAATATATTAACTTCCAGGCATTGGTGAGCTGTCAAAGAACAGTTAGACATGTATGGGTATAAGAGATTGAATGATTTGATTTAAACTGCATATGAGCTCCATTTTTTTGTCTTGGAAAATAGAGAAACTAACACCTGCCTAATTCAGGGCATCATGTTTTGAGAATTAAATAGGATAATCTCTATGAAAGGAAGTTTTGTGTGCCTAAGGCATGATTTACACTCACGGTGTTAATTCCTTCCTTTGCCACCCACCATATGATTCAGGAAAAAAATAAGTCAGTACTGTGTCTAGTACTGCACTATATTTGATGCTATGGCAGTATAATGGTAAATAAGAGCCTGGTTCGGGGGCGCCTGGGTGGCTCAGTCGGTTAAGTGTCTGCCTTCAGCTTAGGTCATGATCCCGGGTCCTGGGATCGAGCCCCACATCCAGCTCCCTGCTCAGTGGGTAGCCTGTTTCTCCCTCTCCTGCTTCCCCTGCTTGTGCTCTCTCTATCTCTCTCTCTCTCTCTCTCTCTCTGTGTCAAGTAAGTAAATAAATATTCTTAAAGAAAAATAAGATCCTGGTTCTCTAGGTGTAGGCTATTATAAGGATTATAAATAGATCTATACGTATATAAATAATCACTACCACCCTTTTGAAGCTGTAACACTCACAACCTTAACTAGGACATACACAGGTTGAACTCTGCAGCGTACAAGTAAACTCTTTGCAAGTGACCAAAATAGTTTTGTCCCAGTAACTATATTCAGGGGAACTATTAGATTTGAGGGTAGTTGAAAGACATGGGAATGGTATTAGTTCAAGGGAAACTAGGCAAGTGGTCAAATATTGAACTCGCAAACCCCAAATAATGGCTTCCCTTTTCCTATTACACATGTGCTAATAGGATGGCCACAAGCCACATGTGGCTATTTAATTTTAAATGGATTTTTTTTCCCAATTTTAGTGAGAAGTACTTGACATACGTCAATATATATGTTTAAGGCATACAGCATGATGGTTTGATTCACATATATTATGAAATGAATCCCACAATAGGTTCAGCGAACATCCATCATCTCACATAGATTAAAATTAAGTAAAAGTTACAAATTAGTTCCCCAGTCACACCACAGTTCAAGTGTTCAATAGCCCCATGTCACTAGTGGTTACTAGAACATTCCCACCATCACAGAAAGTTCTATTGGAAAACTACTCTAAAAGTGAGGTTCAAGTTTAGGATGAAGATAGAAGTAAATTGGCTGTCAGTCTTTTTCTGAGTTCTGGTACCCATAACAACAACAACAAAAAGAAATATTTGCAAGAAAATATGAAATAAGGAAATCATAGGTAAATTCAGCATATTTTTATGTGCATTGATAACAGGGATAATGAATAAACTGTAAGGAACACTTACTTCTGTACTTGAATTATATTATTTAATTCACATTCACACACGCTTAGCTGATGAGATGCATTGTTTTCTATGTGCATTGACTAGGAGAGTGAGGCACAGAAACATTAAGTAATTTGCCCAAAATACCATCCCAAGAAGGTGAGATAGCTGAGTGTGAACTCAGGGAATTGGACTCCAAAGCCCCAGCAGATAATGGAGTAAATTAAAAGCCTTTAGAAGTAAATTTAAATTCTTCTTATTGCAACCTAATCTGCTTATTCCCTGAAGGGAAAGCGAAGGCACAAAACCATTCTTTTGTACATTAATCATCCGGTCTCTAAGTATTTGGGGGGCCATGAATACATATCCTGAGTTAATCCCACTGAGAGAAAAAAAGTAAACATTAGACTCTTGATATTAGAAAAATTAATGTGCATCCGTGTGATGGTTTACTAGAAGTCACTTCTCATTTTGCTAACACAAAATATGGAATCCAGACCATGGAGCCTGGGATACAGCAGTGTGACTCTTGCAAGTAAGTGTACCTAAATTTTTACCCAATCTCAGTTCAGCTTGGCGATTATTCTCAAGTCATCATTCTCTATTCAGTAACTTCCAAAAATAGCTCAAAGTTGTCACTTAAATTTTTCAGTTATACATTTCTTAATTTATGGAAATCGTTTAATATATAAATTATGCTATGAATTTAGTGAATTTTGAAGGCCCTGAAAATGTGTCCCCTGGGAATGTGAAAACTCTAATACAGTGTTTACTCCTGCCCCATGTTGATTACAGTCTACTTTGTGGAGTCGTCTTACCATTCATGCATGCATTCCTCAGTCAGGTTTTGAGGACATAATATGTAACCGCACTGTCTGGAAAAACTTAGTAAATAACTGAAGATGGTCTATAATTTAAATGCTGTAGGAATTGTTTGAAGAGGTGAGCAGTAAAGGGAAAACTAATAGGGAAGATATATCAGATGAGCCATGTGGGGAAGTTCCCTTTTGAATCTCCAGTTCTTTAGATCAGAAGTCTTCCTCTCCATATCTGTGGTCAATTTTCAGTCTTTCAGGTATACACATCCATCATTACTTAAGGCAGTTCTCTATTCTAAAACTCTCCTTCAAGATTTCCTTGGCGGGCGCCTGGGTGGCTCAGTTGGTTAAGCGACTGCCTTCGGCTCAGGTCATGATCCTGGAGTCCCAGGATCGAGTCCCGCATCGGGCTCCCTGCTCAGCGGGGAGTCTGCTTCTCCCTCTGCCCCTCCCCCCTCTCATGCTCTCTCTATCTCATTCTCTCTCAAATAAATAAATAAAATCTTTAAAAAAAAAAAAGATTTCCTTGGCAAGGAAATCAACAAGGAAATAGTTGTTATTCAATCTATTGGTTTTTATTTTTATTTAATGATATTAAAGAAGAGATCCAGAGCTATTTTCCCCCCCTAGGATTTTCATGAGAACCGAGAGAAATTAACAATTAAAAAAAATCACAGAGGGGAGGGGGGTGGGGGGATGGGTTAGCTTGTGATGGGTATTAAAGAGAGCATGTACTGAATGGAGCACTGGGTGCTGGGTGTTATATGCAAACAATGAATCATGGAACACTACATCAAAAACTAATGATGTAATGTATGGTGATTAACATAACATAATAAAAAAATTATTAAAAAATCACAGAACTGGAAGCGATCTAATTGCCAAGGTTTTCAGAGCTTTATAAACACATTTGCGTAAAAGATGTCAAAAATACTTTTAAGTTCCAAAGGTATTGAGTGCTGATATTATTGAATCATTTGTTCTTTAATTCAAATGAAATCAAACTTATGCCCTAAGACTCTTCATTATAAATGGCACAGTAACCCTGGAAAGACCTTTGATTTGGAGTCGATGTTCAACCAGGAAGAATATTAGATCCCACAAGCACGCGACTGCTCTTAGCCATCGCACAGAGATCCTTACACCTGGTTATGCGTGATGACCTATAAATAGGTACTCTGTGTGAGGGCTCAATTCATTAGTCATCTGGACTAATGAGGATGACTTCTTAAAATTTTACCAAGTAAAACATTTCATCTGGATGAGGACTGGAAGCTACCATTCACTCTGTTTACAGTGTCCTAAGTCTTCAGATGACATAGAAGCACTAAATCTGACAGGTCCAGAACAGATACAGATATCCCATAAATCACTTTACTACTGCCTTGTTTGATTGCTGTTACTATTGAATTCCTCTGCATTGGATATCCCCAAGTTATGAAATATCAGTAGCCAGCTTTCATTTTATTTGTCCTAAAATAACTTTCATGTCTTTGAATAAGAATGAATTTAAATACTTATCCTCAGGTATATGTTATGTAAATGACTTTGTAAGGACCAGAACCTTGTAGGGGAAAATGTTGTTTTCACTTCTATACTCGGTGCTTGTCCTTTTAAGTTCTTAAAGAGTAGGTTGACTGATTTCTGAGGGCTTGTTGCTTTTGGGTATTCTCTCAAAATATGTCCCTTGGTAGATTAAGTGTCACATCAATCTCTAGCTTCTCAAGTGCAAAATGGATATTGTATTTATTTCCGCTACACAAGCCTTGAGCCTTATGTCCTTAGGTGTCCTTAGCATTGTCAAATAGTTTATAATTTCTAAGTTATACTTCCTCTATGCAAACTCATTCCTGGGTCTTAAGTGGTTTTCCACATTTTATTATTTCTCTATTCAGGGATAGAGGTGGCAAATCTTAACGTGGCTCTGTATTTGAATCTATTTATGTTCTTTTCTTAGAGATGATCTTTGCTTTAGTCTTATCATAAAAAAGCTTTATAGTCACCTCTTGGAGATTTTTGTTTCCAGCAAATCCTCTTATGTTTTAGCTGACACAATTTACCAACTTTGATTATTTAATCTGAAAATATTGATAAGATGTAAAAGTCATTTAAAATCCTACTTGGGGTGCCTAGGTGACTTGGATGGTTAAGCGTCTGTCTTCGGCTCAAGTCATGATTTCCAGGTCCTGGGATGGAGCCCCATGTCAGGCACCCAGCTCAGCGGGGAGTCTGCTTCTCCCACTCCCTCTGCCTCTCCCCTTGTTTGTGCTCTCTCTGTCTCTCTCTCTTTCAAATGAATAAATAAAATAAAATAAAAAAATAAAATAAAATCCTCCTACTTATTTTAAAATTATGTAATGAAGTAAATGAAACTATGCATCAATCACCTTCCTCAAAGGTAATTACTATCAATTTTGTGCATGTCCTTCTTAAATTTTCCCTAAACTAACATTATAAAAATGAGTACAATAGGGGTGCCTGGGTGGCTCAGTTGTTAAGCGTCTGCCTTCGGCTCAGGTCATGATCCCAGGGTCCTGGGATCAAGCCCCGCATTGGGCTCCCTGCTCCACGGGGGGCCTGCTTCTCCCTCTCCCACTCCCCCTGCTGTGTTCTCTCCTTGCTGTCTCTCTCTGTCAAATAAATAAAATCTTTTTAAAAAATGAGTACAATATTCATATTTATAATACAACATATTTACATGCACTTTCACCTTATATATGGCCATCTGTGTGTGTGTGTATATATATATATATAGTGTACACATATACACATGATCATAAAATGAAATTGTGGTACACATATCTGTTTGCAAATTATTTGTTTCTGCTTACAAGTACATACTGAACATCTGTATAGTTCAACATATATACATTTATCTTACTCTTTTTAAATGCATAGAATTCCATTGTATGTATACTATGTATTATTCCACCAGCCCTCTTTTGGCATATTCTTATTTCTATATTTTCTTATTCAATCACTGTTGCAACAAATATATAGATATAGATATATTTTAAGCACTAATGCTATCATATCTTTAAGATATATACTTAGAAGTGAATTGCTAGATTTAAGGATTTTTTTTATTTTAATAAATACTGAGTGATGTTTGCAAATATTTTATAAAGGAGATATTACACTATGCTATTTATGATTGGTTTTACAACTTATATAGAAAATAATTTCCTTGAAAACTTTTACTTAACCAAAATGGTACAGGGGGTATTGCTACACAAGTAACCTCATATATATTTATATCAGTAATGCCTAAAATATATAGCTATATAAATATTTGTGTATTCATGCAAAAATCTTCATTATGTCTCCTCTAAATTAAATTCAATCAGCAAGAAAGAGATGGACCTTTGAGAGTGGACAGACACAGACTTTGAGTGATGTAGTAACTGAATATTTTAGTTATGTGGGCCATAAAAGCCTCAGACATGAAGAACTCTAGTAATAGTATGATGTTAGTAGAACTTCACCAATCCTCTAAGGCTACTATCTCATTTTTTATAACCATTCTTGCAAATGAGTTGAACAATCAACAACATTTTGCTTTTATTTGTGGTTCCCAGTGAATGAAGGAAACATTCTATTTATGAACTTAAATCACAAAGTGTTTCTCCCTTGATCTTTTCTCTCTTTGAGGTGAAGTTCTATGTAGCCCACATCATCCAAATCCATTGTTCAGTTTTTCATGTCACAGAGAATTGCATTCTGTGACTTCCTGGAATGCCATGGACACTGGTTATGTTCTAGTAAAGAAAATAAGACCACACACCTCTCTAACACTTGGTATGGTGTCAGTAGAAGTTTGCTGGCTAAAATTTTATGGCAGACTGTTAATAAGAAAGTCTGTCCAGGTTCATACCCTCCCTTATCTTAAGCATTTTCTTTTCTTTTCTTTAAAGTTTTTATTTATTTGAGAGAGAGAGCATGAGCAGGAGGAAGGGCGGAGGGAGAAGCAGGCTCCCGCCTGAGCAGGCAGCCCTACAAGGGGCTCGATCTCAGGACCCCGAGATCATGACCTCAGCTGAAGGCGGCCGCTTAACCGACTGAGCCACCCAGGCACCCCTTAAGCATTTTCTTATCCCATAAGAAAAATGATGCATAATGTCAATATGTTTCAGGGTCAGATAGCAGAAATCCAACAGAATTATTTTTATACTATTATGTATATTATTAATAATATAATATATTGATATGTGTGTGTGTGCATATAAGAATGCAGGTTTGTGTGTTACATATTGTTTATATTCATGTAGCATATTTGTGTTTCATTCTTCTTTCACAAATGGAAAATACATTTATGAATAATTTTTGAGAAATAATGATAGAATATTGGATGGAACATAAGGCCAAAAAAAAAAAACCTAAAATAGAAGAGAAAGAAAAAAGGCAATGTGAGCCAGGGAAGGAACTTGCTTGTATTACTACAAGATGGTAAAAAAGAAAAAGTCCAAGATTTGTTTATACGCACAGATTTTTTTATAGTTTCTTAAAGACAACTAAGTTTCATGTGCATTTTACTTCCTTTTCTATACCTCTTCAAAACCTATTTATTGATATGCAGTCATTCCAAAACGTTTTGTTGAAAACATGAATGTATATTTAATTGGTTGCTGTGATGACTTTGCCGGATATTCCACCAGAGTGAGATTTCTTTGTTTTTCAGAATCTGCCCTTGAAGAAGATTCCGTGCAAAGCCACTGCACCCTCAGGCTCCTTTTTTGCCCGAGACAATACAGCAAATTTCTTATCCTGGTGCCGAGATTTAGGGGTAGATGAAACGTGTCTATTTGAATCGGAAGGTTTGGGTATGTATTTCCTTCAGAATTCTAGCTGATAAAATTATTATGTATCTTTGTCAGTCTAACTATCAAAAGTTTTTTTGTGTGATGTCATTTCATAGATTGTTAACTTGAAAAAAATTCAAAGTTTGATGTCAATTGCAGGTTTGTTGTAAATATGAATCTTTGAAGGTAGAAAATGCATGGCTTTTACTGTTGGTACTTCGTGCGTGAAAGGGTAGGAATATAAGTAGCACAATTCCAAGCTAAAATCAAGTATATACAATGCCAAATGGGGGATATTTGGAAAATGGAGGCTTACATTTTGCCACCGGACTCTAACCTGGACTAGAAAGAGGTGTATATGATCCAGCCATAAAGGCACTATTGTTTTTTACCTCCACCAAAGGCTGAAACACCATTTCCTGTAAAGTCTATCTTTGTTGAAACAGTTTATCTATTTTTAGTGAGTTAAAAATCAGGTATGCAAGCAGGAGATTGGAATAATTGAAAATGGTGAAATAAAAGATAGATACCTTAGTGTCTAAACCTACCCAGATAATTGTGGGGTTCTTGTCTTATTTTGCCTTATGATTGAATTTTGGCAAATCCATGTCCAGACCACAGAACAAGCTTTTGCATTTCCTTGGGAGAAAACGGATATTGTTCAGCGTTTCGATATTACTTGATATGCTACCGTTAAATGTTCAATCTTCCTGTACCAGCTTTGCCCAGAACAGCTCTCATATGGAGAGTATTGGAATTAAAGCCCCCTTCTAATGAAAACAGAACTGAGTGAAGAAAGGAGGGGGGAGCCTTGGTTCTTTTGCCTGAGGCTTTAAACAATCAATCCACAAAAATCACATAATACCAAATATTAGCATCAAAGTAAGCTGAGCATCCATCAGAGAGAACAAGCATACAAATTGCCTTCCACACAGAATACCCTTTGCCCCTAGGCCTCACAAAACAACATTTCCCTGCTGAACCTAGGAAATTGACAGTAACAGCTAAAATCTTACCATTTTATATGCTTACGGAAATTTGTATTTGCACTAAGAGGAGTGAATGTGATATGGAAAAGATTGCCATCAGATTTCTGAGGATTCTCTCAACAGAGAAGAAAATTATGTGAATTTAGACTAGGAGAACATTTTATACCTGAAGGAAAAAATAAAGAGTAATTGCTCAGGAGCCTAGTATGTACAATAGTGTGCTCCTCGAGTGATCGTTATATAAATGGACTTTGACTGCTCTTACTATTTCCTCTCATTAAAGTAAACCAAACTTGGGGGAAGATGTGTGTGTATGGATATAGCCCTATTTCAGTCTGATGGCAATTTTACAAATAGATTTTAACTTTCAGGTGTCTAGGAAACTGTCTGAGTGAAGACTTCTAGGAAGGGAGTGTGGTGGAATTATTTGCAAAAAATATCTTTGAAAGATCAAATGAATCAATGAATTAATGAATGAATAATAAATAAGTAAGTTCAGATCTTAGTCACAAGGAGTATATTTTTCATGTGTGGACAAACAACATCATGATTTAAAGTTCTCAAGTGCCCCTGCATTGCTTAAGGAACTGCCGCATGGGGAAACTGCCCTATTTGTAAATTTATCGAACAGGTTTTCATTTAAGAAGCATCTTTTAAGAAACAAAACAGATGAACATAGGGGGAAGGGGAAAAAAAGAGAGAGGGAAGCATAAGAGACTTTTAACCACAGAGAACAAGAGGTGAGCAGGGGATGGGCTCAGTGGGTGATGGGCATTAAGGAGGGCACTTTTGTTGAGTACTGGGAGTTATATGTAAGTGATAATCACTAAATTCTACTCCTGAAACCAATATTACATTATATATTAACTAACTAGAATTTAAATAAAAATTTGAAAAGAGAAAAAAATAAGCATCTTTTTCAGTGACTACCATAGGCCAAGGTGGATGACTACCATAGGACAAGCTGTCAATGGGAATACCTTGTCTCAATTTCCACCCTGCCTCTGAGTTCTTTTGTTAGTTGAACTAATAAAACTTTCAGTTGGAAACCAGGAAGCTTGGATGGCTTTTTAAAACCCCATTCAGATAAGTAATACATTTTATCTTGAAACAATAAAGCCTAAAGCAACTGTATAATAAAGGTCCTGGTATATAAATACATACTCTGCAGAATATAAAATAATGTCAAGATAAATTTTGAGATGGCCTAGTTCTTCACTCTGTTTGAAAAAAACTTGACTTTATAAAAAGAAAGTCCCAGGTAATTTATACATGATAGCTACTGAGTATTTTGTTCAAACATCTTTCATTTTGATTATCTTCTATATTATAACTTAGCTTATAACTTGCAATGAAACCAAGTTTTCAAGCAATTTTTAATCCTCTCAGCACCAAACGAAAGCAGATAGTTAGGCTTTCTGGTTTGCTGCTCAATGAAAAGACAAATTTGAAATTTCTGCTGCTCAGAATAGGACATGAGGTGAAGTATAATACGCCCCATGAAGACAGAAGAAGGGAGCCAATATTATAGCATTGACTTCAGGATTATTCAGAGAAAGGAAACAGCTGTGCCCATAGATGTTAATGATAATCAAGAGGAAGGACAATGAGAAATTCCATTTCCCCAAGGGGAACCCTTTCTTCTTGGATTTTTCTTATGATTCACTGTGGGTAAGGAAGTGATTGAGCCACGGCTGATGGCCTTGGTCTCTGTATTGTCGAATTGACTTTCTCACAACAGTAACAGTGTACCCTGCTTGATGTCTTTTCACACCTCACTTTTGAAAGGGAATTTAGGGCAAGGGTTTTTCTTTTTTTTCCTCCCTCAAGATTTCATTTCAGTAGCACACAAGATGAAGTGCATCCTTTGTGTCCCAGTGTTTTGAATAGCAAATAAAATGAAAAGATGCCCTGATGAAGGGGGAAAATCTGTTTGAATGAATGATAAAGTAGATCACTGTCCTGATTGTGTATCAAGAGGCTTCTGTCTTTAGCTGTTCAAAGGTCTTTGCCTGCATAAAGCGTTCTTATCTTTGTGGCAACTGATATGCTACCCTCTGTTGCAGAGTTTTTGGGGCAGTTATTTGCAAGGGGATCTTGATTCACAACTCGCTCAATCTGTTCTCTTTCCACAACAGCTAATGACAAGAAAGCTCCGTAGTGGGGAAGGTATGCTGGGGATGAACTGGGGAGCATGGATAGCAGCTTATCCCATATGCTTCCCTCATGTTTCTTGCCTTTTTGATTCTTGACAGATAATTTTCGGTGCCACACAACACCATCACATACAGAGTATAACCTGTAGCTTATCTTCAATGAAATTCTTGGTAATTTTTCCTCTGTGAAATGTCAATTCTCAGATCATAAATTCACTATATCTTGAATAGTGTTTCAAAAAAGAGTCAAGAGAAAAATGAACAAAGGTCATGAACAGCCTCATCATAGAAGACAAAAAAAAATCTAGGAGGGCACATGATGTGGTGAGCTCTGGGTGTTATACGCAACTGATGAATTATTGAGCTCTGCATCTGAAACAGAAGGATGTACTCTATGTTGGCTAATTGAATTTAAATGAAAAAAATCTAATAAAGATATAAAAATGTTGGACAGCTTAGCAATAAGGTAAATGCAAATAAAAACTATGAAAAAGTAGTAAAGATTGAGAAAATTATACATTTAGTGTTGAGTATGTAGAAAAATAGGATCTATCATTGCTGAAGAAAACTAGAAATTGGTATGCCTTCTTTAGAGGGCAATTTGACATTATATATCAAAGACCTCACAAGTGTTTATGTTCTTTTGTCAAATTGGTGTACTTCTAAAAGTTTATCCAAAGGAAGTAAGTAGAGGTAGGCACCAGAATGTTCACTGAAATGTTTTTTGTAATAGTAAAACAAATGGAAATGAATGGAATCTGTGACAGTTAGTGATATCTTAAACCAACTAGAGTCATCATCCATAGATACCAACCAAAAATAATAGTCTTGAGACTATTTAAGAATATAGGAAACTTACAATATGCTATGAACATGAGGTCACCCATTTATATCTAGTAAATAACAGTAAAATATATTCAGAATTTGAAGGAAAGATAAATAGTAATTACGTTGTAAGTGATACCATTTTCTTTTTCAGTTACCTATTAACAAAATTAGAGAGTAAACAAGTATGGCATGTAATCTGAAGGATGAACAATTAATTTTATTTATATTAAGATACAATTTGAACATTTTAATTTATATTTTATATATTATTTATATATATTTATATTTACTTACATATAAAAATATATTAATATGTATATTAAATATATGCTTATATTTATATTAAGATACAATTTGAACCAGTTTGCATAGAGCATTATTTGTTGCCATAAAATTTTACACATTGAAATTATAATGGCAATTTTGTATTATGGAGGTTAAACTGACATTTCAAGTGATAATAGAATTTTACACGGCTATACAAACAGATGACATAGATCTTTGTGCGCTCTGTGGAACATGCTTTAACACTACGGGTCTACACATGCTCAGCTATAACCCCCACTGTTCAAATCAGGCTGATATATAGGTCAGTGACTAGAGGAGATCGGTTTTTTTCATGTCTCATAATTGATTTCATTTGGATTCCTTAAAAATATTTAAGATTGTGCTTCAGGTTAAAAAGATGAACATGAATGTTTCCTTAAACTTAATAGTATATAGTTTATCAGCCTAAAGACAAAATATTCCTCCAATAAATATTTTAAAAGAAGTGAACTTTACTTCTAATGGTGGAGTAAAGAAAAAATATTTAGAAGATTTCTAGGTGTGAAAGCATTTCTGTTTTCAGTTTGACAGAGGTATAAAAGTTAATAGAATGTATTGATATTCCCCCTAATAGTAAGTGTAATATTTTTTTCCAAGGTTAAATACTTTAATAACCTTTTCTCTCATAATGCTATTTTGATATGGCTCATTTTTATCATTTAAATTAAGACCAAAAGTCTGTGATTTATTCTCAATCTTAAAAAGTTTTAAGTTATGAATCCTAAAATTGATGCACTTATATGAATTTTTCTAAGATATTTTAAGTAAGAAACTATTTCCATCAATTAGTGATATTCTTGTGTAGGGGATTTATTATTTGTAATTTATTTTAGTATACTAATTTAGAAATTGTCAAGTGTCATTATTTTTCCCAGAGCCTTGTTTATGTTGCTTAATTTGTATGCATTCTGGTGAGCTGGAAGATGGGGGGAAAAAAGGTGGGGGGAATACTTTAAAAATGCATCATTTTTGTTTGCTATAATTGTGTCAATATCATTCTGTTATTGGATGATTGTAGGATTTGGAGGCCAGTGACTATTCTTCATCTATTTCTCAGAGAAAGAATCTACTCAACAAGAAAAGGGTTTGCTATCTGCTGTGCTAGCATGCAAATGTGTGTGATTTGCTCTTTGTTTTTATTTTCTGTGTTTGTGTTTGCTGTGTGGCACTGTCTTCTGTTGATGCATGACTCTGATGAGCAGTTTTACAAAATCCTTTGTTTTCTTGAACACTGGTCAAGCACAGATCTATCTGCAGTATTAGTTTGATGTTGCTGCAGAAAATTAAAAAGGATTCTGTGTGGATTTGTAAACATTGTTTTCCATTTTATACTTTAAAGTCACCTGTTACATCGGGAAAAGAATCTGTGTCTACCTTCCAGTGTTTGATAAGTCATCTCTTGTCTGTATTGAGGGCTCTAAGAGTATTTCTGTGGGAAAAAAGCTATAATTACTTTTATCAGTATAGGGCAACAATTTCAAGATACTCATTCAGCACTTGGGTTATTTATATTCAGTTTCTTTGCCAGGGACAATTTATTTTAGACTTTTGGTTTTTTAACACCTGTTCTTATACTTACTTGATTAGCATCTCAATTCCCTTTTTTACTTTTGAATTCAGATATTCTCTCCAAATTTAGCCATTTGCCTTATGCCAGAGCAAATGTAAGAGAAAACAGTACAGAATCTGATTGAGAGAACTAAATGTCTCCCTGGAATGAGAATTATATCAAGACTCAGTGGAGTCAGGGTTGAATTAGGGAAGTGAATGGCTTTCTAGCTTTCCCAGAATCACAGTTTAGCTGCACAATATTCAGTAATAATAACCATGTGCTCCATACTGGTAGCTAAGTAGTACACATGTTACCATATCCACTCCTCCAACAACCAAAGTTTTATAAATGAGAATGCTGGAAACCAAAGAATTAAATAACTTGCCCCATGTACATTTCTCAACGGCCCAGCTGGAATTTGAATTCCACTCCATTTACCTCCAGAGATCATGCCCCTGTGTTATAGAAAGTGATGCTCTGTTTGATTAATTTTAGAAGTTCATATGATTATTTCAAGTAGGGGGGAAAATAAAACATAAATATAGACCAAATTAGAAAAGATTCTTGCCTCTTGTTGCTGTTCTGAAGGTTAGTGACTTAATCAATTAATTTCGCATATTTCACATAAGGTTTGGGTACTGAAGAAAGGAAGGGCAATACTAGTTCTAGGACATTTCTCAACTTAGTCACAAAGGCAATTAATTAGGTTTTATTCTATATATCATCCATAGTGATGAGATTATGAATGAATTATCCCAGTTTGTATGAATATAAGGATGTCATAGCCTATTCTAAATGTGAATAGTGATTCTGAGACATCTGGATAGACACAAACTCAGCATTCATGAGCTGGTGAGATTCTTAGTCTTTTCTTTAGCCTCCCTGAGATCATTTGAAGGCATTTAAATTGCTGTGCTACTCCTAATTGCCTCTTACCTTTACTCTCAATGGTTTCTGCGTGGGTCTTACCAGGAGTGACATGATACAGGGAACGGTTTGTGACTAGCCCTTCACTTTTTGGGAAGCATCTTTTGTACTTTAATCCTGGCAGGAGAGAAATACCCATAATACATATAAAGGGCTAATCCAAAGCATGAATTATTTTCCTTTAATTCATCGTTGTCATCACTGTTATCTGAAACATTTGTAGAGCATATATATATATATATATATATATATATATCAAAGCACATTTGAATGTTTCTAGCAAAACAGAGGAATTATAACTATTGTTTATTATAATACACAGCATTGGTTAATACAGTGCTTCTTCAAAATTAAAGTGCATACCCACCCTGGAGAGCTTGTTTAAATGTAGGCTCTGATCAATAAGTCTGGGGTGGGACCCAATAATTTGTGTGCATACCCATCACCTGGAGAGCTTGTTTAAATGTAGGTTCTGATCAATAAGTCTGGGGTGGGACCCAATAATTTGTATTTTTATCCAGCTCCCAGCTGATGCCAATGCTGCTGGTCTGTGGACCCTACTTAAGTAGCAAGGGAGTAACCTTTATTGAGTGCTTGCCATATGTACCAAGTGCTTTTAACCATAAAATCACCTCATAAGGAAGAGCAAGTAGAAGGCAAGATGTCTGTTTGAGAGATGAAAAAATTATGCAGCCTAGACTAGAACCCAATCCTTCTGACTTCTAATTTATTGTATTTTCTATCATACCATTCTTTCTGAGTATTAGAACTTGTTATTCTCTATTCTGGGAAGGTGGACAATATTAATTTATGACATTTTCACAATTAAATGATATTCAACCAAAATGTGTTTTTTTTCAAGTTTCCTTCCTAAATATAAATCTAAAAACCAGTTTCCTTCAAAACCAGTGTGAATATTATAGTCTCTAGTGTATAGACACCAAATAGACAACACAATTTTTCATGCTTCCATTTCTTTGCCCATGTGTTAAAACTTAATATATTTAGCTAAACTATACATTTATGGTTGAATGCATTTTATCCTTGCAGATTCTGTGACATTGAAACTCTACCCTTTGCTTTAGTGGAAGACCTCATTTTCTATTCCTGGAGCTAGCAGCACTCCATTTGACATTTGATGCCCATGAGATTTTTATAGAATCTAGGTTATACGCCTGAGTCTCTTGCCACAATTTTTTTGAATAGGGATCCGTGTTACTTTTCCCAGAGGTGTTCTGCATTATGCTTTTCTTTGAGATGGTTTTGATTATTTTTTTAAAATCCAATGATAAAACTTTTTGCATAATAATTACCATTGACTGGAGAGCTTTTTATTTGTTTTAAAAAAAATTTTTTAGAGGAAAGAAGCAATAGTGATCCCTTCTTCTAACTCAAAGCAAAAACCCATATGAATGTTTCAGTGATAGAGTGAAAAAAATGTTTTCTACTGTAAACTTTAGTATAAGTAGAAGCTTTCTTGTTTTTTTGCAAAGATGAATCATTAAAATCATTTGTTTAAGATGAGTATCCTTATGACTCAATACAAAAGCTTTCGTTCAAATGCAATATGCTAAAAGTTGTCTTTTTAATCATCCTGACAAAGACTAGCTAGCACTCGATTATTTGATCTTCTAAAATATATGATACATAATCAATTTGGGTAATTTACTAAAAATGGACTCATCGAAATTATTTTATTCTCAGAGGAAGAAAAATTAATGATAAGGTGTTTGCTGTTTCACAAAATGACACATTTCACTCAAGCTTTATACTTAGCACAAACTTGTAATAGCTATAGGATTATTGGCTTTATATTTCTGTATATGCTGACCAAACTGACCTACTTAACCTGACATTTGATTTAGATTGATTTATAATTAGTGGTCTCTGATATAATATAAATGATAAAATATTCAGTATATAGTCACTATAATAGGACCACTTTAAATTATATATATTATACCAATGGTAATTTTTTTATAAAATTTTATAGTGCTTAGCATAGTGACTGATACCTGATCGATGCACACACAAAAAAATGTTTTTAGAAAAAAAATAAGTGAATTATTGTTGACTAAGCCAAATGAAGACAATCTTTGAACAAGTAATTTATAACAAAAATTTTAAGAAATAATAAAGCTAGCTTTGGGCGAGTCTTTCCTTTTTTTTTTTTTTTTAAGATTTTATTTATTTATTTGAGAGAGAGAGAATGAGAGAAACCAAGCACATGAGAGGGGGGAGGGTCAGAGGGAGAAGCAGACTCCCTGCCGAGCAGGGAGCCCGATGCGGGACTCGATCCAGGGACTCCAGGATCATGACCTGAGCCGAAGGCAGTTGCTTAACCAACTGAGCCACCCAGGCGCCCTGGGCGAGCCTTTCCTATGTGCCACACACTGAGCTAAGAATAACAATAAATATTACTTTGTTTGATCCTCCCAAAATATTGCAAGGTATACACTTTTGTTTTTCCTCAGAAAAATTAGATTTTATAGAATAACCTCCCAAGATCATGCAGGCAGTAAGCCTTAGAGTTGATACTCACACACAGATCTTTGTGGTTTGAATCCCATGGCCACTGTATTCTATTAACTTACTTTAAAACTTGCTTGAGTGCAAAAACCAAACAGTCACCTCTTTGACAAATTTAGATACTATTTAAAGACTCTTGAATTTAATTGTATAGCCATAAAGCAAGAGTATTTGTTTTTACAGTTAAATAAACATTGACATCATTTGCATTTTCTGAAGACGCCAGGTAAGATGTTAGTCTTTAGTTTGTTCATTGTCAAAACCACTATCATCACCAGATGATTGTCATCATCCTTGATTTTTGAGATGTATTACTTAGTAATTACTGTTTTGTGCTAAATTATGCACCTCTACAGCTTCATCTCACTCATTGCTCACTAGTCATCAGACATGGTTTTTCTGTTTTGTTTTTTTTTGTGGGGTTTTTTGGTCATTATAGGCCAGGCATAATATACCTGCTATTTAAAAAGCCCTTAATATGTGAAACAATAACACGGTGGTGTTTTTTGAGGCAAGTTTTTTCCTTTATGAAAAATAACATTTCCAAGAAAATTGGGAAGTAAAATAATCATTCTACTCGTTTTTCCTAAGAAATGATGCTGAGGGAGAGGTTAATTTGTCTTAAATTTTATAGGCTGGTTCTTTTAAGGATATAAAATGAAGAATCATGCTGTTACTTTGTAGTTTGCCAAAAGTGATTTCCTAATGAGTCCATGATAGATTCAGTGTTTTGGCTTGGGCATGCCAAAGCTGTTTTAAGTTGATAGCTCAATTGAAGAAGCAAAGAAGCACACAATAGTAATGTGTCTCACATATCACATTGTCTTTATTACCCACATTATTGTTTTTCTTCAGGATGAATTTTATTTTCCATAAAATGTATCTATTCCAATGCTTATAGAGTCCTCAAACTATGTATAATAAGTTGGTTAAGGAATCATTATAGTTGGGTCAGGTACTTTTATAATTGGTTATTGACTGCACATTGACACAATTGGGTCAGTTCACTAGTAATTTTTACAATTTGATACTGTTTCCATCAAGAAATACATGAGATTGTGTCCACGTCTTTTGGAGCTGTAGCCACTTGCTTTGCATAGCTTTCACTGAAGATGAGGGTATTAACAGGGCCTAAAAAAATCTTCCTCTCCTCAGTTTTTATATATTCCTTTTTCCACTCAAAAACTCCTGTTTATTATTTTGTTCCATGGATAGGATTTTTTTTAAAGCCTGAGTCAGAAAGAATTGATTATCTAGACAGAAAGATTGATTTTCATTTGTTTGCTTCTGTTTGGTGATGTTTGTGATTGTTCTCTTTTTGAAATTGTTGCCTATGTGATATTACCGTCCATATGTTATATTGCACTGAAGTTGATTTAGTAAAGTTGTGAAGTTTGTATCATTCTAGCCAGAGTCAACCAGTGGTGCTTTTGAAATTGGAGTTATTAACTATCCTTATTTTTAGATTGTTTAATTAGAAATAATTTTAGGCTTCCTGATTAGGGGAATTCACTCAGGGTCAGCTAAAACTAAACTTTATGTTACCAAGAATTGAAATATTCTATAATTGAGATTTTCCATAATTCTATTTTAATGAACATTGTTGAGGGGAATAGAAGTTATTTTGTGAGCTTCAAGGGTGACATTTTATAACAAGATAATAAAATTGTGTCTGTTTAAAGCCAATTATATACTTTTACAATCCAAGTAAATGTTCTCTTTCTATTCACCACAAACTCCTAGTAAATTCCATTCTGATGTCAGTGGACCAAATATTGCCACTACCATAATCTGTGGAGTGAAAGAATTAGATATTAAAGTTAAAGGAATAGAATAATGCTGGGAAATAGAATTATTATAAAACTCTATGTTTAAGAATTAAAGCAATATTACTCTTTTTCTTAAAATTTATCAATAAGCTATCAGTAAGCTAATATTTTCTTCTATCAAGATATTGTCTATGTAAAGACCATTCTCAATACATTATATTTTTTCAATATCTGTTGGCTTTATTAGGTGCGGTATATAACAATATTGTTAAAATTCTCTAATCTTGTTAAAAAGAGAGCAATATAAGCGGGACATACACTTTTGGTAGGCTCAACAAATCCAAGTATGATTTGTCAGCATTACTGAATGTGTCCAAAGCAATTCATAAAGCAAGATTTATTAAGTAATCAGATTATATTAGAATCTGATCAATACAAAGAACAGTCTTCTAATTTGCTCATTTTATGGGCAAAGTTAGCTATTGGTATATATTGATACATATTTACAAATCCATTCAGTTGAAAGTATATCTTTCTAAAGTATCATTTAATCAGACTTGATTAGGAGAGGACATCAAGTTTCAGAGTCTCATTGATGTCACTGCTTGGAGGATAACAATGGCCTGTGGTGTATCATTTTTATCCTTATTCATTGTATTATTTCGCTCAAATCACTGGTGAAGATAGACTCAGGATTTTTAAGAGTTCAGCCTTGCTCCATAGTCTTCTGTGTGCTATATATTTTTAAATATCAACTATTTATATCATAATGACAGCTACCTATATTTCCAAGATTGACTTACTAATATTACCTAATAAAAGAAAAACACTTTCAGGATGGGATTTACTCAGGGTAAGATTTTCTGAGACTCATGACTTTGAGAAGGGAGGTTAGGCAGAGAGTTTTGAAAGCTGCTTTAAGACTTCAGTAGAGCTAAGTGTACCGTGGGATGGGATGGTTTCTGTGAAAGTGAGAATGAAGACTAGATCATTTACGGGAAGCATGAGGGATGAGAGGTCATTGGCAAGCCTGTTCACGATTGAGCTGTTTTACAATTCCTTCTATTATAAAGGTGTCCACCTCTGTCTTGTCTTTCAGTCCTCCACAAGCAACCCAGAGAAGTGTGTCTCTGTTTGCTAGAGCTTGGCCGGATTGCAGCCAGGTAGGTCAAACTGCTGCCACTATGTTAAGATGTGGACCATCTCAGCATTGAAGCAACTGAGAAGCTTGCTGGCTTTTCATTGTTAATTTAACCTGGGTATTGAGAAGCTACTTTTTCAAATATAATCAGTACAAACATCTCAAGAGCAGTTGTTCAAACTAAAAGCATGCTACCAATATTCCTAGCCCCACGATCATG
This sequence comes from Mirounga leonina, assembly GCF_011800145.1. Classification (NCBI taxonomy): domain Eukaryota; kingdom Metazoa; phylum Chordata; class Mammalia; order Carnivora; family Phocidae; genus Mirounga; species Mirounga leonina. The sequence goes on from NW_023270418.1 coordinate 3,625,152, forward strand.
TCAAAGCCACTACGTCTAATAAGCATTTACTAAAAGCATATCCTCTCGTCCAATACATTTTCCCTCGATCCTTTTCTTGGGGGGTGGGGGAGGGTCTTGTACATGAAGTTGTGTGTGACTATTACTCTTTCCACTAAAGTCTGTTCCTGTTATGTCTCTCTCTCCCAATTCCTTCACCTCCTCTCTCCCTGTTTATTCTTTATAATAATTATTAATTCTTAATGTAATCCCTAAAATCATCTAATATTTAATGAATTTATTAAAATTTAATAATTTTAATACCTGTCTCCTCTTTTGTTCCTTTTTTCTCATTTTCTCTCATTCAACATCCCATCTCTCAGGTCTTTTAGCTTCTACTTCTAAGTGGGGGGATAGTTTTTCAATTATTCTCCCTATTTTGATTAGAGAAAGGCATAGAATATTATCCTTCATAGGTGAAGATATGTATGGAATCATTTTCTTCTAGGAAAAGAGAATTAATTGTAAAAGTCATAATCATAGCTAAATAGACAAAGAAAGGGACTTTATTACCTCAGCTGACTTGCTTTGGTTTCATATCTTATCTATCATTATCTTGCAAATGACCAAACAGATCTTCTGACAGTTCTGTGAAGCTGAAAGAATTAGAAATGAGGATGTAAGTGGTTGAAGAAGTCTTGATTCAAAATTAAATTAAGAATTAATTAGATTTTTTTTTCATCAAGATCTGAGTACACTTTCAGGATAGAGATCAGATGAGCCAATGAGATAAAGGGAGAGCTAGCTCTGGGTGAAAGTTCTCAAAGAGAAATTTATAAAGATAATCAGGGTAAAGAAGATACAAGGTGTACACATCAGCAAATTACAGCAACAGGGAGAAAGGTTGCTGCCAGCGAATAGACCTGGGTTTTTTGTTTGTTTTTGTTTTTGATCCAATTGAAAGTTAACCTGCAATCAGAAGTAACTCCAAGTTCCATAAAACATGATAGCCAACATAATCTCAACAAATTGTATGTCAGGTATGAATTTTACTTTACCACAATAAGTGTGTACGAGGAAGATTCTTTAATTTAAAAAAAAATTCAAATTAAATATGACTGAGACTCCACTCAAAGTGAAAAAGCCAATTTGAGACGTTTGGAGTTTTCCCCATTCTCTCCCATACTGCTCCAGATACTGTGTGAAGGCCTTGTGAGAGGGTCCCCTAGTCCTCTGTCCACTCAAGTCTCTACTGCTGGGACTTAGTTTGAGCTTGTAGTGTCCAACTCCTCCTTTGGACCCCACTCCCCTACAGAGCCGTCACCTTCCTGGGTTCTATGAGGGAGCGAGACAAATGTATCAGTTGCTTCTAGGACTCTGCTAAGCCACCCAGTCTTGGGCAAACAACCTTGAGTCAGAGGAATAGATATCCTTTGGACTCTACAGATAGCCCCTAAAAAGGGGGAAATTAAAAATACGGGGGAAGGAAGACACACAAAGTAAAATCTCAATAAATGAGCAGTTGCCATGAAATGTTAGAGAGAAACATGGATGGCTCCTACTTAACAGATTAGGCAGAACACTTTTTGTTCAGTTGTTTATTTTAATTATACTGCAAGAATATTCTAAAGTGCCAGATTCCATTTTGTAGTTTTAATAATCTAAATATATGAATCAAATCAGCATCATGATTCTGAAAGCCGTGATATGCAGGTAAAGAGAAGGAGTTACACCATCTGCAGAATTAGCCATGAGATGTCATTATCCTCTTGTTTAGTTTGTATTATTTGCCTGTTTTCTGGGTTTATTTTATTTTTTGTAATTATACTTTTTATTACTGGAACACTGTGATTAGGAATCCAGCTGAACCAGACTTTTTAACTATGACAGAGTTATCAAAGGAGACATGCTACCCAGTGACAAAATCCCTTTAGAAATCCCCATTCCTTCAGCTTCAAGTCTGGCATAAATTGCCCCTTGCCATAGTATATAAAAAAAATTAAAATCTTAATTTTAATGACAGAGAATTATAATGGCCTGGTCAATTTCATGGGGAAGGATCATTTCAAGTTTTGTGGGGTTTTTTTTCCCCCAATTACTTTGAAATTGAGATTCTGGGTTGCTCCATTTCTTTATTCTTTTTTTTTTTTTAACCAGTTTATTGGGTGACATACAAAATGCTGTACATATTTAATGACAGGTTGATGAGTTTGGAGATAAGTGTATATCTGTGAAACCATATTGCAATCTATGCCATCAATCTATCCATCACCCCTCAAATTTTCATCCTGCTGTTATTATTATTATTATTATTATTATCATCATCATCATCATCACCATCATCGTTACTGATGATAAGAATGGGTTGCTCCATTTCTGACCACACTTATAACCATGTAAGCTGGTGAAAGCAGTAATTATTCATATTACAAAAATATTACTAATTTCACAAAGGAATTATCTAAGGATTAAGATAAGCTTTATGTTACAATACTCAATTTATAAACCTTGTTATTTATTTTCTTCACTTACTTGAGTGATGTGAAATACTGCACTTACACAGAAAACCAGAAAATATGCTGAGATCATTCAAGGTGTTACTTTTGTTGTGTGCAGCATAAGGTAAAACAGTTGAATACCAACTGGATAGATTGAGCATTTAAATATAAATGTCTACTTAAGTTTCTATCTGTACACATTTGAAGATTTTTTTTTTTTATCGAATGGAAGTTCATTTGTGCTTTAGAGACAGCAACCCAATAAACCCAAATTTCACTCCCTACACTGTATGTTGGAGCATATTAGTTAAAGGGAAAAAAGCAAAATTCATCCACCTGATCTAATTTGACTCCTAAATTTTTCTTTGAACGTATTAAAACTATGTCTGCATCTTTATTTTGTGCTTCCTCCTCGCCCCACGCCTCCATAGAGGATTACATAAATTATTGAGTTAAGACATCTTTAGCCAAAACTAGAACTGATTTGGGGAGAGCTCTTAGGAATCAGTACATTAATCTGTACACACACTAGATGAGTTTTGACCATAATGGAGTTCCCGGTATAATCTTATGAGTTGTGAGCATTCTTTTAATAATCACTGACAGATGATGCTTTTGTATATTTGATTCAAACATTAACTCCTTAAAATTACACAAATGTCATCTTAAAAACATCAACATCACTTCAGGTATGATTCTCAAAATGTTTCTGATTCTCTGCCATGTTTTCCTGCCTGGGGACACTCAGTGAAGCTCCTTTGAGAGCTGTGTGGGCTTCTCTGAAATCTGAGATGGGAGAATGAGACCACTTATTTTTGTTCTCATGGGTAAAACTTCCTTTTATTTTCGACTAAATAGAGCTATCATCACTGGAGAGTGAAATCCCGTTGTTAATATTTCAGAAACCATGTCAGTTTCTGAGTGTAAAATATGCTTGTTCTCATTTTGAAAAGTAAAACGCTCAGCAAAAGCAGGTCAATAAAACCTGAAAGATCTCTTTAATGACAATGCTTTGACATTCATTGCTGAAATATGTTCCTATGAAGTCAGCCTTTTTACAGACTACAGAATTAAGATTAGCTTTATGCTAAAAGTTAAAAACTTCTGATATTTTGGTTTGGGGCCATAATCAATAATTAATATCTTAGTGGAGGTTTTTATATTATTATTTTTGAGTGCTTCCTTAATTTTGAACAAAATTTATGACCATTTGAAAGAAATATACTTGGTGAACATTTTTGTTAGTCTATTTCAATCCATGGCCTACTGAAGTGTTGCTTAAAATAAAAATATTCTTATACAAGGTTTATTAATTAACACATCCTATTTAAAGCACTTGACTCTGACTGCTAAGAATATCACATGTGTTCACGTGGGTGAAATTTCCTTCCAAATGTAAATCTCTCTTTAAATTACTTCAAAACAGAATAAAAATAGGGCAAAACTATCTTGCAAGAATCTATAAACTGTTAACTATAAACTCATCTGTTTATCTATAAATTTATCTGCCTTAAGAAGGGGGAGTTTCTAAAATGTGTCCCCCTAACTCTACTGAAATAGGTCCCAGATGTCTTTTGTTTGAAAACTCTAGTCTACTAAATAGTTTGAATAAATTCTCTAGTTCAGGGCTCAGTTTGAAAGCTCAATTATGTCATCTAGACCAATCTCAAAAATCATGTCATGTGCCAGAAAAATGAAAAAGCCATTCCTAGAACCTCTTCATAAAGTCATTAACCAGAAGACACTTTCCCTGGCACTTTGCTTTTTTTTTTTTCAATGAGACAAAACCAAATTTCTTGCCCTTTCATTATTCACTCTACTCTCCTGTTACTGGGGTATACAGATGTGAGGGTTTGGTTTTAGTGGATTCAACCTTCTTGCTATCTTTAGTTTGACTCTTATTCAGTGTGAAAACAACAAACTCTCTCTCCCAAAACTCAAAAATCTTGTAGCTGGAAAGGAGTAGAAAATAGTATAGATTTGTGAAAACCTTACAGACAAAGTAGAAACATGAAGTGGTATAGAACTTAATCATGGAAATCAGAATAAAGCAACCTTTTGGAGAGTAGAAAAAAAGACCTATTTGGTGACTAAGTTGGTTTGCAGGTGTGAGCCCCCAGGCCCAGGGGAATGTCATGATTTACAGTCTGTTGACATCTCCAGACAGACAGGAAGCCAATGAATCGTATTTAAGTGTGCATTTTGGGGCTGGCTGACTCTACCCTAGGCAGCTTGAAGTATTTAAAAGCCAATATAAGCAGAGATTTGGAGCTTAGTGTTGATTCCCTGTGTTCAGTGGCAAAGCTAATTTTCAGCATTCCCAGATAAAGAAAAATCTCAGGGCAAGGCTTTTCATGCATGACTTTGTTACCAACTTCATTCAAACTTAGTCTACTTTGTATCAGACATGGCAAAACCTGTTGTTCCTCTAGTAACATATTATTATTTTACTTTGTAAAAAAAAAAAGAGAGAGAGAGAGAGAGAAAGAGAGAAAGAAAAAAAAGAAAAGTAAAAAATTATGGAGCCTATTCCTGAAAGGTGGCCTGAATCCACCGACAATTACAAGTGAAATCATATTTTCCAACTGGCTTAATTTATACATTTGAATATGATGTTTTAACTTATGATTAACTTTTAATTGGCCGTGAATTCTAGTGTGTTAAATTCCTCTAGCTTCACTGTCCAGTTTGTGTTATTCTCTTAAGAACATTAAATATAACAAAATTTTGTACCTTGATGGACTAAGTATTCAAAGAAGTCTAGGCAGATTAAAAAGAGTTGCCTACTGAAGAAGTTCAGCCAGCGAGTTAGGAGCAAAGCTGAGTTTCTAACTTGCTCTGCTACATCCAGCACTGAGATATTTCTGCTGTTTCATAATTCTAGGAAAACTGATATAAAGAAAGCCTAGAATAAGTTCCTTTGTAAAGGATACAAACAATAGTAATAATATAAACAGTAGTAATAATACTACCTTACATCTTAATTTTCAGGCCCTTATATTATTTCATTTGGTGGTATAATATATTTTTCAAAAAGCTTGGGCAAAAGCATCTTTGTGCTGCAGGTTCCTAGTGGTAAAACCTTTGATACATCCATTATCAACACAATTTCAGAGGCTGTGCCGTGTGTTAGCCACTGTACTGAGCATGTAATGGATACTTTTTTTAAGGTTGTATTCATTCATTTGAGAGACAGAGAGAGAGAGTGAGCTCACAAGCAGGGGAGAGGCAGAGAGAGAAGCAGACTCCCCTCTGAGCAGGGACCCAACATGGGGCTCCAATCCCAGGACCTGGAGATCATGACCTGAGCTGAAGGCAGACGCTTAACCATCTGAGCCACCCAGGCGCCCACAACATTAAAACACAGGAGTTAGAATTTCCATTTTACATTGAACTTTCAAGGAGGCTCAGAAATAATGTGTGTCAGGATGCCCAGCTGTGCTGGGTACATTGAAGATGTTCAATAGCAGCCGCTGTTCCACCATCCTCCCTCCCTCCCCACACCATGACATCAGACCTCTGGGGCAGGCCATTTTCATTTCTACTTTCCTGATAGAAAACAGACTTTTAGAGGTTAAGTGATTTGCTACATTTAAAAAGTAGGTTAATGGCACAGTGAGCTCAAGTCTACTTCAGGTAAGAATGATACACAAATCTCCATGTGAGTGTTGTTAGTACTTGTCAACAGTAATGAGATGCTGGGTTGACTTCAGTGTAATTAATGAAGTACTAGAAAGAAAAAAAATGTATTTGGTTTAGTTTTGGATAGGGTTTAAAATCTTCTGGAAAAACTTTTGGTAAAGCATTTATGTGCACTTAATATTGACATGTTTTATTAAAGTGATATGCAATTGGGGTGCCTCGATGGCTCAGTTAATTGTCGGACTCCTGGTTTCAGCTCACCTCATGATCTTAGGGTCGTGAGATCAAGCCCCTCCACCAGCTCTGTACTCATCTGGGGAGTCTGCTTAAGATTCTCCCTCCCTCTCCCTCTGCCCTTCCCCCTGTTCATGTGCACTCTAAATAAATAAATTAATAAATAAATTAATTAATTAATTTAAAAAACCTAAAAAAATAAAGTGACATGCAACTAAAGATCCAGAACAATGAAATCAAATTCATATTTGGAACCGAAAATTATTCTTATATGATACTATGGTATTTTTTTTCCATTCACATGGCAACTCTTTAAGTACGTACTGTGTGCCAGGATCTATGCTAGCTCTTGGAATGCTATGAATTAGACACTGGTCTCTACTGATACAGATTTGCAGTCTAGTGCATGTTTCCATTATATCTCATTAACTGGATAATATATATAAAACATTAGAAATATGAATGGTGCCTAGGTCTTTTAGCTAATGATTTATTTAACTAAAAATTATTCTGTTCATTAGTGACGGTTCTCAAAAAAGCAGTTGTTCAGTTGAGTTATGATAGCCTAAACCGTTTTGTACTAAATTCTAAGTTTTCAGCTCTTAAAGAGCTTCTGACACAGCATGCATCCTTACCCTCTAAATTCTGAAAAAAAATTGAAAATGAAATAAAAGAGTTGCAGATGGAACATCAAATATCTACTGGTAAGATCCAAATTGACAAAACCAGAGAGGGAGACCAACCATAAAAGACTCTTAATCTCAGGAAACAAACTGAGGGTTGTTGGAGTGGAGGGGGGTGAGAGGGATGGGGTGGCTGGGTGATGGACATTGGGGAGGGTATGTACTATGGTGAGCACTGTGAATTGTGTAAGACTGATGAACCACAGACCTGTACCTCTGAAACAAACAATATATTATATGTTAATTTAAAAAAATAAAAAATAAATAAAAAAAGATCCAAGTTGGGAGACATGTTTAGTGTCTTTAACTGACCTCCAGAAATAGGCCAATTAACTACCTAATTACAAACAAAGATGGATAGGGTGGAGTTTTCTATGGAGGTCTTTCTGGGGGTAGCTTCTTCCCTAGAAGAAGGGTGAACTGAGTCAAGCATGCTCAGCTGATTCTTAGATTTTACAATTTGATAAATCCCTTCATCTTGTTGGAGAAGAGTGAGTAATGAAAGAGAGAGGCCAGCAATTGAACTAATTTAGCACCCTCGACAAGAACAAAACATCAAGAGTGGAGAAATTGCTTCCTCTGGAAGTGTATCCTGAACACATGTGTGATGATGTGAGTTAAAATTACAAGCCATTAGAACAGGACAATAATCTAAGCTTTTGCATTTAATGATCTTTTAAATGTATTATTCACTCTGAGGTAGTAGACATACTGTTTACATATTTATTCTCTCTGTGTAGATTATTTTCTTTGTAGATTATCCATAACCTATTTTTCAACTTTCCAAATGACTTTTTCCTCTCCTTTCTAACATGTAATCACCTGATTAAAAGGTCAGAGAAAAAGAGCTTCAGCCCTACACTGAGAAAATCTGGATTTGCATCTTTGTCTTGCTCCTAGCTAATTCTGTACCCTTTCTGGATATTTATTCTTTATTCTGTAAAAATGTAAGAGTGTAACTAGATGATCCCAAAGGTCCTTCACACTCTCAAATTCTGGAATTATCTTTGGTCTTCTCCACCTAGGTAGACTGATATGCATCTAAGAAACCAAACCAATTTAAAATTTAGCCTAAGAAAAATATGATTATGGGAGATAAGAATGACAATAACAATGACATCTTTTTGAACTTCTATAATATTGATAATTTACAACACATAATTTTTAACATTGTTATTCTAAACTATTTCTCTATTCGCTCTTATTCATTTTCTTTCACTGTACCCCCATACATGCTTTCATTACATTGTTTTTAAGTGTATAACCTATGACACAGTATAACCCCACACTACATCATTCTGGGCTCGGAGGAGGTGTACAATTAACAGTGAATTTCTTCTCTGTTAAATCATTTAAGGATGTTCATTTTGGGGATTGCTATTTTCATCTTTAACAAGCTTGTGTTCAAAATAGGAATTCGGGGCTCCTGGGTGGCTCAGTCATTAAGCGTCTGCCTTAGGCTCAGGTCATGATCCCGGGGTCCTGGGATCGAGCCCCGCATCGGGCTCCCTGCTCAGCGGGAAGCCTGCTTCTCCCTCTCCTCCTCCCCCTTCTTGTGTTCCCTCTCTCGCTCTGTCTCTCTCTGTCAAATCAATCATCAATCAATCTTAAAAAAATAGGAATTCAATTACAAACCTCTAAGCTAGTAAATCTAAAAGCTGAAGACTAAATTTTACATGATAATTCATGTTATTGCCTCAATATATTACATGGAGTATTTTTATTCTTAATATGTCAGGTGTCTATTCATGTGTCTATATACATATCTAAACATAAGTGTATATGTATGTATCTATATCAAAATCAGATATATGTGTTTTTTCCTGCTTAAAAGGAGGCCAGTTTAAGAACTTACCATTTCAGTGCCAGAGAAAGTTAGTTTTGAAAAGTCAGCAACTTGGTCCTATGGCATTTATGATCAAATGTAACATATGGTAAGTGTGTTATTATAAGTTATGCGTGTGTATTGATCTGGTGTCTTTTAAAAGGTATGGTGTGGAACCTCCTGGTTTGATAAAATTGGAAAAAGAGATTGAACAAGAAGAAACATTTTCTGCTCCTTCTCCTTCACCTTCTCCTTCATCAAAATCTTCTGGAAAAAAGAGTACAGGAAACTTACTGGATGATGCAGTAAGTGAAATTGGTTGGATTTCTTACCAGCCCTTTGTCTTTTTTGAATTTCAAAACTCATTCTGTACAATCTCTTGTCAATCTAACCTTTACCTATTTCAATTTCATTGAAATTCATTTTTAAATCCTATGAAAAAGTTTGTAGTCCTACAACAGTAGTAGTAGTCATTTGAGATTCGAACCTGAGCCAGTCATTTAAAATAATGCGTCACTGAATTCTACTGAGTAGTATCTAAAATTTTAGGATAATAAGTTAACTTCCTAAAAATTATCTTTGCAAACATTCAACCTTGATGGTTTTGGTTCATGGTTCTTTGTTTCACAAATAAGAAGCCAGAGGCAGGAGAAGAGAACACCAACATACCACAGAGAACAGAGTTGCCCTTTGCTACATGCCTGCTCTGGGCCAGGATCTATCATTGTTTTTCAAGGGCTCTTGTTATCATAAGGCTCCTTTCTTGTTGGAGAAACTGAAGCAGGAATTGAATCACCTGCTGAGGGGAGAGGAGCTTAGATTCCAACTCAGTTTTGCTAACTATCTGGGGTCCCCACCTCTCTCCTTAGCAGGTTACTATCTTTGGCAGATTAGGGAATGTTTTCATAGACCCTCATAATCACAGCAAACAGATTCTGGGAGGAAGAGCAACCTGGATGAATTAAAACTCTCTGGCTCCTCTGCTGTCTGTTAAAAGTAGTTCTTGGTTATAAGAAGTGTGTTTGATTGTGTGCATGCATTCACCTCCCAGCACACAGACTGAGTGCAAATCTCAAAAGTACTTGGGCAATTGTTCAAAAAATAGTTACCTCAGGGATGATAGACTGAAGTATGTCTCCTACATGGAAAGGTCCTCAGAAACTAGCACCAACCATAATGCACTTATATGGAATAGGCAGGACTGAAAAGCAATGCTGGCCCATAGCTGAGAGTCTTCTCTAGGGTCTGAGCTGCAAAGAGCTGGGAAAATGGCTGACTGACACTATAGGATGTGGAAGACAGATTGCCTCATCTTTTGCTTTTCCCCATGTGACACTATGGCCTATACTGCAGATTCAGAGAAGCAGAAGTACAACAATTTGACAGATTGAGAATTTCCATTTCTAAGGGCAGCCAAGTTAAAACTTACCTTGCCAAGGTATTTTAGCCAATATCAGTTTAATTTCATTTCTTTTGTTCAATCCACTCAGGAATTAAAGACTAGGAAGGGCATTTTAATCCAATGCCGTCTAAAAGGATTTTAAAATCACAGGACTGTTTTTAGGATTGGTCACATCCCTTCCTTGTCATAGTATTTCATTTTTACTGTGTAAGGAAATTGAACAACATATTGTATTAACAGTAGGCAATGACATATTATTTATATATTGATGAGAATAATGTTCCTTCTCTCCTGGTTATACTTTTCCGATTAAGCTTACTTTAGAGTAGGATGTTCCTTTAGACTTTCTTATGAATGTGTTTCTCTGGGGCTACTGTATTTGATTTTTGTTCTTTTCCTCTTAGATGTCACCTCCGTTCACTTTCTCCGATGCATTAGAGGCAGAGTTTTGGCCAACTTCACCCTTAGCCTTTCAATGAATGAATCACTGAATCAAATGAATTTCTTTAAAAGATTTTATTTTTATTTATTTATTCTAGCTGGAGAGAGAGAGAGAGAGATAGCACATGCGGGGAAGAGGAAGAGAAGGGGAGGGAGAGGGACAAACAGAATTGGAACTGAGCCTGGATCCCGAGGCTGGGCTGGATCTCAAGACCCTGAGATCATGACCTGACCTGAAATCAAGAGTCAGACACTTCACCGACTGAGCCACCCAGGCGCCTCTCAAATGAATTTTTTAGTTTGCAAATTATGAGACCACTTTTTGGTGTTTGATACTGTTTACCATTCTCTTCTTGAAATTCTCCCCCTTAACATTATTGCTACCAGAATGATCAGCAAAAAATGCAACTCAGATTTGATTAAAATTATATAGGGGTTCCCTTTCACATTCCAGGGTAACGCCCAAACTCATTGACATGCCACATAAGCCCTCCATGTTCTGGCCCATTTTGTCTTTCCTGGACTTTTTACCCTGTGGACTTATTCTTGCATTCTGATGTATCCATTGTAAACATGTCTGCTAATCCCAGATTTCTAAGGTAATTTTATATCCTATGTTTTTCCTCACTTGCCTTCCTCATCAGCCTTCTGCTTACTCAGCCTTTGAATATTCATATAAGTGCTTTTTCATCTTTTAAAATTCAGATTGCACAGCCTCCTGTATAAAGTTTTTATCAGTAGCTCTTATCCCAGGCAAAATTGACAAATTAGTTCTTGATGCCCCAAAGTTTTGTGTATATTTAATGAGGTATGTGCCTTCTTGGGCATAAATGCCCATTCTTCTCTAGGTGTGGTTCTTGGTCTCGATGACAGTATCAGATTTTATTCATCTATATCTATCCAGTGGCATGCATACTGGATAAATTACCAATGTAGGTAATAAAAGTTTAAAAAAGCTTCTGCCTTTACCTGTTTATCAAGAAAAGCCATGTGCTCTGGAAGTACGTGTACTCCTCAGCCTTGCTGTAGCTTGGCAGACGGTGGAGAGATTGCCACTTGACGCCATTTACATGAACCTGGGAGAAGTAGCTAGAAGCAACTGGGTCCTTTTCTTCACCAGCTTGTCCCACGTGTGGCCATCTCTCATCCCCCTTCCCTTGAGTAGGGGAGTGAAAGGATGGGAGAGAGAAGGTGGTGCAAAAAGTATGGAAGGGATTTTGGAAAAGTCTTGCCGGTACTCCAGTTGAGGAGTAGAATGAGATGGGTACTCTCTTTAAAATGGCATGACTGTTGGGGCGCCTGGGTGGCTCAGTTGGTTAAGCGACTGCCTTCGGCTCAGGTCATGATCCTGGAGTCCCGGGATCGAGTCCCGCATCGGGCTCCCTGCTCGGCAGGGAGTCTGCTTCTCCCTCTGACCCTCCTCCCTCTCAGGCTATCTGTCTCTCATTCTCTCTGTCGCAAATAAATAAATAAAATCTTTAAAAAAAAATAAAAATAAAAATAAAATGGCATGACTGTTGGGGCGCCTGGGTGGCTCAGTCGGTTAAGCGTCTGCCTTCGGCTCAGGTCATGATTCCAGGGTCCTGGGATCGAGTCCCGCATCGGGCTCTCTGCTCCTTGGGAGCCTGCTTCTCCCTCTGCCTCTGCCTCTCCCCCAGCTCATGCTCTCTCTCACTCTCTCTTGCTCTCTCTCAAATAAATAAAATCTTTAATAAATAAACAAACAAACAAATAAATAAAATGGCATGACTGTTGCTCTGTGGTGGTTCTTTCTACTCCAAGTTCTGTTATCTCACCTGCAAACCATGAAGGGCATTTTGGGAGAGCTTCAAACCCCCTGTAAGCTTTACTAAGTGGAGTTTGGGAACATAACCATCTGTTTAGCTAAGGGGTTTTAATTGAATGTAGGAAATGTGTCAAATGGATATTTCTGTACTATTGCCAGCTAGAATACTCTGTTCTGAAAGTCTTTAAACCAGCATTTCTCAAATAATGTTTAATCAAACACACCGCCAGAGGCCCCATGGGGAAAAGAATTCCGTGGTTATGTTAGTTTGAGAAATATAGCTTACCATAGTCCCTGTCTAGAGTTTGGCAACGCACGCTGGCATATCAAAGGCAATAATGAGTTCTCTGAGAGGGTCTTGTTTAACCTGGAGTTTTCCAGATTTATCTGGCCACAGCAGTCTCTTGCAGGCTCCTTCACTCTACGTTTGGGGAAATTGCATTGAAATATTCACATTCTGGTTAAGTGATAGTTTTTCATTGGTGTGTTTTGTTTCAGGGACAGCGGAACAAAGAGAAAAATAACTTGGGCCTCACCCATGGTTTAAATCAGAGCTTCATATGTCAAATATAAAAAGGAAAGAGTTCCTGTGGCGAGTGCTTCGCTCTGTGTGAGGCATAAACAGCCATTGGGGAGTTGAAATTCTTGAGCGGCAGTGTGTGCTATAGAATAGGGGTATAAGATAGAGATTGCTTGCAAAGTCCCTGTGTTTTGTTAATAATATTAGCTATTTTTACTCTTTTATTTCATCAAAAAAAAAAAAAGAAAGGAAAAGAAGGAGAATAAAGAGGGGGAGCAAAAGAAGAAGAAGGGGAAAAGAAGAGAAAAGAATAAAGAGAAAGAAAAGCTGACCTAAGATATCATATTCCATGAACTGTTTCAACAATAACTACCAGTTTGAAACTTTCGGTGTATCCTCAAATTTCCTTAGGGAAATTGTGGAAAATTGAAAAAAAAAATAGGTGACCCTTTTTGCAGATAATCCATGCCACATTTTTTAATCAAGATAGCATCAGAGACACACACTGAATGTGGAGTCCATTCAGATTAATATATTCTCCAGATGTCCTGATAGAGGGAATCAGCTGTGATTTAAAAAAACAGGGTTGTGTTGAGTTCTCTGTTTGCCTTTACTCACGGTGAGCGCAGTCCCACACAATGAATTGAATACAGTTCTAAGAAACCATTCTTACTTTCTTCCTCTTCTCCATCAACTTCCTCAGTCTGGGGATGAGAGATAGTATAATTCTGAGTAATCAGGCTCCTCTTGAAATCCTATTTCAGCAGAAAATTGGCTGAGTTCCTGGCCAAAAACAGAACACCTGCCAGACTGACTTATCCCAAGGTAATATAAGAAGCACAGATGTCTTCTGTCACTGTTGACTTAACAATATATTTCCACTACCCACAGTCTGGCCTTGTCTCTTCCATTTCTGCCTCCACCTCTCACACAACTACAAAAAAGCCCTTGATTTTAAAAAGCCAGTCCATTTTCAAAGCTAGGAAGGCAATGGAGAAGGGCAGGTCACTTGAGAATAGGTTTCTTGTATTTTCTTTCATTTAATACCAATAGTTTCTGTGTTTCATCTAAGAACACTTCAAGATGGAAACACTTACCATACATAATCATGATTGTCTTGTCTTAGCAGAGGAACTACTTGAACACCAATTTACTGCCTTGCCCAGTTCCTATGTGGCAGTGAAGGTGTGCCAAGCATGGGTCTCTTAAAATGTGCCACGTCTGGGTCTCTTAAAATGTGTTTTTATGATGCTGACTGATTTTCTGCTGGATGGCCAAAGTCCTTTCTCCATCCCTCCCTTCCTTTCCTCTCTCCCTTCTTTCCATCCTCCTTTTTCATGGAAGCCCTTATTGTGGTGAAAAGATATGGTATAAATTAGCAATGGTATAAACTGAATATAATTTATATATATATATTTATATGAACATACACTTTTACTTTAAAAACATTTTTACAAATACATTTAGAAAGAAATACACATAGAGGAACTCTGAGAACCGCCCACATTCACTGAACCCACCCTACCCCAGAATGTGGTTCATATCACTTAGACTATGTATTTTTTAAGGAGTACGGAGATAGATAAAATAGAGATGAAATCTGATATTCAGACATGGATTCCAAATGACATGTAAATTTTAAGATACTGCCACAAAAGTAGGTTTTGGTAGGTGAGAATTATTGACATGGAGTGAATTGCTGGGTGACTCTGGGTGAAGTAGGGATCATTTCCTAAAGGAAATCTTAGAATTCAAAATAATATGAAACAGTAGGCTTGTTTTTTTAAAAAATAACAATTTAATTCTCACTTATTTTGAAAATGGTAAAATTAATATCATTAAAATTATAATGAGGAAATTTTGCCCTGTTAACATACATTCTATTCTAGCTTTCAGTATGTTTATCTTGGCAACACAATGTACACAATCTTTTTAATTCTCCCCAAATGAGAACCTAGCTCATTATTCCTACATTGCCAATTGATTTGCTCATCATTATCCTCAAGTCCATAGTTTGATACAGAACAAATCTAAAAACATTAATGGTCCAGGGGCCTTTGAACTCACGGAGCAAATTAATCTAAATGGAACCTGATTAAGGAAAATTGAACTTGCCTGCCTTCTTTTTCAGGTGAAGCGAATTTCTGAAGATCCTCCTTGCAAATGCCCAAACAAATTCTGTGTGGAGAGGCTCTCTCAAGGAAGATACCGAGTGGGAGAAAAGATCCTCTTCATTAGGGTAAAGTTTTACTTTTCACTTGATATCTTGTCCTTTCTGAGACTATTCAGGACTTGAGTTGGGAATTACAGGGGAAATATGACCTGTAACTAAGCAGGAACTTTCCTTATGCTGCATACAGTTGGATTTGAAGATAGGAGGTATGAACATTGTTAATATATTATACATAATTACTACTGAGGGCTAAATAAATAGAACTATCTTTCTCTTTCTACATATAAACAAACACACACACCAAACAGATCATAGAGATCGAATACAATGAGAAAAAGAAAAGTCAAATTCCTTTTTTTATTTATAAATTTAGTTTCAAAGGAACTAAACACCGCGCCCCCTGCCCCCAGGCTCCAAACCCCATGGGAAAAAGAAAGAGTATTCTGCCCTGGTCTTCCATATCCCAAGTTTGGGAAATGATCGTCCTATTGGTCCTGGTAACTTTTCAAATGCCTTGAATATGATTTTTT
This sequence comes from Mirounga leonina, assembly GCF_011800145.1. Lineage (NCBI taxonomy): Eukaryota > Metazoa > Chordata > Mammalia > Carnivora > Phocidae > Mirounga > Mirounga leonina. The sequence goes on from NW_023270418.1 coordinate 3,640,844, forward strand.
CAAGAAGTTTGGGTCATGAACCAGAATGAGAATGCAAACTCATTACAATGGCATGGTTAACTAATGACTGCCATTTCTTATTTCGTTCTCTGGGTTAGAATAAGGAAGCATGAATGTGTGCCAATGAATGTTCTGGTAGTATGTGTCCACTTTACAATCATTTATGATCAGTAATGTCCACTTTACTAATGAAAAATCGGACAAGATATCATGAGCAGTTTTAGGTTGTTATTAGTGGCTCAAAGTAACATTTCATGCTTTTCACTTGTGATCTTTTTTTGTGAATAATCAAGATAATTTCATCTCAAAATAAGTTTGTGACATTTCCTAAGACCAAGATTCTTCTTTTCAAAATTAAGAAAGATGAAAATATAGCACTCATATATTCCTAGAAATTAATAGTATTTTTCTTCCATATTTTTTAGTCATTTTTTAAAGAACAGAGGTTATGATTCAAAGGAACTGTATTCTCTCATTTGAATAAGTTAAAATATCTTGCTTGTTATTTGTTTTGTGGAGCAGAAGGAATGTGTACAGCAAGTACCATCAATGAAAATTCATAACAATACTCAACATCAGTGATAACCCAGTATAAATTTTGTCAGTGTAAAGTTTTCTTAATGTCAACTTTTGACTGAAAGTTATTCATATGACAAATTTTTTTGAGGCTCTACAACATGTTATTTGAAGAAAAGTTTGATCATAATTAGCCTTCAAAAATAATGTTGATCATTTTGTTTTTTAATCTAACTTTAGGGCCATGTTTATTGATTTTTTAAAAATTTCCAGGTAGTAATTGCTATTTTGCTTTGTAATGACAATGAGAAAAATATAATGATATATGACAATTAGGTTTTTGAGAACAAATCTGGAAGAATGGCCTCACTAAGAGAGTTGCCCTAGTATTTGCTTATTGTTCTCTTGGTCTTATTACAAAAATAACATATGCTGCCTTCTTTCGTTTTAGTACATTAAAAAAATAATAATTTGGCATCTCTACAGATGTGTTTAAATTTTACTAGGTTGGGGGCGCCTGGGTGGCTCAGTCGTTAAGCGTCTGCCTTCGGCTCAGGTCATGATCCCAGGGTCCTGGGATCAAGCCCCGCATCGGGCTCCTTGCTCCGCGGGAAGCCTGCTTCTCCCTCTCCCATTCCCCCTGCTTGTGTTCCCTTTCGCTGTGTCTCTCTCTGTCAAATAAATAAATAAAATCTTTAAAAAAAAAAAAACCCATAAATTTTACTAGGTTGACCTTTCTCAGGATAACCTTTCTTGAGACTCAGACTTCTTGAGAGTGTTAGTTCCTAGAGCCTAGAATCAAAACCTAGGGCTTCATTTATTTACATAATTATTGCTTTTTATTTTAGAAGTGTTGGCAAACACATGATTAATAAATTAGATACTTTTCCCTATAATGTAGCCTAAAATCTTTAAGCAAAAATATGTATCACATATGTCTATTTGTGTCAGGTCTTCCATATTTAGTCATTGGTCAGAGAATTTGATATCCATATTTATGAATAAGATAAATTTATATCACATTGGGCATTTAAGGTATTTTTTGATGTTCTGTTTTTCTATTCAGAAAATAGTTTCCTTTTGGTGAAAGTCTTTTCATGTATTGTTTATGGAGGAAATGAGATTTGCTTTACTGAAAAGAATTACATCGAAGTCCTGAGTGATAGCATTTGAATTTAATACCAGTGAACACAGCATACACATATTGGACACATTCAGTTTCATGCTTCTGATGTTCTGAGTGAGGCTGCAATAAGAGAATATGGTCATTCCTGATTGGCCCAGCAAGTTATGGCATCACTCAGCTATAACACGTGCTGTAGAACAGTGTTGTAATTAACTACACTAATCTCCTTCTCTTTTTACACTGTCCACAGGTAATTTACACTGTTTTTTTTTTTACAACAGGTTTTACTTTATTTTTAATTTTTATTTATTTTTATTATTATGTTCAATTAGCTAGCATATAGTACATAATTAGTTTTTGATGTAGTGTTCAACGATTCATTAGGTGCGTATAACAGGTTTTACTTTAAAAGTGGCCCATTTTTTTCAAATCCTTTTGAAAACAAACTTACTATCACTGCATAAATTGGAAACTAAAACTATTTGTCAGAAAAGGAAAATATCCATTAATATGTATTCATTGAAATTCTTATCCTTCAGCTTGCTAGGGGTCCATTTCCACCCTGATGGAGTAAACTGATTTTAAAAAGGCCGCTCTCCTTGTCTCTGTTTTCCCTAGAAGCCTTCACCTCCCATTCTACTGAGTTTAGGAACTGAAATTTCACATGAAGACCATATGCACCTTTCGTTACATGTTATCTCCCTATTTATTCTTCTAAACTGAATGGACAAGCTAAAAAAAGTCTTATTGATATGTATACACTTTGGCTAGTACTTTTTGATTTGTGGCTTGGACTATAATTAATTGTCATTCTGCACTCACTCACTATAAGGAGCTGAGAGTTATGACTCAAAAATGCTTAGAGGGATTGGTTTTCAAGTGATCATATGGTTGTTGCTGCTAATATTTTAACTTTAGTTTGCTCTGAACACCTGGATTAAGTACTAAGTGCTTATAGTCAGAATCTCAAACACACTAGGGGAGTGATTGCCTGACTGTCTCTGCATTGCCGTCTTGTGTTTCTTATGTTTGTATTTTTAACATTGGCATATTTTAAAATTTGCCTTATCTCTTTTGAGGCTGCAAGGGGGGGGTCATATTTACTACATAAGTAGATGCATTTATGCATATGATTCTATAAAACATACAGTGAAATATACATGGTATATTAATTATATTAGTGTTTATCCCTTAGTTTTCTGTCCATTCAGAGAGCAGCGGTGTTTTCATATGGCCATAATGAACCTGTCCACGCAAAGAACAATTTTGAGTCACTTGAGGCTCGTTAGGACTATTGACTTAGCTCTTACTTAAAGATAACACAATTACTAAAACACTAACTGAGAAAAAACCCTTCCTTAGAAGGTCATAAATACAAGATTATCTTAATCTTAAAAGATTCTCATATTTTTATTCTTCTCAATATAAAGCAGAGTTAATAAGTTCATTGCCAACTAGATTTCAAGGTTTGTTGACAACACCCAATCACTTTACTTATGTATGGTTTTATTATTATTATGTATCTGAACACAACGCCTCTTTCTACACTCAAAGAGATACAATAACAACAAATAAGAATGAAAAATACAAGAATGTTTGCAGATGACAGAGAAAGAGCCGGGAAGACATCTTCTGCAGAAGATATCTTTGCTAAGCATATGTCTTATTTGTGGGTTTCTAGAAACGAGTGTATGAATAGCTACTTTGCATATCTGGCTATCTAATGCTTCCTTATATACACGCATCTATATGCTTATGTGAGCATGTTTATTTATATGTATATGTCTCCGTTTAAGGGTGAGGGATTAATCTCTACCCAAATATGAAGAATCCTTTAATACAAGGGAGAACCTCTGAGATTTTTGACGGTGGCTTTTAGGCAAACAGCTAATAATCCCCTGCCAAAGTCAGAATGCTCTTGTTTCTAACTTATCAAAAACAATCTTTTAAGCCAGAGTTTTGCCCTACATCTTCCAATGACTGACATTGTTTTTGAACTGTCTGTTGGACAAGCAAGCTACGTGCAGCTAATTTGTATCTGCATAGTGCAGATACGCATTTACCCTGCTCCAAGGTATAAATATGTCAGTTAGTTTTCAGTGACTTTTGAAATTGGACAATGATGATAAAAGCTTCTTGTTGATTTCTGTGGTTAACAGATGTTTGGATCTTACCCTTTAGCCATGGTGTCTGTATCCTTGAAATATAAATAGATGGACCTGAGGCCTCGAGTTGTGATTTTGAGGAGAAAAGTATGAATTTTCCATTGTCAATTTTTTCAGTTAGCTGGTTTCTATCCAGGCTTCAAGTATCAAGAAGTCAGGTGGCAATATAAATTTGTATAAGCTTGTAGGAAAGGTTTTCAGAAACATGTCTTAGATGCCATAAAAAGGTACTATTTGATTTGTCAGTCCCAACTCGATGATAATGTTCTATTTAAATAAAAATAACTATTTAAAGTGATCTCCCTGAGGGGCACCTGGCTGGCTCAGTTGGTAGAGCATGCGACTCCTAATCTTGGGGTCATGAGTTCAAGCCCCACATTGGGCGTAGAGCTTACTTAACAAAAGAAAAAATACACTAAAAAAAAAAAAAAAAAAAAAAGCTCTCCCAGATAAGCAGCATTCGCATCATCTGGGAACTTGGTGGAATTGCAAATTCCTGGGCCTCACCTGAGTTGGGGCCCAGCTACTGTACTTTAACAAGCTGTCCGGGTAATTGTGCCGCGTGCTGAAATTTGAAACGACTAACCCAAAAGATGGGAAGAACTATAGGAAGGAGACTTGTTGTACCACAGCACAATTAGAAGTACTTTGCATGTCTGATCATGCCAAAATATTGGTTGTTCAGATACCAGAAAGGATCATTTTGAAGACTTCTATGTATCATTGTGAGGAAATACTGAAGATACGATGTTAACTAGAAAAAAACTAGACTTTGGGCGCCTGGGTGGCTCAGTCGTTAAGCGTCTGCCTTCAGCTCAGGTCATGATCCCAGGGTCCTGGGATCGAGCCCCGCATCGGGCTCCCTGCTCCGCGGGAAGCCTGCTTCTCCCTCTCCCGCTCCCCCTGCTTGTGTTGCCTCTCTCGCTGTCTCTCTCTCTCTGTTGAAAAATAAATAAAATCTTAAAAAAAAAAAGAAAAAACTAGACTTTTAAATTGTATTTACATATAAAATATCTCTGTAAACATTATATATAATTATGATTAAGGCTTGAAGGGAACAAAAATAATTATTAAACATTTTTTAATTTTTGAGGGCATAGAATTATGAATAAACTAATTTTTGGTTCTGCATTTATTCCTGATGATGACGTTAAAAATATGAACTCTTTAAAATTTAAGAAGAAAAGTCAGCAACCTGATACAATTGCAAATTTGAAAAGAAATAAAGAGACTTCTAAAGGGTGTCAGATTAATTAGCTGATTGTTCCTTTTTCTGGTCATTGGCTAAGCTTCCCATGTTCTGGAAAAGGGTAAGGAGGTTTATTGGAATCGTGGTGTTATTTAGATAAGGGAGGACTTTGCATTTTGTGGCAAACTTGCAGCATATTGTTTCCTTGGATGAAGCCCTCACCTTTTCTTATCTCTCTTTACTATTTTATCTCTCCATTTTGAAAACTGACTCAAATTATTTTGGGTTAACACAAGGAAACATGCAAACATCTGGATAATGTCCCTTCTTGCAGACCCCATCTGTGAGCCATATACTCAGTTTTCTCTCTCCTACTCATTAAAGCTTTAATCCTTTGATATCCCTTTCCTTTCTGACTCAATTTTCAGTGACATGCAAATGGCCTAATGCAACAAACTGAACTCTGTTAATGCATGAAATAGATGTAAATGGTTCTAATGAGTAGAACATCCATGGGGCAGGACCTTTACACTTAACATAGTTGCTCTAATATCCTGGTAGTAGGACATTCTGGCAAGAAATAGCAAGCCAGTGGGATCCATTGTGAGGTAGCTGACTTTCTGTGCTACTTGATTTGGGCACTAATATGCTGAATAGTCTTTTACTTAATTACAATTTGTCACTACCCTAACGTTGTACTTTAGCATGGTTCGAAGTGTGTTCCAGGGAAAGGTGTTCAGAGAAATTATTTGTAAATAACAGTTCTCATGCTAAAGAGTTTAAACAGGTGTCTTTAAGCACTCTTGTTATTGAACTGACTCTATTAGCCTCTGAGCACCTGATGGATCTCATTTTAACCTCTCATCCTGGGGTGGTAGAGACTCTTGCTGTTCCCATTTGACAGATGATGAAGCTGAAACACGGAGGTTGAATAACTTCCCAAAGTGATAAGCTAATGAGCGGCAAAAGTGGCATTCACAGCCCTAATTCCCGGTCAGTGCTCTTGACCACAAAGCACTATTGATTTATGTATCTGGGATTATCTGGGATTTCTTGGAGGATTGAATTGCTCATGTGATCTACTAAGTCCTAGAGTGAGATGTACTATGTAGCATTTTCTAAATGTATCTGACCATAGAAATGTTCCCTCTCCTGGCTTTTTTTTCCCCCCAGAGCATCATCCTGGGCTAGGAGGCCATGAAAACATACTTTGGGAAAACTATTATCAATTGAAGCAAGTGAAAAAAAAAGAATTTGTAACATAGAATTATATTGAAAGTTTTCTACCTTTTGCCAGAGTTAAAATCTGTCTATCTTAAAGTACTGCTAAGAATTATTGAATTTATAGTCATTTTTACCTCAAGTTCCATTTGGAAACCATGATTCAAGGAAATGACTGGAAGATCCTTAAAGGAAAAACAGCTAAAATGTAAGAAGTATCATTCGTACTAGGCATTTCAGCAGGGGCTTTCTATGCATTGTCTCACTGGATTCTCTCCACCCCACAGTTGGTTTTGAAATTGCTTTTATCTTTTTGTTACAGATGAAATACAAAGTCTTAGAGGGCTTAAGGTCTCAAGTAAGTAGTATGATGAACAAATTGAAGTCCCAACTGCCAAACACATAACACACTCCACTCCAAGCTGCCTCCCTGGGGCATGTCCATTAAATGCAAATATTTTATTCACAAAGCTAGTCCTCTAAAAAGGACCTGCACCTTTTACAATATATTTAAGGCTCAGCTACATAGTAGTGTATTCCTTATATCATTTTTACTTTAAAAATGCTCCAAATTCAGAGGTCATTACAATTGCATAATCAATAGTGCCTGCTATAAAGAAAGGCATATAATGTGTTTGTCTGACTGTATTATGATAGTGATAAAAATTATAACAATATTTATTAGGATTAGGTGTTTACTTGTATGCCAGATGCTGTTCAAAATACTTTATATGGCCTATGTTGTTTAATAGGTGAAACTAAGCAGAATTCTCTATAAAATATATTATCTGTCCTGATATCTTTTTCATAGAAGTCAGAATTTAATTCTTCTAGGTTACCAGTAGAGTCTTGTGGAATCTTCTTGCTAATTGTAGATTATTTTTAAAGTGGATTAATATTATTTCAAGACATTTTTATAGCAGACCTTCACAGTTGGGTAAAACCTTCATATGAGGTTCCATGCTAACACTCTAATGGTTCAAGGTATTTTACCCCCACATTTTGAGAAATGTGACTACTTGAGGAGCCTAAAGAAAAGACAATGAATAATTTAGTTGGAAGTCAGCAAAGGAATTTGAAATCTTATGGAGTCACCTTCTTAATACTACTTTTGAATTAGATCATCTCCGATCAATGGAAATGTCAAACACCTTGTTATTGATTCTTTGTAATTTCTTATTTACCATATAAATTCTTCAGGTTTATACCTGTGTGGTAAAGATCAATTCACTGTAACAAACCAGGCAAGAGAGGAACACAAGCTCGGTTGCCATAGCAACCCAACCTGGCAATGTCTTCTGGGACTGGCTCTAAGGGAAGGTCCGATGATAGCAAGTGATATTACTTTCTTTAGTGTTCTTATGACACATATTGATTTACTGTGAGTAAAAAGTAGCTGGGTTCAAATTGCATACCTTTCCTGGTAATGAAAAATGGCCTGTTGGGTAAAAATGCAAAGGAGTTTTAAACAAGTAGCAGGGAAAATAAAACTTTCATTTATCTTAGTGGAAACATTGCACAAACAGCCATTACTCAGCAGCTGGATGTTGAAAATTCATTTTTTTGAGAAACATGAATATAAACCTCTTATCTAATTTAGTGATTTATGTAAGCAGTGATTATGATTTCAAAACTATCTCATGGCTTATATTCTTTTCAATGAAAAAAATCTGGCTGTGTTTGCCTCTGATACATGTAAAATGTTAGGCAGCATTTATAGTGCTCTAATCTATGGTGAGAGAAGCCTGGCTGTTATTAGAACACGAATATTTCCAAATTGGGTCCCTTTCTTTGCCCAACTGCCTCAAAACTGAACACTAATTCAGGAAAAGCAAGCAACAGTATTTAAAATGTATTCAAACACTTTAATTTCAGATTTTAAATTCTTTTTTTTTTTTTGTAGTATTTTACTCCATTAAAGGCACTTCCATTTGTCTGTAATTTATTCATGTTCAATGAGGCTGGGCTAATAACACAGATATAATTTACACTTTGGTAACTCATCTCTCAAAGGACTTTGCAAATGTTAATAAGTCCTCTTCACCTCTTTTTCCTCAGAAAAGCATAGATCTTGGATGAATGCAAAATAAATAGTGATTAACCATTGCTGTAAAAAATTTAGCTGATGGAGTACTGTCTTTCTGAGATTTATCACTTGAGTTTGAAAACCTTTAAGCATGGAGAAATTCAAACTTGACTTTGTCCAAGATGACACCACTTTTGAAAGCAAGAAAAAATAATGCAATTTGATATCTCTTACAAGACTGGAAAGATTAGCTAATATATTGGGACAGTTCTCTATATTCTTATTGGAGAATTCACTGCTCCTTTCATTGAAATGTTGAAAGGTATATCAAGTGTGAAGAACAATAAATAAATGAGAACTCAAAACCGAAGGCCCCTTTCCCCTGAGAATTTGTCACTATTGGCCACTTAGCATTGAGAAGGTTTTTAAAAATTGTGTGTACTTTTCAGCTGACTTGATAAGCATTTTTTTTAAAGACTTTATTTATTTATTTGACAGAGAGAGACACAGTAAGAGAGGGAACACAGCAGGGGGAGTGGGAGAGGGAGAAGCAGGCTCCCTGCCGAGCAGGGAGCCCAATGCGGGACTTGATCCCAGGACCCTGGGATCGTGACCTGAGCTGAAGGCAGATGCTTAAAAGCTGAGCCACCCAGGCGCCCCAACATGATAAGCATTTTTATTCATCTCCAATGAGATTTACCATAGATTTACCATGCCTTTAAGTTGTACAATACATGTGTGACTCTCTTTCACCTTGAATCACTTTCTTTTGCCATTGTACTGCATCCAAACAAATGGACAATTTTTTTCCACTGGCCACAAATCAAAATTATTTAAACTTACAGAAGGATGGGAAAATTAAATGGCTTCATTGAAGAAAAGCTCAGATCCTATGATCTACATTTCCAATTTCTGTATCACTGTAGCCTTCCTGCTATTAAGATAAATTTGCATGTGTGTATGTCTTATATAGTAATATGTGTGTGTATATGTGTATATACACATACATGTATGTATATGTAATGAAAAGGCGCACTATTGAGTTGAATTTGTTCAATGATTTGGCATTTTGATTGTTAAAAAGTTCTCAAGCTGATTTTTCAAGTCAAGGATTTTGTGAAAAAAAAAAACAAACACCTTTTTTTGGGTCTATATTTCCTTACATATACTATTTACCACTCGCTGAATGTTTTCTGCGTGTCAGTTGGTTTTCTAAGTACTTTCCCTGGATTCTTTTATTTAGCCCTCATAACTGTTTGAGATAGGCACTACTGTTACCTCTGCTTGAACAGTAAGGAAACCAAGCATTAGTGAGTTAATTACTTGCCAAAAGTCACAAAGCTCTAACAGTCAAACTGTCTTTGAGTTCAACATATCCGATTTCAGGGCCCATGGTTTTAACTGTACATTACTCATTCTCCTTCAGATCATCTAGTCTTTAGGCAAGTGATGTTGTGAGTATTGCTGCTCAACTTTTCAGCATCCACTGCTAAAGTGACCCACACTTCATGTGCGGCTCCTAATTTGCTTAGGCCTTTGTGGGTGTGCTCTGACAAATGGAATTGAATAGTTAACCCCTGTTGGAGTGTCAGAAGAGTACCCAGGAAACAAAGAGTCTTATAAAAAAATCAGAAAAACCAGCCAGAATGGTTTTCACATTGTTCAACATATTCATTGATTTTCTTTTCAATATATTGATCAGATTTGTAAAGTCTTCCAGAAGCCAAAGTTTATTCTGGAAATGAAGATACTAAGGAACATTTTGAAGTTACCGTAATTGTATATTTCCATATTTCCAATTCCCATTTGCTTTTATGCAGTTAAGATTAAGGCCCTTAATCTGATTATGTATGAAAGGATTTCCTACACATGCTATGGTGGAGTAGGGAGGTGAAATTGTCTTTTGTATCTTTTTATATTCTTATTAAAGGGTCTATATTAGACTTATGATGAAGTGCAACCTGAACATTTTTGGTATAGAGATTGATGCTTTTGAAAGCAAGTTCCCTAGAAATGGATACCATTTTAAAATAACATTTGTTCCTAACTTTTTATCCTGGTACTTCATGGTGGTTGAGTATAGCTTACTTCTGTACGATTTGTAAAGTACATTCGCCTATAGATCATCTCATTTTATTTTCATTACTACTCTGTGAGAAAAATCAGTGTGATTGTTAATTTATACATCCTACTGATGAGGAAACTATAAGTAATAGAGATTTAATAACTTTCCCAAGGTAATCTAGCTAGCAAGTGATTGATCCAGGGTTAAATAATATATATTTTTATATATTAAATTCCATGTATTTTAAGTTTCACACAATAAAATTTCCCTTTGAGTTTTTTTTTTAATTTTAACATAAGTTAAAATGCTTAGTTGTTCACTGTTTTTTTAATTTAAGGATCATTGGCCTTGCTTGCAAAGTAGACATTTCATAGTAATGAGATCGTAAAGTTTGTAAGATTTTTATCTTCCTTCCTTTTGTCATCATCCCAACAAAAACATTTCTTGGCTTATATGTTCTATGCTGATATAAATATGAGTGATTTTTGGTGACTACTATCAATTATTTTTGCAAAGGGGAAAGAAATGAAACAATTATACCCAATGTGTCATGTTCTTGAGTTATTGATGAGCCTTCTAGAAGTCAAAGAACAAACCAGTGAAATATCTGACCTGGCTGGCTCAGTAAGTCGGTAGAGCATGGAACTCTTAATCCCAGTGTCATAAGTTCGAGCTCCATGTTGGGCATGGAGCCTACCTAAAAATTAAATAAATAAATAAATAAATAAATAAATAAATAGTACACAATTATTCCATGGGTTCAAGTTGCATAAACAGTTTGTAGCAAGATTCATTAAGAGACACTTTGCAAATGTGGCCATCCTGAGTTTGTATTGAATGTAGTCAAGATGGCGGAAGTTTTTTATTACAACATTGACTATAATAAATTAGGACTCGTTTATTTAGTATTACCTTTTTCATAAAATCAGTTAGTTAAGTGTATGCATGACTCGGTCCTTTTAGACTGCCTTGCATTTCTCCTCTAAACTTGGCCTTTTGAATTTCAGTTCCTCACTAAAAACATGAACTCTCAGTCCTGGACCCAAAGGTGCCGTCATCACCTAACTGCCAAGCCTTTCATTGCAAGAGCCTTACTGGTTCACATCAAATTTTAGTTCACTGGAATGGTGTGTTCCAATTTTATTAGTATTAACATTTTCATTTGAAGCTGGGTTGTGTGTTGTTTTAGAATATATTCTGCCAATTCCTGCCATCTTGTTAGAAGCAGACTAAGATCTTGAGGAAATCTTTGCATAGATTTTGGGAAGAACAAGGTATAAGAATTTGATTTTAACATTGGCCTTAGGATATATACTCAATTTGCTTTATAGCAAAAATCCTGATATTACCAAAAAAATCCAAATCCTGGTGAGTTACTTAGCAATATTTTCCCTGTTTCCCTAAAAGAACACCAGCAAGAAATCATTACATTATGACATTAGTCTTCTAGTTATAGCTTTCTTTTACATTGTCATTTCTTCCACACACTTGCTTCTCTTACCAACTTCGAATCTTCCTGCACTACACTCACACATTGTTCTTCTAATGCTCTTGGCTATTATAAAGAAATGCGTTCTTTTTACCCCAGAGTTCTTATAATCTACTTTGTGTTATAGAAAAATTTTAGGGGATTATAAACTCTGTGGGAAAAAAATTATAATTACTCAAGATATCTCCATATAAAGGGCATTTTCATCCTCTTTTTAAACCAACCCATCCAATGTTAGATCCATTGTTTCCCTTGGTTAATAGTCTCTTTTATTCTGAACATGCCATTTGTCTTTTTTTTTTTTCTTTTTGAAATCCAGTCTCAGAGAATATGTGAGGCAGAAATAATTAAGTAGTCTGTCTGAAGCCTCATTTGAAGGCAGGTAAAGGGCAAGGATGATTTCAAATCTCTCTTCCAACTTTGGCATTAGGCGTAAGGTCTCCAAGAATCACAGTCTAAAATGGCAACACCCAGACAAATAGTTATCCATTAATTTGTCATCATCCACCAGTGTGTTAGCCATGATAATGTTATTCAGTCCATGATTTTGTTTTGAAATAATCATGGTGTTTTGAAGTCCTGGGATGACAGAAAAATGATGGAAACTTATATGGCACACAGAACCTTAGGAGTATTATTAATGTCTCATTGCCTGCCCACCTGATAGGACTAAGGCTAAGGTGGGCTTCAGCCTTGCACAGAGAGGCACTTTGGACCCCAAAGTATATGTCACCAAATTCCTTTCCCATCATGATGTCCACAAAATGCCTTTCTACCTCTTCTATATCTGCAGTCAACATGACAAGGAATTAGAAGTGTACTTGGAAGCTAAGAGAGGAATGTCTCTCATAATCAACCTTGAAAATCTTATCTATCTCCTGTATTTACTCAATATCTTAAAACAAAAAGAAATTTCCCAGTGAGCACTAAAAGAATTCCAGATAAACTTGAATTTTAATTGATATCTTGGCACCAAAGTTTGAACGGGATCTTCCTTCATGTATAGCATCCTTAGATCTGATGGATAACACACTGGCATATACCAGCTAGAGGAAAAGTAAGGATGGAATATTCTAGACATAAGAGTTCCCTCTTTTAATAATAAAAAAGTTACAGCCAAGATAGTATCCAATCATGGGAAGGGAAACAAATATTTCGCAAGAATGACTTTACTTTGGAACTCTGATGCTTAGGCAGAGAATCTGGATATGTCCTTCAATTCTGATTAAAGAATTTTCAGTAAATGACTTTCCAGGTAAGCTAGGTGTCTCCTTGTGAGTATGTGACAATTGTGAGATTAGAATTCTACATACATTTAAAATTACAACAGAAGGAAGTGGTAGAGTATCTTGTGTGTCACACAATTTTCTGAGGGTGAACAAAATGGTAGGGCCTTGAGTAAAAGCAAGAGGCCCAAATGAATAAGGAGAATGGGCACCAGTGAAGTCAAAAGAAGATGGCAGGATTTTCCCCTAAAATAGGAATTTTCATGCAGAAAATACATACTTCACTTATTTAATTTTCTCTAGGATTTCATTAGATCTTCTCTAGAGTGTGGTATGCTTTTCTTATGGAATCGAGACCCAGACTTGATGTCTGTTTCCCCGGCAAAATTATTTCCTTGCACGTATCTCATGTTTATAATAAGAGCTCTGAGCAAGGAGCAGAAGACCGAAGGACTCCAGAAAATAGATCGTTCCAACGTGTGTGTTTTAAAATGTCAATGGCCAGCACAGTCTACAATTCCCAGTCCGTGTATGCTTCTGTTATCACTGACCGTGGATTATTAGGCAAGAAAACGTCCCTTCATTCTAGGATACAGGGCAATAGAAGAATCGTTCTTACTGCAACTTGACAAGAAAGGTTTTCACTAATCTTGTCACAAAAGATCCCAGTTTGCATTTTCAGGTGATGTTCGTGTCCTTCTCTGCAACGGAGGCGAAGAGCATTTTATGAACTTTGTATCTTCTTGTTTCAGTAGGGTCTTCATGGTTGTGACTATGTCTCCACAGCCAAAGCAAGGCAGACATTGAAGGTAATTACTTAGATAATTAAGGGGGAAACCTCTCCACTTTGCTTTCACTTTGGAGCCTTGGCCTCCAATCAAAGAAGGGAAGTTGGGCACCCAAGCATGAATATTGTACCCGCTTGAAAATTTTCAGCAAGGTCTTGAAATGCTGTTTCTTCTTTGGTTTTCCCATTATTCTTTGTAAAAATAGCAACGTGGGGCTTATTGTGCGTGGGTCACAGGCAGTAACCTAGCGATTTCTGTCTTTTCTTAGTACAGTTTTCACGCTCCAGTGTGTTCCTTCACTGAGCTTATTATTAGAATTATTTGAAAATACAAACCTGGACTTGGCTTCTGTATCAGCTTAGTCTTTGCTTTAAAATATTTAAAAGAATACACTTGTGGGATAAAAATGAAACACAATATCATTTCATAATATTTCCATGCTATTCCCATTGCACAAATTGCCCTTTGTGGTCTAACACATGGAACCTCATGGACCCCTGCCAAATTTTTGCTTCTGACATCACACCTAACCTCCCGATGTATCAGCAGTTCTTTAATGAACACATGTGATTTACCACTTTAGTACAATAAAAGCTAAAGAGTTTGGGAATGGGATAGGGCGTGAGTTTGATGCCTTGAGGTTGCCAGTGTAAATAGAAATGTTGGCTCATTTTTAATTTTTAAGTATCAACAATTATGATCTAGAAAAAACAGATTACTCAAGTAACTCTTATCTATTCCACAAAACCATAAAATGGTTGTTAGAAAAGCCCCATTTTTTAAATACTCCTTTAAACCAGATGACTATATCTTGAAGCTAGTTTTGAGAATTAGTCTAGATTTCTAAAGTATTGTTAAATGCATTTCTTTATCCATAATTTGTCCCATGATTCATTTACCAAACTCATGAGGGTGTGCTGTGTGCAAAGAACTACCAGAAATCCTGAGGATACATTTGCTCTATATATAAGCTTTGTTTCTTTGTAAGAATCGTGCTTAACAATGTAAATAATGGTCATATACTGCTAATAATTTTGATGATGAAATAGAATTTAATTGGTTATCCTTATTAATAATTGACAAGTAAGAGAGAGAGATGAGTTCCCATAAAGTCACTTCTAAAATCCTCTCAATTAACCTGAGAATGTTATTGAACATCAGAGTGCGGGACCGAGTTGGGGGACAGAAACACCGGGTGTAACCTTTTTTTGGACCTGTTGCAAGATGTTGCATAAGGACTTTGTGACGCAAATTGCTACTAAGTGAAGGTGAAATCCAAATCGGGTGTGCCAATCTGGCTGTGACAACCTTGTCTCCCATCTATCACCAAAGATGATTGAACCACTCTTGCTGTCTGGGGGCAGTTTCCCTCATCGCTGTTCAGATGTCACTTAGTTAAAGAAGAAGATGTTGTCCTACAGGTTTTCTTCATTCAAAGAATATGAGTGACTATGCTCTTTTCACTACTTCACCTTTTCAGCTACACCTCTCCTTGCTTCCCTGAAAATTAATTTTTTAAAAAGTTTAAAAAAATCCATGGTGCCTCCTGAGATCACACTAACTTCAAAGATTTTTAAAGGGGCATGTAGATTGCACTAAAAGTCAGGAATGTGATTACCTGCTAGCCCACATCATGATTCTTCCTATTTTAAGGGTGAGTCTCTATAGAATATCTTTGAAGTTAGTGTGATCTCAGAAGGCACTGTGGATTTTATAGGGGAGTTTTGTAGTGAAGCTGGTATGCCAGTTCTTTGGGGGGAAATTCACATCTCCCTTTGGGGAGGCTCAAACCTGTGCAGGGTTCTCTTCTCCCTTTTTCTCTGTCTTCTTGTCTTTCCCCAGAGAAGATGCGTAGAGGAAGGGAGTATAATTTGCCAGGTTTTTTAAGGTGGCATCCCTATCCTGGTTCCTTGTTCTTCTTTCTCTGTAAGTACAGACATAGAATGACAACACTGGCATTGTCCTCACTGGAGTGAAAGGAGCTAACATCAACATCTAGACTTGCTTCCTGGAGGCATTTCTCAGAGATCCTATAATGCCCAAAGAAAGAGTTTGGAGCTAAGCTTTATCATTTGGTAGGTATGGTCCTTTCAGGAGTTATTTCTCCTTTGACTCTTGGGCCCAGGAGGTTCTCGGAAAGTACTAAGAGCTTTCTAGACAGTGGCAAACAGGATTTAGGAAGCTTTGTCACAGCTTAGACCCAAGGGCTGACATCCCTGGAGGCCAGCAGAGGCCAACCCCCTAATTCTTCCTCCTCCTGGAGGTTGTAATCTGTAATATGCCTCTTGTGGTTCCACTTTGCTTTCACACTGTTCCCTGGAGGGAGCTCAAGCTGTAGCCTTTTTGATTCCTGCAGGGGAGGCTGTCAAGCTATCCTCTTTCTTGAGTCTCATTAGCCAAGTCTGCACCCAGTTTCCAGTTTTCCCTGTCTCGTTTCAGACACCTTTCCACAGGTGGGACTTATGCTCTAATCCTCTTCCCTCTTCATATCCATGGCCACACCCCAATCCTCGTCTCTCCAATTTAGACCACCTTGGAATCTGGCCAGGTCTATATAGGCCTAGAATTGGCCACCTGCCTTGGAACTTACTTGGTATGAACTATTGTTCTCTCTGAAGCAAGGTTATCTTTTCTGCCTGTTGTTGCTCGCACTTACTACATCAATTCTTTTTTACCCCCAAAATGTCACTTGCTACAGCAGGTTATAAAAAAGATGCCAGGCATCCTTTTAATCATTTAGATCACAGCACTTTCCACATAACCAGAGGCTTGTGCAGGAGGTGTTGAGATACTTAAAAGACCTCCACCCAGGACATTGCCAGTTAAATACATCAAATTTCCATTTTCATTTTATGCACAATTTCATATTCAATGATCTTCAAACCAATTTACTCTGTAACAAGTGTCTCTCCAGAATAACCCAGTGCTTTCTCATATTACCAGGTGTTGGAGCTGCTTATCTTCATCCGTGTTCTCTCCCTGACTTCTTTAAAGTGAAGGATTTCAAAACAAGAGTTCTGTCTGGGATTAAAATATATTTAGTGTGCCATTTTGAACAGAACACTGCTACCATGTTTTAGAAGAACAATTCCTGGACTGTTTGTTTGTTTGTTTGTTTGATAGCAAAGCATTTGAACATTTATCTAAGAGACTCATAGTTGAATTGCTTTGGGAGAGTGCTTAAGGCACTCTTAAGAATTTAGACCGTGTTGGGGGTGACATCAGAATAAGTCAGAGATCTACCTTTCATTAGTCTTTCATGTGATACATTTCTTGGGGTTAGATCTGGAGTTGGAGTTCCCAATAGAGTGTTACCTATCCTAGGGTTTTTCTGTTAATCTGGATTTTGGGAATCCAGAAAGGCTATCAGGTGAAAGAGAAATCTGAGATCAGACTCAGGGAATAAGCTGAGGTAGCCAAACAAGAGTAGAAGGAAAAGTGTTTCAAGCAGAATTAGAAAGGAAAGAGCATGCACAAAGGCTCAGAAGCACCAGAGGGAAGAGAAAAGGAGAAAGAGAAAGGGACAAAAAGGAGAAAGAAAGAATGAGACATCAAAACTCCTAGAAGTGCCACCTTCAGACCAGAAGGCAAGGGGAGGAGAGGGTAAAGAGAGGCATATGGGCAAGGGGAGAGATGGGGAAGGCAGGTACACAAAGCCAACTCATGAAGACCTGCCTGTGTTATGAGAGCTTTGGTTTTCTCCTGAAGGCGGTACAGAGATGTGAAGCATTTTTCAATGGGGAGAGATATGAATAGATTACATTTTAAATCACTCAGGCTGTAGTGCAGAGATTGAATAGAAAGGGGGTAACACTGGACCAATACCATCCAACCATGTTGGCTTGGGAAGTAGGCGGGTCATGACCGTGGCAGCTCAGCCTGGAGACCTATCTGATAAAAACCTGAAATATAATGCATATTATGGTCTACTGGCTGAGGCTCTCTATCTTGGTATATAGGTTACTCAGAATTGAAACACTGTCCTTTAAACAGAATATCTAAAAAGGAGCATGTTGATTTTGGCTTGTTCTGACACATCTGCCTGGCATTGGCAGGGTTTCAGCAGGTCAGAATTTCCGCTTGTTAATAAAGAGTGTCTTTGGTGAGAATTTTACATAGAATAAAATTGTAAGTTACTCGGAGAAACTAAAAAAGAATGATGGGAAGTGGTGTTTTTAGATCTTACAACTGTGGTGTTTTCTTTTTTTTTAAACCTCTGGGTACTATCAATCGACAGGAGTCAAGTAATTAATAAAAAGGCACAAGTTGTTTCTCCTATCAACAAGTTTTTAGAAATTTGTTACCCTAAGCTCTTATTTTCCAGATGTTACCTGGTGTCTCAGTTCCAGGTCTGCCTGGTGATTTAGTGCGTATTTCATTTAGCATAGCAGGGCTATAAAAAATACAGTGCTCTGCCCCCAATAAGCCCAGCAGTCAGACCAAGGCCTTTTCAATGAAAACTATTCCTTGGGCCAAGAATCCTCCCCAGAGTATTCTTTGGCCATTTACAAATTTCTTTACATGAGTTCATTACATATATACCCAGAAAGCAGTGATTCCAGATGTGTGGCCAAGTTCAGAGGTACATGTTAATGCAACGTATCCTCTCCGGTTAAGGCTATGAGTGGTCAGCAACAGATACGAAGGGCCTACTAAGTCTCAGATACAAGTTTCATGGTTAGAACAGTGGACAAAACTGTCTCCCTTCACATTCTGTTGTGGGGAGATAGACAGTAAACAGGTAGGCCATGGGTCAGATAGTAAAAAGCCAGATATAAATATCTTAGGCTTTGGGGGCCATACGGTTTCCGTCACAACTACTCAACTCTATTGTTTTAGCACAAAAGCTCTTTAAGACAAGGCAAAATGAATGAGCATGGCTGTATTCCAATAAAACTTTATTTATAAAAGTAACATGAGTGCTAGATTTGTCCCATGGGCCCTATTTTGCTGACCCCAACATAGATCAATAAATAAGTAGGCTGTTCTCATGTACTAATAAGAAAAAGAACAGAAGAGGATAATATAGAAGAGAGGGACTGGATGTGGCTGTTTTGGCATCAGTGATGCTTTATGATTGGATGAAATTGGGATCCAAACAATTAAGGAGCAATTTGATGACGTCATCTATCTTTCTCTTAAAATATATATAAAGCTATTCAAGTGAAGTTACAGATCACAAAGGTATAGAAGGTAGGGACTGTCTAGAACAGCCTGTCATTTACAGGGAATTAATAATTGTTCCACTCTTGTTGAAGAGAGTTTCAGATATCTTCCCATAATGTCCTCATCATTAATTTGAATTTCCTCTGAATTTCCATGGCATATATTAAATGATGGTACTAACTGAACACTAAGAAAATACAACATTGGCCAGTATGTCTTTTGTGGATGTTGCTTTTTGCTGCTCTGAAGTGTATGAACCCTGTTTTATACTAGTTTCTATCTTAAGTGCCTAGTTTGGTGTCCTTATGTTGTTGGCACACGATTAGGTTATCGTATCATGAGGATTGGAAAAGGAATGCAGTGGGGCGCCTGGGTGGCTCAGTCGTTGAGTGTCTGCCTTTGGCTCAGGTCATGATCCCAGGGTCCTGGTATTGAGCCCCGCATTGGGCTCCCCACTCGGCGGGAAGCCTGCTTCTCTCTCTCCCACTCCCCCTGCTTGTGTTCCCTCTCTTGCTGTGTCTCTCTCTGTCAAATAAATAAATAAAATCTCAAAAAAAAAAAAAAAAGGAATGCAGCTAGATATTCCAACAAGAAATGGCCCCACTTGATAATTTACTTTCACAATGTATCAATGATGGTAAAACATTAATTGAAGAAAAAGGAGGGACATAATTTTGAATCTCTCTGTGGTCTCTCAGTTGTCTCTCTGATAAGGTCTGTAGGATTTATTGTTTTCTGTGCAGTTATTGTTAATTTCTGAGCCATACCAGAAATCAGAGAGTACAAGCTTATCAATAAGATTATTGACAGTTAAAGCATGTGGAGTAATCTGTCAGACAAAAGCTATAAGGAGCTGAATAGAAGTTATGACTCAGACCTCAAAGATCCAGTTGGGAAGGGATCCAAGAATTAATAATACAAATAAAATCAAAAAGACAAAATAAAGATTGTCATAAGACAGGGTATGATTTCAACTACAGATTCAGCAGTTCATTTGACAAAAATTTGCTAAGTACCAACAAAGAGCTGGACACTATTCTAGGCACTGATGAATTTAGAGAAAGGTAGATCCATGTGCATTGGATATATCTGGAAAGCTTTCAAAGAGAAGGTGGAAATTCACCAGTGTTCTGAGAAATGAATGGGATTTGGATGTCGGAGAGCATTTTTGGAGGACAATAGGGTCAGCATGGTGGAAGAATAGGAAGAACTCAAAAGATGTTTAAATAGTGAATGGGCCAGGTTAGCTGGAGCTCATGTAGAGAGTTTAAGTAGGGAATAATGTGATAAAGGTACACTGGGGGCAACTGTGGAGGACCTTGAAAATAAAGCCAAAAACTGTCCATTTTGATCTGAAGGCACTAGACAGCAACAGAAAGTGTTGATCAGTAGCATGATAAAATTGATATGTAAGGCAATTAATTTGGGAGAGGTTTATATAGAGAATTATTGATTGCTGCAGGAAGAAACCAAAGGCAAATGCAGCTAAGTAAGAGGTTATTCATAAGATATGAACATTAATTAAAATTGTGGCAGAAAGAATGGAAAGAAAAATATGAATAGTATTTTGAGGGTAAGCTTCATTTGATATTAATAGAATAGAAGAAAGAGGCAAAGAAGAAGCTAGATTTTTGAAAATAATGATTTTCTTGTGAGAAATTACCTTTTTCCCCCCAAAAAAATCATAAAAAGAAACATAGCTGACAAGAGTCCCTGAGGTCAATGTGATTCTGCCATCAACTTGCTGCATAACTTTGACCAAGTTTTTAAAAATCTCTGGAAGCTGTCTGTAATGTGAATTGTAACAGTACTCATTTCAAAGAACTGAGTATTCATTCATTTATTCAGCAGATACCACACAAATTATCTTCTAGCTTCTGAGAGTAGAGTGGTGAGTCCCTCACTGCCTTTAAGGAGAATACTCTGTAGTAGAGACAGATTATCTTCAAGTAAGCAAATACACAAGGTAATTGGGGGTCTGGTAAATGTCAGAAGGAAACGTTTTACGTAATAGAGAATAATGGGATTCAGGAGGGGTTACTTAGGTAATGCTCTAAAGGATGGCCTCTCCAAGGACGTGATCTTTGAAGTAAGACCTAAACCATGAGAAGTAGCCCGGCTTGAGAAGAGCAGGGAAGGATGACAGGGAGAGCAAGTACAAAGCTCAGCTTATTTGAGGAGAAATGTAGCAGGTTTTTCTTTTTTACCTTATATTTGAACAGTTCTGGAAAATGAGACCAATTAAAATGTGCATCCCTAGAGTCCTAGTGGTGGGTCGTCAGTCTGTGGGCAGAAATTGTAACAGATGTAAAGGGGACACCTGCCCTCTAGTGTCCTCCCCGGGTTATTTAATCCTTTCATAGGATTTTCCCACCTCAGTGTCGGGGGATGTTAAAAGTGGTTATGCATTCACTGGTTCAGTGAAAGGCATTAATGTATGTAGGAAACAAAGGAAAAAAATTCTGAGAAGCCAGCTTCTGTCAAAGAGCAGATTTATATTTATTTCTTTATATTTGCAAATGAGAAGGCTTGGAGACAGAGGGGAACAAGAAGTGTTCTGTTGAGAGGGATGACTTGCATATTTTGGTCTGGTCTGTTCATTCTTATATAAACTAGAGCAAAACAATGGTCCCATTAAATGTTGTCTTTTCTCACTTCAGTATTTTTCCTTTTTGGGTGGGGGAACGAGAATCTGGGAATACTTTGATTCTGTGGTGTAGGTGTAAATTCTAACTCCTCACCCACAAGAAAAATTGTGAAAAAATGGGCCCTAGAATTTTCTTCCTGATGAACTCTTGTCCTCTTTCTCACTTTTTGGTCCATTTCCCTATTTTAAAAAGTGACAGGGAGACAATGGAGAATAAAGTGGAAGGTTCTGGACCCTGACTTCCTCTAACCTTACCTCTGGTGTCTTTCTTGCTCTGCCCCAACTACTGGACTTCTCTTCTTTCAGCACATGTGTTGTTTCCTGAAAGGGCTTTGGAAATATTGTTCTTTTTTCTGGAATGCACCTCCTCTCTCTGCCCATTGCCTAACATCTCATTGTTTAGTCATTATTCCTAATGTCTTGCCGTCCAACGGAACTTCCTTCCCCATCATGTTGGGCCCCTGTTAAATTCAGTTTCTCTGTTAAGTTGCACAGATCCCAAGCACCCTATACTTCTCTTTCTTCACCAGTAAGGACTGTAGGAGTAAGACTCGTGTTGTAGTTGCTCACGGATTTCTCTCAGTACGGACTCTCCACTACTTGGTCTTGCATATGAGAGTTGCCTAATATTTTCAACTGTATTGCACTGAAATAAACAGATATTGTTGAGACATAATGCAGAATTCTTGAAAGCTGAGGGACTCTGACAACAAAGATGTGGATTTTTTTATATTAATTTTTATATTAATTTCCTTTGTTGGCTGTGAGTAATAGAAACAAACAAAACATTTGTGACTTAAAGAAGATAGATGTGTATTTCTCTACTGTCAAAGTCCAGTGCTGGTTGGATGACTCTGCTCCTCCAAGTCCTCAGGGACTCAGGGTCTCTCCAGCTCAAGACTCTGCCATCAGACACATGGTCTAAGATGTCTCTGTGCCCCAGGCAGAAACATGGAGGAAAGAATGATGAAAGGACACATGTCTGTACCATTTAAGTAAAGTTCCGGACTTGACTCATCTCCCTGCAGGAGAGACGAGGTAGGCGACCTTTATACTGGGCAGATGTGTGCCAACTACATTTCTACCACTCTAAAGGAAGATATGAAGTACTATAGGTGGACTGTATCTTTCTCAGGAGGTCAGAGTAAACATCACGGAGATCAGGTGTGAGCTGAGTGACCACACGGCTGATCATCAAGCATTCATTGTGGCCTTGGATTCAAGGCTTTGATTCTTTTTTTTTTTTTTTAAGATTTTATTTATTTATTTGACACAGAGAGAGATAGCGAGAGCAGTAACACAAGCAGGGGGAATGGGAGAGGGAGAAGCAGGCTTCTTGCCGAGCAGGGAGCCCGATGCGGGACCCGATCCCAGGACTCTGGGATCATGACCTAAGCTGAAGGCAGACGCTTAACGACTGAGCCACCCAGGCGCCCTTAAGGCTTTGATTCTGTAATTTGTAATAAAAATTAAAGAGACAAGAGTTATGGATACTAAAACCATCTCTTCTTCTGAGCTGTGGCTTTTGTTTTTGTTGTACTGTAATCCATACAGGAGACATACACATCAAGGTAGGTTTTTAAAAAGAAATAGCACACTTTTCTCATGAAACGTGTTG
The DNA here is from genome assembly GCF_011800145.1 of Mirounga leonina. Taxonomy (NCBI): domain Eukaryota; kingdom Metazoa; phylum Chordata; class Mammalia; order Carnivora; family Phocidae; genus Mirounga; species Mirounga leonina. The sequence continues at coordinate 3,664,086 of NW_023270418.1, forward strand.
ACTTGCAAGCAGTGTAATTGTAACTTGGATTCAAGATTGAATTTAATCAACCATGTTAGGTCTCTTAAGTTCCAAAAAGTAGGATAAAGGAGAGCAAGTGAAGTTTAGAAACAAAGGGAAAAAAAAGTCAAGGTACTTTATGTTTTTTATTTAATGCATGACGATTGATAAAGCCCTTTGAATTAAGGACATTTGACCTTCTGAGAGCCCCCAAAGCTAGATAGATCTATGGGTAAGAACCATAGAAATTAACAGACCAGGCCAGTGTCAGGAAACTTGTAAGAGATGGAAGTATGGATGAGAAAAGATCCACCCCCTAAATGCCCTTTTGGTAGAGCAAGCAATAGGAGAGGGAACCTTCACTATGATCTTTATATGGAGAGTGGTTATACTTTAATCATAGTTCTTGGAGAAATTATGGCATCTTCCATGGTCAGGGCTTTTCATTACTTAATTACTGCAGCAAGGGCAGCAATGCAGACTGCCAGGGTACACAGCCTTTCAACAAACAAGGGGCAATATGCACACACACACACACACAGAAGATGCTGGGGTCTACACTCCACTGTCACTAAGCAACCAAGAGCAGATTTCTTTGTATTTGGAGTTATTCACTCAGCCTGGGCGGGGCGGGGGGGTCTCCCAGAGGGCCCTTCAGAGCTAGACCTTGTGGAGCGCTGGATTAAATGAAATTCAAGGATATTATGGCTGTTCTCGCAGGATCTCCATTTCCTGATGTGGGTCCCGCCTCTGCTTTTCTAGCAGGTCACATCTGAGTGCAGCTGACCCTTGGCCTGATTCAGAATTTTTCACTCACAGGTTTAATTAAAATTTCTAGCAAGCACCATCTATCATTTCTCTTTTGTAATTTTTCCCTCTCAGAGAGAAAAGCTTGGTGCTCATTACCTCTCGTGTGTTTATGGTGCTCGTGTTTCTGTAGGAAGAGATTCATAACCCCTTTAACAACTCACAGATTTTCACTGGGAACCTTAATGGAAAGCCAATCTTCACGGCTGGTCTGTGCTTTTAATTAAAGATGTATGTGTAAACTCCCGGAGGTTTATTATTTGACTCAGTGTAAAATATTATCAAATATAATATCGATGGGAATTATTTTTTATATTAATGTAACAAAGTAGTTCCCACCTTGAGATATCTAGATCCCCAGGCCTTTGCTTGTAGACATGGGGGCCCATAGGCTAATTTCAGCATCTCAGACAGCAAAATGGAACTTGCATCTTCACCAAAGGTATCTTCACCAGGGATGCCTGGGCTCACCAAAATATCAGGACCTAGGTCAAATTAGTATAATAATTGTTTCTTTATACTAATCAATTTGTGTTCTATATAGCACAGCTTTGTTTTTGATTAATTAGAACGGGACTAAGTTATTTCTTAATGAATACGTTTTGCAGACAGACTTTCTCAGCATGAGATGTATAAAGAATGTAGATTTTAGAATAAAATATATTGCTGCAGCCTTGGTACTTCTATGTCCCTTTGAGGAAGCCATGCAACTACTGGGAGAAGGGATTCTCTCATCTGTACAAAGGGGATTCGTGGCATCTGTGACAGATTTGCTGGGAGAACTAGAGACCATACTTGACCCAGTAACTAGCACACCGTAGCCTCTGTTTGAAGGCTCAACAAAGTTAAGACTCAGTCAATCTGGGTAAAGCCAGCTTGGGCAAGCCATGAGATCATTCCAGAGCTCCTTCTCATCTGTGGGAAAAAATGGGGAATGCATTGGATTGCTCATCTCTAAGATATACTTTCTAGCTTAGATCATGTATATTCCTCACCACCCAGTCTAGACTTTCCCTCCCCAGCTCCACCAAATTTAAACAGTGTTGAATGGTACATCGCCGCTCTTCTGTGAGCCTATTTCCTTGTCTATAAAATGGAGATAGAAATATCTCCTTTCCAGAGTATACAGGAAAAGCCTGGCATATATAAAATTTGTTTAGGTTAAGTGGCAGCTGATAACTCAAAGGAGTTCACTCAGCCCTTCCCGCAAGCAAGGTTTCCTGGGTTTTTCACCATCCTGGCCATGCTCTCTGGGTATGGGCCACATGACCCGTATCTTTCCTCCAGGGCCTGGAAACCCAAACCCGGTCCTGCACACATGTTCTCATAAATCATCTTCTAGCTCTACTCTGATATAAGGACATTTAACCTTCATCTCTGAGACATCTCTCTTGGTACTCTTTCTACCTGGTTTTCTCAACTGGTGGTTGATTCTAGAAGGTCTGAAGTCATGGGTTAGATTCCTTTGTAGATCATTTTGCATTTTCTGGCATGGCCCCAGAAAGCTCTGGTAAGTCTGACATAGGCAAAAGCCTGTGTTTCCATTTCAATGACATCCTCTCTCTTAGCAAAAAAGAGCAAAAAATTTAAGAAAACTCCAAAGTTCCTCTATCACACTCTACGTGCTTCATCTCCGGGGGTTCTGAATGCCGGGGACAGCTGGTTTGACCTGTGTGGGCTGTTGTCCTGTTGTCATCTCAGTGCAACCTCCTCTATGTATCACAGGCCCATGCTTCACAATGTCGTTGCTGAGAGAAACAACAAAAAACCCACAGCACTCAGAAAGTACATCCTTATAGGCTGTATGGACAAAGAAGGTCAGGGGCACAAAGCATTTGGTAGCCTACCACCCCTCTTTTTCTATTCATCCTGAGTGAGTGGGTCTTCCAGCTTCTCCCACACTCTCACCCAGCTTCGCTGACTTATCCTGACACATTATCCTCCTGGGGAACTATTTTCCCTTACTCCCGACACATTTGTACTGTATCAGAGCTGCGCTTACCCAGGAAGTGCCAGATGGCACTGAATCACCAGCTGCTTAATATTCGAGAATAATATTATAGACAGAACAGAACAATGTACATGCTGATTAAAGGACTTTGCTGATGTCTTGGGAATCAGGGAATGCCCCAGTCACCTCCACAGCTGAGCCTTGACAATCTGTATGGATTACAAGCTTCTTTGGGGACTCTTTGCCACGCATGTCTCCACTTTACTTTTGTTAGCGCACCTGCAGGCAGCACTTGGATTTTTTGCTCTGAGCTTTCTGCCATTCAAAGTCCTGGATGATGTGTTACCTTCACGGGAAGGGATGTTAGCCTCCCAGGTGCCAAGTGCCCGCTCCTCAGGATGGAGTCTACAGGAAGATAAATACAAAAACAAACTATTAACATAGATGATTTTACTTCGATGGAGAAATTGGCATTGTACTTCTGGAAGATGTCAACATGCTAGCACGTCCATGAATTGCTTTTACGTTTATGCTGTGAGTTATAGGTAGTGACCTGGATTGATTCTGAACACAAAGGAGTACAATACATAACAAGGCAGACCTCCTCTTGTGTAAGTCCTGCAAAAGGACTTCGTTTTCTATGGAAGTTTTGGCTAAAAACCAAAGCAAAGCAAACCAACCGAGCAAACAACAACAAAAAGCCCCCACTCGCTTATTATTTTATCTTTCCAAGAGCAAACCACTTTTGCTGTGGCAACTTCAGAATAGCATAAAGTGGTCCTGATTATATCTGACAGGTTAAAACAATCACAGAGCTTTGCCAGACCCTCATTTCCGGAAACGGATCTGCATTTAAATCAGTTGGTTTAAAAAAGTGTGAAAAGGAGAATCTTATTGGAGGTGTCAGCATCAATCTTTATTATTTTTTAAACAACTGGCTGGATAGAGATACTGGTAGAGATTACTGAGGATGCCCTGAAGTGGGTTTTGAAGATTAACCGAGAAGACCAGCCTCGAATCTCCTCACTTAACAAGTCACTCTCTGTCCATTTATCCACCTACTCATATAGCAATAGGTCATCTCTTGCCCAATATGTGCAAGGATCTGTGTTCAATAATTGTAATTTGGAGTTGGTATTAATAATAAATCACATCTCAAGATACATCTTGAACATCTTGCTGAAATCCTAGAAGGTAATCAGTAGTGTAGGACAAAGAGGATTCTAACTGTAGGTACCACTAACTTCTGTGAAGGTTGGCCTTGCATGGAAATGTTGTTTATGAAAATAGACAAAAAAAGATTCCCATGTTTGTCACTGAAGTCACAAGATCGATCACACAATAGAAGACAAGTGGGTGGGATGTTCTCAGTGTTGGTGGGCTGCAAACTTGTATCTCCTTTAGTGCCAAACATCATTTTCATAACCTTCTCCATGCTCTCTCTCATTTTCCATTCTGTATTTGAGGGCTCATCAAAAAGAAGCAAGAAATGCCTTCCAAAACTACTCAAAACTTTACTCTCATAGTCACGACTCTATAGAGTCTCAACAATAGCTGCATCTTAGAATCACCTGGAGACCTTTAAGAAAATTACTCTCATAAGAAATTCTAGTTTAATTAGTCTGGGGTGGGACTTAGTAATCTGCATTTTTTAAAAAAAGATTTTATTTATTGGGGCACCTGGGTGGCTCAGTCGGTTAAGCATCTGCCTTCAGCTCAGGTCACGATCCCAGAGTTCTGGGATTGAACCCCACATCGGGTTCCCTGCTCGTCCCCCTGCTGTTCCCTCTCTCTCTCTCTTTCTCTGTCGAATAAATAAATATTTATTAAAAAGATTTTATTTATTTATTTTTAGAGGGGGCAGGGAGAGGGGCAAAGGGAGAAGGAGAGAGAAACCCAAGCAGACTCTGTGTTGAGCACAGAGCCTGGCATGGGGATTGATCTCACAACTCTGAAATCAAGACCTGAGCCGAAACCAAAAGTTGGGCGCTTAACCCACTGTGCCACCCGGGTGCCCGGGTAATCTGCATTTTAACATGCATCCCAGTAACTGCTTTCATTCTCCCACATGAATTATATTTCCTTAACACCATCAAATAGGCACAAGTTATTCTTACCACTGATATACTACATTTGTCCATGTTTGGTGAGGGAGAACAGAAATTAAGATGAGATTCCTGATCGCAAAAAACCTGCAGACTTGGAGCTCTCTGAAATGTACAACATGAATCCCACTTCTGTAGCTATTATACTGTGTGAGTCTGGCCAAGTTTTCCAGTCTCTCTGATCTTTGACAATTAAACTGCAAAGGGAGAAAGCTAATCCTTCCCATAAGGTTATTAGAAGTATTAAATGAGAGAAAATGCTCAATAGAAAGTGACTGACATTATCATTTCATGTTCACTCTCACTATTATTATGAATTGAATGTCTATCATTTATGCAATTACATACAATATATGCAACTTATAATTATACGTATAATTATACATATAGTAATATAATTATACGTATATAGAGTATGTATATAGAGAGTGTATGTACACATGCACACCTAACATTTTTTACTCTCACGTAAATACTCTAGAGTGAAAAGTAGATTTATTTGGGAAAAAAGCTACTTCATAATTTTCAGTCCAATAAATGAAATAAAAGGCAATGGTGAGAAACATTGGGAAAAAACATGTTTACCTCTCTTTGTCCAATGGGATTTAAACAATAGCACTAAATTTTTAAGGTGGGGATGATCACGCACCTGTGCGCTGCTGCCACCTAGTGCCAAGATTCATAACTGCAATTCTGCTACATGTTTGACGGTATTCGAGGTTGAAAAACAGCTTGAAACAGATGTTAAATAATGTTGAGATGTGTCTGTGGGAATTTATTTGCTCCCCTCCGCCTTTTCAATTATGTAATGGGGAATAGCTGCTGGCCCAAGTGGAAAGGGTTCCCGACTTCTTGCTCGTCACGTGGTTTGTCGGTGTGTAAGGGGTCCGAGCGCCTCTCCAATGTGAAATGGTGCACGTTGCCTCCTCAGGTCTGCGCTTTAGCAAGGCTCTGCTGCCCTGCGAGAAAAATGAATGTTGCTGCCACCATTATCTCTTCTCTTCTTCCTGTAGTCAGTATTATTTTGTGAGTCTTGCTTGTTAATCTCATGTGAGTGAGACAGCAGGAGAAACAAGAAATTATGGCTGAGGTTGGATAAATGATTGAAACGTGTGTGTGTGTGTGTGTGTGTGTGTGTTACAGGAATGGTTTCAGTATGATTTGACTTCACGTGAGCAGTCATATCATAGAACAAGGTTTCTCAAATTTGGCACTATTGACTTATAAACCTGATAATTCCTTGTTGTGGGGGGGCTGTCATGTGCATTGTAGGGGGTAGCAGCCCCCTGGGGCCTCTACCCACTAGACACCAGTGCAACTCCCCCTCCCAGTTGTGAAAGCCAAAAATGTCTCCAGAAATTGCCAAATGTCCCCTGGGTTGAGAACAACTAATGTAAAAGCGTGCTATGGTAACTACATATAAACACAGGATTTTCATACTTGTTCATTAGTCTAGGGTTTGTACCAATTGGGGATAGATTTATAATGCCTGGTGAATCATCAGCAAATTCAATCAATCTATTCATTAATTTATTTGCTCATTCATATATTCAATAGAGGCAGTATCATATATATATATATTTTAAAGATTTTATTTGTTTATTTGGCAGAGAGAGACAAAGCGAGAGAGGGAACACAAGCAGGGGGAGTGGGAGAGGGAGAAGCAGGCTTCCCGCTGAGCAGGGAGCCCGATCCCAGGACCCTGGGATCATGACCTGAGCTGAAGGCAGATGCTTAACGACTGAGCCACCCAGGCGCCCCGAGGCAGTATCATATATTAATAAGTGCTCTGAGTTCGAATCCCAGCTCTGCGACTTACTAAATATTGTGATTAAATAAATAACATCTCTCAGTTTCATTTTCATCGACTCTAAACTGGTAATTATACCTGCTTCATAAGATTAATGTGAAAATTAAATGAGATGTTCCATTTAAAGTCCTTAGCACAATGTTTACTAATTGGTAATTACATGATAATTATTGGTTATTGCTTAATAGATATTTTTCATTAATGCTATATGCTGGGGATTGTGCCAATCACTAGGCAGATAATGCTCCAAAATAGATTAAGTTGTACTGGAGAAAGTAGTTAAATAAAGGTATACCTAATTATTTTGATTACTCTTGTGATAGATGAAGAAGTACAGGGCCTTGTTAGGTATCATTTTTATTGAGATTGCCAGTAACATGACACAGATGCTTTTAGAGAATCACCTGCTAGTCAATAATTAATCAACTGAAGTAGAGAAAAATTTGACATCCTGGAGCAGTATTATAACCCGTAGATTTAAGAAAATTATATTACTTTACATACTTTGCAATTAATTAGCAGATAAGAAATATGCTTTATGTCTGAAATATGTTTTAACTGTGTTTATAGCTCAGTTTTAGGATGAGTTATAAAATATGAAGCAATTTAAAGTAAAGGTTGATTGGGGCATCTGGGTGGCTCAGTTGGTTAAGTGTTCAGCTCTAGATTTCAGCTCAGGTCATGATCTCAGGGTTTCTCGTGTCAGGCTCCCTCTAAAAAAATAAAAATTAAAGAAAATAAAAAATAAAGTGAAGGTTGATTACAATACATTAGTTATGACAAAGTGTTTTTCTTACTTGACTTAAAAAAAAAAGATTTATTTATGGGGCGCCTGGGTGTCTTAGTTGGTTAAGCATCTGCCTTTGGTTCAGGTCGTGATCCCAGGATCCCTGCTCAGCGGGAAGCCTGCTTCTCCCTCTCCCTCTGCCTGCCACTCCCCCTTCTTGTGCACTCTCTTTCTCTCTGTCAAATCAATCAATCAATAAGATGTATTTATTTTAGAGAGAGAGCACAAGCGAGAGCAGGGGAGGAACGGAGGGAGAGAGAGAAAATCTCAAGCAGCCTGAGTGCAGAGCCTGACATGGGGCTCGATCTCATGACCCTGAGACCATGACCTGAGCCCAAATCAAAAGTCACACACTTAACTGACTGAGGCACTCAAGCACCGTCAAGTTAGAAAACTTGACGTTTTTCTAACATGATATACAGACATGGATCTGAGAGCCTGTTCTGGAAGTTGCTTTAAAGTCATGAAGTGTTTGGTAAGGCATATTACATTCTGTGTCTCACTTTTCTCCATCGAATGGGGAATGTGCACCCTCCTCCCTCCACCTTCCTCACATCACATGAGGGAGGATGACATAATTCCCACCTGTGCATCAGTGGTACATTCTGGGAAGAAGATAATGTCAACCCTGGGGGGAAATGAGCTGAGAATGAGGTCATTGGGATACTCTAAGACATATTGGGGCAGGCATCCACCACCTTGCCCAGGCAACCATCTTCAGCCTAGATCACTGCTCTGGCCTCCGGACTGGCCTACTGCCTCCGCTTTGTCTATGCAGTGCAGCTAGAATGAGCTAGTAAAAGTGTAAACACATTATTTCCCCCCTCAGAGTCCTTAAAAGGTTTTGCATTGGGGCGCCTGGGTGGCTCAGTTGGTTAAGCGACTGCCTTCGGCTCAGGTCATGATCCCGGAGTCCTGGGATTGAGTCCCACATCGGGCTCCCGGCTCGGTGGGGAGCCTGCTTCTCCCTCTGACCCTATCCCCTCTCATGCTGTTTCTCTCTCTCTCTCTCAAATAAATAAATAAATAAAATCTTTAAAAAAAAAAAAAAAAAGGTTTTGCATTGAATTTAGATACCAGAATCCTTAAATGGCTCAACAGGACTCCTGCCTGGTTCTTCAGGCCAGCTTGCTGACGCTCTCTTCCTTGTTTTCTTCACCATCATCACCCCATATGCTTCTGTAGCATCTTCAGTGAGCCAAGTGCTCCACATCAGGGCCCACTTTGATTCCTGTGGCTGGAATGTTCTCTGTCTGCTGCTGCCCCCAACTTCCTTGGACAGATTAACGCACATACATCCCTCAAGGCTCATCTTCCAGGCAGCCTTCTTGGACTTCCCAACACTCTTAGTTTCCCTTTGGGGCCATTTGGATTGCCTTTCATTTGATGTAACAAAAAACTGTGTTGACATGGCTTGAACTTCACACAGACTGAGGTTCAGAGATTGGTTACTCCGGCTGTTCATTTACCAACACACTGATCCCATTAGGGGACAAGGGCTTTTCTCATCTTCAGCTCTGCTGCCCTTTGTGTGTCAGCTTCCTTATTCACGTTTCATCCCTTGTGGTTCTAAGATGGCTGCTGTGAGCTGGAGACAGTGAGTCTGAGGTTAAGGCGGGAAGAAGGTGGGAGGAGTGGTGCCAGTCGTGGTCTCTTTTTGTAGATCTCCTTACCGCTTGTTGGCCAGTAGAGTTATAGCCACCCCAACTGCAAGGAAAGCAGAGAACGTGAGTATTTTGATTTATTAGTCTCTAGCATGGAAGCAAAAAGAGAGGGGATTGAGAATGGCCACTGAGTCCGTTAATCTAAATTGACCTTCAGAACATGTGTTTCGATCCCTTAGCTCCCTGGAATTGTCCTCTGTGGCACACATCACATTTGCATTTATTGGTTTAGTGTCTATTTCTTCAGTAGACTGTAAGCCCCGTGAAGGCAGGGAAATGTTGGATTTATTCTGTATGATATGTTCCCAGTGGTTAATATATTATCTGTCATATGGTAGTTTCTTAGTGAGTATTTTGTGGAAGAAAGAATAAAGAGTATGAAGGACCTAGTGTTACCACTGTGGAGGATAAGATGTTGGGTGAGACGCCATGTTCACAATAAGCATTTCTCTTTTCCTCTTCTTCATTTTATAGGAGATGAAAGAAATAAATAAGTAACTATAATTTTAAAAATTCCAAGAGAGTGATTCAGAGGAGGGGCAAATGGCATCTGATTTGGAGACAGGAAGGTATGAAAGCCATGAAAACATCCAGGAAAGAAACAGATTTAGGATGACTTTCTACATGTTATCAAGGAGAACGTATTGTATGTAAAGAAAATGATAACATCCAGGAAACAGTAATGTTGTTTGGCTGATGACTGAGAAGGTAGGATTCTAAGAGGAAGAAAGCTAAAGAGTTGAATTCAGGCCAAATTTGAAAAGAACCTAGAACGTATATGTCAAAGATTCTCAAGTAAAGAGTAAGTTCAGTCTTGGAGTAGTGTGTACATGGGCCCTGAAAAGAAAGGCAGAACAACCAGAGCAATTATTGCTTGTTCAAGAAAGACAACAAAGACCTGATAATGGCCGATGAGAGTAGGAAAGCATGGAATCGATTTAAGAAACAGCAGAAGTGGGGCTCCTGGGTGACTCAGTCAGTTAAGCCTCTGCCTTCAGCTCAGGTCATGATCGATCGGGCTCTCTGCTCAGCGGAGAGCCTGCTTCTCTCTCTCCCTCTGCGATCTCTCTCACTTTTGCTCTCTCTCAAATAAATAAAAATCTTTTAAAAAAAGAAAAAGAAAGAAAGAAACAGCAGAAGTTCAAGCCTATTGGGCTTGGCAACTTCTTAGTGTAGGCTGGCTTTTCAGTTTATTGGTCCTGTTTTGAGTCTGTTCTACCCATCCTCTGTCCAGAGCCATGTGTCCTGACACATTCCCTAAATCATCTTTACCTCCTGAGATTTCTTCTAGTTCATCTCTATGAACAAACTTTTGAATTCTGGGATCCTGTAACCATGTGGTGTCCAGCCCCAGGCCAGAAGATACTTCAAGGTAAAGCATTGAAACATAATGTTCATAATCTTATGTTGTTTCCCATAAAGCGGAATGAAGGTCAGGAGCTGGAATGGATAACTTATAATGTTACTTGCTGGTGAAAGTACAACAGGAAGTTCAACTCAAGGGACCCCTCTCTCCTCATCTCAATCAAAATCTCAGTCATTTTCACCTCTTTCCTATATACTGTGAAAGTCTCTAATCTCTTTTGCTCCAAGCAAATTCTGACTCTTCTGTGGGTCTGTGGGAGATCTTTGCGCAGTAGACATCTTGTCATGCCAATCCCTTGCCTAAAACCTGTCAGGGACCTTTGTTATCTCGTGTGCTTAGAAAAAGATTCATGGTCATCTTACGCTTGGTCATTTTTTGCGTCATTGGCCATATCTCCTAGCTGTCTCTCCTCATCCCTCTCGCATCTCAGCTGTGGAAGTAGTGAACTACTCACTGTTATACATAGACTGTGCTGTTTTATGTTCCTGTCCCTTTGCACATGCTTTTCCTACAGACTGGGATGTCCTTCTAATTGCTCCTTTATCCAGCAAAATCTCAAGAGAGCACTCTTGGAGACTCAGATGACTTCCTCCAAGAAATAGTCACAAGAACACTTACCCCTCAAGGTATTTCCAGAAGGTTTTCATAGCATCCTTTGCAAACCTTTAACGGAGCAAGCTTGACGAAGGTATGTGGGAGATGATTCAAATTATGTTAGAATAAAAAGAAATTTAAAACATGGTATACACAGAGAAGACCTGTTTTTGCTCCAGAGTGTCAAAGACCACAGAAATAAAACAGCCTACAAAAATCTACCTCAGGGGAGGAGTAAAAACAACATGAGGACATAGACAACAAGACTCCTACAAAGGTGAAAACATTCTAGCAGGAATAGCTTCCATCAAAGATCAAATAATCTCTGAATGAAAAGCAAACACAGATCAGGTGAGATTAACTCCCCTTCCTGGAAACCTCTTAGGACTTGGGAGAGACAGAGAAGAAAGGGGGGTAGGTTTGAGATGTAAGAATGAATGGATGGTGAAGGTCTGAGAGGCTGGATAATGGAGTTTTGTGAAGCTGTGTAAAGGGCTAGAAAAGAGAGAGAGGGAAGGAGCATCCTCCAAATGAACTAGGCAAGAAGGGACGTCAGGGCAGGAAGGGGAGAGGGTTACATCCTGATGTCACACTTCAAAGATAATGGATGGATAATACATTCCAGCGGGAAGGCCCTATGCTGAGGCTTCAAGACCTCAGACAGCCATGCTTTTAATAAGTACTTTAGAAGCTAATGGGCAAAATATGGACTATCCACTTCCATTGAATTATTTGTATGAATTCTATTATGCACAAAAGGAAAGAGGAGAGATCCAAAATCTGGAGGCCACGGATGTGACTTTAACATTAATTACAAAATGTTTGTTTTCATCTTGCCACAGAAGTTTGTTAGATGCTAGGGAACATGAAGCACAAAGTGACAGGGAAGAGCTCTGGCCTTCAAAGGTAGGAGAACAAACAAAAGAGGACATTGAAAACAGAAGAAGGAAGGAGCAGAAGCAGAGCGAGTTATACTATTGCCGGCTCAGTTGCCCTGGACCCATACTTCAGAGAAGAGGATGGCTTCAGTCTGTCAGCTGTGGTGATATTTCTGTTAGCAGGTAGGGATGGAATCTGTGTATGAGGCTCTGACATAGATGAGCACTTTATTGGACGTTTAGCTGAATCTGAACCAAGGTATTGGGAAGCATAGATTCTACTTGTCAGTGAGGAGTAGATACTGTTGTTCCCCCATCATAATTTAACTTAGAATTAAAGGGACACAGGGAAGTGTTTATCAGAAAAAGACCATAGTTTCTTGTTGACATGCAGAGAGATAGCGATGCTGGAAAATTCCTGAAATATATGAAGATGTTTGTACAAACAGGAACATGCCATCACATGCCATGGGTTGTTGAGAGGAAAGGAGGTGGTCAGGGGACCCACATGGCTGAGGATGTGTTCTGTGGATTTTGTGTGAGAAAATGCACATTCTTAGAGTAGGACTAAACAAAGAGATAGTTATTCCATTGCGCCAGCCAGGCCCTCATTAGGCAGACAATACCCCTCTAATAATAGTTGAGGAGAAAAAAATACATGGGGCTGGGGATGCATGTGTATCTATTTATATGACATGGAATAAATTTATTTCTCTAACTGTGTGTGTGTATATAACACACCCATGTCCCCCACAACACAGGCACTGACGAAAGACTTCAAAAAGCAAAAGTACAGAAATGAGAGAATAGGGCTATAAAATTATAGAAACATAAAAGTAAAAGATGAGCTGGTGAAAATTTTAGTGTAAACTCTGACATGAAAGGTACCAGCATTCTGGGAGGTGAAAGTAAATTTAAGAGAAAGAAAGCCAACATGGGAGCTTGGGGAATTCATGTCTGAAAACGGTGAATTTGAGCACGCAGTTTCTGGTGATAATTTTTTAAGGCATGAGTTATGTGTGGCTTTTATCAAGAGAGTTTGTGTCATCCTCCCTACTGGGACCTTTGGGTGGCCCCATGGAACAATAGGCTCATTGGTAAGTGAGCATGTGACCTGCCCCTGAAGCAAGAATGGATAGACAGTCTGTGAGGAATTGTTTAATTCTTCTGGACTTCATTTCGAAGAAGACCGGATAATTGGAAGTGAGCTTCAAACTTCACCTACTCATTTTGAAAAAGGAAAGATGGAAATAGAATATTCAGCAAAGAAAAATTTTTGAATCAGAATAGCACGCCTATTTAAAAGATGTGGCCGCCAAGAGGATGGCTGTGTGAAAAATAAAGACAGAGGTTTTTTAAAAGCCATAACAAAAGTAATATTTTATGTATATACTGATAAGTGAGATTGGTTTAAATTATTCTTCTATATTCTCGAATTGTTTAAATAGCATAAGAAACTGAGTTAGAAGGATGCCTGGGTGGCTCAGATGGTTAAGCGTCTGCCTTCGGCTCAGGTCATGATCCCAGTCCTGGAATCAAGCCCCTCTTTGGAGTCCCTGCTCAGTGGGAAGCCTGCTTTTCCCTCTCCCTCTACTGTTCCCCTGTTTGTGCTCTCTTGCTCTCTCTGTCAAATAAATTTAAAAAATGTTTTTTAAAAATGTTAGAAATCATATTTGAGCTTAGGTAACAAGAGTAGGAAGATGATGATTGAGTGGTCTCAGGCGCCACCCCCCTTCCTTACCCCACCACACACGTGGACTTTCCTTCCTCTTGTTTGCCCGGCATCATTGGTGATACCAATGTTGGTCAAATCAGTATTCAGTGTTTACTTCCTGACAATCATGTAAATATTGTAGTATGCCGTGATTACTTTTCCTTTTTGTAGCCATTTCTCTCTTCCTAAGTCGGACTGAGAAGCTCTTACCAGATCCCCTTAGAGAACTCTAAAACCTGTCACAGTGGCATCATAGGCAGGTATACCAACTAACCTAGGGGTTTCATTTCTGTCCCTCCTTGTCTCCCCTTCCCCAGGTTGGCCTCAAGTGTCAACTGAGACTCTAACTTGTTCTTATGTGGGATCCCCTGTTTCCTGGATCATATGCCTTCTGTGGATTACTCCCTTGTTTTCTTAGGGGTCATCCTGAGAAAATGAGTGATCATCATTCATTCAACATATATTGACTGAACATATATTATGAAATAAGCACTGGTCGAAGAACTAAAGATATATCAGAGAAAAACACAGATAAACCCTGACTTCCTTGAGGACCTTTTTGTTCCTCTGTGTGTGTTTGTGTGTTGGGGAGAGAGGGTGTAGGGTTGCCAGACTCAACACAGATAATGTATATAATTTCAGGTAAACAACAAATACTTTTTAATATGTTATGTTCCAAATATTGCAGGGGACATACTTAAACTAAGAGAATGTTTTTCATCTGCCATTCAAGTTTAACTGGGTTTCCTGTATTTTTATGTGATGAATATGGCACTCTTAATTTGGAGGGATTATATTGTATAGACAAGGAACATAATAAATATGTAAACACTTGCTAGAAAGTGATAAAATCCATGCTAAGGTAGGAAAGGAAAAGTAGGGCAGGGTAAGGCAGGTTGGGAGTGCCAGAAGCAGAGACTACAATTTTAAAAGTGTGGTTAGGGTAGCCTCCTTGAGAAAGTGAGAGATTGTCAAGGGCATGAAGGAGGTGAGGGGTTAGCTTTGCAGTTATGGGGCAAAATCTTCTAAATGGGAGGAGCACCAAGTTAAGAGTGTGACTGAAGTAGCCTTGGAGTATTTGAGAAATAGCAAGGAGGCCAATATGGCTGTAACAGAGCATGGGAGAGGCTCTGTGGTAGAATGTGAAGTCAGAGGTAACAGGAGTCCAGATCATCCGGGAATGTAGAGGCCTTTAGAAGGCTGGGTGATGGACACTGGAGAGGGTATGTGTTGTGGTGAGTGCTGTGTGTTGTGTAAGACTGATGAATCACAGACCTGTACCCCTGAAACAAATAATACATTATATGTTAATAATAATAATAAACAATAAAAAAAGGACTCTGTAGTTTACTCTTAATGAAATGGGGAGTCACACAAGGTTTTGAGCGGAGTTGTAGCATGAGGTAACTTCTGTTTTAACAAGATCCCTCTAGTTTCTCTGTTGAGAATTTACTAAGGGCCAGGGGGGAGCAGTTGAAGGGTTATTACAGTAATCCAGGTAAAATGGAGGGAATTTGGACCTAAGGAGATTAAGAGTGGAGATGGGGAGAACAGATGGGATTCAGGATGAATTTTTCCTCTAACATTGTCTTGTGAAAATTTTCAAACATATGGAGAATACCCACAGAACTACCATCTGGGTTCTATAATGAACACTTTGCTGTATTTGCTTTATCATGTATTTATCCATCTCTCCATCCGGCTCCTGTATCATCCCCTTGTTTGGAGCATCTCTGATTCAATTCCTGCAAAGATAAACCTTTGGTGTCCTGCTGGGATAACAGAGTCATTTGTACTCTGGGATACCCACAGGCAGAGCAAATGGGGAGTGGGGTGCAGGAAATCTGAGGGGCTAGCCAGTCCTTAGACTCTCAACAAATTCTCCTTTCTTCAGCTGCACGTCTCTCCTCGCCTGATGGAAGTGCCTGGTGATTCTAAAACCTGAATTTCTTATAATTTCAAGGTATGATCTGACTTGCTTCTTTTCGACAAGCTGTCATTTCAGGCTTCGAGTTTCAACTCTCTCCACCCTTAGTTGGTTACAATTCATCCCTCTGTTGTCCATCTTCTAAAACTGTCTTGACCTTTCAGATCTACCATCATCTCCTCTCAATTTCCCTTTGTCCTGTGATTTTAGAATACTTTTATTCCTGGCCTTTCACTTGAATGGGACTTTGAGAAGAAAGAGACTCATGTTTTCAAATATTTTATCGATATAAAAGATCTAACTGTATTTATTCATACTTTGTTTTCCATTTTGATGGATCTCCCCATATGCTAAAGATACATTAAAAACAGTAGCAAAGTAATCGTTTTTCCAGTGTCTGCATTACAGACACTGTTGTTGCCTTTCAGGACCTGGGAGGACACCAGGTTGGGAACCACTGATGTGCATCATTGTCATGAAAAGTTAGCCTTTGGCTGTCTCAGTGCTCTTGGGGTTTGGTATTGGTGTTTAGATGAGAGAATGGGAGCTCAGATGGAGTCAGACAAAGGTGACCCCATTTGATGAGCGGAAGGAATGGTTTTAATTGCCTCTTGGGGCCCAGCTCCCTTTGCTGAAGTTGTTACGTCTTTGGGGTGGATGAAGCCTAGTTTCAATCGAGCTGTACCACCTACAGATCCTTCCTCTTAGTCAGCTCTCCTCTTGTAGCCACCAGTATGTTCACCTCATTGCTTTCACTCTGCTGAGTGTTCTGTGAAATATTTATCATACTTGCCTTTCCTTCCTGAAATGGTGCCGTACACTGGTAATTAGACTGCAGCTAAGGCTTCTTCATTTCATTTGGTGCAGATCTGGGAAAATGGAGCCCTTGCATAACAAGTCGATAAGAACTGAGGCAGTTGGCGTTAAGTGCTCCTACACATATTTCCAAGCAGATGCAAATGGAACGTTTTGCCAGTTGATCATTACATTCATCTGCAAGCTGCTCTTCTCATGTTTGCTTCCAGAAAGAAGCTACTGAGAGTCGTTTGTCTACAATGAGCCTGGGAAGTGAACTATTCCCTCCCCCTCTCCCAAGAAAAAGCAGGCTAGGAATTTTTTTTGGCCAGCCTCAATAGCCAGATTTCTGACTCAAGGCTCTGTTCGTGTTGGAGGATTGTTTGTCGTCATTTAGGGCACTGCGATAGTTCGGCCTTCACGTGAGGGTTTGAGGATTACATTCTCCCTAATGTACGATTTTATTACTGAAGACAACAAATCACAAAACTGGGAATCAAAACACCAAGGCTATGTTCTTGGCTGTGTGTCTGTGAGCCACCTATTTAACCTCTCTGAGCCTCAATTTCTCCATCTGTGCAATGGCAACAGTAATACTAGCCTGCTGAACGACTGGGCAGGTGTGATAACAAAATGAAATAATCTAAGAGAAAGTACTTTGCAGACTGTCCGGGGTCTCTCCTCTACAGTTTCCTTTTAGAGTGTGAGACCCACAGCCAAGCACTTTGGGGGTACCTAATTTCAACATTTCTGTATGGGTGAAACATCAGGTTCAAATTCAAGTAAGTCCTTCCAAGCACGTATTAAAACACCTTTTTTCTGGGTCCAGGGCACATTTAGAGCTGAGCAATATGATCATCTGTGGAGACACCATAAAATGACAAGACATATTCCTAGAAAAAAGAGTCATTGTCCATGGAGATAGTCTAGATAAGAAATCAAACAACCATAACCCCTGGCAAAGTCCCTTTAGGGTATATAGTTAAGTGATAATGAGTATTATCTTTGAAGTGGGAGAGACTCAGGTCAAATCTAAACTTTGTCACTTCCTAGTTATGTGACTTGGAGCAATTTACTTCCCCTTTCTGGAGCTGCCATTTTCTCATCTGTCAATGCGGATAACAGTGCAATCCACTT
Organism: Mirounga leonina; assembly: GCF_011800145.1. Taxonomy (NCBI): domain Eukaryota; kingdom Metazoa; phylum Chordata; class Mammalia; order Carnivora; family Phocidae; genus Mirounga; species Mirounga leonina. Next base: position 3,681,621 of record NW_023270418.1, read on the forward strand.
AGAATTGCTTCAAGAATTAACTGAAATAAAATCTGTAAGAAGCTTACCACCATCATCACAATAACAATATTATTATTGTAATAATAATAATAACAACAACAACAACAAAACAATAGTGGCAGACGACTGTTGGTTATCATGTGCCAGGCAATATTACTACATGCTTACACATTCTTTGTTCAAAAAACTCTATGTTATAAACATTCTGCAGATGAGAAAGTGAGGCACAGACAGATTAAATCGTATCTTAGGGCTATCCAGATAGTTAGTGGTGACTGTGTCTAGGCAGTCTGGTGGGGTCAAAGCAAATGGCAGCTTCTGCTCTGTTGACTGTTACTCATCTCTCTGAAGCTTCATCTAAGAAAAGGGCAGAAAGGACTATTAGGAAGATAAAAGTGAAACAACAAATGTGAAAAGTGTTTGGCAAACAGTGATAATTCTACAAGCTTGTCTATTGGGGTAGTATTTAACCATTTATAATTTCAAACAGCTAGAGAGGTTGAGCTGAATCTCCAACCTTTGACAAAGAAGCCTTCACGCGGCATCTGTGGCCAACAGAACCTCACTTGCCCTGTTAACAGGTGACCTTATCTCTTACCTTGAAGATGCAGGGAGCAGGCTTTTAACATGGCAGACTAGTGACTGAACACCTGCCACCTTACTCCTCCATGTGTCCACGTACCTTAGGCAGCCAGCTGAATTCCCAGTCGCCCAATTTTGAGCATATGACATTTCAGGATAATATCAGTTGATGACAGAGTCTGTTGTCCTATAAATTAATTTAACACTCTCTGGAGAGCAGATGACTGCGTTCTAAAAACAATATTTTCCCTCAAGTTATGATGGCTTGTAAAAACACACAGTGAATGGGGTTGACGAGGAGGTGTTAGGAAGCATATGATATCCCAGGAGCCTGCACTGATTTAAATTTAGGTGGCTTGCTCCTCGAGGCAGTCAGTGTCAGAGAGAGTTGTCTCTTAAAAGGATGGCTGTGGTGGAGAGCAGTTCACAGACTGGGAAGAAATAGGAGGTGTTGTGGTCAGTGACACGGGGAAGGGCTTAATGAGAGCCAGGGTTATGCTGAGGGACGCAAGACACTTGAGCATTAAAAGAGAAAAAGGATTGTGGATCTGTTCAAATTTTCTATTTCTTCCTGTTTCAGTTTTGGTAGTTTATATGTTTCTGGAATTTCTCCATTTCTTCCAGATTGCCCAATTTGTTGGCATATAATTGTTCATAATATTCTCTTATAATTGTATTTCTGCGGTGTTGGTTTTGATCTCTCCTCTTTCATTTGTGATATTATTTATTTGGATCCTTTCTTTTCTTTTTGATAAGTCTGGCTAAGGATTTATCAATTTTGTTAATTCTTTCAAAGAACCAGCTTCTAGTTTCATTGATCTGTTCTACTGTATTTTTTATTTCTGCTCTAATCTTAATTATTTCCCTTCTTCTGCTGTTAGGTTGCGTATTTGGAGGGAGTGAAATTTTTATTAAGTAATTTTCTACTATAGTGAATGGTATATTCTAAAAACTGCATTCCAGATGTAATGAGACTCTGTGAAGGGAGGTAATGAAGAGAATAATATACTTGATTCTGGATCCATTTGGGATATTTTCTTCTTCTCTCCTCCCTTCCTCCTTCTTCTTTCTGTCTCTCCTGCTCATTGCTCTACTGATTGTTAATTCAATCTCACTCTCTCCTGTATGATTCCTGTTACTTTGTTTTTTGACCCAAAATTCATCTTTCTCTCAAAGGAATCCTCTAAGCAGTGGTCAATGTGGATTTTCATTCACATCCTGGTTTTTTCAGACTCTCCCTCATAAAGACAAATCATTTCATCTTTTCCTTTTTCTTTTCTGTAAATAAGTAATGTCTTCTACATATCACACATTGTAATTGTTGCCAGGTATACAAAGCTGAGTAGAATGTGACCCTTTAAAGAGGTGAGAGGAAATTAGAGAAAGATGGACAAGAAAATAAGACAACAAAATATGATAGGTACTCTGCTTGAGGTCTGTGCAGGAAAATCTCAAGGTCCCCTCAGAAATAATCTAAAGGTTGGAGAGTACAAAAATATTCCATAAAGGCAGTGATGCCTGGGTGGAGCATTAGTAGGAGTTAACATTGTTTCTTCATTCATTTAAACAAGCATTTATTGAGTGCCCATTGTGTACTTGAAACTGTACTAGGCCCCCAGGGCCTCAAATTTACTAAGGAATAACCTTGCCTGGCACTCAATAAATATTTGTCGAATGGCCAAAGAAAGGGACTCACTTTAATTTACCTGGTGAATACAGAACAATTCTCTGCCTTCTCTGTAGATAGTTATGAAACTTTTAGGGGATTCCAAGGAGTCCAAAATATTTGTGGGTTAGGTAATTTGGAGTATAGGCGTGGGCACTGACAGGTAGGGCCACACAATAGCTGCATCATTGTGCAATGCACAACTTGGACAACATTAAGGCATAGTGAGGAAGAAGGTGGGGAAGGAATAGTAGCTGAACCATGAAATGCTTTGTGTGTCAGGCAAGTTGTTCTCATGGCTGGCAGAGGACAGACAGAGATAGGAGAGGGGGTACCAGAATCACTAGCAAGTTGGTTCTTCAAATTACGTGTACTTCTACCCACCCTCGAGATGCAGATTCTGCCCTGTCCCTACACACATACATACGCGCTCATGTGTGTTCACACCACTGCTCTTCCAGAATCTTTGCCGCAGGCTTCTTGTGCTGATGAGTATGAGTCATATTCCTCAGGTGGGCTGGAGCTGAAAATGGCTAAGAAACACTACAGACAATGGAGACCCATGCACGGTTTTTAAGCAAGGCGGTGGCCTGATCAGATTTTCCTTTTAGAAAGAGCGCTGGGGCACTGGAGTAGAGCGGGCAGTGGCGAAGTGTGAGAGATGATGAGGGCATCCTGCTTGGAAGCTTTCACAGCCTCAGGGGCTACTGATATCAGTTTTCAGACAATTTGACAGATACTCCTGTTTCCCTCAGTTTTCAAGGTCACAAACACAAGATTCAAATCGGAATGAAAGAGATTTGTCAGTATTTTGCTAAGAAAGTGGTGACACCTAAAACTTTTCATAGGAATTATAGTTTAGGACAGATGCAAATATTCACGCATATCTGTACTGGGGAATTGATAAGATAATGCTACCAAATATGAATATGAAGCTTATAAATTATGTTTACCCAAAGACATTTCTTTCACTTATTGTTTATTTTTGTTGATGCTATTTTTGTTTATTGCTTGTATAATATAGCTTAAAAATAAATACATCACCAATAAACCCATAATATTTTTTTGGCTCTCTTAGGTGACCCTTTTTTTTTCATTTAGTAAAACATATGATTTTGTGTGATTTACATAGATTTCAGCTGTGCCTTGTCAACAAAAACTGAGCTGATGTATTTCTGTTTCTAAAGACTAATGTTCCCAAGAAGAAGAAAAATTCATACTGTCCTTGCTTGAAGCTCCTTAATACCAACACATAATGTGATTCCAGTCTGTCTCTCCAAGCTACAAAATTAAGGGGAAAAAAAAATCTCCTTTCTGAAATCCTATTATATCGTAAGAGCCAGAGCTCTGGACCCCTGATACCACAGTGACCCCGGCATTGGTAGGGAGCTGTTGGTGAATCATTTCTATAACTTTAAAATTTTCCGTTGTGTTCTAACTTGATATGGGAGAATTACCTTATTTCCTTTCCATTTTTTCCCCTTTGAATTAAGTATCTGGATGAGTTACAGAACTGGTTGGTTATGAGATAATTTTTTACCTTATAATGTTAGGAAAATAAGATTGAAAGGTGGTGCTAAGAAAGCAGGCTTTAGATTGCACATTGTAACCTAACAAAACGTGCATTGTATCTAGTAAAACAGAGTTAGGACTTACTGGACATGTTATTAACACCTGCTGGGTCAATATATTAAGTGATTCACCCATCTTTAAATATTGGATTCTTTTTTAGAATAATAATTTCTGGAAGAGTACAACTCCTTAATTGTAAGGCCCTGCACTAGGTGGGGGATAAAGGAGATGTGATTTCTAGTGTGGCTCTGGGGAGCCCCCTGTGTGCCCCTTTCTTCTCCTGTTCGTACACCTGTGAAATGAGAGAATTGCCAATGGCCTCAGTGTTGTTTTTACTCTCTTTATTTTAATAAGGCATATCTGTAGGTTACCAGGCACCTAGTAGGTGCTCTAATACTAAGACTCTATTTCATCTAAGATAAAGGGTTCCCTGTTGCTGATGCATACAATAGAGGCCTCCTTGGAAAACAACACATAATTGCATCAGAATAGGACAAGGCATAAAGCAAATGCCCTTGATAAGAATGAGAATTTTTTCCCCCATTACTGAAAGAAATTATTAAAAAACAAAACATGACTTTGAGGCATACTGGTTCTCTTCTTGGGCAAGGAATATATACCACTCATAGCCACCAAAAAAGAAAATATTTGCAGTGTCTCCAACAACCCAGATCTGCTTAAACTTCATCAAGGCCATTGGGAGAAACGTGGAGACAGATTTTTGTTATTGTTTTGTTTTGTTTTTTTCCTTTCAGTATTGAGAGATGTTGCTAAGTCAGTAATGAATCTTCTTCCTTTTGGTAGGATCAAAGGCACCGTGAGGAATGAGGCCCCCTGTAAAAACTAGCAACAGAAGGGGTAGGCCTAAGGTGCAAGCAAACACTACCACTTTGCAACATGCAGTCTTGGAGAAGATTTGTAGCAATTCTAACTTATTTTTCTTTGCTTGAGAAGAAATGCACCAAACAACAGCACAAAAAACCAATACTAAATACTCAGTTGCCATGTGCATGGATGCTACCAGTCAAGATGAGTTATCTTTTGGAATGGAGAACACAAAATTGTTCAATATTGTGAAGCATTAAAAATAAAGGCACTGTAACTAAACAGAGAATCAAAGCCTAGTCCTACTTAGACCGACAGCTATCTGGCTATAAATATATTCTGTCCTATTACCTGCACTTGACACATGTTTATTTCTGAAGTAATTGGGACCACTACAAGATAATCTTCTGAAATGAAATTCGATGTGTATATGGGGTTTATTAGAACATAGCACCATAAATCATTTTACATGGGCATTTAATTTGCTTAAGCTGCTTATTACTGTTTCCGACATTGATAGTTCCTTGTCTGTGCAAATTTCACTAGTAAGCAACTAAGCAGATATGAAAATCCAAGTCTAAGAGTTTCACAGAATCAGTGGGTGTGGCCTAATGGGAAAAAAAACCGATTCTCGTTCAGTTCTTCCATTGATTTGTGCCACAGGTTGCTTAAGGGCATCAGTTCTTCTAAAAGCATCAGTTTTCCCATCTAAAAATGGAGTAATGCTGAAAATGACATCATCAGTTAAGCAAAGTTAGGTAGAGCCTGTGGAAATATACACAAGAAAGAGTATTAATATGATTATAATATTGATACTGCTCTGAGCTCGCATATGGGAGATTTAAGAAAGAAGAAATCTATCATCACTCTCTTCAGAGAGCTCACATGTTATTAAAAGAGGCAGGCAGGTAAATTGGCAATTACAGTAGATTGAGTGAAACAATGAAATCACGTGTAATCTAAACAGCATACAGCAAGGAAGCATTCACTTATCTGGTAAGGAAGGTGATCGTGGAGAATTTTTCAGGCAGAGGTGATGTTTGAATTAATGTTTGTGGTCCTGTTAAGTAGGGAGGGCAAAGCAGAAAAGACACTCTACATTTAGGGGCAAACATGCAAAAGCATGAAAGGCTGTGTTATCTGGGAACATAGAACTAAAATAATTCATGTGTCCCAGAGCTCAAGGAAGGGCGGGTGAGGCTGGCAGGAGTGGTCTTGGTGAATAATGTATGCAAATAAAGGGAACTGAATATTAGCCTATAGGGGAGAGGGAGCTAGTGAAGGCATTTAGGCAGGAGACAATCAAATAGGCATTTATGGAATTCCCTTTGGTGGGAATGGATTTGCTAAATTCAGACAGGCTAGAGGCAGTGAGATCCTTACAGTGGCCCACGGAAAAAGTTGAGGTGCTGAAATGAATGGCAGCAACAATAACATAGATGCTGAGAATCATTCTGGGGAGAAATGAATGTTTTTGGTGTCTGACTAGTTACGGAGAATGCTCATCCTACCGACTCTTTTAGGAAAGGCCTGTGGAGCCTTCAGTTGAAGGGGGAAGGTGGTGGACTGGTTATGCCCTTGCATTTGGAAGCTCAGGGAAGAGGCAAGGGCCAGAACTATAATTTGAGAGACTAAAGCAGATAGTAGAGAAAGCTGCGAGGTTCCAGATACAGCGTGGTCAGAGTGAGAAAAGCAGTGGAGAAAGGACAGAATCCTTCAGAATCATTTGCAACAGCAAAGCTTAAAAGTAGGCAGAAGAAATAGAACCTATGAAAGAGGCAGAGAAAGTACAAAGAGAGAGGTAGGAGGAAGTCCAGGAGAGGGAGTCTTGTCAGAGAGAATAAAGGAGTAGGGAGTCTCACGGAAGGAGTGGTCAATACTATCAGATACCTTACTTGAGTGATCAAGAAAGACAAGGATTAAGGACCATCCATTGGATTTGACAATTCTAGAAACCATCTGATTCCCTTCAATGTGTAGTCAGTTAACAGGTGGGGGCAGAAGCAATGTGTAGTGGGCTGGACAGTGAATAGAATGTTGGAAGCGAAGACATCACGTGTAAGCTTACCAGAAAGCTCAGATGTAAGGAAAAGGTGTGAGAACAAAGAAGCCTGGGATGGAAGGAGCAGAGTTTTGCTTTGGACAAGAGTGAGAAAGGCTTGGGTATGTTTATCCCCTGAAGGATAAGGACTATTGTACAATAAGTTGGAGAGAGAGAGTAGAGAGATGGGATGTTTGATGCAGGAACTTCTGCATGGTGGTAATGGGAATTAGGACATATGGGGAGGAGTTGACTTTGGATGAAGGACTTCTTTCTGTGATGAAGAAAGTGGAGAAATGGATAAGTACAGATTGGAGTAAATTAGCCAGTGGAGATGCTAAGAGAGAAAGCCATGCTTGATGGTGAAGCCAACAGCAGAATGAGGATGACAGAGATGGGTAGTGTGTTTGAGAATAGGGAGAAGCAGGAAATGGAACTGACCAAAACCAAAAGGATCAGTTAGGGCAATTGGCCTAATGTCACTAATCCCTGAGATGAAAAGAGTTCTTCCAGTGGGAGCTCAGCTTCTCTCCTGTGATTTAGAAGATTATACACTTAATCCAAGGCTGGGGTTTTGTAGGGCAAGCACTGTGGCAGGGAGAGAGGGTAGAGTTGAGAGTAGTGTGGTTTATAGCAGGTTAATTTTCTTTTAGGTTCAACAGTAGGGGTTTAGTTTAAGGAGATGGGGATGGGTGTTACTATTTTTTGAGACTTAGCACATACTAAGATAAGGCATGGAATTTAAATCTCTACAGTCAAGGATGTAAATGCTTATGGCTGTGAAATCTTAATCCCATGCTTGAAACTGTTGTTCAGTTTGACCACTGACCTTCTTAGCAAATTATAGGTTGTTGATTCACTATTGAAAGGATATGGAAGAGAAGGTGGGCAGAAATTTAATTTCCCATGTTATTCACATTCAGCATAACTCTGTTTCATGCTGGATCCACTTCGCATGCGTGGATTCATTAAAGAATCTGCAGGAAGAGTTTGTACCTAAATGATCGTATATGCCAAGCAGAAAAACATTTCTTTCACTGTTTTCCAGAGTTAACGAATTGTCTAAAAATTGTACTGACTGGTGATTCCTTCTGGTTGAAATAGCCTGCTCATAGTCAAGTGAATTTGGGCACTCTGCCAGGCATTCATAGCTAGGATGTTTAGAGGCAACTCTTAAATGTAATTTACAGGGCTAGGAGGTGCCAGAACATCAACAAGAGGCACAGCTGTTTTCTAGAACAGAGGGAGAAAGGGGCAGGGTACTGTTTGGGTGCCCGCCTTTGCAGTTTTTGTCCCGGTAACTCCAAGTTTTGGAAGTAAGCGGTAGAGGCACACACAGGAGCTTGTGGGGATGGAAGTAGGTCAGTCAAATTAGCAAAAGCCTTGATGGATTTCGCTTTACAAAGAACTGTTGTGGGACAAGGATTAGACTGCAGTCAGGAAATCTGGGTACTAGTCTCAGCAAATCACACCAAAGATCTGGGCCTCAGGATCTTCATCTGAAAAACAAGATCACGGTACCGTTGGCAGAACCAGGGGAGGCAAAAGAGTTACAGCTGAATCCTGACTCCTTTTGCCTGCTTTATATGACAGGGTTTTCCGCTGAGATTTTGTTTCATGAGTAGATTCTGGTGCCAAAATAAGTCTAAAAACTTCTAGTTAGATGTTTCTGAAGGTCCTTTCTAGTCTAATTCTAATTTTTATTCTCGAAATGAGAATAACAAGTAGAGTAAAATTTAACTCCAATTTCTTCATGAGTCTTGGTTTTTATTGATGTCCAGCACATTTTTGTTACTTTGCACAACATCTGAAACTGCTTCGCATCAACCACATGCATCAGGATTTAACTTGAGTCCATGGATGTATTTCTGGGAGTCTGCGAAACCCCTAAACACACATGCAAAATTTCGTGGATACAGGCATTCGAAAAAAGTCCAGAATTTCCATCAGATTCTCCACATGTAAATGAAAGCAGTGAGCACAAATCATCTTCCACTTGATGGGAGTAAGAAAAAAGCCTCCAGATCTTAAACTGCACAGCAAGAGAAATTCAAGTAGATTTGGTGAAAATGACTCCCAAATCCCCTCACACCACTCTATGTCCTTCCCAAGATTATAGTGCCAGTGTGGATTCATAATATTGTGGGCAGGGAACAGAGTCGGCAGGGTCTTTGATGATGGAGCAACATCTCCCCCTAACCTTACATTTTCTGATATTTGAAAAAAGCCAAGATCAAATTCTTTGGCTCTCCATGCCAAACCTCTACAGCTCTGGCATGTTTTTACTAGATAAAAAGAACCATATATTCTTCACTTTTTAAATCTGTAGCCTTGTTAATCTGGAACTCTACATGGCCCATAGGCCTGAAGGTAAGTGATTTTTTTAAGTAATTAGAAAAAATAAGAGTAAAGGGAAACATAAACGTTTGGCCATTCAACAACATCTGGCCTTGAAGGGCTCAGTGACTGGGGAAGACTTAAAATTTTTTGAGTGCATTTCTCTTCTATTTCGTATTGAGTATTTGTGTGATTATTCACATTATATTCAATGGCAGACATTTCCATGGTCTTTTGAGTCCTGGTTCAGAGGGGAATAACTTGGTGGGAATAATGGAACACTTATCTGAGGCAGTGGGCAGAAAATGGGGGCAGTGATGAGGCTATAACGGAACATCAGAGAGAAGCTTCTGGACACATTCAACCAAACAAGGGATTATACATAGATCCGGATTCCCGTAGCAGGGTGAAGCTGAATTCTGGGGATGTGTACCCGTGATCCACTTGCATGGGAAAGACAAAGCTTCTTTCACAAACTCTATGCTAACTCAGACACTATCCACCAAGTAGGAAAACAATGGGGCATGAAAAACAAGACAGACAAAAAAACAGTAACAGGGCTAGAAATGAAGGTTGATTTGAGATACTGTAAGAATTCGCAGAATGTAATCCTTTTGTTCTCCTTTCATTTCAGATGCTGCATAACAAACATGTCATGGTCCGTGTGGGAGGAGGATGGGAAACGTTTGCAGGGTATTTGTTGAAACACGACCCCTGCCGCATGCTGCAGATCTCCCGTGTGGATGGCAAAACATCCCCCATCCAGAGCAAATCTCCAACCCTTAAGGACATGAATCCGGATAATTACCTGGTGGTCTCTGCCAATTATAAGGCTAAGAAGGAGGTTAAATGAAACTAGTTGGTCGCTGCAAGGGGACTCTCATAATGGCCTGTACCCACTTCTCCAGTGTAGTCAGTTTAGTTCACACGCTCTGAAAATTACTTTGGAAAAAGGCGTTAACAGACAGAAAAATGTCGTTATCATTGAAAAGCGTTCAGAGAGTAGCACTATTTATTTTGATGCTTCTGTAGAAAACGACCAATTAAAAGAAATTCTAAACTCAGATTTAAATTAGAAAAAGTGTAGGCAAATTATTATTTCTCAATATGTGAACACAGTCTTTAGTACATTATTAGAAATACAATTTTTAGCTAGAGATAAAAACTGCTCTTAGAAGAAAATATTTAGGATTTCTACATCAGCCAACAGGAATTACCTGCCTTATGTCTACAAAAAGCACCCCAGACACTTTTATAATTGCAGGATTTTTAAGCTAATTTTTTTTAAAAAGTGACAATTAGTGTGATAATGTGCTACTAAAAAATACTCAACAGCACTATAAATAAGTAGAGTGTTAACAACAGTAATACTTTACTGGAAAGGCCACTTCAGAAAAGTTTACATTCGCTTGGAAGATTGCCTTAAAGTTTATTCCTTATCTATGGCCAAATATCTGGGGTACTTTTGGAAGTTTTCAGTACACCCCTTAAAGAATTGCTCATGAAGTGTTTCACACATTCCTTAGCACATGGCTGTGTTGAGACTGACTTAGTATAATTCACACACATAAGCTGACATACATTTATATTTTGACAGAGGAAATTGTACAGTCAAATGTTCATTGACTTCATGTTATTTTAAAGCATTTTCATATGAAAATATATCTTTAGTTAATCCTACTTTGCTATGCTGTCTAGTAAAGTAAATTTACTGTAGCTGATGATGTTACAGACTTACGTATACCCTTGTATACCTAGGACAGGGCTGTTTTGTACCCATAAACAGCAAACTATTGTCCTCACTGATTCAAGAATTAAAAAAGATAAATTAAAAAATATTATCTGTCTCTATATCAATGCTTCATTCTCAAATAAAGATCATCTTCAAATGGCGACTTTCCTGAGAGTTCTAGGAAGGGTCAAATTAGGGTTAGCTAGTGCTTCTTCACTTTGGGCAGCTGGGTGATGGCATGGTTTGTGCACCTCAGCAGAAAATCTAGATACTATCATAGGTAAATCCCTTAAGTGCTAGCCTAGGTATCATAAATATAGGCAGAGTTAATTTGTCATTTCCTCATTTTTTAACAACAACCAAAAATCCACCTTTCTGGCTCCAGAAAGGGAGGAAGTATCTCAGTTTGTCACTGGACTGATTTAGTCAAAGTACACACAACCTGTTATTTGTGAAGTTTTTAAACAACAGGCATTGTATAATTTGGTGGTGCTGGAAGTGGGAGAATCATTCTGGGGAAAAAAATTTAAAGTTTTGTCAGAAATTAAATCACCTTGGAACAGTAATAATTGTAATATCTTTTAAAATACATTGAGTGATTTGATTTTTATGTTACTTAAATTAATATTAGCATTGAATTTCTCTGTATCCGCAATGTTTTCATCAAAACTTTCTCCTGTGCTTACATTTTTCCATAAACATATCTGTCTTTAATAATTAAAATGTCATTAATTTAGTTTAAAAATGTATAGGTTAACAAAAATAATATTAATCCCTTCATCTATTGTGTTTTCTATGCTAATGTACCAAATTACCAGAAACTTAGTGGCTTAAACAACACAAATTTATTGTTATAGATTCATAGGTGAGAAATTTGAGATGGTTTCACTGGGCTAAAATCAAGATGTCAGCAGGGCTGTGATCTCTTCTGAGGAGCCTAGGAGAGAATCCGTTTCTTTGCTTTTTCCGCTTTCTAGAGGCTGCCTGATTTCCTTGGCTCATGTCTTTCCTCTGTCTTCAAAGCCAGCAATATGGTATCTCAATGATACTTGTTTATTCACATCTCTTTGGAACCACAGGTTGGAAAGATTTTCTGCTTTTAAGGATCCATGTGATTAGATTGGGTCCACCTAGATAATACAACATAATCTCCCCCATTTTAAGGGCATTAACTGAATCACATTTGCAAAATACCTTTTGCCATAAACATGCTATGGTCCCAACCATTTAGATTTTTTTTTTAACTTCTCAACTGTGCTTTGTAGGTTTTAGTTCAGATCTTTTACTTCCTTTCTCCTAAGTATTTTATTCTATGTGATACTATCATTGAAATTATTGTTTTTTTAATTATTGTTATGTTAATCACCATACATTACATCATTAGTTTTTGATGTAGTGTTCCATGATTCATTGTTTGCGTATAACACCCAGTGCTCCATGCAGAACGTGCCCTCTTTAATACCCATCAGCAGGCTAACCCATCCTCCCACCCCCCTCCCCTCTAGAATCCTCAGTTTGTTTCTCAGAGTCTATCGTCTCTCATGGTTCGTCTCCCCCTCCGATTTCCCCCCTTCATTCTTCCCCTCCTGCTATCTTTTTTTTTTTTAACATATAATGTATTATTTGTTTCAGAGGTACAGATCTGTGATTCAACAGTCTTGCACAATTCACAGTGCTCACCATAGCTTAATTTTAAGATTTATTACTTGCATATAGAAATAGAAATGACATTTTCATATATTTAGTATTCTGGAACCTTTCCAAACTCATTAGTTCTACAGATTTGTGTGTACTTAAGAATTGTCTACATGAGATGCATGGTATTTTTTAACCTACTTTAAGTATGTCTGTTACTTATAACCTAGCTATCTGAGAAATGTAGAATGAGAAAAGAGCACCTTAGGAATTAGGTAGAGTAAGGAGTTAGGATAACTGGACTTCTGATTTATGTGACAAAACAGATTTCAGAAAAATAGCCTAGAAAGAGTCAGTCTGTGTGCAAAATTAATCTGTTCCATTTGAGGTATGTTTGAAAATGTTGAAAGTGCTAAGTGGGCTCAAACCTGTCTGTGACTAGAGGACATTAATTTGAAACTTAAGTATGGTGCTATAAAAATAGGCAATACAATCAGGGATATAATAAAGTGTCATATCCAGGTCAAGTAATTTATGAATATTCAGTTCTCAGACAATAATAATCATATTTAGAGGCAATATTTGCAAGATGAAACATATCTAGAATAAGGAGAACAGGATAATAAAAAGTTATGTCATATGAGAAAGTTAAACTGTTTGAGTTGTTGAAACAAATCTCTCTGAATCAACCCAAAACTCGTTCAAAGTCTGTGAAATACACAAATGCCTTCTTAGTGGCTTTTGAGAATGTCAAAGAAAATGGCTATGGAGCCACATTTGAATCAACTTAAAGCACATGTGGTCATGGGAATTTGAGATGCTTGTTTGAAAATGTTAAAAAAAACACCGCACACCTTAAATGTCAACACAGATAGGGATGCCTATCTACCTACCTGTCTCTTACTGACCTATTTATGCAGATATTATTTGAAACTAAAACTGACAAGTTACTTTTTCTTCAAAGGGCACAGGATAATTCTTAGTGAAGATAAACAAGTTGAACTGTTGGAGGAGAAAAGGAAAATTCAAAGCTGACGTCAATTCTCCTGGGGTATCAAGGATGATAGCTAGAACCTTTATATTATTTTGCTCTCTCTCTAGAAAACAGGACACTAACAATATCATTCCTCCTTTTGAGTATAGAAAAAGAAGCATGCCTTGCTATAAATTCAGGGATTTTATGATCATACCAACAGCCTTTAGCTCTGTTGTTCTCATTCATCCCAAAGAGATGAAAGTGTCATGGTTTCCTTAACCATTTACCCAAGTTCTAATTATTTAATACATAGTAAAGATAAAATTTTGTTAAAGAGATGGCCAAAGTCAATTTTTATATAGGAAAAATGTATATTTGTGTCCGCATAAGGCAATACAGATTTATAACAAACCATGTGTGTGAAAACTATTAATTACATTCCAAATACAATCGGTGGAACCATAGCAGCACATATAGATGTTTAAAAAAAAACATGCAGCATGTCAACAAAGGGGCTGTGTGATAATATACAACTTTTTGTTACCAGTCATATTAGTTTGATGATTAGAATTAAGAAGCAGTAGTTTTAGCATTTTACATCTTAACATGATAGTTAACAAATATGTATTTTACTGTTTCAGTTATATTTTAGTAATTTGTTGGAGGGTTTGGGTGACATATTAAGCATTACACCATGTTTTCCTATTTAAATTATGATTTATGGGAAATTGGTTCCAAGTTAAGGTTTCCATCAGGAACTGATTCATAACTTGATGAGGGAGATGCTTGGATGTCTATGTACAATTTTTTTTTAAGTAGTCACTTACTAGTTTCTTACCAAGCATCTCATCTCCTCTTTTCCCTTCCCCTTCCTAAAACTACTCTTAACGTTTTAGTATTATCACTTAGCCCATGTATCCCATGTGGTTTTGGGGAAAGCTGATTATAACCCATGGAGGCAGGCCATGCATGATTGGCTGGAGCAGCATATCCCATTGTTCCCAGAAGGCAATACACCACCAAATCATTCATGGTTCAATAGTAAATAAGCATGGTATTTGGATATAAACTCCATTAGAAATAGGGCATTATCCCCTGGATATAAACCTTTGTTTACACCAACCCAAGCTGTAATTCTTAAGATGTAGTACAGATAAAATTATTCTTTCTATATTAAAGCAGAAGAAAGGATTTGCACAGTTCAAGGATAATATGCTCTGGTTCTATATCTATTCAGCTATTGAGGATCTTTTTTCCTTTCTGCCTTGGAAAAATTAATCATGTTCATAAAGTCAAGAATTTTATTTCTATAATACAATTTAATGATTTCACTATCCTTTGTGAACAAAAATACCACAATCTTCTAAAGGATGAAGAAAATTGAGCCTGTATAAATGTATGTCTTGACTGGATATTCATAAACTATTTTATACCACAATAGAAAAAAGTAATTTTTCCAATCAAGAGTCAAGACTAGAGTTCAAACTCTTTAAAATTAACATATACAATATACTGCTATATGACGTAAGTCTTGTGGGAAGGATGAGCACAATAATGGCTTGATTTTCTTTTTGTAAATCAAGTGAGCTGGTCTATTTAATTTATAATTCCTATTGGCACTTACTATGTATGAATTCTAATTTAGGACTCAGATTGTGGCCCTGTCATCCAAAAGAGCAACCAAATTAAAAGATACAGCAATTCTTCAATTTTAGCTTATTATATACTAGAAACACTCAAAAAACAAAAATGCTATAAACTCATGTTACTAATAAACACAAATCTGAAAAATTTATGACTCTGAATCCCATAGAATTACCTCATAGTATTTTTATGTTTAAAGTAGACCTTTTAAAATACAGTACCTACATGTTTCTATTTCAATACATTCACATTTGCATTGGCAATTTCATATCTGTACAAATCTTATGATCATTCTTTAATAAATATAAAAGAATAAAAACACCTGTGAAATTTGGACAAATATACTACTACTCAGTATAGCCCATCCAGATTCTTAGTTTAATTCATTCCCTTTCTACAAAGATCTTTAGAGCTGAATCCGATATTGTGTAATAGTACATCACTGCCCTCTGATGGTACTACTAATATATAATTTTAGATTCAGCAAGCAAAAAAACAAATTTATTGCAATGTAAAACACCAAATGTTAATTTTATAAGCCACAGAAATAGAAAATAAATAAGGAGAAATTCATAATTTTCTACAAATTTTCATTACTTAGCAAGTTATAAAAATTTACATTGTTCCTTCACATAAGCCCTTCAAATGATTTTTCAAAATTTTCCCTGATGACCAGTTTAAAGGCACAAAGTCCATAAGTTTAAGCGAAAGCCTTCACAGATAATGAAATAAAGAGATACAAGGCTAAGCAGAAAACTATAGACTGCGAGGTCATTTTATAAAGGAGAGAAAATACAATGGCAAATTTTAATGTCTGAGATGTATGCAGACTTTTTACATGCGATATATATTTATTCACTATTTAGGTCCATGTTTTAACTACTAAAAAATGGCAAATTGCCTACTGCCTGCAGAAGAGCAAATATAAGAAAATAAGTATTTAATGAAAGGTCTGGCATTTTCTAAGTTTGAAAATCAAAAGCATTTTCAGTATATCAATATTGAAAAAGCACTGACTGCATTTCATGGCACTCAAATTGCAAAGTCTGAATCTTCGTTTATTCAGAGAAGAAAGTAAGCTGAGGACGTCCACTTGATTGCAGATATTAGTTATTGGCAGTAGACTTTTCCACTCATGTTATGCTTATGAAACTGTCCACTAGAAAAGATAAAAATATATGGGGAAAAAGTAAATTTTTTTAAAGTTATGTGAAAATATCCTTGTGAACAAAAATAGGAATGTGGGCTATACAAATGCAAAATGATTTCTGTGTGTGGCAGTGAGAAGTATAATTTTACAATATGGTCAAACTTCTGAAATAAGACATATGATTGTTTAAAAACATAAAGAAGTAAAACAAAATATCTGGGCAGATTAATGGGTGGCTAAATCCCAAATATCCAATAATCAGTTCAGGAAAAATAAAACAAAACACCACAAAATAAAAACAATGAAACCTATAAAATAAAAATAGAGGAATTCTTGTTTGAGGCAGGGAGGCAAGAACTAGCAGAAATTAAGCAATGGTTTGGCAAAGTCTTTTCCTTGCTTGACCTGAGAAACTTTGTTGTTCTATTCAATCAACTCTATCAAATCTGCAGTAGTAAATTCTAAAAAGAGCCCCTGGGATGGTACCAGGTATTTACCAGTCTCTTGAGCAGTGGTTTTCATGTACATCCAAGGAATTTTATTGGGTGTTACATATTTTTTTAAAATCTGTATTTAAGTTTTGAAAATTCAGGGTTAATCCAAGTAAAGTTGCTTTTGTTTATTTTAGGACCTCTTAGAGACTTGAACACTGTGCCTTTTTTAATCTCTAAGAAAAGGATTCAGGATACAAGATGGGATCCAGGATTTTAAAATAGATTTTTTTTAAACATAGGACTCTTATTTCCCACAATATATCTCTGAAGACACTAGAGTAGTGATTCTCAATCTGGTTTGGCTTAGGCTACCTTGAGGGGCTCAAAAGAGTCTTGATGACTAAACTCCACTCTCAGAGATTCTGATTGGTATGAGGTGGGACCCAAGAGTCAACCTTGTTAGGAAGTTCCTCCTGAGATCCTACCATGCAGCCAGGGTTGAGAGCCACTGCCCGAGAGGTCTGCCATTAGTCCTGTACTGTTATATCCTGTACTGGTATTAGTGTGCACCCGGATGCCAGCATCACACTCACCTCTTAAAATAAGCCTTGCCACGGTGGAAGACAGTATGGGGGGCATCCCTCAAAAAATTAAAAATGAAATAACATATGATCCAGTAATTCCACTACTGGGTATTCACCCAAAGAAAATGAAAACACTAATTTGAAGAGATCTATGCACCTGTATGTTTACTGCAACACTCTTTACAATAACCAAGATATGAAAGCAATCTAAGTGTCCATCGCTAGATGAATGGATAAAATGTGCTGTGTGTGCCCTTCCCCCACACACAATGCGGACTATTATTCAGCCATTATAAAAAAAGGATGAGATCTTGCCATTTGCAACAACATGGATGGAATTAGTATTACGCTAAGTGAAATAAGTCAGACAGAGAAAGATAAAACAAAAAAAATTAAAAAGCAGAAACAGAGTCATAAATACAGAGACAAACTGATGGTTGCTGGTGGGGAGGGGGTGGGAGGATGGGCAAAATGGGTGAAGGGTAGTGGGAGATACAGGCTTCCAATTACGGAATGATAAGTCATGGGGAAAAAAGGTAGAGCTTGGAGAATACAGTCGATGGTACTGTAATAGGGCTGTATGGTGACAGATGGTAGCTACACTTGTGGTGAGCACAGCATAGTGTATAGACTTGTGGATCACTATGTTGTATACCTGAAACTAATGTAACATTGTGTATCAATAAAAAGAAATTAAAAAGATAAAAAATAAGGCTGCCTTTCTAGAAGATAGTGAGCATTGCCAATGCCAATTATCCTAGGCAGAGCTAGTCAGGAGATGAGTATGTGGAGTTCATGAAGACAGGGAAAGGACATGTTTTCCTCAGTCTATGGAGTCCAGTTGGGAAGAATCTAGCTACATAATAGGACCCTCCAGGCTAGCCTGCAGAACAGGCCCGGCAGCAGTCTTTAAAGGACCCTAGGCCAAGGGGTTTGAAAATTAAAGTCACACTCTGTCTTATGTTCCCCCTTCTGTTAGCTCTGAGCCTCTAAAAATTGATTTTGAACTTCACTGTATGCTTTTGATGATCTATGCAGATGGGTCAAGGAGAAAGGAGGACATCCCTTAAAGCTAGTGTATTAATGGTAGAAGTGATTAGGCATATTCCAAGGGAAAATGACACAGTGTGTAACAGGTGTGGTTTCTAAGAATGAGCCACTGTCCAACTTTGATGGCCTTGAGGGTGATTTTTATTAGTGGATCCAGAGAGCTTTCTTGTAAGAACAGTACACAAAGAAAATAGGTACTAAATTTAAAATTGGGATGATTTTATTCTGAGCACTTCTGAAGGGATCAGAAGCAGTACATGGCCTAATTTATTTCTAATCTATAGGCTTCAGGCTATGTTTCAGGTTTAATTAAGAAAGCTGCTTTCTTTCCTAGAGTTTAAAAGCTAATGTGAAATTTGTTAGTTTAGAATATGTCAAATAAGTACCCTCTTAATTCTGGCTACATATAAAGTATCTTTTTCTTACAACATTATATGTGATTTTGATTGTCGCACAGTCCCTCCATTTCTTCTATTATGAAAACACTGAAACTCAGCATCATTTCCAGTCCTACAATTTAATTTTCATAATTTTTTGTTTGTTTTTGAGAACCTTCTATTAAGTAAACCTGGTGGCACAGACCTATATCTTAGTGGAATAATTAAACATCTATATTTCTGATAAATATTTGGCTTTGTATCAACCGTTTTACTTTACAGATTTATTCTATTCTATTGTGGAGGCATATAAAAAAATATAAGCACAAAGGTCACAGTTATTTACCTTAACATTGAAACCAATTATTCTACACATTGTTAAAAATTAATGATAAAAAATTTGTTTTCTCTTAATTTCCTTTATTAAACAAAATTAGATGAATATACAATGGTGAAATACACACAGATAAATCTTATCCCTATGTGATATTCCTGAGCCAGAATCACCTCTGATCAGGAGGCTCCTAAATGGCCTGCCCCACAGGTTAGGAGGATATATACATGTATGTTTTTTTATATATAGTTTATATATAGTTTTAGAAGCAAAAAAAAAAAAAGTATTGTGATAGTGATAGTGTTGTATGGTGACAGAGGGTAGCTACACTTGAAGTGAGCATAGCAAAACGTATTGAGAAGCTGCATCACTATGTGGTACACCTGAAACTAAGGTAACATTGTGTATTAACTAGACTTAAGAAAATTAAAAATTAAAAAAACAAATTGAGAAGCCAGTAAATCAGCTAAATAAGTGCTAATAAATCATTGACAAGTTAAATATAAACAACTGAAATTCAGGACACTGTCTTTTCACAAATATACTTAAGAAATTTATTTCCTTTAAAAATGGACCAAAGAATAAAATCTTAATATCTGGACAATTATTTTATTGAGTTTTAACAAGTAAAATAGAACCTTTATAGTCCTGCAGCCTGTAAAGCTCCCCACGTTCAGGGACCTGTTTAACTTGTCTATCATTATATTTCCCGTGTCAAGAACTGCAATTGCTACATTGGGAGGTGGGAGGTACATGTATCACACTTACCCTCCCATACACCCTATTATCCAAATTGACATTTACTTAACTATGATAACGAGTGACAATGGAAAGCTCAAAAACTTCAAATCACTGAGTGAAAAAATGTAGGTTATATTAAAAAAAAAGAATCCATAGTGTAATCCAATTTAGTAAGATTAATGTATAATGGATATTAAAAATGATGCCTGTCAAAATGACTTGGGGTGATTTTTATGTTCTTTATATTCCTCATATTAAGTTTCCTATATATTAATATTAATTATATAAAGTACTAAGACATAGCGTTAAGATAATCAGGAAAAACAATCTTTTTTCCTTTTGGGAAAAAGAAGGCAAATCTATTACAATGAATATTGGAATGTCCAAATAAATTGGCACTTCTTCCAATATCTATTATTCATGTTTTTAAATTAATTCAAAATTTCCTGATAATCCATTGCAAGAGGAAATTATCGAACAGACTGCTACTGAAGTTTTTAAAAACTCCAGGTAAATTAAACCTTAAGTAAATTTTAATACTTACCCTAAGCCCACTTTTTGGTGGGGGCCCAGATTCAGCCATTTGTTTTTCTATTTTTTCCTTTTTCTTTCTTTTTTCTTCCACAGACCGAACATCCAGAATGCCCCGGGATGCAGCCTTTAGAAAATTTATTAAGTGGTACAGAAAAACAACAAAAATCAGTATTTGGTATCCAAAAGGCGTCTGTTGCTTTTTAGGTTTTTCTTTGGAGGTGAGGGGTTTTATCTTTGGATATAAAGAACTAGACTATTTCTACAATGGCTTTATATGAAACATATTATCATTTTTTCATTGGGTATTTTTTCCTTAAATTTCACATCTGTCAGTGTTTTATAAGGCATCGTCATATTATCCCAAGGAAGAAGGGTATTTTTTTTCTTTTTCTTTTTTTTTATTATTAT
Source organism: Mirounga leonina (assembly GCF_011800145.1). NCBI lineage: Eukaryota > Metazoa > Chordata > Mammalia > Carnivora > Phocidae > Mirounga > Mirounga leonina. Next base: position 3,702,243 of record NW_023270418.1, read on the forward strand.
TTTTTATTGTTATGTTAATCCCCATACATTACATCATTAGTTTTAGATGTAGTGTTCCATGATTCATTGTTTGTGCATAACACCCAGTGCTCCATGCAGAACGTGCCCTCAATACCCATCACCAGGCTAACCCATCATCCCACCCCTCTCCCCTCTAGAACCCTCAGTTTGTTTTTCAGAGTCCATCATCTCTCATGGTTCATCCACCCCTCTGATTTCCCCCACTTCATTCTTCCCCTCCTGCTATCTTCTTTTTTTTTTCTTCTTAACATATATTGCATTATTTGTTTCAGAGGTACAGATCTGAGATTCAACAGTCTTGCACAATTCACAGCGCTTACCAGAGCACATACCCTCCCCAGTGTCCATCACCCAGTCACCCCATCCCTCCCACCCCACCCCCCACTCCAGCAACCCTCAGTTTGTTTACTGAGATTAAGAATTCCTCATATCAGTGAGGTCATATGATACATGTCTTTCTCTGTTTGACTTATTTCGCTCAGCATAATACCCTCCAGTTCCATCCACGTCGTTGCAAATGGCAAGATCTCATTCCTTTTGATGGCTGCATAATATTCCATTGTGTATATATACCACATCTTCTTTATCCATTCATCTGTCAATGGACATCTTGGCTCTTTCCACAGTTTGGCTATTGTGGACATTGCTGCTATAAACATCGGGGTGCACATACCCTTTCGGATCCCTACTTTTGTATCTTTGGGGTAAATACCCAGTAGTGCAATTGCTGGATCATATGGTAGCCCAAGGAAGAAGGGTATTAAAGGGGAATCTCACATTACAGAAGACATCTGTAATTTTCATGCATTAAATGATATAAATGCATTAATGTAACCTACAGAAATACAGAAATCATTCTGAAAAACGATTACATGTAAATTTACAGGTTATCAGACACCATTTTCATTAGAGATACTAGTAATAACTAGAATAAAGTATACAATTATCTACATGGGCAGAATTTTATTTCTACTCTTACCTCCTTCTGTCTTCTCTCTGCAGCCTCTGCAAGCTTTGCTCTTTTCTCTTCCTAAAGAAAATGTGTAAAAAAATGTTTTAAAATAAAATGAAACATTATCATGGATAATTTATATCTTAGAGATAATATAACCAATTTACAAAAATATTTAGTACTTGTTCAAAATGTCCCACTAAGACTGCCACTGTTTACAATGTTTATGAAATACCCAACTTCCTGAATTTCATTCTTCCAATCAATATATCTTCAAATAAGTACATAAGACACATATACATATTATATATGCATATATATATTCAGGTTGGCCTATAAAATAATTCATTTGCTTTTTTTAAAAAAAAAGAGGGGCTTACAAGCTAGTCAGGGCAATAATAAAACAAATGACATTTAATAAGACAAGGAAGGAAATGCGTGGTTTGAAGTAGCCTGGTATTTTCAGGAAATGTTCATCAATGAAGTGAGCTAATCTCATTTTGTAGGACAGGAAGCCCTGAAGGAAATTAGTAAGAGGTACTGCTCCATGTTGGGAAACAGTGGATATTACTTTTTATATCATGTACTATTATTAATAATTATAAATTATCAATTCTTTAAATATATAAGACAGTAAATAGAATTCTCCTGGCAGCTGTGTTAATAGTTCCTTTGTTTTTCATACCACAATACATACATTCATTCATTCAACAGACAAATAGTTACTGAGCAACTATCATGCCTCAGGAACTTTTCTGGGTACTGAGGATGCAGCAGTGAAAAAACACAAACACTTCTACACAGATGGAACTTACATTCCAACGAGGGGACGCAGGTAAATATAATCAAGTAAATACATGTCTGTTAAATAGTAGTAAGTGTTTTGAGAAAATATAAAGAAGAGTATGGTGGGTAAGAAATGGAATGATGAGTGGCTGGTTTAGTTAGGGTGGCCCCCAATAAACTCCAAAGATAAAGTGACATTCAAGTAGTGCTCCATGTGTTTATCTGTGGGGAAGAGGGGGAGGGCTTAAAAAATGCTGGCATATTGGTATTTTCTCAACAGTCATAAAAACAAAATTAACAACATTTAAAAGCAACCGTAGCAAGAAAGACAAGGTAAACTTTCCCATATCGACTTCCAGGTCATTTTTAGTACCCATAATCAAATGGCTGAAGAGTTAATGTACTTCCCGAAACAACTCATTTCCTTCAACGAATTTTTAGATAGGAGAACAGAGGAATCTAGCTCTTCTGTTAGCAACAACCTGTAAGGACTATTAATGTAAAGATACTGTTGTAAATAGGAAGGTACAAAAGTATAAATGAATTGTACCACAAACCACCTAAGTGGGAATTCCAGCTACACAATGAATAATTTCTAGTATAAATATGTCCCAAATACTGCATGAGGCACATCTATTTTTAAAATGTATTCTTTTTTATCTAAAATTTATCGAAAAATTCTAATTTAAATACGTGAAAAATACTGGGCACCCGGTATTTTTATTTGCTGTACGTGGCAACGTTACAAACTGTACGCCCTTTACAAAGTAAAATCCGTACTGTTTTAAAAGAAGGAAGAACTCGAAAGAGAGGGAAATAGTAATGGGAAATCACTGATTACTACAATATCCAATAAAGCACAGGAGTGTAAGAGACTTTACTGAGCACCTTCTTTAAACAGTTGGTACAGACACAGGAAAACGCACATCTCCTAGAAGATTAAACACCCCCGCTGACGAAGAGAGCAATCCTTTCTGCACCCTGACTCCATCCACCGCATCGCCAGGAATGGCCCCCACACCGCACCGTCCGCGTACGCCTGCGTCCTACCAACTCCCAATTTCGCCCAAGTCTGCGAAAGGTAAACGCCCCGGAGCCGCCTTTGGACGATTTTTTGTAACGGAAGTGGAGAGAGCGACACGGAGGCGTCGGCGGCTCAGGTCCCAACGCCGGACCCAAGGTTCCTCGGAGCGCTTCCACGCGTCTTCGCCACCAGACAGCCACCGGCAAGCTCTCCAGCCCGCGCCCCCGCTTCCAACGGCCCGGCCCGGGGCCCACAGCTCGGGGCCTCCCGGTGCCCACAGCTCGGGGCCTCCTGGGGCGCCCCGCCGGAGAACAGGTGCGCGCGGCGCGGGTCCGCCGACTCGGGAACCGGGGGACGTGGGGACGCGGCCTTACTCACCAGGTCCGGCGAGGGAGGCGCGGTCTCCCCAGGACAGGGAAAACAGAGCCCCATCAGGAGAGCGGCTGGGGGTCCCTTTGGGGGCCCGCCGCAGACCCGGCAGTGCGACCTGCGCGGTCAGACAGGCTTCCCAGGTTCGCCGCGCTCGCCCCGCCCCCACCCGGGACCGGCGCCTCGGCTCCGCCCCGCCCCTCTGCGGCAACGCCCCACCCCCGGCCCCGCCCTGTTCCACCCCTTTCCCGCGGCTCCACCCCTTTCCCGCGGCTCCGCCCCCCAACTCGTCACTCCGCCCCGCCCCCGCCTCTCGCCACCGCCCTCAAGAGGGGATTCCCCATCGCGCCCAGCCCAGCCCTGCCCTGCCCTGCCCTGCCAGGCGGGCGTACAAGGCCTCCGTGTGCGGAAAAGCCTGCTGCATTTGGGCAGAGAGAAGGGGAGAGAGAAATAGATACCACGTTTTCTTTATTCATTTGTCAATGGACAGATTAAGTTGTTTCCATACGTTGCTATTGCAGTACTGGAATGAACGTGAGGTTACAGATAATGCTCTGGCTTCCTTTTGTCCATTACCCAAAAATGGGATTCCTGGATCATATATACGGTAGTTTTAATTTTAATTTCTAAGGATCTCCATAATATTTTCCATGGTGGCTGTACCAGTTGACAATCCCAGCAACAGCGCACAGGGTTCCCTTTTCTCCACATCCTCGCCAGCAATTCTCTCTTTTGTCTTTTTGGAAATAGACATCGTGGCAGGTGTGACTTGATACCTCATTGTGGTTTTGATTTGCATTTCCTTGATAATTGATGTTGAGCACCATTTCAGGGACCTGTTGGCTGTTAGTATGTTGTTGAAAAAACGTCCACTTAGGTGCTCGCTTCGGCAGCACATGTACTAAAAATGTCCATTTAGGTTCTTGGCCCATTTTTTTAATTGGGTCATTTGTTTTTTTGCTCTTGAGTTGTAGGATTTACTTGTGTTATTTTAGGTATTAACCCATTATCGGTTGTGTGATTTGCAAATATTTTCTCCCATTCCATACGTTGCCTTTTCGTTTTGTTTGTAGTTTTCTTTGCTGTGCAGGTTTTTTAGTTTGATGTAGTCCCACTTGTTTTTGCTTTTGTTGCCTTTGCTGTTGGTGTCAAATCCAAAATATCACTAAGACCAGTGTCAAGGAGCTTACTGTTTATGTTTTCTTCTACTTTTATGGTTTCTGGCCTTATGTTCAAGTTTTTAATCCATTTGACTTGATTTTTGTGTACAGTGTTAAGAAGTCCATTTTTGTTCTTTTGCATGTGGCTGTGCAGTTTTCCAAACACCATTTACTGAAGAGACTAACCTTTCCCCATTGTGTATTCTAGGATCCTTTGTGACCTGACCATATGTATGTGGATTTATTTCTGGGCTTTCTGTTCTGCTCCATTGATCTTTATGTCTGTTTTTATGCCAAACTGTACTGCTTTGATTACAATAGCTTTGTAATATAGTTTGAAATCAGGAAATGTGATGATTCTATCCTTGTTCTTAAGATTGCTTTGGCAATTCAGGGTCTTTGTGGTTCCATACAAATTTTAAGATGTTTTTCTGTTTCTGTGAAAAATGACATTGGAATTTTGATAGGGATTGCATTGTATCTGTAGATTGCTTTTGGTAGTGTGGACATTTTAACAATATTAATTCTGATCTATGAACATGAGATATTTTCCCATCTATTTATTTCCCATTTATTTCCCCATATATTCCCATTTCCCATAAACACTGATTGCTTTCTATCCCTATAGATTGATTATTTTCTAGAGTTCCAGATAAATGGAATATCATATGTGCTTTATCTTTCCATTAAGATAAAGTTTTTAAAGTTCATTAGTGTTATTGTGTGTAAGTTCCTTCAATAATATTCCATTGTTGTAGATATACCTTATTTTTATTTTAAATCCAGTGTAGTTAATATACAGTATTAGTTTCTATAGTGTACAATGTAATGATTCAACAATTCTATACAATACTCAGTGCTCATCATATAAGTAACTATACATTTTATTTTTAGTTTTTTTAAAGATTTTTTCATTTACTTTGGTGGGGGGAGCAGAGGGAGAGGAAGAGAGAGAATCCCAAGCAGACTCCATGCTGAGCATGGAGCCCAATGCAGGGCTGGATCCCACAACCCCAGAATCATGACCCAAGCTGAAACCAAGAGCCAATGCTGAACCGACTGAGCCACCCAGGCACCCTGATACACATTTTAAAAATCAGTTTTCCTATCCATGGACTTAATGGGCTGTTTGCACTTTCAGGCTGTTATGAACAAAGCTCTATATATTCATGTACAATTCTTTGTGTGAACATGTTTATTTCTCTCCAGTGAACACCTGAGTGGAATAACTGAGTCATATATATATTTCACATATATGGAAAGCTGTCAGGGATTTTTTTTTTTTTTGTAAGTTACAGTGCTTATACCATTTCCATAGCAATGATGTAAGTAAGCGAGTACCAGTTGTTTCTTATCCTAACCAAAGTTGGTACAGTCAGCTTTTTAAGTTTTACTAATTCAAATAGGTGTATAGTGGTATTTTCATTAATTAATTTCCCACATTTTCATGTACATCTTGGCTATTTGTATATCTTTTTAGAAATAGTTGAAATCTTTTGTCCACTTTATGGAATGTTTATGTTCTTTAATTAGTTCTAAAAGGTTTTTTTGTGTTTTTGTTGTTTCTGTGTGTGTGTGTGTGTGTGTGTGTGTGTGTGTGTGACCAAAGTACATATTATCACTTCAATCCTATGAATCCACTTAGAGTTACTTTATGGCCCAGCAGATGGTCTATTTTATTGTTTCATGGTATACTTTAAAGAATATGTGTTCTGTTTATATTGGGGTATTCTTTAAATATCAGTAAGATAATTGGCTGGTAATGTCATTTAAGTCTTCTATCTCTTTACTGATTTTCTCGTCCATTTCTAAGAGAGGAATGTTTATATTTCAGTTATAATTGTGGATTTGTCTGTTCTTTGAATTCTTTGGTTAACATATTTTGATGCATATGTTTATGATTATTTTGTGTGAACCTTTTATCATTATAAAATATTTAGCACCAATAATATGACTTGTTCTGACAACCACCTTATGTTATTAATATAGCCATTTTAGTTTTCTTAAGATTTTTGTTTTCATTGTATATATTTAATTTTTAAACCTGTTAACATTTATATACAAAGTGTGTTTCTAATAGTTCATAGCTCTTTTTGCATTTTTAAAAATCCAGGTTAATAGTCTCTGCCTGTTGGGGGAAAATTCTCTATGGGTCTTTCATGTTTCTGTTTTCTAAGCAAAGGTTTTAATATTTTTTGTTCTAGACTATCTTTTCAAGGATGTTTGTGTAGTAAGCAAACTTGGAAGATATAGTCTCCTCTAGAGCAGATTTGTTTACTGTCTAGCATAATGGAGATAATGTCTCCTCAAAAGCAAAAGCTGGGTAGGTTTGCTAGTAACCTCTTATGGAAGATTGGGACTTCCTTTAGCTAGGATACAAACCCACTGTGTGCACAGCATCCACCTGGGCATATCTGCCCCCCCCCCCCCCCCCCCCGTGGGGCTTGGGAGTCAAGGGAAACCAATGTAAACATGCACTTGAAGTAACAAAGGCTTTTGTTTTCTGCCAGCCTCTATGAAACTATGGTAGTCTAACCTGCTATCTTGTAAAAGTAAAATCTAAAATCCTTACAGTTCTTGCTACTTCCTTTTAGTTGGAGTGTTTAGACCATTTGCATTTAATGTAGCTATTGATCAGTTTGGGATGGATCATCTTGCCATTTATTTTTTTTTCAAATCTTTTCTTTTTTCTTCTTCTTTTTCTATCTTCTTTGGATGGATTTTTAGCATTCCATTTTTATCTCCACAAATAGCTGTATCTCTTTGTGTGTGTTAGTTTCTCTAGTATTTACAATATGTATCCTTAACATCTGAGTCTCCCTTCAAACAATATACTTCTTTGTGTAAAATATAAGCTTTCAGTGAATTGTACTTCCATTAACCCTCTCCCACCCCTTGTTATTGTTGTCATACATTTTATCCCTGCATGTTATTAATACCAAAATACATTAGTTTTGCTTAAAACAGTCAATTATTTTTTAAGTTAAAAATTAGAATTCTCTTATATTTACACATATATGTATTTCCAGAGCTCTTCATTGTTTCTTGAAGATCCAAAAATTTATCTGAAAAATTTTTCTTCCACCTAAAGAACTTTTCCTGCAAGTCTGCTAAAGAAAATATTCTGTGTTTTTGCTTTCAGTTTTGAAGGATATTTTTGCTCCATATAAAACTTAAGTTGACTTTTTTTTTCTTTAAAGATGTCATTCTGGTTTACTTCGTTTCTAATGCTGATGTACCCCAGTCCCCCATGATGTTTCCTTTCTCTTTTCGATGTTTTTCAGCAGTTTGAGCATCAGGTACTTTGGTAAGGTTTGGTCTTTATCTTGCTTGTTGTTCATTAAAATTTCTGGGTTTGTGGGATTCATTTTCATCAAATTTGGAAACATTTTGGGAATTTTTTTTACTCCCATCCTCCTGCATTCAGACATTCCTAATATTTCATACATTAGACCACTTGATATTATCTCACAATTCAGCTAGGAGCTAATCATTTTCCTAGTTTTTTTCTCTTTGCCTCAGTTTGAACTATTTCTATTGCTATATCTTAAATTTCAGTTATTTCTTTTTTTACATCAAATATACTGTTAATATCACTTGGTGAAATTCAAACTTTCAGATATTTTTCAGTTCTAAAAGTTCAATTTAGTCCTTTTTAATCTTTCATTTCTGTCCTGTTGCATTCACATTTTTCTTTAAATTGCTAAGCATAACCAACATATTGATAATAGATGTTTAATCCTTCTAAGTCTGTTATCTCTTCATTTTGATCTTTTTTTTTTTTTAAGATTTTATTTATTTATTTCAGAGAGAGAGAATGAGAGAGAGCACATGAGAGGGGGGAGGGGCAGAGGGAGAAGCAGGCTCCCTGCCGAGCAGGGAGCCCGATGCGGGACTTGATCCTGCGACTCCAGGATCATGACCTGAGCCGAAGGCAGTCGCTTAACCAACTGAGCCACCCAGGCGCCCCAATTTTGTATCTCTTTCTATTGACCTGATTTCCTTTTTTTTTTTTTAATTTTTTTTTTTTTTGATTTTTTTATTAGAGAGAGAGAGTACAAGCAGGGGAAGCGGCAGGTAGAGGGAGAGGGAGAAGCAGGCTCCCAGGGAGCCCGACGTGGGGCTCGATCTCAGGACCCTGAGATCACGACCTGGGCCGGAGGCAGCCGCTTAACCGACTGAGCCACCCAGGCACCCCTGACCTGATTTCCTTTTGATTACATGTTACAATTTTCTATTTCTTGGCATGCCTAAGAATTTTGATTTGGTATTAGACATTGGATATTGATAATAGACAAAGAGTAAACAGATCTGTCCAGATCTGGAATACTCCTCCAGGCAATAAATCATTTTGTTTCTCCTCTCTTTATTTTGGAATCTGCAAATCAGTCACTGAACATAATATCTTTGTTAATTCAGTAGTCAATAATTTATTTATAAAATAATCATGATAATTGCATTTACATGTTAGAAATTACTTATGTAGTTAAGACAGCATCTTACAAAGACAGATGTGATCATTATTTTATATGTAAAAGTAAAATGTAATTCAATATTCAAATTTTACCTTAAATGAAAATTTTAATTACATGATAGCTTATTTGCAATATCAAGATATAACATAGCCTTTAGTTATAACTCTTTCCTAGGACTCTGTAAAGATTTTAAACATTTTATTTAAACATATGTCATTATAAATATATAGCAAAGGAAATCTGTTTTCCCATACTATTTTTTTGGTTTTTTTTCAGATTTTATTTAAATTTAAGTTAGTTAACTTATAGTGTATTATTAGTTTCATGGGTAGAATTAAGTGATTCATCACTTGCATATAACACCCAGTGCTAATTACAAGTGCCCTCCATAATGCCATCACCCATTTAACCCATCCCCCCACCTTCCTCCCCTCCAGCAAGCCTCAGTTTGTTTCCTATAGTTAAGAGTCTCTTACGGTTTCCCTCCCTCTCTGTTTTTATCTTATTTTTCCTTCCCTTCTCTATGATGTTCATCGATTTTGTTTCTTAAATTCCATGTATGAGTGAAATTATATGGTATTTGTCTCTGATTATCTTATTTTGCTTAGCATAATACACTCTAGCTCCATTCATGTCATTGCAAATGGCAAGATTTCATTCTTTTTGATGGCTGAGTAATATTCCACTATATATATATGGTCATATTCCATTATATATATAAATCTCACAGATTTTATGTATATATACACATCACATATGTAAATATTATATTACATGTAACATATATAATAATGTATATAATATATATACATTATATACATATGTATTATAATTGTTTATATACATATATATGTATATGTATATTATATATACATATATGCTATACATGTATATATACATATATATATAGTGGAATATTATTCAGCCATCAAAAAGAATGAAATCTTGCCATTACATACATTATATGTATATAATATATACATATGTATATACACACACACACACACATACACACCACGTCTTTATCCATTCATCAGTCGATGGACATCTGGGCTCGTTCCATATTTTGGCTATTGTTGATAATGCTGCTATAAATATTGGGCTGCATGTGCCCCTTCGAATCACTGTTTGTATCTTTTGGATAAATGCCTACTAGTGCAGTTGCTGGGTCATAGGGTAGTTCTATTTTTAATTTTTTGAGGAGTCTCCATACTGTTTTCCAGAGTGGCTCTACCAGTTTGCTTTCCCACCAACAGTGTAAGAGGGTTCCCCTTTCTCCACATCCTTGCCAACATCTGTTGTTTCCTGAGTTGTTAACTTTAGCCATTTTGACTAGTGTGAGGTGGTATCTCATTGTGGTTTTGATTTGTATTCCCCTGATGCCAAGTGATGTTGTGCATCTTTTCATGTGTCTGCTAGCCATTTGTATCTCTTCTTTAGAGAAATGTCTGTTCATGTCTTCTGCCCATTTCTTAACTGGATTTTTAATTTTTTTGGAGTAATGAGTTTGATAAGTTCTTTATAGATTTTGGATCCTAGCCCTTTATCCAATATGTCATTTGCACATATCTTCTCCTATTCCATAGGTTGCCTTTTCGTTTTATTGATTTTTTCCTTTGCTTTGCAGAACCTTTTTATCTTGAGGAAGTCCCAACAGTTTATTTTTGCTTTTGTTTCCCTTGCCTCCTAGAGACATGTCTAGTAAGAAGTTGCTGTGCCTAAGGTCGAAGAGGTTGCTGTCTGTGTTCTCCTCTAGGATTTTGATGGATTCCTGTCTTACATTTAGGTCTTTCATCCATTTGGAGTTTATTTTTGTGTATGATGTAAGAAAGTGGTCCAGTTTCATTCTTCTGCATGTGGCTGTCCAATTTTACCAACACCACTTATTGAAGAGACTGTCCTTTCTCCACTGGATATTCTTTCCTGCTTTGTCGAAGATTAGTTGACCAGATAGTTGAGGGTCCATTTCTGAGTTCTCTATTCTGTTCCATTGATCATGTGTGTTTTTGTGCCAGTACCATATTGTCTGGATAATTACAGCTTTGTAATACAGCTTAAAGTTCAGAATTGTGATGCCTCCAGCTTTAGTTTTCTTTTTCAACTTTACTTTGGCTATTTGGGGTCTTTTCTGGTTTCATACAAATTTTAGAATTTTTTGTTCCAGCTCTGTGAAAAATGCTGGTGGTATTTTCATAGGGATTGCATTGAATGTGTAGATTGCTTTGGGAGGTGTAGACATTTTAACAGTATTTGTTCTTCCAATCCATGATCAAGGAATGTTTTTCCATTTCTTTGCGTCTTCTTCAATTTCTTTCATAAGTGTTCTATAGCTCTCAGAGTACAGATCTTTTACCTCTTTGGTTAGGTTTATTCTTAGGTATCTTATGGTTTTTGGTGCAGTTGTAAATGGGATCAATTCCTTGATTTCCCTTTCTGCTGCTTCATTATTGGTGTGTAAAAATGCAACAGACTTCTGTGCATTGATTTTATATCCTGTGACTTTGCTGAATTCCTGTATAAGTTCTAACAATTTTTTGGCAGAGTCTTTTAGGTTTTCTACAGAGTATCATGTCTGCAAAGAGTGAAAGTTTGACTTCTTCCTTGCCGATTTGGATGCCTTCTATTTCTTTTTGTTGTCTGACTCCTGAGGTTAGGACTTCCAGTACTATGTTGAATGACAGTGGTGAGAGTGGACATCCCTGTCGTGTTCCTGACCTTATGGGAAAAGCTCTCAGTTTTTCCCCATTGATGATGATATAAGCTGTGGGTCTTTCATATATTGCCTTTATGATGTGGAGGTATATTCCTTTTATCCCTACTTTCTTAAGGGTTTTTATCAAGAAAATATGCTATATTTTGTCAAATGCTTTTTCTGTATCTGTTGAAAGGATCATATGGTTATCATCCTTTCTTGAATTAATGTGGTATATCACATTGATTGATTTATGGATACTGAACCACTCCTGCAGCCCAGGAATAAATCCCACGTGGTCATGGTGAACAATTCTTTTAATGTACTGTTGGATTAGAATAGCTAGTATCTTGTTGAGAATTTTTGCATCCATGTTCACCAGGGATATTGATCTGTAATTCTCCTTTTATAGTGGGGACTTTGTTTGGTTTTGGGGTCAAGGTAATGCTGGCTTCATAGAATGAGTTTGGAAGTTTTCCTTCCAATTCTATTTTTTGAAACAGTTTCAGAAGAATAGGTATTATTTCTTCTTTAAATATTTGATAGAGGGGCGCCTTGGTGGCTCAGCTGTTAAGCATAGCCTTCGGCTCAGGTCATGATCCCAGGTCCTGGGATCGAGCCCCACATCAGGCTCTCTGCTCGGCGGGAAGCCTGCTTCTCCCTCTCCTGCTCCCCCTGCTTGTGTTCCCTCTCTCGCTGTGCCTCTGTCTGTCAAATAAATAAATAAAATCTTAAAAAAAAAAAAGTTTGATAGGATTCCCCCCTGGGAAGCCATCAGGCCCTGGACTCTTGTTTGTTGGGAAATTCAATTTTTGATTCAATTTCTTTGCTGGTTATGGGTCTCTTCAGGTTTTCTATTCCTGTTTCAGTTTTGGTAGTTTATGTTTCTAGGAATTCATCCATTTCTTCCAGATTGCCTAATTTGTTGGCATATAATTGCTCTTATAATTGTGTTTCTGTGTTGTTGATTGTGATCTCTCTTCTTTCATTCATGATTTTATTTGGGTCCTTTCTTTTTTTGGTAAGTCTGGTTAGGGGTTTTTCAATTTTGTTAATTCTTTCGAAGAAACACTCCTACTTCCATTGATCTGTTCTGTTTTTTTTTTTTTTTTAATTTCTGTATCATTTATTTCTGCTCTAATCTTTATTATTTCCCTTCTCCTGCAGGATTTAGGCTTTATTTGCTGTTCTTTTTCCTAGTTCGTTCAGGTGTAAAGTTTCTGTATTTGAGACTTTTCTTGCTTCTTGAAGAAGGCCTGTATGGCTGTGTACTGCTTTGTTAGGACCACCTTTTCTTCATCTCAGAAGTTTTAGACTGTCATATTTTCATTTTCATTTGCCTCCATGTATTTTTTTTTAATTCTTCTTTAATATCCTGGTTAACCCATTCTTTAGTAGGATGGTCTTTAACCTCCATGTATTTGCGGTCTTTCCAAATTTTTTCTCGTGATTGACTTCATGTTTCATAGCATTATGGTCTGAAAATATGCATGGTATGACCTCAATCTTTTTGTACAGGTTTAGGCCTGACTTGTGACCCAGTATGTGATCTATTCTTGAGACTGTACCATGTATACTGGAAAAGAATGTATATTGTGCTGCTTTAGGATGGAATGCTCTGAATATATCTGTGAAGTCCATCTGGTCCAGTGTGTCATTCAAAGCCCTGGTTTCCTCATTGATCTTCTGCTTAGATGATCTATCCTTTGCTGTGAATGGGGTGTTAAAATCACCTACTATTATTATATTATTATCAATGAATTTCTTTAAGTTTATTATTAACTAACTTATGTATTTGGCTGCTCCCAAGTTAGGGGCATTTCCCCTATTATTAAAGCATAATTCTAAATTTTTAGATAAGTCATAAATTTAATTGCCAAAGCTTAAAGAGGAGTATATCATTTTTAAAGGTCTGTACATATTATTGTTTGTTGAACAATCTCAACAAACAAATCTCAAATTTACCACAGAAAAGAGAGTGGTAATGAGTTACGGTATTTAATAAAATTCTAGACCCTGTGGCTTGGATGTTAGATGGTTGCACTGCGTTTATTTTGTTGAAATGGCAGAGTATGGCTTTTATTTTTCAAATGAAGTCAAATTACGAAATGCCACTTGATGTTATAAATCCGCATATTTTTGTCTGGCATGATTTCTTCCATACAGACTCCAGCTTTATGTCCACTAGAAGAAATAAAAGTACATAAAGAAAAATAAATTCAATTAAAATGTATATAAGGAAAAATTAATACAAAGTTATAAATTATCTGGGAAAGATCTCAAAGGGAATAGACTTTCTTACACAAAAAGAATTTCATAAAGAGCTAGAAATGTTATTCTAAATTATTGCAACATCACATTCAGATAGTAGCCAGATATGAAAAGCACTATTATGAAAGAATTCATATCTGGGAATGAATATGATATAAAGTATTTTTTTTTCTTCTCTGAGTCAGATAACAAAAAATACAAGCAGGAAGAATTCGTAGAAACCAAAAATAACAGGTTTGAGAAAGGGTTAAAGTCATTTCTAACCATTATGGATGTGATAGAGATGTTAAACATAGGGGTTTTCTTTTCCCGTCTTATGGTCTGTGGTTGGCCGAGAAAGCATCTTGAATTGAAGTGAGCAACAGGGACAAATAAGTAAATATAGAAAGGGTATGTATATCAGTATTGGCAGGAATTTAACCATAAAATAATATTCCATGATTATTTAAATATATGTGATTATGATTATTAATAAAATAATTAGGAGACAGTTTTATTATAGAGACTTTAAACAGACAAAAATCAAAATAAAAATACTTTTTCAAACTTTTTATAACTAGGTGCTCTAGCCTAATCATGCATCCTCTGTTCTACTGGGCACAACCCATATATTAAAAATACGTGTATGTATGGACTCATGTTTTTATTTTCATCCCAAACCATTTAAGTTGTACAAATACTGTTATTATAGCCAAAAATCAATTTAAGAAGAAAGAAAAAGAGAAGAGGGTATTAGTGGGGATGCTGCTTATAACCCAACAATTTGCAAAAGATATAAGAGGAAAAAAGTGAAAGGATAAGTACAATTTAAAGATGCGTTATTCTGTGTGGTCTGGTTTAAGTGCTAGCCTAATAGTCATTATAACTTTGTAACAAGATTAGAAAAATTGAGAATAAATACTTATGTTCATTTATAATAATTTGATACTATGACATTTTGATCATATGATACAAAATGATAGTCCACAATGATTTGGAAATTAAACCAAACCAAACCAAACCAAATCAAACAAAATTGGTCCTGACCACATTTGAGAAACACTGAGAGTTCAAGTTTAAATATGATACACTATATATCTTGGTCAATATATAGAAAAAACGCTAGAATAGGGTTTTCACAGTACCTCCTTGCTATTATTACTCTTTGGTGAGTCCTGAGAAGCCCTTTAGTGTAGTGTATACTTTGGGGCTTTGAGCCCCCTGATGTTCTTTCTTGGGTGGAGGGTGTATTTTCTCTTTTACAGGATATTATAACTTTCATGACTGCCTAATACTGCCAGAGGAGAAATATCTAGATGTTTTGAAGACAATTCTAAGAATCCTTGTAGTAAGGAGAATAAGTACTAAGTACCAGATTGAACTCGGGCTTCTCATATATCATGCATTTTGTTTTTTATATTCTTATTTATTTGGAGACATTTTACTTGTCTCTAAAAGCTCAAGTGTGTTGGTTGGATAATTGATATAGAACAAGTCTGTAGGCATTTCTATAAAAAAAATCTGGTAGATCAAGAAAAAAAAGGGGGGGAGTGTTTTTAATGGAAAAGTCCTAAATGGTTTGGTGTTGAGGGGCAAGTCATGAGGGAGAAGATTGATGGCACAAGATATCTGAACTTGCAATGAGATAGAAAAATTAGCCAAACTGATGTGTGGAAATGAATCAAAAGTTAAAGGACTCAGAAGTGGTGGTAAATGCCATACCTTATAGAAGGGTGGTCTCAGGAATCACTGTTTTCTTCTCCCCCATATCCCATATAATTACACTTTACTAAGGGATCACTGTACAGATGTAAAATATGTTGTGCAAACATATTTTAATGCATATCTGAGAGGCCATGATTATGTGGGTGGTATTTCAAACACTAGCATATCTGCAAGGGAAGAACTCTGTAGATATTTAAGACAGTGCAGTAACTCTATAAGCTTGAGGATCCTGAGTTTCTGGGTGGCAATGCATAAGCTCCCTTGACTATGCAGACAAGTAGAAAAAAAAAAGCTTAAGGGCTGAACTGTTACTCATAATCTGTATTTACTCCAAAACTAAAGGAAGATGGTGAATTATAGAAGGAGGACCATCACAGCCTGAGAAAAGAAAGTACTTTCATCCACACTAATGGAACCTCAATTCTCTTCAGAGCAGCAGAGAAGCCAGTTCAGCTTTTCACCACTCTAAACATACTTGCAGCTTGGGGTGGCTAGTGACTCAGTTTTGAGCAAAGAAATATAAGTGGGGGTTTCCAGTCTGACATGTAAAAGAACTTGGAAATCATCAGTCCCATCCTCACAAGAAAAAAGTTGAACAAACTAAAAAACAACTCTTCTTAGATCCATCAGAGAATTGAGGTCATGGGACAAATGAGACACAAACAATGCTTCTGGAGCCAATACTGTTCCAACAGGAACACTCAAACTTTAATGGATGAATTGCTGAACCTCACTGTGGATTAGCTTCAAAGTTACAAACTTAGGGTGGGGGAGCAGTCTTAGCGAGACCCTCATATTTCCTTGAGTTTTACCTCTAGGAGCCCCACCAGGTCTTCTTGTGATAATCAGGGGGAAAATCTCCTTTTGCTTCCAGCAGTGGGAGGGGAAAAGCAACTATTTTGAAATTCTCCTGAGCTCTCTCTCCTCTTTTTTAAAAAAATTTTTTTTTTTAAGATTTTATTTATTTGCGAGAGAGAGAATGAGAGACAGCATGAGAGGGGAGAGGGTCAGAAGGAGAAGCAGACTCCCTGCCGAGCAGGGAGCCCGATGCGGGACTCGATCCCGGGACTCCAGGATCGTGACCTGAACCGAAGGCAGTCGCTTAACTGACTGAGCCACCCAGGCGCCCCCTCTCTCCTCTTTAATAGGACATGCCCTCAAAGGAAACTATTTTATCACAACCTAACCAATCTGAGTTTTATTAAACCCTTACTGACCTAGGGAAGGGAAATAACAAAATCCAGACTCTTCTACATAGCAGAGGGAAATACCCAACTCCAATCCCCTATAGCTTTCCTGTTTCACTTAAGGGTAAGGGTAGCTAAGTAGTTTTTGGGAAAATCATGTCCTAGGGACATAGGCTCACTAAAAGACTGAGATCTATTCATAGGCCTATAATGTGCTTCTGTCCCCCCAACAACTTAACCACCACATTAATAAGGCTCCTCCATAACATCAGGGAAGTTAGCTTAAAGAACTAACTCAGATCTTATTTAAGAAATAGGCTCGAGGGGAACTCAAATACTAGAGAAGACACAAAAATAAAGAGTAAATTTTCACCTCTTACACCACAGCTATAGCAAACAGAAAACACAGCCTAAATCCTAGCCAGATAAACAGAAAACCTCACACTAAAGGCTTATCTGTCTCAGTTTCTAACTTACTTAATATATCACGTCTGACTCTTAATGTCAACAAAAGTATAAGACATGCTAAAAAGTAAAAACAAAAACAAAAGAACAGTCTGAAGAGACAAAGCAAGCATCAGATCCAGACTCAGTTATGGTAGAGATTTGGGAATGATCAGACTGGGAATTCAAAGTAATTATCATCAATATGCTAAGGGCTCTAATGGAAAAGTGGGCAAAATGCAAGAATAGATTGATAACGTAAGGAGAAAAGGAAACTCTAAGAATCAAAAACAAATGCTAAAAATCTAAAACATTGTAGCATAAATTAAGCATGCCATTGATGGGCTCATAAGTAGACTGACACAGTAGAGAAAAAAAAATCAAAGCTTGACAACCGTCTAAACTAAAAACAAAAAGAAAAAAGGATGAGGAAAAAAATGGAATAGAATAACTAAGAACTGTGGGACAATTAAAAAGTGTAAGAAATTTTATCAATAATTAAATTCCAAAATAGAAAGCACTAGGCCCAGATCAGTTCACTGGTGAATTCTACCAAACATTTAAAAAGGAAATTATACCAGTTCTCTACAATCTCTTGCAGAAAGTAGAAGCGGAGGGAAAACTTCCTAACTTATTCTGTAAGGCCAGCATTACTTTAATACCCAAACCAAAGACATTACAAGAAAGAAAATGACAGACTACTATCTCTCAAGCATAGATACAAAGATCCTCAACAAAATATTAACAAATTGAATCCAACAATACATATAAAGAAGCATACACCTGATCAAGTGGGATTTAATCCAGATATGCAAGGCTGGCTCAACATCTGAAAATCAATTAATGTAATCCATCACAACAGGCTAAAGAAGAAAAATCATGTGATCATACCAATAGATGTAGAAAAAGCATTTAACAAAATCCAACAGCGATTTATGATACAAAAAAAAAAAAGCTCTTAGCACAGTAGGAATACAGGGGAACTGTCTCAACTTGATAAAAACACATCTACAGGGCATCTACATAATATTTAATGGTGAGTAACTAGATGCTTTCCAGCTAAGATCAGGAACAAGTCAAGGATATCCTCTTTCACCATTTCTATTCAACATCACACTGGAAGTCCTAGCTAATGGCAATATAAAAGAGGAGGAAATAAAAGAGTATACAGATTAGAAAGGAATAAATAAAACTGTCATTCACAGATGACTCTATTTGTTTATATAGAAAATCCCAATGAATCAACAATAAGAAGAACAAAAAATTCCTGGAACTATTAGGCAAGTTTGCAGGATATAAGTTTAATATAGAAGAGTCATTTGACTTCCTATGTACTAGTAATGAACAACTGGAATTTGAAGTTAAAAACAGAATACCATTTACATTAATACCAAAAAAAGGAAATACTTAGGTATAAGTCTAACAAAATATGTACAGAGTCTGAATGAGGAAAACTGTAAAACTCTGATGAAAAAAGTCAATGATGATCTAAATAAATGGGAGAAGCTCAGTGTTCACTTATAAGAAGACTTAATATTAAGAGGTCAGTTCCTTCCAAATTGATCTGTAGATTCAACACAATTTCAATCATTCCAGCGAGTTACTTTGTGGATTTTGACAAATTGAGTCTAAATTTTATATAGAAAAGCAAAAAGATCCAGTGTTTCTAACACAACATTGAAAGGAAAGAACCAAGATGGAAGACTGACACTACCTGACTTCAAGACTTACAATAAAGTTACAGTAATCAATACAGTGTAGTAATGGTGAAAGAACAGATAAATATTTTATTCAATGGAATAGAATAGACAGCCCAGAAATAGACCTTAACAGTTAGTCAACAAATCTTTGACAAAAGAGCAAAGGCAATACAATAGAGAAAGGACGGTCTTTTCAACAAATGGTGCAAAACAACTGGGACAACATCCACATGCAAAAAAAGAAAAAAATCTAGACACCTTGCACTTTTCAAAAATTAACTCAAAATGTATCATAAACCTAAATATAAAATGCAAAATTGTGCAACTCTTAGATAACACAAGAGAAAAATCTATGTGACCTTGGGAGTGTTTAGATACAACAGCCAAAGGCATGATCCATGAAAGAAATAATAAATTAGACTTCATTAAAATTAAAAACTTCTACTTTGGGAAAGACACTATTAGAAGAATGAAAACAGGCAGCGACCAGGGGAAAATATTTGCAAAAATGCATATCTTATAAAGAATGGGTATCCAAAATATACAAATGGCTATTAAAACTCAACAGGAAAGTGACCTCAATTAAAAAGTGGGCAAAATATTGAAACAGACACTGTGCCAAAGAAGTTATACAGATAGCAGATAAACATATGAAAATATTATTAATAGTATATGTCAAGAGGGAATTGCAAATTAAAACAATGAGGTATCGCTACACACCTGTCAGAATGGCTAAAGTCCAAAACCCTGATAACATCAAAGTTTAGCAAGGCGGTGGAACAGCCTGAACTCTCATTCATTGCTGGTGGGGATGCAAAATTATACAGCTACTTTGGAAGACAATTTTCCAGTTTCTTATAAAACTCAACATAGTTTTACCATATTATCCAGTAATTGTACTCCTAAATATTTACCCAAATGTGTTGAAAATTTATGTTCATGCAAAAACCTGCACACGAATGTTCATAGCAGCTTTATTCATGATTACCAAAAATTGGAAGCAACCATGGTGTCTTTCAATAGGTGCATGAATAAACTGTGACACATGAACATAATGGAATATTACTTAGTGATAAAAAGAAATGGGTTATCAAGCTGTGAAAAGATATGGGGGAACCTTAAATGCATATTGCTGAGTGAAAGAAGCCAATCTGAAAGGCTACATACTGTAAGATTCCAACTATATGACATTCTGGAAAAGGCACAACTATAGAGACAGTAAGAAGTTCAGTAATTGAAAAAAAAGGGGGGGAGGTTTGCCTGGGTGGCTCCGACAGCTAAGGGTCTGCTTTCAGCTCAGGTCCTGATCTCCAGGTCCTGGGATCAAGCCCCAGGGCAGGCTGCCTCCTCAGTGGGGAGAGTCTGCAAGTCCACTTCTCCCTCTGTCCCTCCCCCTGCTTGTGCTCTCTCTCTCTCTCAAATAAATAAATCTTTAGAAAAAGAAGTTCAGTGATTGCTAGTGGCTTGAGGCAAGTGAGGGAAGTGTGTTTAATTTTAAACACAGGATGTTTAGGGCAGTGAAACTATTCTGTATGGTACTGTCATGGTGGATAAAGACATGCTTTGTCAAAACTCACAGAATTATACAACTCAAAGAGTAAGTACAACATAACATATAAATATATATATTATCAGCTTTATTGAAGTACACTTGACATACAATAAATTGTGCATATTTAAAGTACACATTTTTAGGGGCGCCTGGGTCAGTTACGTGTCTACCTTTGCCTCAAGTCATGATTTCAGGGTCCTGGGATCAAGGCCTGCGTCATGCTCCCTGCTCAGTGGGGAGCCTGCTTCTCCCTCCCTCCTCCCCCTCCCTCAAATAAATAAATAAATAAAATCTTCAAAACAATAAAAATGAAGTGCACATTTTAAAATATTTTGGCACATGTACATCCCTGAGACCATTACCACAACCAAGATTTTACTTATAAATATATTTTATATATATATTTCATATATAAGCATATGAAGGAGGCTCTTTTCCTGATCAAAGGGGAGTTGACTCAGCTGCTGGCATATGCTTTGTGCCCTTTGTTCTATACTGTTTTCTACTGGAATGTAGACACAATGTCTACTATTGTAGCAGCCTTTTTGAGACAAAGCCATCAAAAAGAATAAAATTTTGCCATTTGCAACGACGTGCGTGGATGGAGCTAGAGTGTATTATGCTAAGTGAAATAAGTCAGTCAGAGAAAGACATATACCATATGATTTCACTCATGTGGAATTTAAGAAACAAAACAGATAAATGTATGGGAGGGGCTAGATGGGTGATGAGTATTAAAGAGGGCACTTGTTGTGATGCGCACTGGGTGTTGTATGTAAATGATGAATCACTGAATTCTGTTCCTGAAAGCAATATTGCACTGTATGTTAACTAAAACTTAAATTTAAAAAAAGATGTGCAAAGAGGGAATAAGCTGTGATTGGTGCAGACTTTTATGATGTTGGAAGTGATCAAGCCTAGGTTGAATAACTATTTGCCAGGAGATTTTATAATTTATTTTCCAGATAATATAATCCAAAAGGTTTAAGTAATGACTTTGGGCAGTCAAGATCATATATGGTAAAGCAAAAACTGGAAACCAGAATAATGTGGTTTCTTAATATCTTACTCTTTTCATTAAACCACATCTCCAGGAGACAATTGCAAAGGAGATTTAAATAGGCTCTCTCCTCCTCCCCATTCAACACCCAGCCGCATCTTTTTGTGCAGTGCCACCTGGGTCCCTGAGACACAATGGCAAAGGTTAAAGTAAATGGATCTGGCTGTAATGGGTTCCTGGTCATCAGGGCTGCTTTTAACTCTGAAAAACTGGATATTGTCACCATCCATGACCCTTTCATTGATCTCAACTACATGGTCTGCATGTTCCAGTATGATTACACCCTGACAAATTCAATGGTACAGTCAAGGCTGAGAACTGGAAATGTGTCATCAATGGAAAGCCCATCTCCATCTTGCAGGAGCAAAAGCCCACTGGCATCAAATGGGATGATGTTCTTGCTGAATCTGTTGTGGAGTGCACTGGTGTCTTCACTACTATGGAGAAGTCTGGTGCTCACTTGAAGGTTTGAGCGAAGAAGGTCATTATCCCTATCCCTTTTGCTAATGCTCCCATGTTTGTGATGGGTGTGAAACATGAGAAGTATGACAACTCCCTGAAGATTATCAGCAATGCCTTGTGCATCACTGGCTGCTTGGCCACTTTGGCTAAGGCCATCCATGACAACTTTGGCATTATGACCACAGTCCATGCCATCACTGCCATCCAGAAGACCGTGGATGAGCTTTTTGGGAAGCTGTAGCATGATGGCCAAGGGGCTGCCCAGAACATCATTCCTGCTTCTATTGGTATCTCCAAGGCTATGGGCAAGGCCGTTCCTGAGCCGAATGGGAAGCTCACTGGCATGGTGTTCCATATCTCCACCCCCAAGGTGTTAGTTATGGATCTGATCTGCTGTCTGGAGAAAGCTCCCTGGAGAAGGTAGTGAAGCAGGCATCAGAGGGCCCGCTCAATGGCACTCTGGGCTACACTGACCAGGTTGTCTCCTGCAACTTTAACAGTGACACTCACTCTTCCATATTTGATGCTGGGGCTGGCATTGCTCTCAATGACCACTTTGTCAAGCTTATTTCCTGGTATGACAATGAATTGGCTACAGCATGTGGGTGGTGGACCTTATGGTCCACATGCCCTCCAAAGAGTAAGAGTCCCCAAACCCAGGGAGAGCACAAGAGGAAGAGAGGAGCCCTCAGCTGCTAGGGAGTCCTTGTCCCAACTCATTCACCCACACACTGAGAATCTCTTGGTCTGACATCTGTCTCAGACTCCCTGAAGAAGAGGAGCTTAGAGAGCCCTACCTTGTCATGTATCATCAATAAAGTACACTTTACCCAGACAAAAAGAGCGAGAGGGAGAGAGAGAGAAAAAAAGATTTAAATAATAGATGAGAATTTGATTGGAGGAGTTTTAAGGTAATTTCCCAGACCACAATTACACATTTTTCAAAGGAAAGAGAAAAAACAAAATTTAGAGTACTACATAAATTAAAAATGAGGATATCTTTTGCATTTAAGGACCTGTTAATTTTAGTGAAGTCTCTATATTATACTTACCAGGAGTCCTGGTTCTGGAAGAGGAGCAGGTCTTGCAAACCGTTTATTAAATTTCCTCTTCTCTTTCCTTAGGTTTTTCATATTCTCAATACGTTTATCTCTGGACTTTTGGAAAATTAAAAGGAAGGAAAACAAATCATACTTTTTATAACATAAAAAGTTAACATGCTTATTATATTTTGGGTCAGTGTCAATAAAAAAAATAAACACAATCAGTGGGTATGCTTTACATAGCTACATAAAAGTAGGAAAAATCTTTTTTCAAATATGTGGTTCATAGATGAAGAAAACACACTGGAGCATCTCTAGAGTTTTCGAATGAGACTTATTTACTCTTGATTCCCACTTCAACTATGGGATCTAAGGCTCATGGATATATATGTTTACTTTTATTTTAAAAGTAATGTTCATTAAAAACCCCAAAGGAATTTTCTTTGTAGAAATAAGAAAACAAAATTCATGCACATTCTTTAGTTCCTTTAAATGCTACATATGTCAAGCAGTGATTTTTATGTCCCTATTGTATGGCATCTATAAGTAGCAGAGACCTAAGGGCTCAAACTAGAATGCTTTGAAGATAATGGAGTATTAGGGTACAGAGTATATGAATAATAGAAACTTTTATCCACTTCCAGTGGGAGTGCAGTTGGTATAATTGCTTTGAAAACTATGTGGTATTACTTTATAGCAATGAAAAAATTGCTTTCTCTATGATCCATCTGTTCTATTCTTATTACACTAAAAAACAAAATATAAAGCATTTAATAATAGTCATATTATTCTAATAGTAGTCACAAGGTCCCAGAGTCCCATGAAAGATAACACTGAAGTGTCTAGATAATAGAACTTCTATCATATCAGAGACCACCACACATAAAGGAATAAGACAAAGTTACAATTTTGAAATACCCAGAATTATTTATTTAAAAATTACCTGCCTTGCAGTGACGTCTGAAGGATGTTGCCATCTTGGCCCTTCCTATATAATATGTAAAATTAAAACAAAACAAACCATAAAAAACCATGAGCAAACAAATACTAGTTATTATAATAGGAAGCCTATGCTACTGTTTTTAATTTATGTAATATATGCACATTATCTCAATTGCAGGAGGCAGGATCAGAATGAGAACATTAAGGTAAAAGTCAGGGGGGAGGATGGCAATAGTATGAGAAAAAAGAACCAGGCTTGAACCACATTACAGGGAGCATGTAGAGTACTGAGATTTATCATGAAAAGAAAGGGTATACAAGAAATCAAAAAATTATGTTTCTGCTGGTGTTTGGGGAGATTGAGGAATCCCAGCAAGTGGTATGATTTTCTGAGACACAGGGATCTTGGCTGTTCCCGTAGTTTCTAAATTGTACCTTCAATACCTCCCCCTCCCCTCATTTTGATCCAGTTGTTTAACCCAAAGACCCAGAAGCAGTCTCCTCCCCCATCCTCCCCAAAGTTGAGAAACTTATTCTGCCCCCCACTTCTGTAAACCCCATCCCACCTCTGGGGCGTATTAATGGGTCAGTCGACAGATGGTTGACTGTGCCTGGCTTCTAGAAGGCGCGTGGTGGGGCTTTTCCTCCTCCTGGGTGGGTCTTGCAGTCCAGGATCTAGTCTGTCTACTTCACCCTGGATTCCCAACCCTCAGCACCCCAACCGCCCGCATTGGCCACGATCGCGAGCGACCCTAATCGCAAGTGTCCCCAGTGCAAGGCCCCGGGCAGGGGTCGCCGAAGCGGCGTTAGGGCCGCGGAGAACTCACGGCGCTGACTTGGATGGCTTCGTCCTCCGTACAGCACAGGCACATGCTGCTTATGCTGCAGAGCCCCCCGGCGCCCCCCGCACGCACTGCGGGACCCGGACCAAGTGATGGAGGGGCACCCCCCCCAGCGCCCGGAGCCCCGCCCCGTCCCATCACAATTCTCTTTATCCTCCCCCTTGGGCCCCGCCCTTTCCCTTTGCGGTCTTCCAATCCCGTGCGGGGAGGGTCAAGTCCTTGCGGTCCTGAGCGCAACTGTAGCATTAGGGCAGGCGGGTTGCCACAATTCTAACAGCGCTCTGGCTCCAGCAAGTACAGAATACATTTCCATCGTTTCCATCGTCTCTGCCCTCTTTCAGTGCAGCCCCCTTCACTTATTAAGACTTCTCGCGTGGTTCCGCGGCCCTTCACTTCAGCCTGTCGTTCAGGGTTCCCAGTTCCGTCCCCTCATTGTTCTTCCATCACCGCTGTCGGTTGGATCCATCTATCTCTCTGCCTTCTCCCTGTCAACACCTGGGCTGCGGAAGGGGGTTTGGGGAACTGCCCCAGTGACATGTTGTACATGATCTCCAACTTAAACCGGGTCTTCACCACTGCTTCCCACCTCTTCTGTGTTTGCCTAGCTCTTTCTTTTTTGTACTCTGCAGCCCTCCCTTCAAACTGTCTCTGTTGAAATCTCTGAGCCCACAGCTCTGACTCACACGCTGAGGATGGCTCACACTTCAGGCGAGCTTATGCTCCACACTGTTCGCTGCATGTGTGTATATGAAGTCATGAACTCCTTACAACAACCCAGGAGAGAAAGAGCATGGTTATTATCGTCGGGAAAATCAGGCATTAGTATGTTAAATATCTTGCCCGAGGTTACACAATTAGAAGGTATTCTGGGACTTAAATCCACAAAGTCTGTTTCCAGGGCCTATGCTCTTTGATCTCTGTGCTCTACCACCAATTGCTTCCAGAAGCCCAGACTGGAGCTACCTCACTTCCTTCCCACCTCCAAGTTTATTGCCTTGTTTGTATCCACATTATCCTTTTCCCTGTAATCCTGTTAAATTGAAAAAGTTGTTGCCCCTCTTTTTGTCTGGAATAAATCTGTTCATTTTTGTTCCCAGGTCGTTTTCCTCCTAGAAGACTCCTCAGAGATCTTGCTCCAGATTATTCCCTCCCCTTGTTAACCTCTCTATATTCTGTTTTCTTTAAACAATTAAATACAGTGTGTTCAAATCATTCCCTCATTAAACTAATAAACCAAAGCCCTTTGAACAACTAATTTTAACTCTTCCCCATCCCCTGTATTTACAGTAAATAATCAAAAGCCCATGTCCTCTTCCTTATATCCAGTGCAGTATTTGGCTCACTGCAATCTGCTTCAATGCTTACTATCCCCATTGGTACTTGTTTCAACGTGGTCACTGGTGATCTTCCTACTAAATTCAATGGACACTTTTTACCATGTGACTTTTGCATAGTGTTAGGAACTGCAGTGAGTTCTTTTGGAAGAGTTAGGCTTAGGAAAATTAAATAATTTTGCCCACCGCTGGTGCTTGAAACCATTGACCACTTCCTTCCTGAAACTCTTCTCTCTGGGAAGAACACAACTTAGAAAAATTATGTAATCTTGCTCATGATCACAACCCAGGAACTGAATTGAAATCCTGTGCTTTCTCCACTCTCCCATGTTGCCTCAAGAACATATGTTTTGGATACTTACTATTATATATCTTGCTAGGTCCTGGGAATACAAAGATGAATAAACTGAATTACTGCCCTCAAGGAAAGTCAGATAAAAAAGCAACAATAAAATAATAAAACAGTGTGTTGGGAGTAGTAATAGGACACGTGTTGTGCAGAAATGCAGGAGCCTCTAATTCTGTCTAAAGATGAAGCTTCAAGGTAATGCCAGAATCCTTACCAGTGGAGTAGTCAAATTGGCCGCTGATATTGGTTCCATTCTTCTGATTTTCTCATCTACCTTTGCCTTCCCGGAATGATGCTTCCATGGGTGGATTCACCTGTTACCACCCCTAGTTTGTGTAATACCTCTAAAGCAGGTGCTTTAGCTTAAGGACAGAACCTGAAAGTGCATCTGGAAGTGTCTGGGCTGTACTTTAAAGGATGTACAGGAGTTTATCTGGTAGCTAAAGACGGAACAGTCCTGATGGAGGTAGCAAGCATGTCCACGTGGTAGGGGGTAGGGCTTGTGGGTTTGATGAATAAGGAACTATTGTCAAATTGTTTTCACTCTTCATTCATCACTTCTCATTGCCTTTCCTCCTCCTTTATCTGCAAAACAGACAAACAAAGCAATCCACCAGGGCTGATGTTGAAAAAAAAAACAATGATTAGCTGGATTCAGGCACCATGAGACTGCTCTAACACAGTGTTTCAGTGTTATGTCTGAGGCTTATTAGGAAGCAGGTGGTGGGACTCACAAAGCGTCCACATTCTGCCTTCACTGCCTTCACTTGAAAACTTTGTGATCCTGGCCTATTAATGATCTTACATCAGCTTCCATTCTCCTTTCTATGTTTATAAAATGGGAATGATAATATCTAACAACATAGGTATTGGTTCAAAAACTCGGGAATTTCCCAGGTGAAATCTGAAACTGACCCCTGTTCATGGGGGCAAGGAGAGACAGAAGAAAGAGGCAGGCCACTCCAAGTTGATAGATGGCAGGTTTAATATGCAAGAAAACTTACATATGAGGCTTGTCTTGGGCATTCAAAAGATGAGTAGATCTCTGCACCTGCCCACTTGAATCTTAGAAGTTTATATAGAGGCCTTACCTGGGTTTAGTTACCTTAAATTAAGTCCATATGATCTCGACAACACCTTACTCTATCAACCTGTGTCCTTGAAGATGGCTCCCACTGGGGAAATAGTAGGCAGAACATACATTCCAAGGACAAGGGAGGGGGTGAGAAGCCTCTGACATTTTCAGGGTCCAGCTCTTAGGTCAGCTGCAGTCGCATCCTTTCTGTGACCTCCAACAATAGGGTTGTGTATGAGCATTAAGAATAGTAGATGTAAGGAATTGGGGAGTTAATTCCTTACTAATTGAGGAATTACTCAATAATTGTAGTTGTAGTTACATTTTACTATAGAATCACCCAGACGGAAAGAACCTTGAATCTCATCCAGTCCAATCTTCCATCTGATACTTGAAGTCCTATCAGTATGTTAGTTTTGTGGCAGATCCTTCTTTTGATTAAATTAATGGATAGGAAATTCAGTGCAATCCATTCAGTTTTTTTTGGCATCTCTAATTATTGGAACCTGTTACTTCAACCCACGAGTTCTAGTTCTGTCCTCACGGGCCTCACAAAAGAAACTAATTCTCCTCTATCTGATGATAAGGTTGGGGAAGAGGCTGAGATTGTCAGAATCTACAGGCTTGGAGCAGGGACCCCACAAGTTGGGAAATAGCTCTCTGAGGAGGGGAATATTGCCAGGCTGAACTGCTCAGAGCTGGGGATCAGGGATCTTGTAGGAGGGGGCGTTGTCTGGCAGGTGCTGTAGGATTAAGGACGAGCAATAAAACCAATTCTGGGTGTGTAGGAAAAATAGGAACTGAGAACAGCTGCTGCTGGAGACAAATGCTACCACCAGGTGACGCGTTACTTCCGGAGTGACACTGAGAGCAAGGAAACAGGCACGAGTAAGATCCTTCTCCACTCCACTCACCTTCCAGGCTTCCTCCAGCACCCTCACCACCCCCATCCCTGCCATTGGCTAAACCTGCCAGGACTTGAGCTGGCTAAATTTCCAACTTTTTATTTCTAAAGAGAAATAAACTGTTACAAAGTCCCAGCCCTGGCTTTACAAGGTAGAATACGGAAGAGCAGGTTTAGAGCTGGAAGACAACAGCAACCATCATGCATGCCCCAAATCACCCGCGGCCCTTCATTTAGACGTGCTCGAGGATGGTTTCAGATCTCCCCACTATCCAGGTTGACAACCCGTATTACCCTACAGCCAGACAATGTCCTGCACCGGGCACAGAGCTCAGAGTGTGATATGACCAGGAGTGAAGGGGCAAGAACATTAACTTCCCAAGTCTGGATAGTACATTTGCATAAACATTGTCTTTGCAAAAATGGATAAAACTTAACTATAAAATAAATTATGAAAACTCCAGAATACTAAATGCAAGCATAGTCAGTATTCACGTGTGTCATGTTTGATTGGTATAGAGCTATATTTCTCAAAATAAACCCCAGAAACTACTGGCATTCCAAAATGTTTATAATTTTATGTGAAAAACACAGCAAGTAAATCAACCACCCTTTCCCTTTGTGTAAAAAAAAAAAAAGGGTACCAAGTTCAAATAAGTTTGGGACATTCTAGGTTAAACAAAGTTAAACACCTATCTTTATTGTCAGACAACTCAGAACCTATAATATGCAAAAGTGATTATGAACTTCTAGAAGGGTATATATTATATGGTGTCTCTCCAATTTACTTACTTCTGGGACCCTCTTTTCAGGTGCCATCTGTAATCTCTCTCATATGGAGAGGCTTCTAGATTAAAGATAGCTGTTATTTCTGAATAAGTATTATTTTATATTACTTTAAGCATGACCTTGTTAGGTCATTAAACTACATTGACAACTCTGGAGATCATTATTTAAATCACAATTTTTTTCACATCCAATTATCTTTCTCATTTTCTGTCTAAGGAATGTGTGCTGATTTTTTAGATCTTAAATGTCTGTTTCAAAATGCAAGTCAGATTAGCTGTTAGAGTGTTCCCATAATGTAGCTGGTGTTTTTATTCTCTTTCTCTGGGTATTTGATAAATAGATATCCACTGATGAAATCAGTTAAAGCAGCATGGTGCTAATAGACCTGGGTAGATAAATAAGATAGGATTTGTGAAAATGAATAGTCACACATTTTTCCTTAGTCTAAATATTATTTTCCTTCTTTTTTGCAAATGAAAACATTTGAGGTTCATGTCTCTTCAGCTTTTCTTCTGCCATCCCCAGTATTTTAAAACTTGGATATTTAGCAACAGAATTTATTTAAATAAATTTAAATATTTCATTTACATCTTAGGAAAAAATAGCTCATCCTGTTTGTTTAATGTTTCCATAATTAGATTTTATTTTGTAAATTTGTACAAAAACAGTGAAAGTTCTCAAAGAATTAACTTACAGGCTTTTCCCCACAAATGAAACAACTTATGCAGAAATGCAAATGGAATATCAACATTGGTTTATTTTACCATTACTGACAGATTCTCTGTTTTGTTCATTTTCTGGGTTTCCAAAGGGTCATGGAATCTATTTTTGGGCATTGAGAAACTTTAATTATTTACTTTGATTTCAATGCAACCATTTATCTTTTGATCTGAAACTATTTAACAAAGTAAATGGGACATGTGTGACTAATTTTTGTATTTAGGGTTTCCCTGTGACTTTATTTTTTTTTTTTAATAGAGTTTGAGGGAGCAAATTCTTTTCAAGTCCTAAGAGTCCTTAAACACTGAAAACATTTCTTATGGTTAAAGTCTGTTCCCTTTCCACGATAAAATGCTATTTATCTGTTTAGTAAATAGGATGTGGACAGATTCATTACTCTTTCTTTTGGACCATTCTTTCATTCAACTGATATCTGTATCCACCGAGTCCCTCTTTTGTTCCAAAGATCTGTGCCTTGTGCTGAGGTTTTTGTACTGAGCAGGCAGACATGAGTCTTTTGTGAATGGGTCCCCTTTAAAAGAATACCAGTGCAGGTCCAGCTTCATGGTCGTAGGGTCTGTGCAGATACATAGGGAGTCATGCTTAGAAAGATTAATGCTCTGTTCTTGCTGTCTTAAACCTCTTAATTTTTAAGTAGCTCTGCATTTTTATTTGACACTATGACCTGCAAGTTGCATAAGTGGTCTTGAATCTACCCTCCAAAGTTTGTGAGAAATTATCTATCTACCTATCACTGCCATGTATGAGTTTTTAACAGATTTTCTTTTTTCCGTGCTTGGGCAATTATATTGTGAAATCTAGGTGATAGACTTTAAATTTGTCTATATAGCAAGTTACATGTTTTTTGATTCAACTTATTCCATCCTGTCAAGAGCATTTTTTGTTCTTCTTTATAGCACAACACCTCCATGTCATGTGCCATGAACCCTGCAATTAACCCTCAGTTAAACTTTCTCCTAAGTTGTTTTGCATCTGATCTGCCTTTCAGCCTCCTTACCTTTGCTAACTCTGCACCTATCATGACTGCCCCCATATAAAGCCAGGTCTTTTTCTCAAAAGTATTCCTCAGAAAAGAGTAAGTCACTTTCTACCAGAACCCTTATGAAGTCTCTGTATTTTAGAACTCTTTTTCAATTACTTGAGTTTGAAAAAAAGGTTTTTCAGAAAATGTATTAGTTGGGAATGGCCTTAATGAATGCCAGTTATCAAGGTGACCTTAGACTTTGGGTAAATTTCCAGTAACAATGTAACAGGACCAAACTAGAATTTAGAAAGGGATGTGTTTTTGAGGCATTGAGATGGGAATGAAAATTAATGTCTTTGAAAACAGCTCAAAAAGTGGCTCTGGCAACAATTAAGCCAGGGCCATTCAAAATGCATGTAAATAGGTTGAATAAAACTGTTTAATGAAATGTGGGTATGGAAATAAACAATATTTTTAAATGAACATATTGTTTATATAATGTGGTTTAAAATATGGGTGTGTAAGAAAATTAACAAATTAAATATTACAAGTACACGTTTGGCTATTATTGCTACATCTCTAAAAGTTTAAATAGTTAAGTTGACCAAAACAAAAACAAAAAAACTGGGGTTTGCTTGCCCTCCTAAAATGTCTCTTTCTCTTATTTGAAATATTTTATCTTTTTATCAATCCTTTATTATAATTCAAAATATTTGAAAAAGACTGTAATCACAATTTCTTATTAGAAAGAACCCAGTCTTACTATTAGATCATCAGACACACCCTCTCTCTCCCTCCAAAGAATGGTGCTGTTAAAAGATAAACTGAGGCATATTGAAATTTTTAAAAGTTCATTTGAGCAAGAATCAATTCAAATGAGACAGTGGTTAGGAAGGGGTTAGTGGGATGCCAGCTTACAGGAGCAGGAGTAAGGGGAAAGACTTTTTATAGAGAAAATGCAGAAGCAAAGAAAGGAAATTATTTGAATGGTTATAGTGGTTTGTGATTGGTTGTCCTTAGAGTCTTGACGTTGTAAATTTGAGGCATTTACAGGGTTAGATTTTGGGTTGCTTAGGTAGGTCACTATGGCATTACAGCCCCCTCAGTCTAATGGCCTCCTTGTTTATTTAATTAATTTAACAGAATGTAAAACATTTTCTCATCCCTCAAGTCTATGAGCAGACTTGCCTTTCATTACATTCAGCCAGCCTAGAGAACAATGTAGGAGCCTGCTCTTTGTGGCTTCTTCTCCTTTTTTTTTAAAGAATTTATTTATTTATTTGACACAGAGAGAGACAGCGAGAGAAGGAACACAAGCAGGGGGAGTGGGAGAGGGAGAAGCAGGCTTCCCGCCAAGCAGGGAGCCCGATGTGGGACTCGATCCCAGGACCCTGGGATCGTGACCTGAACCGAAGGCAGACGCTTAATGACTGAGCCACCCACGCGCCCCTTTTCGTGGCTTCTTATCTATGCTCTGGTTTATGGAAGTCTAGGTCATAGGATCCTTCGTCCTTGCCTCCATCACCCTGAAAGGCAGATCTTAACACCCAAGAATAGGCTGATCTTCAGTGTTTTCCAAACGCTGCATCAACACAAAAAAGACTTGTCATGCTAATGGTGATCAACTTGCACAGCAAAATTTAAAGGATCTTTTCCCTACTAAGGGGGGTTTTTAAGGAAGGGGCAGAAAAACCCCTTGTGGCCTAATTTCTCTCTGGAGAAACCTTCCAAAAGTGCTGATATTTTCATGTTTCCTCCTGGAAATGTTATGAATCTAAAGATGACCTATTAGTGGATTATTTAGCTGGATTGGCAGTTAACTCTCTATTGGGAAAAGCAACCCTGAATTTAAGAATCTAACACTAACTTTTAGGCAGTTATCAAGGCAAAGATGAAATGAATGATTTATAGTCATACTTTTTAATGTTGGGTACTTAACTTTTAATCTTAATAGGGCATGACTTAAATGGCTATACTGGATGCATCTTTATTAGATAAATGCATTTCTAGGAATTGTCTATTGAAGGTAACTCAGTGTGAGGGTCAGTGTTGTTCAAGACTCATGATTTGTTATAGGAAGTCATAGTTCCTCATTACTGTCCATTTCCTCTATGTTCACACTGTTTTATTTGAATTTACAGGGACAAAAAAGAAAAGACTCATTTGAAGACTCTTCTTATTCAATTCTTTTTTTCTTTTTGCAGTCTTTGGTTTATTTAGGTTATACTTATTGGGAAAAAGCACAAGCAATTTTTTTTTTTTTTAGAGCAAAGATTAATTAAGAGTTAAGTTTTAGTGGTAAAGAGAGCTCCTCTTACAGTATTTAAAAAGTCTTAAAATTTCAAATGGTGGGGAAAGTTGGATGGAAAGATGAGTATGCTAACACTGTCATCCTGTGTAAGAGGAGATAACTATTCAGGTCACAGAGATAATAAATCTCTTCTTCATATATTCTCTAGTTTTGGCTATCATACAATTTTCTAGACTAAGTTGCCATTTTGAGAACACATGAAAATACATAGTATAGAATTAGAGATTCAAATAGAACACAGACCTATTTGTTAAGCAAGAGAAATGTAATCTTATTTAAGTTATGCTCATCTTTACTGAAGACATAGTTCTTTTAAGATGTCTAATTCCATCTTATCTTAGATCTTTAATTAGTCTACCAAAACTGCCTTGGGTACTTAACATCATAGGAATAAATATGAATTGCTCTTGTAATTCCTTATACAATCACAGGAACATAAAGAGTTGAATCAGTATTTCATAGACGATGTCTTCCAGTGTCTTCCAGGTAGCAGGAACTGAAAAATCAGTGTGGGAAATGATCCTGACTTTGTATTGACAGACACAATGACTTTACTTTTCTACAAAAGAGAAAAAAATGTAAATGCAATGTTGTTTCTTATAAAACATTTTCTCTTAAGTGCCTATTGTATGACAAATACAGATGTCAGTGATCATCATACTGATACACTAACTTAATCAACTTACTTTATCATAACATTGAGTGACAGTGCTATATTGAATAATAAGTCCTTTGGAAAGCTCCCCATGCCTATCTTCACGTGTTAGAATGGACATAATGAGCAGATTAAACTTTATTGAACATATACCATGTTTAAGAGGCACTATTCTGGGCACATGGATTGATTTCTTCAACAATATGGCAGGTTTATACTTACATAGCACATTTATAATAAGTTTCTAAGTTTTTCAATTGGAACTCTTTCCATTTCACGTGGTGTTCATTTTATTTGACCTCCAATAACTTTGGGAGGAAAGTAAAGTATATAGGAATCCCTTTATTTTAGAATTGAATTTATTTATTTATTAATTATTATTATTATTTATTTTTTTAGAGAATATGTGAGTGTGAGTGTGGGAGCAGAGGGAGAGGGAGAGAGAGAATCTTAAGCAGGCTCCATGTTCGGTGTGGAGCCCCACGCTGGGCTCCATCTCATAACCCTGAGATCACGACCTCAGCCAAAATCAAGAGTTGGATGCTCAAACACTTAGCCACTCAGGTGCCCCTATAGTTGAATTTTTAAAAAAGGAAGCTCAGAGGGCTTAGGAGAACTAAAGAAGGTCATTCCATTCAACATTTATTAAGTCAATAAGTATGTCTGGAGTATTGTATTATTTAGTATTTCTTTAGTTGCAAGAACAGAAACAAAGTGAAAGGGATTCTTTTTCAGTTTACATGACTGAGAAATACAGGAGGAGATTTCCTTCAGTCGAATAATTATTCATTTCTATTAGCATTGCTTCCCTCTGTAGATTGGCCTTTGTCTTGCTGCAAATGGGTTTTTCTGCAGGTAATAGGGACCTCTACCATCCTTTACAATTTGACCCACAACCTGGGAGAAAGTCCTCATTCTCAGCTTTTGGGGAGGACTCCGATTGGCATATGTTACCAGTTAAGAGAACATTTGAAATGCATAACTAAAAAGCTCAGGTTAAATACATGGCTAGTGTTAGCAAAGTAACAGAGCATCTGTTTTTTTTTAACTCAGAAATTTTAGCATTCTTATTTTTAGGTTGAATCTAATCAACACTTTAGAAAAAGTGACAAATTATTATTTCTTTCTTTGGACTTTTCTGTCCAAATACCAATATGGACGATTTGAATTCACAGTTGGTTTTAGAGATACCCAGGCAGAAAGAAGCCCATGGTGACAAATAGAAAGTGTGTTATTCAGCCTGTGGAAAAGTTAATAAAAGGATATAAAGTGATCTTGACTGAAAGCTGTAAAGTTCTGACAAGGAAACATGTTAAGGGAGATTAGAAAACCTTTAAATAGGCTTTAAATATCATATTTATACACAATCTACGTTTACCTGAACCTCGTTAAGTAGCAGTAAAAACAGGTGGGGTAGAAAAAAACAGAGGCTTCAGTGTAAACAGGTCGTGGTTCAAAACTGTGTTTCATTTTGATACAAGATCTTTTAGATGAGGCTAAACTACATCTCTGTTTTCCAGTGGGGCTAATGGGCCTAATACTATTTCTTAGAGTTATAAAATTTAAGGAATAATGTATTCAGGTGTGCTGAAGTATTATTTTATTTTCCTCTTAACTAATAGGTGGGTAATTTTGCATGGGTCTAAAGGTTGTATGGGGACAGCAAAAGAGGAACTAGAGAATGAGTTACCAAAGGGATATATAATCTCTTTGTCCATATTGTTTAGAATATTATGTGTGGGTAGTTTATAATAATTCTTAGAATCAGGAGGTCTAGTTATTTGCAAGTATCATTCTTTTCTAGGATGAGTAGAAGTCATGCCCTTGCAGGTAATTATTTAATGTCTCAGCAGCTCTTCAGGGTCACGTTTGTTTTTAGACAAAAAAAAATCCAGCAGGTGGCGCCACAATCACAATATTTACACAGTAACTGTTTGAAGGGAGCCGGAAAACAAAAATCATCCTGTAGCCAGAAGATGGTGCTAGGTGACCAATCTTTAAAAAAAAAAAACAATGTCTACATTTGAAATAGGCAACTTCAATTTTACTGATTTCCAGGATTTATAATGAGGGTATTGTTGACATCATTGTTTGGGATTCTTCAGTAGCTTCTTCAGTAGCTTCAGATTTAAACCTCCAATGTATTACTTTTATGATAAAAGAACCACCCTGACCAGCTCATGAAAGGAAGAAATACTCTCCAGCTCTACTTTTTATCACTCACAGTCTTTACAAAGAAAGAAGATTATATTTAACATGTTTTACTTTTTTGCTGTTCTTCTATTTTGTATGTTTCATGATAATACCTTTTTTAAAAATATAAGGACTTATCCACCTCTAAATTCCTTGTTGTTTTCCTTTTATTCTTCCTCTAAGATTCTTTCAAGAAGATGAAACATTAAATTAAAATCTGCAGATACACTTTCTGACGTGTCCAAATTAGGAAAAAAGAAATGCATTGAAATGTTTCTTTTGTTGTACTTTGTGGACTTTTAAAAAACTACAGTTTAATTTTCATATCATCTTTGTATATTCAGTATTCAAGTTTTTAATCCTCCAAAATAATAGGAAATTAAAATTAAACTGCTTCATAACTTTGTTTTAAACTTTTGTATTAGCAAAAACTTCTAAAAATTGTTACTGGTTCATTTGGCATTCTGAACAGTTCTCTGTTAAATATCTCAAGTGCATCTATTTCTTGCCAGCCATTCTGTCTCCTTCATCCTCTAGCCTTTGCTATCAGACCATTAAAATAGCCTGCCAATAGTTGACTTTCCTTCCTTCCTGCTATCCTCAGATCTCTTTTCTCTCGTGGGATCAGAGCCATATTTTATAAATGCAAATTTGGTTATTTCATTCCTGTTCTTAAAACCTTTCAATAACTTGCCATGGCTCCTAAACACCCAAACAAACCTTAACCACACCATTCTTTCCAGTCATTTTCTATGCACTTGCTATACCACTTTCCTTAGATTATGCTCCTTCCTCCTAAAACTCTGGTACAAGTCTTCTTTCAGTCAGGAAAGCTACTCTCCTGCATCTCTACCTATGTGTCTGAGTGTTCTTAGGATCAGAACTCAACCATCACTTTCTCCAGGAAGCCCACCTGATCACCGAGGTCTAGGTCAAGGCTCTCTACTGTGTGCTCCCACACAGCTGAATCCTTCTCCTTTGTGGCACTGCCTTCTGTACCTGGACATGATTTATGGCAGATACATCGATCAATGTCTTTTTTTGCCCTAACTCTCATGTAAGCTTCATGAAGACAGAGGAGTGTTCGCTTTTCTTACTGTTGTATTCCCAGAGAGTAAGAGTGTCATACTTGACATGTGGGATGCTCTCAACCAGTACTAGTAGATTGATAAAATTAATGATCAGTGATAAAAATCAGAGCTTCTGGAAAGTGTAATTGACTTGATGGGTTCGGAATAGTTTCCATTGGCAAGATGTTTACCCTTAAGAGAATGTCAGGATGCAGGTCATTACTATCTTTCAGTTAATCTACAAGGCTGTTGGTGTGAAGGAGGGTCTCCAAAGTTGATTCAAAACCAAAAGCTTACAGGAGGACCTAAATCCGAGATTTTTTTTTTTAAAAGATTTTATTTATTTATTTGAGAGAGAGAGAATGAGAGACAGAGGGCACGAGAGGGAAGAGGGCAGAGGGAGAAGCAGACCCCCTGCTGTGCAGGGAGCCCGATGCGGGACTCGATCCCGGGACTCCAGGATCATGACCTGAGCCGAAGGCAGTCGCTTAACCAACTGAGCCACCCAGGCGCCTAAATCCAAGATTTTAAAAACAGAGTATCTGAAAGTAGAACCAATTTCTGTGGTAGGTAAGGAACGGCCTGCAACATAAGCTAGTAGTCCTTTGTTGGGGGGCAGAAAAGGGAATTCCAAGGTCAACAGGTTAGGTGGCCTTTGAAGTCCCTTTGAGCTTTGAGATTCTCTGGAAGTCTGATTTGTTATAAAGACGATTTGTCTTTCCCCCTGCTGATTGCATTCTGAGGCCAGTGTTGACGGGGTTGGGGCGGAGAGTTCTCTTTAGAGTCTTGGGATTAAGTGTTTAGGACTTTAAAGAATAAGTGATTTCCTAGCATGATCTGTACCATCAATTTCACCTTAAACTCTTATTTTCAACCTCTTCTTGGGATACACTTCATACAAAATATAACTAGAATTTATTTCAGACATATTACCTTCTCTGATAACTGAAATGTCTATGCCAAATTACATTTTTAATCTTTTACTTAATCACTGATAATATTTACTGATAAATTTTTTAGAATAGGCTTGGCTTTTGACTTTGTTCAATTTCCTTTTGGGGGGGGATACGTTCTGTATTTTAAATATATGAATCTTCTTAATTTCATCTATGAACATAAGTGGTTAATGAGATCTTTTGTTTGGTGAATTTATTTTCAGTCTACTGCAGGGAAAAGATTCAAGATCTTTACGTTTAATATACTAACTCATCACTTTTTTGCCTACCCAGATTTTATATCAAACTATAGACAAAAATATTAATTTACCCTCAGGCCTCATAAAATATAAATTAAGTAGTTCTTAACATTTTTCTTGGTAGATAACACATGAAACCTACATTTTAGGAGGTTTTTTTTCAATCAAGTGAAGTCAAACTACACTAAGATACACACTGCCTCCATGTTTTCATTAATCAAAATGAGGAAACAATCTCAAGGTCAATTAATAGGATGAGAGTTAAATCACGTAAAGTGGGCCACATGCAGCCTTTTAAAAGAAAGAAGTATAATTGATACTGACATGGAAATATGTCTATGATATATTGTTAAGAGAAAATACAAGGTAGCAAGCAGTATGTACAGTAAGTTCACATAAAAAAAAAACAGTAATGTATCTAATTGCATCAAAAGAGGTCACAAAGGTTTTATCCAAACTGGTAGTGGTGGTTATCCCTGGACAGACGGATTGCCTGGGATGGCTAAAAAGCTGAAGGGTCAGAAACTCCCTTTTTACACATTTGATTTACTTCCTGGTGGGCCAGATTTTCCCCATATGCATTTACCTTTAAAAAAAAAAAAACAAAACTTAAGAAGGACACAAAATAATACTGTCTCATGTTAACTTTCTTCTATCCGAAGTAAGAGGGGGAAATGAATCAAAGCCAAACAGACATGGATGATTTTCATTTCCCGGGTGCACTGTCAAAATTCAGAGTTCTGTTGGGAGAAGAAGAATAATGAAATCATACGTACAGATCAAAATATACAAGCACATGCTTCTGAATCATCCTTGCTCTTGTTTTTATCTGCTCAAGGATAAGCTCGAGACTTCTGAAAAGTCTCTTTCCACCTCAACTTTTTATGGGCTCGGGATTGCCTACCACTCCATCTCACTCTGTCGTTGTCCCGTCGGATTGAACGCTACAGTGTCCCTATGTGGCAGGAATGTTAGAACACTTTGCTGACATACGACGTGCCTTGGTTTCTTTCAGCTCAAACAGACCAAAGCAAGACACAGACCATGCAAATGCATACATAGAAGAATGAACAAAGGGCATTTCTGATATGGTCTCTGGTAAAGAGACCAACTTAAATGAGAAGTTTGTCTTGAAGAGGCATGGAATGAGATTTTAAATATTTTTGTTATACAAGACAGGTATATACTTATGGTAGAGTGAAAAATGTAGGTGAATCAGTAGGGTTGCGTGCAGGAAACAGGAAAAGTAAGCAGAAAGGCATTTAATACAAGATATTAGGGACTTACACAATTGTTGGAAGGGCTGAAAGAACAGTTTCTGGGCCAGACTTTCTGGACTGGTTTCCAGAATAATACAGAGCTGATCCACAAGGGGAGCTCTAGTCCCTGAAGCAACCACTACCACGTGCTGGGACAACTGCCTCTCACACTGGAGAAAAAGCAGCTGAAGCTGCGATCCAGATATTAGCAAGTGAGACTGGGAAGTCACTTAGTGTTTATACCGGAGTAGTGGGACAAGGACACGAGCGCAGCTGCAGGAAAGTCTCCTGTTTCTACATCACCACTAACAACAGCCAACAGTTGGGGGGGGGGGGGATGGTCATTTCTTCATTCTGCCTTCCAAATCTCTCCCAAGTACTAGTGGCACATAATTTGCATCCAGAATGCTAGCAGCATGATACTGGGGGATCAAGAATATTGGGGGATCGAGATGATCGCTTTCCAGACCCTCCAAATTGAAAAAGAGTGGAATGGGGATTGAGAGTCAAATATCCACCACACATAGAGAACTTCCAAGAAAAAAAAAGTCACCAATCATATGACCATCCAGATAAAATAGCTGTTAATATTCTGTCACATATCTGTTATTTTTTCCATGTGTGCTCATCTATGTATCTAACCATCTATCTATCTCATCTATGCAAATGGAACTAGTTACTATTTTTCTGGCTGGTTCAGCAGAACTTTCTACTCTTTTTCAGGTAAAAACAGTATCCCTTTTTCTTTTAAGAAACTCTGCTTCAATCCATCTATATTTTTCTGGCCAACAAATCTTACCGCCTCCAACCCTAGTACCCCTAAGTCCCATTTATAGGTTATAGGAACCAAAAAGTTCATTTTTTCCTTCTCATTATTCACCTCAGTTTTTGTAAATGATATCTGACAACTGATGTGTGTGTGTGTATGTGTGTGTATCATGTATATGATCATAGACTAGGACATACTTTGCAACCTATGCTTTTCATGTATAAATATGGGAAGAGAGAGAGAAGAAAGAGAGCGGGGAGGGAGAGAGAGAAGTGTTTATTATGAAGAATTGGCTCATGTAATGATGAAAGCTGAGAATCCTAGATCTGTGATTTGTGAACTGTAGACCTGGGAGAGTTGATGGTATAATTCAGTCCCAGTCTGGAGGCCTGAGAACTAGGGGCCAATGGCTTAAATCCCAGTCTGAGGTCCAGAGAAGATAAAATGAGATGTCCCAAACTCAATCAGGCAGGCAGGCAGCAAAGACGTGAATTCCTCCTTCCTCCATCTTTTATTCCATTCAGGGCCTCAACAGATTGGATGATGCCCGTCCTCCCTGGGTAGGCCAGCCTACTGAGTCCACTGATTCAAATGCTACTCTCATCTGAAAACACCCTCACAGGCACATCCAGAAATATCCTTGAGATATTTCTATTCATTAATTGGACTGAGGAAAATCTAGAACTTAAAGGTAATGATATGAATTGCTTCATGAATATTGCCAATATTAAGATTCAGCAGCAAAAATATTACATGTTGTTTCCATTTTCCTGATTTACTTTTTCCCACTATTTAAAGCAGCATTTCTCAATAGTTAGTCCTCCTGTTGTGGGGACTTTTTATCAGTCTTTTACCCCTGTGGCTTTCTGTGCCCCTCACAGGCCAAGTTTCAACTCCTCTTCTTTGTGGCTCTCTCCTCTTTCCCTCATCCTCACCCTTGACGTTTTTGATGGCCTGAAGTGTTGTTGGTTTTATGGGAAAT
The DNA here is from genome assembly GCF_011800145.1 of Mirounga leonina. Classification (NCBI taxonomy): domain Eukaryota; kingdom Metazoa; phylum Chordata; class Mammalia; order Carnivora; family Phocidae; genus Mirounga; species Mirounga leonina. The sequence goes on from NW_023270418.1 coordinate 3,743,519, forward strand.
ACTAGCACATATGAAATAGTGTATTAGGAGATAGCAAATGTAAAGGCTCTAGCATCAGACACACTTGGGCTTGAAGACCAGCCCCATCTCTTATTAGTTGCATAATCCTGGGAAGATTTCTCTGAATCTCATTTAGTTATTGGTGAGGATTTTTACCAGAGATCATCTATAAAAGCAAGGTGTTTAGCACACAAGAGGTTAACATTCAAAAGACAGATTATCAATATGATTAGTATCCATTTTCTGCAGTCTGACGAATAAAACATTAATGAAAGCTTGTCTTACACATTACTATAGTATTACTACTGCCGTCATGTTCTGTCTTAAAAGAGCAATCGCTACTCACAGTGCTGAGCTGTTTTTTTTTACGAGAGGATTTATAAAATGTACTTATTTGAGATGAAATAAGGCTGGCGACTCAGGTTCAAGTTTTCTGGAGTAGATGATCCCAAGAAAAGTAGAGCTTCACAGAGAAGTTTCTATTGTGTGGGGGTGATTTCAGTCCGACCTATTCCATTCACACAGACAATGGCCAAGTGTGTTATGTGGGCAGGATATTGACTGAGGACTGTCGATGCTGTGATAAATGCTGTTTTAGATGTCTATCCTAAAGCCTTCTATTTTAGCAGATATTCCCAGCAAGTCAGCAGCATTTTTTTATGGTGCAGTCAGAATAGTTTTCAGCTGAGTCCGTCTTTCTTCTTCCACATTTCTCGCCATGGGTTCCTGCGAGTTGCGCGGCCCATACAAAACAACGTTTACATCCGCCTGTGGCTCATTTCTGTCCACGTGCAGCCTTCTCCCCAGAATGGGCCGTGCTGTGCTCCAGGATCCTGCAGAGAAAGCACTGGTATGCTTCACCTCCTTCCTGTGGGTGTCTCAGCTCTGCGGCCGCTTTGTCACGCCTGCCTTTTATTGCAGCCCAAACGTGGTGAGAGGAAATAAGAGCAGTCATGTTGTTTCAAGTAGCTGAACATGATTTCTCATGGGAGAGTAACCAAAGGACTCCTTCTGTAAGCAGGAGATTGCTATTTTAGACTGCATATGCAATTTGCAAAGGTATGAATACTAACTGTCCTCTTTGGATTAGACGCAAATTGTTTCCACACTTCTTTCTGTGGTTATTTTGTGAGAAAAAGGTGGAAAGAACAAGGCTAGCACATACACTGCCATGCTTTTCTCTACTCCTGAGCAGTGCTGGGGTGGCAGACTTGTTTGGTTGCACATCCAAATGCATCTCTTCCTTTCTTGCCAACAGGATTCCAAATGGGTTTGGGTGGTAGGGAGCCCAGCACCGTGATAGTTTTTGGTGTGGGAGTTGGAGGCCAGTGAGATGTAAGGTAAGTCTGCAGAGGATATCCTGGGAATAATTTGCCTTCCTGGGAAAAGCTATGTAAGCAGAAACCTATTTTGTCCATGCTGCTTTTTTCTCTTTTGTCAGGGTCAAACATTTTTTTAATTCATTTTAATTACAGCATAGTTAACAAGCAATGACATACTGTTATTCAACAATTCCATATATTACCTGTTGCTCATCAAGTTAAGTGTACTCTTAATCCCCTTTGCCTATTTCAACCATTTCCCCCACCCACCACCCCTCTGATAACCCTCTATTTGTTTGCTGCAGTTGAGTCTGTCTTTTGGTTTGTCTCCTTGTTTTCCCATTGTTCATTTGTTTTGTTTCTTAAATTCCACAAAAGAGTGAAATCACATGGTACTCGTCTTTCTCTGACTGACTTACTTTGCTTAGAATTATATACTCTAGGTCAATCCATGTAGTTGCAAATGGCAAGATTTTATTCCTTTTTATGGCTGAGTAATATTCCACTGTGTGTGTGTGTGTGCATGTGTGTACCTCTTCTTTATCCATTCATCTATCAGTGGATACTTGGGCTGCTTACATATTTGGCTCTGGTAAATAATGCTGCTATAAACATAGGAATGCATATATCCCTTCAAATTAATGTTTTTGTATTCTTTGGATAAATAGCCAGTAGAGCAATTACTGGATCTTAGGGTAGTTCTATTTTTAACTGTTTGAGGAAACTCCATACTGTTTTCCACAGTGGCTGCACCAGTTTGCATTCCCAACAGTGCTTGAGGGTTCCTTTTTCTCCACATCCTCACCAACACTTTTTGTTTCTTGAGTTTTTGATTTTAGCCTTCTGACAGGTGTGGGGTGATATCTCATTGTAATTTTCATTTACATTTCCCTGATGATCAGTGATGTTGAGCATCTTTTCATGTATCCATTGGCATCTGTATGTTTTTGGAGAAGTGTCTGTTCATGTTTTCTGCCAATTTTTTAATTGTATTATTGGGGTTTTTGGGTGTTGTGTTGTATAAGTTCTTTATATATTTTGGATACTAACCGTTTATCTGATATGTTATTTGCAAATATCTTCTCCCATTCTGTAGGTTGTATTTTAGTTTTGTTGGTTGTATCCTTCACTGTATAGAAGCTTTTTATTTTGATGTAGTCTCAATAGGTTATTTTTGCTTTTATTTCCCTTGCCTCAGGAGACATTATCTAGAAAGATGTTGTAATGGCCAATGTCAGAGAAATTACTCCCTGTGCTCTCTTCTAGGATTTCCATGGTTTCAGATCTCACAATTAGGTCCTTACTCTATTTTCAGTTTATTTTTGTGTGTGGTGTAACAAAGTGGTCAAACAGTTTCATTCTTTTGCATGTAGCTATCCAGTTTTTCCAACACCATTTGTTGAAGGGACTTCTTTTTCCCATTGGATATTCTTTTGTCTTTTGTTGAAGATTAATTGACCATATACTGAGGGTTTATTTCTGGGCTTTCTATTCTGTTCCATTGATCTAGGTGTCTGTTTTTGTGCCAGTACCATACTGTTTTGATTACTGTAGCTTTTTAACATAACTTGAAGTCTAGAATTCTGGTACCTCCATTTTTTTTTTCTTTTTCAAGATTGTGTTGGCTATTCAGGGTCTTTGTGGTTCCAAACAAATGTTAGGATTGTTTATTCTAGTTCTGTGAAAAATATTGTTGGTATTTTGATTTGATTGTATTAAATGTGTAGATTGTGTTGGGTAGTACAGACATTTTAATATTTGTTCTTCCAATCCGTGAGTATAGAATATCTTTTCATTTCTTGGTGTTATCTTCAGTTTCTTTCATCAGTGTTTTCAGTGTATAGGTCTTAACTTGGTTAAGTTTAATCCTAGATACTTTATTCTTTTTAGTGCAATTGTAAATGGGATTGTTTTCTTAACTTCATTTCTGCTGCTTGATTATCAGTGTTTAGAAATGGAACAGATTTCTGTACACTGATTTTGAATCCTGTGACGTTAGGGAATTCATTTATCAATTCTAGTAGTTTTGTGGTGGAGTCTTTTGGGTTGTCTATATACAGAACCACGTCATCTGCAAGTAGTGAAAGTTGTACTTCTTCCTTACCAATTTGGATGCCTTTTATTCCTTTTTCTTGTCTGATTGCTGTGGTTAGGACTTCCAGTGCTATGTTGAATAAAAGTGGTGAGAGTGGACAGCCATGTTTTGTTCCTGACTTTGGGGGAAAAGCTGTCATTTTTTCCCCATTGAGTATGATGTTAGCTGTGGGTTTTTCATGAAGGCCTTTATTATGTAGAGTTGTTTCTTCTAAACCAACTTTGCTGAGAGTTTTTATCATGAATAGATGTACTTTGTCAAATGCTTTTTCTGCATCTGTTGAAATGACCATATGGTTTTTATCCTTTCTTTTATTGATGTGATGTCTCATGTTGATTGATTTGCAAATACTGAACTACTCTTGCATCCCAGGAATAAATCCCACTTGATCACTGTGAGTGATTTTTGTTTTTAAGATTTTATTTATTTGACACAGAGACAGCCAGAGAGGGAACACAGCCAGGGGGAGTAGGAGAGGGAGAAGCAGGCTTCCCGCGGAGCAGGGAGCCCAATGCGGGGCTCAATGCCAGGACCCTGGGATCATGACTTGAGCCGAAGGCAGACGCTTAACAACTGAACCACCCAGGCGCCCCCTGTGAGTGATTTTTTAAAATGTATTTTTGGATTCAGTTTGATAAGATTTTGTTGAGGATGTTTGCATCTATATTTATCAGGGATGTTGTCCTGTAGTTTTCTTTTTTTGTGGTGTCTTTATCTGGTTTTGGCTTCAAGGTAATGCTGGCTTCATAGAATTTGGGTTTTCTTTCCTCTTCTATTTTTTGGAAAGTTTGAAAAGAATAGGTATTAACTCTTTAAATGTTTGGTAGAATTCACCTGTGAAGCCACCTGGCCTTGAACTTTTATTTGTTCGGAGTTTTTTGATTGCTGATTCAGTTTCATTGCTGATGTTCAGTCTGTTCAAATTTTATATTTCTTCCTGCTTCAGTTTTGTTAGGTTATATGTTTCTAGGTATTTATCCATTTCTTCTAGGTTGTCCAATTTTTGGCATGTAATTTTTCATTATATTTTCTTACAATCATTTGTATTTCTGTGGTGTCTGGTTGTTATTTCTTTCATTTCTGATTTTGTTTATTTGAGTCCCCCCTCTTTTTTAATTTTTTTTTGATGATTCTGGCTACAGGTTTATCAATTTTGTTGATCTTTTCAAAGAACAAGCTCCTGGTTTCTTTAGTCTGTTCTATTGGTTTGTTGTTGTTGTTGTGTTTTTGGTTTCTATATCATTTGTTTCTGCTCTAAACTTCATTTTATCCTTCCTTCTGCTGGTTTTGAGTTTTGTTTTGTTTTTCTCTTTCTAGTAAATAAAGGTTAGGTTGTTTATTTGAGAATTTTCTTGCTTCTTGAGGTAGGCCTGTATTGCTATAAACTTCTCTCTTAGAACTATCTTTGCCACATCCTAAAGTTTTGGACTGTTATGTTTTCATTTTCATTTGTTTCCATGTATTTTTTAATTTCTTCTTTAATTTCTTGGTTCATTGTTTAGTAGCATGTTATTTAAACCTCCATATATTTGTCCTCTTTCCAGATTTTTTTCTTGTGGTTGATTTCTAGTTTCATAGAGTTGTGGTCAGAAAAAATACATGGTATGACTTCAATCTTTTTGAATTTGTTGAAACTTATTTTGTGGCCTAATATGTGATCTATTCTGAAGAATGTTCCATGTTCACTTGAAAAGAATATGTATTCTGCTGTTTTAGGATGGAATGTTCTGAACATATTTGTTAAATCCATCCAGTCCAGTGTGTTATTCAAAGCCATTGTTTTCTCGTTGATTTTCAGTCAACATAGTTGACTTTGCCTTCAGTGAGGTCATCTGCAGTGGCTCTCTTTGCCTGTTGGGGGCAGTGTTTGGTCCCTGAGGTGTTAGTGGGCTAGTCTGGGACTGCCTTGGGCTTGAGTTGAGTCAGACCAGGCATTTACCAGAAATGCAGTAGCACCATACTTTAGGGTGCTTTCCCTGTGTTATTCCCTGAGAAGCTTTTGGTGGGCAGGGCCTAGAATCAGAAAAGCTGTCTGCCCCCCAGTCCACTGCTGAAGCCACAGTCTGACTGATGTGTGTGGTTATCTTTCCTTCTCCTCATGGCAGGAGTCACTTTGGAATGGTGCTAGCCCCTGTTGGGGCTGTTTGCACATTGCCAGGCTTGTGGCCCTGATTTGAATGGGCTCTGGCCAAGGGCATATTGGAGGGGGAAGATCCAAATGTGCTGGGGGGTGGGGCACACAGTGACTGCAGGGTTTGTGCATCAGGGAGAGGGGATGTGCAACCATTGCTGAGACCAGGGCCAGCTGTTTAGATCCACAAAGTGTGTGTGGGCAGGGTGTGCAATTTTAACAAGGTGCATGCCTGTCCTCCATGGGAGGGGATCCACTGTTGCAGCAGCTAGAATGAGGTTTTGAAAAGTATGCAGGTAGTAAGGTATGATGTTTGCAAGGTTTATCCTGGTCTTCTGAGGGAGGGGACTCATACAGCTGGGACTGAGGCAAGTGTGAGTGGAAAGGGTGGATCTACGGCGGGGGGCTGGGGATGGGAGCGTAGGCGGGTGGGGGTGGTAGCAAGTTAGGTAGTGAGTATCAGCACTAGGCTGTTTTTCACAGGTTGCTGAGTGTTTATGCTTTCGGGCGGGGGAGGGAAATGGTGCCTTCCAGCTCCTTTGTTCCTGAAGAGTCTCCCAGGGATCTCTGTCTCTCTGGGACATGCTCTGAGATTAGTAAACAACTTTCCTTCCTGTATGCCCCAGACATATTTCAAACTGCTGCTTCTATGCTCTATCTCCATAGACTGTTGTGCTGTCTCTTGAAGGGTGGGGACTCAGAAAATAACCCAAAGCCTAGCAGAACAAGCTCTTCCAGAAGCAAGCTTGATCATTTTTAACATTTCAGACTTTGTCACTCTGGTTGTAAGAAATCAAGAAATTCAGCCCCTCTGGTTTTCAAAGCCAAATGTTACAGGGATTCATCTTCTCTGTGTGGGCTCCCCAGCGTGATCATCTTTTTCTCTCCCTTCTCCATGCCTGTGGGTCCCTCCCTCCAGTGGACAGTCCCATGGTCTGTTTAGCTCCCCACTGTGTCTCTGCCCTTCCTACCCTCTTTGATGTGGCCTCTTCTCTAAATTTAGTTGTGGAGTTTGTTCTGCTAGTCTTTGGGTTATTTTCTGGGTTATTTACACTGATGTAAGTGTTATCTAGTGGTATCATTGGGAGGATGTGGGCTTAGGGTCCTCCTACTCCTTCATCTTCCCAGCCACCAATTCACCAGGCTTCTTTTTTCTGCTTCAAAGGCTGTTGTGCCCAAGCTGTGGCGGCAACCTCCCTGCCATATTGGGATTCATTGCCAACACAGGGATGGCAGAGAGAAAATTCGGAAAGAGTTTGGATCTTTGATAATAGTGCTGAATATCTGCTCCAACACTAGCACCTCCTACCTCTAGGCTTCTGATTTGGTATGATAGAAAGTGCCAGTGTTGTTTTAACTGGTTTTAGTTGGAGATTTTGTTCTTTCAGGGGCAGGCCTTCTCACTGATGAACGTGGTATTTGATATCCTTTTTGATTTTTGGAGCAGGCTGGGTCATCATTTCCCTGAATTTGTGCCCAGATGTAGTGGAATAAAACTGAGTCAGGAGGGATGGGCATCTGAAGCATCCAGATGAGGAAAAAAGTGTTCACATGAGTTCAAGTCAATTTCCAAGAAGCTTAGAGATTCAAAGCCAAGGAAAATCCTAACATCCAAGTACACCTGAAGCTGAAAATAAAACATAAAACACAGAAGATCAGAAGTCCCTGGATGGGATAGCAGAAGTAAGAGTTGGGTCAAGTGAGATAATTAAGTGTATTTCCATGAAAAAGATAGGATGCCCAAGGCTGGTAGTCATTGGATGCTTTCTTGCCCCCTAAGGAGTGTGTGATCTTGGCTTAAAAGCACAACTTCAGAGAGATAAATGAGTCTTCTTTCTAATATGCCAGCATCTTTTCAATTCCCCTCTCCCTGAGCTCTGAACTACAGAAGGCATCTTGTGTTAAGAAGTGGATTTCTAGGTTTCTGAATGAAAAGTTCTGCTATGTGATTTTCTACAGAATAGGTCTTATTCTAAAATCACCAGCCAAAGCAACATTCTGTTCAGAAACTGGTAAAAATATGATTAGGGAATGTTCATATACTGTGCTTCATATAGTCAAATTAAGAAGTCTTTCCCAAGAGCCTTTTATGAGTTTGGCACTGGACCAGTTACCATCTTTCAAGGATAACACCCAGCGCCATATTGTACAGGAACCTTATAAAATTCACATCAAAATATAGCAAAGGGCACACTTTCTTTTTCTGTCAAGCTAGCTTTTCCCTTTAAAGGCAATCTTTATCTGTCAGAATCAGTAGAATCTGTTTCTCTAATACAACATGAAATACCTATCTATGATGTTTCTCTTCCAACAAGTAGATGTCAGTAAGGGGTTAGCCAGTCTCTCTACAGGACAGAGCAAAAACACTCACCTGGAAACAAATTATATGTATTTCCTAGTCATTTGTCAAGGCTTCCTGAAACATCTGAATTTATGCATCAGCTACTGTATCAGTCAGGACAATTAAGTACAAGCAACAGTAATAACTAACTACTCTAAGCAGAAGATTTATGGAAAGCTTATTGGCAGCTGTCAGAATCTCTGAAAATGATACAAAATCAAGGTTAGAAACTATGTAGCCAATAACAGTTCCCCAAATGACACTGAAGAACTGGTCTAGATACCACAGCACTGACTTGGTCATAGTTACCACAGTTTACTCTGCAGACACAGTTAACACTGATCCATGGCACTATCTTTAGATCTGCAGTGTAGCTTACCAATGATGGAACCTATCTGCTGATGGCACCCTCTGCAGAATAGACTCCGTAGTTAGTGGGTTTTGCACTACTAATACATGATTCAAAATCTAGGATGTGTATATGTGATTAGGGGAGAAGGGGCTACATCCCTGAGCCTCAGTTGCAAGAAAGGCCAGCAAAACAAGCATTTGAAATTTTCTTTTGTTATAATAGAAAATGGGATTTGTCTCATTAGGTAGGGATCTCCTAAACCAGTGATTTAAGGAGTCATTTAGTCATGCCTGTAGACACTTTTTTTTTTTAATTGTTTATGCTTTGGCTTGTAAGACATCTGGTATTTTTTCCAGTTAATCTCTAAATCCTTATACCAGTAAAGAGCTGAGTATTTGTCCCTTTGAGAGTTCTAATAGAGAATATGCACCTACTGTGGCCAAAACTTGGATTTGAACCAAGTGTACCTGACTGTAAAGTTTGTGACTTTTCACTGGAACAGTTTATAGTATTTTACATGTACATAGGCTGCTGGAAATATTTTTGGTTACCATAGTTTGTTCCTGGATTGCTAAATTCTTAGATCTTTCATTGCTAGTCCATATCCTGTTATTAAGTAGGTAGACTTGATCAAATTACCTATCTTCTTTTTGTCTTCTTTTGCTTATCTATAAAGTGTAGATAATTATTCCTTTCACAGAGTTTGCTGTGAAAATTAATGAATGCATAAGAAGCACTCAGAATAGTGTCTAGAATGTAATAAATACTCAAAGAATGTTGATTATTATTATTTTCTTAAAATCTTGATTTTCATCTTTTTTTTTTTCATAGTGAAAATTTCTCTTCAAATAGAATCTGCACTGAAAACCCAAAATGGAAACTGAGTAATAGCAGAGCTGCTTTGGGAGGTAAGATGGGAGGGAGTCCTCATTTCACTCAGTCTCGGGTCTCCTTTAAGGCATGTCCAATAGATGATAATAGTTCAGATTTGTCAAACTTTTACTCTTGCGTTTTTTCACTTATAAGTACAGTGACCCTGTGGGGTAGGTATTGTCTCCATATACAGATTTGCTTGTATATGGGTGATGAAACTGGGGCTTCTTGAATATCAGTAACCTGCAAAGAGTCACACATCCAGTAACTGTCAAAGTCAAGACGGGAGCCAGATCTGCCTGATGGCCCTGAATTAAATGTCCTTAACCATCTCATTGCACTGCCTACCCTTATAGTTCAGATATCTGGTTTTAAAACCACTGTTTTGATGAATTGGGTCATTCTTGCACCTTGCAATGATGAAATATTGGTTGGACTCCTGGATTTTAACCAGGAATCAATTTGGAGAACACTTATTTTTTAATGTAAATTTGGAAATCTCTATAGTATTAAATTATGTGAGATATGAATCCAAAGAAGCTGGATCCACTGGGATGAGTATAAGTAGTAGGCATGAAAGTGAAACAAACACTATACATGATTATAAAAGATATCTAATTAACAAAGAAGCAATAAAATGCTCAGTTTAGAGGAGTAAAGTTTTATTGAAGCTTATTTTTGGGGGGTCAGTGTTCAGCATCATAAAAACTGCAGGAAGCTACTGGAAACTTTTGTGTGGAGAAATTTCTATTTGTCTGAAAGCCAGAAACTTTGTGATATCTGGTGATGGGCAACCTCCTGCTCAGAGCAAATGTTTTCATGGTATTCCCCTTGATAATCATTTATCTCCTTTCTATAATGAATCCTTCAGCAAGAATGGACTCCCTTAATCCTAGGTGTTGCCATCTTGTATTCTCTTTCCCACTGATACCTGGAAACTTGTCAGGGGAAGGCACTGTTTTTCCTTTACTCCTCCTTCCTCCTGCTACTTAGGTGGCAGGAAAGAAACTCCCAGATTTCCTGCATCATAAAGATCACAAAGTGTATGGCCATCTCCCATCTCCCTGACCCAGGCCTAAAGGGAGAACTGGAAGAAATTGTTGGAAGAAATTGTTTCAGGACCATGGACAGAGTAAACAAGATGTTCATTGTGCCAGGAGAAAAGATCTTTTAAGAGATACAAGTTACTTAAAGAAGATAGCTAGTGGAATAAGTGCCGTGATCTTACTCTCCTTTGGCAACTGCTGGGGATACCCTTTGGGTAAATCCAAGTGGAAGCCAGAAAGTACCAAAAGCTGTTGATGTAGCTCATATGAGTCAGCCTCTGAAGGCAGCAATCAAGAAGATGGGTAAAAAATAGACTGAATGAAGGAATGCATGTGCATGCACACCATACACACTTAGTGAAAATCCACTTCATGCCAGTTATTAGTGCAAAACCCACTCCTTAGCTACAATAAAATAATTTTTTTTTTTTATTTTCAGTGGAGCTGGCCTTGGCAAAAAGTTTCTTGCATTTCATTGCAATTTGTTATAGCTCTAAATCAGCCAGGTAGAAAAATTGAAAAGTAAGCTAATTTATGTCTCAAAGTTTGCAAATAATTGTATCAGATGCAATTTTGGAACAAAAATCTCAGTAGTCTCCCAGGAGACAGTTTTTGTAATAACATAATTAAAGCTGGAAGTCATAGGTACTGGAGCAAATGATCAGAAATATATTATCCCTCTAGTCCTTCAGCATGGATGGTTTTCAGACTGACCTATACCTTTTGCATAGATTGGGTACATTTTTCTTCCACATACTAACTTTAGTGATCTACAGTGGGTCTAGCTGTATAGTGAACCAGTGAATTTTCATCATGAGGAGTAGTCCAGCTAATTTAAATGCACTTCCAAGGGAATTCAAGCACATTGTCCCTAAGGCTGGGAAAATGTGTTCCTTTCTGGATATCATGTATATATAGCTGCAGGTTTGCACTGAAGGAGATTTTCAAGGTTCCTGCTAAAGGGACCTAAGTTTCAAAAGTTACATAATTACAATGAATTCAGCTTCACTATCCCTGAAGCTTTTAACATTTTCCAGTTTTTAAAATGGTCCTTAATGGATGTGCATGGAACTTGTTACATGGATTATGAGATAACCTTGCCCCTGACTTTGAGGGTGTCAGGGATAATTTGGTGACTTGTTTATTGTGTTGACTATAATGTAAGTTATCATATTCCCTGAAACCATGCCCTCCCCTGGTCAACTCTTGGAGGGAGACTGAACCAAGGGGAATTCTCAAAGGACTTTCAGATCTGCCTTCCAGCTCAGACTCTCAGCTTTCAGATAGTATAGGCATCTCACCAGGCTCCAGTCCCTGAAGGACATAACCCTGCTCATTATAACCAGTAGCACTATATGTGGTCAGAAACAGGAAAGGGACTCTGACCCAGAGGAGCTGATCTATCAGAGAAGTTCAAATAGGAAGTACAAGGTATTTGTTACAACAGCACCCCAACTTCTCAGAACCAGCTTTCTTAGTCTATTTGGGCTGCTATAACAAAATACCATAGATTGGGTAGCTCAGAAACAACAGTGAGAACTAACTGTGACAAAAATGTCTTTCTCACTGTTCTAGAGGCTGGAAGTCCAAGATCAAACACCTGTTATGTTAAGTAATTATTTGTTAAGATTTCAGGTGTCTATAGCTAAATAAATTCTTAAATTTCCGTGAGTCTCATAAGATCACTTATTCTTTACTTTAAAAAAAAGTCACATAAAGATGATTGTGCACCCCAAATGATCACTTCTACTAACTGTAAGAAATATTTCATTGATAAGTATCAATGTAATTGACAATTTACATTGAAAAAAATTTTTTTGGTGTTGAAGGCTATCTCAACGTCTCCCAACTGATAGAAGATGACTACAGTAAGAGATTTTCCACAGGCATATTTTGGAAATTTCATTGATATGTACCCCTTTATGAATGAATAAAATGGTGATAAATGTAACTATAGAATTTACCAAAACAAAGTTAGAAATATCCAAGAAACAGTTAGATACTTGAGAAGGAAATGAACAGAGATATAATCCCTAGGCATATGGGGACTGAGAGACAACAATCTAAAAAAAAATCTAATATTGGTCATTGATTTGAGAGTTGCTTTTTTGGATATCTGTATGTTAATGCACCTGGCCATTGTGGTATGTAATAAAATGAGGGACTAAAACTCTTTGGACTATATGGTCATTTGAGTGCTTTGGTTTTAATTAATCAGATTAAAAAGTACATAATTTATTTATGACATGTTATGACCTGTGCTTATAACAAAAGCACCATTTCCCAAACAATATATTAAGAATAAAATAAATGATTAGAATATTTTGACCATTAGTGTACTTAAAATTATTTCTCCAAGCTTTATTTACATTTTAATTTGATAATGAACAAATAAGGAAAGCAGACCTATGCTGCACCTGCTAAGGAAGTCTCAACTGTGAGCACCAAGACATGTTGTTCAGTCAGCTGCAGCTGCCAAGAATATGGGGATAGAAATGATTCTCTTTGGCTTTAAGTCTGGTTTATACCTTTCATTTTGCCTTCTATCTCCAAACATGAGTATGCTCCATAGTTGGATATACTTTTTCTACAGAATGTCTACATTGTGCCCTATATGCTATGGCTTCTCGCCATCTTTACTACTCCGTTGTTTACCAAAGCTGTAACATGAGGCTGCCTTTTTGGTTTTGCCCAGTGGAAACTCAGGTATCACATTCTGATATTTATTGGGATTCTAATAACAAATGCCTACGGGAAATTGAATGCTTGAGTGACAATATTATTTTATTCCTTTAAATGGATTCAGTTTTTCATCTCTTCATTGTTTTTATGTAAGGCAGGAGAACAAAGAGGGAAAGAGAGAGAAAGAGGGAGAGAAAAGTGAAATAATTAGGAGGGAGAAAGCCAGTTTTATTCCCTTGTGAGCAAGTGAACTTGGGAAATGTCAGAAACGGAGCCCCACTGTCCTCATCTGAGAAATGGAGAATATTGTAGTTACCTCAGAGTGGTTGTTTAGAAACATTGGTATCATGTATTCAATATAGAAGGCTCAAAATGGGCACTCAAAAATTAATCACTTCCTTTCTCTCTCCTGTGAGGGGCCAAAATGCACACAAGCAGACAATACTTCTCCCTCTGCTTCTCCCTCTGACCCTCCTCCCTCTCATGCTCTTTGTCTCTCATTCTCTCTGTCTCAAATAAATAAATAAAATCTTAAAAAAAAAAAAAGAAAAGAACTTTGTGCTCAAGTTTATAAATTAGTCAGCCATATATATTCTTTTTTTTTTTTTTAAAGATTTTATTTATTTATTCATGAGAGACAGAGAGAGAGAGAGAGAGGCAGAGGGAGAAGCAGGCTCCCAAGGAGCAGGGAGGCCGATGCGGGACTCAATCCCAGGACCCTGAGATCATGACCTGAACCGAAGGCAGACGCTTAACCATCTGAGCCACCCAGGCGCCCCAGTCAGCCATATATATTCTAAATTGAAGTGCTTTCTTTTATCATTGAAGATAGAAATATAGCAAATTGAATAATATTTTCAAAAAGAAGAAAAAAAGCTTCCATAATTTTGCTCTCCTGATGACATTCTCACTTTCACAGAAGAAAGTTGATTTCCAATCCACATACATGTGCATATTTTAAATAGTTGCAGTCATCATGTCTGCAGCATTTCTGATTTTGAAATTTTATTATACTTTCTCCTGGGTCTTAAGAGACTTCATAATTATGAATGATTATGTTATATTACACTCTGTTGATTTAGCATATCAACTTTTTCTTTTTTATCGGACATTTATGTGGCTTTTTGTTTTAGTTCATCCCTCCCTCACTCCCCCCTTCCTCCCTTCCATCTATTAATTAATTAGTTAATTAATTTTTACAGTTTATACCTTTACAAGTCATTGAGAAATGAAATATTTGTACTTTTTTTTAATGCTTCATGGTATTTTATTCCCATAAGCTTCAGTTCAGAGTGCTTTAACAGAATACCATAAACTGGGAAGCTTATAAACAACAGAAATTTATTTTTCATAGTTATGGAGGCTGGGAAGTCCAAGATGAAGGCACCGGCAGAGTTAGTGTCTGCTGAGGACCTGCTTCTTGGTTCATAAGCAGCCCCCTTGTTGCTGTGTCCTCACGTGGCAGAAGGGAGTGAAGAGAGCTCTTTGGGGTCTCTGTTATAAGGACACTAATCCTATTCATGACAGCTCCACCCGCAGGACCAGTTATCTCCCAAAAGGCCCCATCTCCAAATACCATCACTTGGGATTTGATTTCAACATATGAATTTAGGGAGGGAACACAACCATTCCGCCTATAGCACTTTATGAAGAAGTCTCATGAGTGGAATTACAGCATCAAAGAGTTTGAATGCCTACATGGTTCTTTCTGTGTTTTGCCGTATTTTTTCTAAATTAGGAATAGTGCTTTTGAAAATCTTTTAAGTTTGGAGAGGGCAGTGAATATACAGAAATAGTCTTGGTTTTCACATCTAATGTGCTAGTCTGGCTCACCTGTCCGTAAGAAACTCACGTGTCAGTAAATAAGAAACTCACGAAATGCTGGTCTTTGCACCTGAATATTACCACAGTTTTTATTCATGTTGTTAATGTTATTGTCATTTTGTTGTTAATTTTAACATTTAAAAGAAGACTTAAGTCCTGGAGGCATTCGCAGTGGTTTGGCAACATCTCTGTGGACTGATTCACGAATCTGGGAACAAAAAATTCCCCTTGTCTAAAAAGATGTGCTTTCAGTACATTACTATAGATTATATTCTCTCTTTTTTCAATGGTCTTAAATTTTATTTTTAGAAATTTAGATACAGTAAACGTGATCTTTTTTGTTCGTACAGTTCTAGAAATTTCACTGTATAGATAGATAGATAGATTTGTATAACTACAACCACTATCAGGATACAGGAAAATTGCATCACCTCCCCAAATGTCCTTGTGCTGTAACTTTTTATTTACACTCCCCTGTCAACTTTAACTCCAGATGATGACAGGTGTTCTCTGGCACTGCAGTTTTGTTAGCTCAAGAATATCATAAAAATGTAATCATATAAAATGTAACCTTGGAGACCGACTTCTTCTATTCAGCGTTAGATTTCCTGTTTTTTTCCTCTCTGTTTCATTTGTCTGTATCCCTTTTCTTTTTCTTTCAATTTGAGCATCTTTAATATCATATTTAAATTTGTCAGTATATTTGATATATGATATAGGTCTTTGTTAGGGTTCGAAGCCGATGGCCAAGAAAGAATTCTTGAGACGTCTTTGGAGCAAAAAGGTGATTTTATTACAGCACAGGGACAGGACCCATGGGCAGAAAGCTACACTGGGGTCATGAGGAGTGGCTCGTTATATACTTTCAAGTTGGGAGGTGTTAGGGATAGCGTGAGTCTCTAAGGAATTTTGGAAGCAAGGTTTCCAGGACCTCGAGAGGGCTAGCTATTATGGCTGGGAAGAGGTCATTCATTACCGTCTAATAAAACCTTAGTCATGACACCCTTCAGATGTATGTTGGTGGGCCATATACTTGAGGGGTGATTGCCAACGTGTACCTTGGGGGGTTTAGAGATAAAGGAAGCTTCCAAAGGAATTTTTATGTGTTAAAGTAGACTTACAGGATTGGGTGAGGGGGTCAGGCTAGGATTGCTTTTTGCCCTTAACGGAGTGCTAACGTCGAGGCAGTTGAGTCCCTAGAGGAAGGTCACTCTTCCTGTTTCAAGGACTTGTCAGTGGGCTCTAGGTAGTAAGGAAATTTAATAATTTTTCTTCTGCCTTTGTTTCCCACATCAATATATGTATTTTGACAGAGTTTTTGTTTTTGTTTTTTTTTGTTTTTTTTTGTTTTTTTTTTGAGAAAGAAAGGGAGCACATGTGAGTGGGGGGTAAGGAAGGGCAGAGGGAGCGGGAGAAAGAGAGAGAATCTTAAGCAGGCTCCACACACAGCGTAGAGCCCTGTGCCCAGAGCAGAGCCCTATGCAGGGCTTGATCTCGCGACTCTGAGGTCATGACCTGAGCCGAACATCAGATGCTTAACTGACTGAACCACCCAGGCACCCCTTGACACAGTTTTTTAAAAGAGCAGGTCTGCTGGAAAAAATTCTTACTATTTTCTCATTTGGGAATGTCTTTATTTCATCTTCATTTCTTTTTTCTTTTTTTTTTTTTTAAAGATTTATTTATTCATTTGAGAGAGTGAGAATGAGAGAGAGAGCACATGAGAGGGGGGAGGCTCAGAGGGAGAGGCAGACTCCCTGCCGAGCAGGGAGCCCGATGCGGGATTCGATCCTGGGACTCCAGGATCATGACCTGAGCCGAAGGCAGTCGCCTAACCAACTGAGCCACCCAGGCGCCCCTCATCTTCATTTCTGGTGGATGTTTTCACTGAATATAGAATTCTGGGTCGACATTTCTTTGCATTTAAAATTGTTTCCCTCCCTTCTGGCCTCCATGGTTTCTGATGAGAAATTCTCAGTCATTTGAATAGGTTTTCCCCTGTGAGCAGGATTTCTCAACTCTAGCATTATTGATACTTTGGGGCCTAACTATTCTTTGTTTTGGGAGGCTGTCCTGTGCATTGCAAGAAATTTAGTAGCATCCCCTGCCTCTACCCACTAGATGACAGTAGTACCTCTCCCCCTGTCGTGACTATTAAAACTGGCTCTCGACTTTGCCTAGAGTTCCCTGGGTGGGTGGGAGGACAGAGTCACCCCAGGGGAGAACCACTGCCCCTAAGTAATATGTCATTTATCTCTGGTGACTTTCAAACATTTTTTCTTTGTCTTTAGTTTTTGGCGGTTTGATTGCTGTGTGTCTGGATATGGATTTTTGTTTTTTTTCTTTTGCCTTTCCTGTTTGGATTTGCTGAGTTCTTGTCTATTGCCAAATTTGGGCAGTTTTCACAAATTATTTCTTAGAATATATTTTTCTGCACTATACAGTCTCCTGGGACTCCAATAACATGAATGTTATTTTCTCCCAGGTTCCTGAGTCTCTTTATTTAATTTTTTTCACTCTTTTTTTTCTCCTTGTTGTTGAGCTCACATAATTTCTATTATCTATCTTCAAGCTCACTATTTCCTCCGTAATGTCCATTCTGCTATTGAGACTATTGAATGAGTTCCTATTTCAGTTATTGTATTTAGTATTCTAAAATTTTCATTTTGCCTTTTATATCCTACATTTATTGCTGGTGTTTTCGGTTCTTCCATTTATTTCAAGGGTTTTTACCTTTAATTCTTAGAGAATTTTTATAAAAGCTAATTTAAAGTCTTTTTGTGATAATTTCAATATTGATGTCATCCAGACATTGGTGTAATTTTCCTGGCTCTTGGCATGGCAAGTGATTTTAAGTTGTATCTTGGACATTTTAAATATGACATGAAACTTAGGCTTTTGTTTATATCCCATGTTTTAGCAGGTAATTGACCCAGTTGGATTCAGGCTACAAGTTCTAATCAGCTTTCTGTGAGTTTTAGTGTCATTGCCACTTATGTTTTCAAAGCTTTAGTGATCTGTCTCCTCTATGCACACCACCCAACACCTAGTTGGAATCTTGGCAGTGATCTACCCTGTAATTCACTTCTTAATGTCTTTGGTATGTTATTTAGTATCTGACCCATGCATGCACACCTCACAACTTGATGAGGGGCTTTTCTGAACTCCTCTCTCTCAGTGATGTCTTCAGTCCTTTCTGTTTCTCTGGGCTTCCCTTTTCTGTCCTCTGGCCTCAAGCTATACACTTTCCATAGCTACACCCCCTGTTCAGTGTCAAACAACAGGAAGATAGAGAGAAATGGGGGCTTGTCCTACCCTGTTAGGGACCTACAATCAGGGAGAAAATGTCCCTTTCCTTAAAGATTTAGTCCTGTGGGCTCCATTGTCACCACTGTTGCGGCAGGATTGCTTGGGAGTTGGGAGACACTAGAGGATGAGAAAAGAAAGAAACAAACAAAAAACACAAATAAGGGATTCTTACCCCCACCCACACCTCTGCCTGTACAGCCACCTTTCCCACGCAGCATGAAGAAACGTGGTTCCAGCTCACAGAGTCAGACCCAGAGAGTGTCTTGTGGAGCTCTCACTATCGACATCATTGCCCACTTCCATGTTTAAGATTCAGTTGGGTCTAGATTGGGAATAGACCGAAGGGGGAATAAATGGTAAACTGCCTCATGGTTCCATGGTACTTTAAATACGGATCTTCTTCCTCAGTCCACCTGCTACTGTTTCCTTTCAGAGTCCTCAAATAGCTGTTCCACACATTCTGTACATATTTTATAATTTCAGTCAGTGTGAGTGATAGGGTGGGGCATGTTACTCCATTTTACTAGGAACAGGAGCACATGTTCTCTCAGTAATTTTGATGTAAATAATCTTCCTGAAATAGGTTTTTAGAGTAGACTGGTGAACTAATTTCATACCCGTCAGATAAATTGCAGTCTCTTTCTGCCAGAGAATAAAGCCATTGGTACTGTTGTTCTTTACTCACATTTCAGTGATTCCAGAATGCCTGGACCTGAGGTAGCATTTCTTGTAGAGATGTTTAAGACTTAACAAATGAACATAAAAATCTTTATTTACATTAGTGCCTCATTAATAGCTCATTAATCTTTATCTGCATGAGGGATGGCAAACAAATTTCATCTCATGTTCTACTCAGCTCACCTAGTTGTAGCTACCTGGAATGTGGGTCTGAGAACAGGAGGACTCATATTGCTTAGCAGGAAGGTATGCTGGGACTGAATAGTTTCTCACATCTTCCACGAGGAGAGTTGTGGCATATATCTTTCACATTCTTGCCTTATTGGATCTACATGGTAGATCAACATACATAAACTGGTGAAGTAATAATAATAATGATTAATGAATCATTGGTACTTTGTGGTTTTTTTTTTTTTTTTTTTTAAGATTTATTTATTCATTAGAGAGAGGGGGCAGGGCAGAGGGAGAGGGAGAGAGAAACTTCAGCAGACTCCATGATGAACAGGAAGTCAGATGCAGGGCTCAATGATCTCATGACTCTGAGATCAGACCTGAGCTGAAACCAAGAATCAGGCACTTAACCAACTACACCACCCAGGCGCCCCTGAATCATTGGTACTTTGTAATCCCACTGAAAATGAAGTTCTGCTTGGTTAGAGGGAAGCATGCCCTGATCACCAGTAGCTCCTTTGTTGTGTAAAAGTGTTGATAACTATTTCTGACATTCTTAGAGGTGTAACTCAATTACTTTGTCTTACTAGCTTAAATTTAAATGAAGCCACATTAATGTTAGTGTCTAAATTTTATTTTTTAAAAGATTTAATTAATTAATTAATTTGAGAGCAAGAGACAGAGAGAGCAGGGGGAGGAGCAGGGGGAGAAGGAGAAAGAATCTCAAGCAGACTTCACGCTGAGCACGGAGCCCAAGTTGGGGATCCATCTCACAACCCTGAGATCATGGCCTGAGCCCAAACCAAGAGTCAGACACTCAACCAGTTGAGCCACCCAGGTGCCCCTAAATTTTACTAGTTCTTTTTTTTTTTTAAGAATTTATTTATTTATTTGACAGAGAGAGACACAGTGAGAGAGGGAACACAAGCAGGGAGAGTGGGAGAGAGAGAAGCAGGCTTCCCGCTGAGCAGGGAGCCCGATGTGGGGCTCGATCCTAGGACTCTGGGATCATGACCTGAGCCGAAGGTAGATGCTTAATGACTGAGCCACCCAGGCGCCCCAATTTTAATAGTTCTTAGCTCTAACTTCACTCACTCTAGGGGACAGCACTTTTCAATGCAGACTGTAAGACCAAGTGGGAATGTTTAGGGAATTTGTGGGAATCTGTGTGATTGCCCAAATGATTGGAGGTGCCTCTGTCATTGGGTCGGTAGGTTTTAGGAATTCTAGAAGGTCTTTAATGTGAGGGTAGACCTGGTTAAAAAAGAGTATTATTCTGTTCAGCAGGACTCTAATATCCAGTGAAAGAAAATTTACAGACACCCTTAGGTTGGTGCAAGAGGTATTCATATGCCTGGCACTTGTGAATACCCATAGGTCCTACAGAATTTTTTTTTTAATCATTTGCCTTATGTCCCTGGAATAAGATTATAGCTTTCATGCTGTGAACATACATAGCTTGTGCCACTGCTGCTGTTAAGAACACATTGTTTTGGAGGGCAAGAATGATTTGAGAGGCAGAAATCTTGCTTAAGAAAAAAGACAAATTAAACTTCTCTCCTTTTTTTTTCTTTTTTGATCACTTTTGCCAGAATTTTTGTTATTGTTTGTCTATAATAAGAATCAACTTTTGGTTTTAGTGATCCGACTGGATCGTTAGGCTTTCCACTGCTTTATTATATACTTTCTTTCAGTTTCTTTAAATATGTTTAGTGTTCTTTTTCCACCTACTTAAGTTGGATGCTAAGCTCATTTTCTATCGTATCAGTTTATTTTTTTTTTTCTGATCTATTTGAGACAATACACTAAAAAAAAAAAGAAAAGAAAAAAGACAAATTAATTAACCTATCAAATTATTTTTCTAAGATAGCATTAATGCAAGCAATTCTTGCATACATAAGTACGGTTTCACAGTAGTGCTCAATGTCCATTTTTTGCTTCTGTTTGTGTTCTAATTTATGATTACTTACAATCTAATACAGTATTTACAACCATTGTACATGGAAACAAGGACTATTTTGCAATATTAAGGAATTCATACCACTCTTAAATTTGCATATAGCTATAGAAACAATGCACATGCAATGACATATATGTATTGTTTACATTGGCAACAAGACAATGAACACTGTAATTGTGAATAGTTTTAGTTTTTAAAAAATACTTAGTAAGATTTTAAATTTAAAAAAACAATTTTACCTTTACTCAGTTTTTGTTTAAAATTTTAAAGTTACTAATCACAATTAGTATATCATATCAATTTTATTAGTTTGAATATTTTAGAAAACAGTAACTTTTTGTTCTATTTAGGTTTCCTTCTTCATAGTGATTTTCTTCTAAATTACTGTTTTTTCTAGTTAATTCATAGAAAGACTCTTGATTATTACTACATACTAAAGTACTAAAAATTTATATTTATAGTGGAATCCCCCAAAGAACAGAATGATGTGCTTGTTGTGATGATGCAACTTCACAACTTTTCTCCTAAGTTTGGCATCTCCCATGTCTCACCAGATTGCCACCTCAGAGCCTCTCTGACAAGGAAATTCTGGGGCCATCAGTAGACCCTGAACTATTTCAGGCCACTGTAGCTGCTTCCCAAAGTGGCAGATTGTCAGGAACATTCTGATTTGAAAAAGCCAGTAAGAAAGAAAATCATTTGAATTCCAGATCTCTGTGTGAGGTTTTGTGAAAAGTTTGGAAATATATTTATGTATTTTTGGGTCTCACAATATTTAAATCGAGGGAAGTGAGGAAAATTCACTATAATAAACATTCTATGAGCTCAGACACCGTGTTGGTTCTGGGAACACACAGAGAAATCAGATTCCTTATCCTGACAGATCATATGATCTAGGGTCATGTATCTTAAATGTTCTGTCTAAAAAAAATTCTTTTTTGGTAGAGAAAAGTAAATGTGGGGCACCTGGGGGTGCAGTCAGTAGGTTAAGCATCCGACTCTTGGTTTCAGCTCAGGTTGTGATCTCAGGGTCATGAGATTAAGCCCTGCATGGGGATCCACGCTCAGCACGTTGTTTGCTTGAGTTACTTTCTCCTTCTGCCACTACCTCCCAAGTGTGTGCGCTCTCTCTTTCTCTAAAAAGATTTATTTTATTTTTAAAAGGATTTTATATTTATTTTTTTAAAAGATTTACTTATTTATTTGAGAGAGAGAGAACATGCAAGTGCACACAAATGGGGGGGAGGGGCAGAGGTAGAGGGAGAAGCAGACTCCCTGCTGAGCAGAGAGCTGGGCAGGGGACTGGATCCCAGGACCCTGAGATCATGACCTGAATTGAAGGCAGATGTTTAATTGACTGAGCCACCCAGGTGCCCCTAAATAAATAAATTAAAAAGAAAGAAAAAGAAAAAGAGCAGGGGCTTCTCCAGAGTATCTGTATATGGGGGGCTTAGGGAAACAATCTTAGTTGGAAAAAGGTTAGAAGATATTTCTTGTTTTCATTTCAGTTATGTGTTAAAGGCAGTGAAAATAGTAGTTTCCATTCATCTTTAACACATAATCTTCATTAAGTAGTAACATTATTTTTATTTTCTCTGTTTGGGGAAGAGGGGAAAGGGACATTACGCCATTGTGGAAAGATCTCCAATCCTCCTGAGTCATTCCTCAAAGCTACAGTTTTCTGGGATGGTTTCAGTTGCCCCATCAATGGCACGGCTGTCCTTTGAAGTCTAGAATTTTACTTTAGAAGACCATGCAGATTTTTCATTCTACTTTAAAATATATCTTGTTTTAATATAAAATTAATTGTTCTGAAATTTTCCAGAAAAATTTATTCTGCAGGTATATTCCCTGGTTTTGTTGTTGCTTCACATATCCTGTATATTGTGGGGTATTTGGACAGTAACTTGAAAGTCAAGCAGTGGGAACAT
This sequence comes from Mirounga leonina, assembly GCF_011800145.1. Classification (NCBI taxonomy): domain Eukaryota; kingdom Metazoa; phylum Chordata; class Mammalia; order Carnivora; family Phocidae; genus Mirounga; species Mirounga leonina. Next base: position 3,766,234 of record NW_023270418.1, read on the forward strand.
GGAAATATGAAGGCTATTCAATGATATAAGTAAATATGAAATGATCTTTCTTTCCTTCATTAATCATATTGGGAAAAAAGTACTTTTACTAAAATTACTTTGATGTAAAAGTACTTGTTTCAGTGCTTTTCATTATTCATATTATACAACATTTTGATAACCACTCAACGAAACACTTTTTTTCAGAGAAACATGGAAATAGTCTTGCCTTACAAATTTTCTCCACTGCAGTAAAATTTTAACCAATTAGCCTCATTTTCTACCAAGACTAGTGATCTCAACTTCTGCATCTCAAGACTTATTTAAAAAAAAAAAAGAAACTGACCTCTGAAGTTTTTTGACAAAATAAAGACAGAATAGAAATAATCAAAATTGACTCGAATGTCCCCAAACTTATTACACCTATATGTAGTACTCATAGATATTTCAAAGGATAGAGTCAAAACTCATATGCCAAAACAATGTTATACAGATAATTCCCAATATTAATTATAAAATAAAGGGAATTTCTGTATCAGTGACTCTGCCCTTACCTCACTGAAAGCACATGATTATATTCATCATTTTTGTCATGCTTACTTGGAAACTTATGGTTAAATTTTTGCACACAATTACTTTGTCCTAGGAAAAAGAAACTAATATCATTTTTCTCCACATCTCCCCACCTCCAGTTTTATAGTCTTTATTTCTTTTATATCCATTGTTCAGGTCTGTCGTACTGTGTTTTTATTTCGAACATCAGTCTCTTGGAATTGGACAGGATAAAAATTACTTTATCACTAATTAATTATCTAATTCTACATATTACCTCACACCTTAATGCTTATGACGTGAGAGGCACATGCACACAGGAAATCTGGCAGGACATTCGGCAGCAGACATTTCAGAATTAGACTCACTAAACCTGCCTACTCTGGCTTTAAAGCTTTAGCTGCAGAATTGAGAAGAATTCTGCATGATGCACATAAATGTAAAGATTCTTCAGTTCAGGCTTTACTAATGATTGTCTCAACTCCCACTCTAGATTGAGGACATTATGCTGGTTACTAGAGAGTTGACTTACAAATATTCATACATTCAGAACTATAACATATAGAATAGGGTAATAATTTTAATTTCCAGTCATTCTTCTCCCCTGGAAAGTTGATGAAATCCATTCACTCAAGTGGTTAAGAAAATTATTTTTCTTTCAGTTTTCTAGATTTTGCTGATTGTCTTGTGTGTGTCCCTGGCTGTGTTAGTCCTAGGGCATTCTGTGCACTTGCTTAAGATTCCCTTTAAGAAGAGAAATGATCTTTTACAGTTTTATTAACCAGAAGGTTTAAGTTCTTTTCAGTGTGCAAATCATTACTAATGAATGATTCATTTTCTTTTACATGACCCTGAGATTTCCTTTATCTCTTTAACTAAGTGTTCTGTGCTTTTGTTCAGCTAACTAAGCATTCTGTCTCAAGGTGGTATGCATTCATAACTCCGTATCTACAATTTTGAAAAGCATCAGAAAATTAAACAATTTCATGGCAGAACCTGAAATGAATCAATCTGAATCTGTTAATGACCTTTATTTTTTCCCATTTATTGTGAATGGTCACACGTCTCACTGCAGTAATATTTATGTGTTTGGTAGAGGATGCTGCCTCAGAAACCTCTGGGGTAGAATGTAATACCCAGGGGCGCCTGGGTGGCTCAGTCGTTAAGCGTCTGCTTTCGGCTCGGGTCATGATCCCGGGGTCCTGGTATCGAGCCCCGCATCGGGCTCTCTGCTCGGCCGGGAGCCTGCTTCTCCCTCTCCCACTCCCCCTGCTTGTGTTCCCTCTCTAGCTGTCTCTCTCTCTCTCTCTCTGCCAAATAAATAAAATAAAATCTTAAAAAAAAAAAAAAGAATGGAATACCCAGATTATGCACTTTACTACTTTTCTAAAATCATAAAAGATCCAACTCCAAAACAATCTGTCCTCAAGAATTTCAGATAAGGGATTTCAAATCCATAAAAGAAAGAACCTCTGTTTTCCAAATCAAATTGTACTTCCTGTTGAGGAGCAGTAGAACTACTAAATATCTTAATGGCTATAGTTTTACTCTTCAACTATTTCAGTGTCACTGTTAGGTGACTTATGATGACTTTAAATAACATGGACCAGCCTTCACTAGAAACTATTATAAGACAATCTTAGCAAAACTATACTAAGAGAAAAACATTGATATCCTGGGTCTCTTCTTGCTCTATGACTCGTCTATAAACATGCTTTTGCTTTATAAGTTTTTTATGCAATTGATTTCAAAAAATTACTTTGGATTTTTTTATCCTACTGGGTACAAAAAGGGGGGGGGGGTAGATCCCAGTGCTGATATTTAAAAGAACAGCTCTGAAAAATGTTTTATTTTATTAACTTTAATGTTGTTTGAATAATCTAACAATGTCTGAAATTTATGACATACATGTTTAAATTCATATTGTTTGGATTTAATGTCAAATTCTTACGCAATAACGTGCTTGAAAGGAATTCCTCTGGGCTCAGTTTTAGATATTTTAAGGATAACAAAAGTGAGTGTCAGACCAAATGCATCCCCTTCACCCATAGATCTTTTACAAAGGGAATGGAGACAAACTGTTCTATAGCATGTGAAAACCTTCACCCACTTCTAAGATTGAAAAAGATCAAGAGAGGAGAGGTTACTGGTGAGAAGCTTTCCCTGGAGAGCTGTGGGTGTATTACAAGTGTCCATATGGTGGTGGGTAGGGGTGGGCGGTTTTCTGACTCTGCATTTGATCAAAAGTTCCTCTTGGAGAACTTTAAAATATGATTCCTGTGGTGGAAGTCATAGAGAATGGATGCCTGACTCACTTCTGGAAACCAGCCTGATCTGACTTGCACTTCTGGGAAAGCAAAGCAGCAAGACAGGGGACTACCAAGAGCTTTGTGTATGTGTGATGGGGGGTGGGTCATGGAGATGACTGCTGTGTTGAGATTAGCCTGAATTGCCTGAATGAATGAAACAAGGTCTCTTATTCCAACACTTGTGATCCTGAATGCTGTACTATAGAGTAATACTTAACTCCATGTGAAAGAATACTGTTAATAGTTGGATTGAGTAAAAATAAATATAAATTATTATACAAGGTGATAGATTTTGTCTAACAGTGGAAGCATATCTATATCTGCTATTGGTAACCAGAAGAGACAGTTAGGAAAAGAATACATTTATTTAGACTTGAGGGAATTAGATGCTAACAAGCTAGCAGATTGGAGAAGTGAGTTTACTCTCAACAAGAATCTCCAAGATGAGTGGTTGGAAGACCTTTATGTATCCCTTAATTCATAAATAGTTGCAAACCTTCCTATCTTTCTCCAGAATCTTTTTCTGTCTCCCCTGTCTCTCCACCTCTTGTTCTCTCTTCAAGAGTTAGATTTCCAGGGTATATAGTCACAAAATCAATAATCATAACTTTTATTATGTTTATCCTAAACTCCTAAAATGTATTTTTATTTCACAAGGAAATTTATGATCAACTAGATAACTATGGACAAAAATAATAGGAGATATGACTGTTGGGCAGTAAGCTGAACTCTCCCACTAGCTAAGCAACTGCCACTCCACACCCCCCACCTGCTTTTTGTTGAAAAGTTCCATCTCGTCAGAATTCCATTTTGCCACAGGTCAAACTTTTTCTTACAAATAACCCAAATCATTGCTCCACATACTGTTTCCTCTGCCTGGAGTGCCAAGTACTACACCTACACCCTCACAGAAATTCTGTCCCTCACCACACTTTTCTCCAGTTAACTAGTCTTTCTAAATTCATGTTAAGTGTTCCTTATACAAGAAAGCCTTCTAGATCCTCCTGGTCTGATTCAGGTGGCCCCCCTTTGACACTAAGGACCCCTCTGCGTGTGTCTATTGGAATTTATCCTGTGGCTGGTGGTTTGTCTGCCTCCCCCACTAGATTTTACTGTGTGTGAAGGTGTTAGCTAGGTTGCCACAGGGAGTTACTCAGATCAGAGGCCTGAAAGCTCTCAGCAAAAGGGAGGAGGGGGAAGGGACACAAACTAGGGAAGAATGTGTCTGTTTTGCAGAACAAGCATATCTAGCAAGGAGAGAGGTGTGGCCAGGTGTTCCACCAGGTGTCTCCTTGGGTGAGCCGGTTTGAGCCGGATTGGAGCTGAGGTGCTGAAGTGCCCTGACTTGCCCTAAAGTTACCTTTTGGTCATTATAAGACTAAGATCTCCTCCTATGGGCAGGGTTTAATGCCATTTTTTGGAATAGGAGGTATGCCCTAGCATGTTGACCATTAAGCGTGCAGGGTTAAACTTAAGTACCTAAGTAATAGAATATGTATAAGCTTCTTAATGTATATGCAAGCTCCCTGCCCCCGCCCCCTAACATCCTGAGTAAAAGCTCCCTAAGGGGAGACAGTGCTTCCAGAGGCATCTCCCTTTTTCCTTACTTGTAACAAGTAATACAATTACTTGCTTTTAACACTTTCTTGGGTTGAGTTCAACTTAAGGCAATGAAGCCCTTGAGTTTGTTTACAAAGGAAGAGGGTATGTGTATTTGTTGTTTTTCCTTTAGTGCCCAGTACAGTGCCTTGCACAAAGCAGAGGCTCACCAAGTATTTGCTGAATGAATACATAATTGAATTAAATGTGAAGTAACTAACAAGGACAACAGAACAAAGAACCCATCTGTAAAAATGAAGAATACCACCTACCTCATAGGGTTCTTATACCTTAAAGGAGTTAAAATGCTTAAGTAGTGCCGGGCACATAGCAAGCTCTGTGTAAGTGTTAGCTATTACTATTAACAGAAAATGTAGTGAGTTGAGACATTGAGAAATATCACAGCATCCAAGTTTAGATATAATAGGGAGTTAGAGTTGAGGATGCCACTGGGTGGCAAGAAAGAACATGAGAAATTAGGGGTATGAACGTAATCTGCTCTCTACTTCTGTGATCTTTGTTTCAAGCCTCATCCAAAGTGGCTTTGGAATCCATCAGTGGAGCACAAATACTGGATACTGTGATAAAGCTGTTAACTTTAATAAGTGGAATAGTAAAAGCAAAATTTGAAACTGTGGGCCCAGGTCCAAGGATGCCTTTCAAACTCAATAACCTGAACTTAACTCAATAGAATAAGGATGAGTGATGATGTCTTGTTACAAAGACCCAGACTTAGGAGGACAGGTGTTGTTCAGTATCAATGCATCTGTCCCTAACTAGACAGTTGAACTGGACCATGAAATAGCAGCATGCCCAGAAAGCAGGCTGTAAGGAGAGAACAAGCGGAAATCTGATTTAGCATTCTAGTTGGACCTCTCCCTATATAATTTGGAATGTTTTTAAAGAACTAGATATGACCATCACTTCCATTTCACCTTCATAAAATAAAAGTCTTCCAATAGAAAAGCTATTAAAAATGATCAGATAGAAAACTTTTTAATGGAGTACTTAAAGTTTCTAAACTTTTTCAGTAATTGCTCTTTCCTTTCCAAAGTGAACGACTTTAATCTCCTGGGTTGGCTATAAGCATCGTTTTACTCATGCGTGACCAGCTGTTTCAAAGTCCATTTTTCAAAATGGAGGTATATTAACTTACAATGGAAAGACTAATTTTTTTTATTGGGGATTCTGTCTCTAATAAGAAAGTTTGACCTTGCATAATTGTCTTTTCTTCTGTATTCTTTGTGGCCAGTCTTAGTATGTTTGACTCCTTCATATATTCTTGCTAAACCCTGAGCTAATATAATATTGATTTTTCTCTGAAGTTACATTTTGTTGCACATTGTAAGCATTTTTCAGATCAACTTATATACGATTTCTTTACTATTACTAAAAGATTTTGAATAAGATGGATTGCTACCATAATGGGATAACTAGAAAAAGTTTTGATACCTTCCAGAAAAACATAGTATCACAGAAATTTGTAGGAAGGGCATTTTAATTGCCAAACTTCCCAAATACTACTTTGTGAAACCATGAAAAAAGGAGCAGAATAGCATAAAGATGAGAAATGTGTGTTTATAGGAATTAGATAGATAGGTCCACTACTAAAATTTGTGGGGCCCAGGCAAGAATTCACATATAGGTCATGTATCTAAATAGGTAAATGTTACAAAATTAAGAAATTGATAAAACATGTCTTATTTTCTGACTTACATAACTATTCCTCATAATGACCTAGATGACCATATTTTCAAATTTAGAATGCTCAAACTCTTATTGAGTTTTGCCCTGAAACATGGCAGCATGGAGAGAGGAGGCTGTTGGCTTGTGGACCACGGCTTATCCCCTTTACTTCTCATCCCTGAATGTGTTCTGAACTTCAAGGTGTCTCTTGTACACATATGTGGAAGTCCTGAGCTTTCATGTCCAAGCTATGCCTATATTTCTTTCAAACTAGGGGGTTCACTTCTAATGGTACAGAAAGATCTTAGGAGACACCGAAGCAGGAGTAGACATGCTAGGGCTGGAAATGGCAATTCTGGGTGCTAATTGCTAGTAATATGGTTCTGAAAGGTGGAGTAGGATCAGGATGCATGGATGGGAGCCTAGTCAGAGGAGGTCCAGAGAGGAAGCCCTCCAAAGTACAGGACCCAGGATAGAAGCTTCTCTTACTTGAGTCTAATGGTGATACTTACACTTAGACCTTGGTTTAAATCTTGTTCATCCATTATCAGCTGTACATTCTTACACAAGTCACGGAACCTGTGTTTGTCTGGCATCAGAAAGCCACAGTTTAAATTCCATCTCCACCAATAACTAACAGTATGCCCTTCTGTGAAATAATTAACTTCTCTGCCTCTCAGTTTCCTCATCTGAAAATTGAGGATAATCATAGTCTCTATCTCAGAGAGCTGATATGAGGTTTAAGAAAGTCAATATTTCTAAAGTGTTTAGTATGCTTTCTAGCACTAATAAGCACTGTGCATTTGTTGAAAAAGTAAAACAAATGGCTTCCTCATTTTTAAAAAATAGGAATATGCATATGCTTATGCATAGAATCATTGCAATGATTAAATAAGATAATAACTATAAAGTACTTACTTAGTGTCTGGAACCTGGTTATAATATGTGTTCCAAAGTGCTATATAATAAGAAAAAGTAAAGAGAATGGAACAATTGGTTATCCACATGCAAAAAAAAAAAAAAAAAAGAATCTAGACACAGACTTTACATACTTCAAAAATAATCACTCAAAATGGATCACAGAACTAATTATAAAAGGCAAAACTATAAAACTCCTAGAAGATGACATAGGAGAAAATCTTAACTTACCATGGACATGGCAATAACTTTTTAGAAACAACACAAAATGATAAATAAAAGAAAGAATTGATAAGCTGGATTTAATTAAAATTAAAAACTTCTGCTGTCAAGATAATGAGAAGACAAGCCATAGACTCGGAGAAAATATTTGCAAAAGTTATATGTGATTAAGGACTACTATCCACAATATACAAAGAATTCTTAAAACACAGCAATAAGAGAACAAGCAACCTCAAGAAACAACAAATGTTGGCAAGGATGTGGAGGAAAAGTAACTGTTACACTATTGGTGGGAATGCAAACTGGGGAAGCCACTGTGGAAAACAGTATGGAGGTTCCTCAAAAAATTAAAAATAGAACTACCCTATGACCCAGCAGTTGCAGTACTGGGTATTAACCCCAAAAATACGAAAACACTAATTCAAAGGGGTACATGCACCCCTGTGTTTATTGCAGCATTCGTTACAATAGTCACACTGTGGAAGCAGCCCAACTGTCCATTGACAGATGAATGGATGAAGAAGGGGTGATATATGTATAACGGAATATTATTTAGCCATAAAAAAAAAACAATGAAATCTTGCCATTTGCAACAACATGGATAGAGCTGGAGAGCATAATGTGAAGCGAAATAAGTCAGTCAGAGAAAGACAAATACTGTATGACCTCACTCATAGGTGGAATTTAAGAAATAAAGAAAAGGGAAAGAGAGAGAGAGAGGGAAACCAAGAAATAGACTCTTAACTATAGAGAAGAAACTGATGGTTACCAGAGGGCAGGTGGTGAGGGGATTGGGGAAATAGAGGATGCGGATTTTAAAAAGTACACTTATCATGATGAAAAAAATAAAATAATTAAACAAATGAAAACAACCTGATTAGAAAATGGGCTAAAGATACCTTAAGATACCTTAACAGATACCTCACCAAAGAAGATTTACAGATCAAAATAAGCATTTGAAAAGACAATCCACATCATATGGCATGAGGGAACTGCAGATTAAAAAAAACAATGAGATACCACGGCATCCTATTGGATTGGCCAAAATATGGAATACTGACAATACCAAATGCCAGCGAGGATGTGGAGCAACAAGAAATGTCATTTATTGATGGTAGAAATGCAAAACGGTACTGCAATGCGGAAGATGATTTGGTGGTTTCTTACAAAACTAAACATACTCTTAACATACAACCCAGCAATTACGCTTTTTGATATTTATTCAAGGGAGTTGAAAACTTATATCTGCACAAAAACCTTCACACAGATGTTTATAGTAGCTATATTCCTAAGTTCCAAAACCTGGAAGCAATTAAGGTTTCCTTCAGATAAATAAACAGATAATAGAATATTATTTAACACTAAAAAACAAAAACAAAAAATGAGCTATCAAGCCATGAAAAGACATGGCAAAAACTTAAATGCATATTATTGCTAAGTAAAAGAAACAAACTTAAAAAAGGTTATATACCGTATGATTCCAACTATGTGATATTCTGGAAAAGGCAAAACTATGGAGACAGTGAAAAAGGTCAGAAGTTGTTATAGATCAGTCGGGAGGAAGGAATGAATAGGTGGAGCGTGAAGAATTTAAAGGGCAGTGACTACTCTGTATGATACTATAATGGTGGATACATGTTATTACACATTTGTCCAAACCTATAGAATGTACAACACCAAGAGTAAACCCTAATGTGAACTATGGACTTTGAGTGATAATGATGGGTTACTGTAGGTTTACAGTTTTAACAAATGCACCGCTCTTGTGAGAGGTGATAATATTGGGGGAGGCTAGGCATGAGTGGGGCAAGGATTATATGGAAAATCTCTGTCTTCCTTTCATTTTTTCTGTGAACCTAAAACCATTCTAAAAAATAACGTCCATTATAATTAATGAGAATATAGCTCCAGAAACATATCAAGATACCAAAATTATAATATTTTCAGTTTTTCATTATGTATTATATGTGTATATGTGGTCTTTTCACTGACAAGCAATACTATTGCTGGAAAGTTTATTTGGTTTTGCTTAAAAGTTAAAAATGGAATTTCCTTTTAAAGATTTATAGGATTTTTCATCAACAACAATCTTTTTTTTTTTTAAAGATTTTATTTATTTATTTGATAGAGACAGAGACAGCGAGAGAGGGAACACAAATAGGGGGAGTGGGAGAGGGAGAAGCAGGCTTCCTGCGGAGCAAGGAGCCTGATGCGGGGCTCGATCCCAGGACCCTGGGATCGTGACCTGAGCTGAAGGCAGACGCTTAACGACTGAGCCACCCAGGTGCCCCTCAACAACAATCTTAATAGCTGTAAAGTCTCATTTAATTCCTGTCATTGGAAACAAAGTCATCTAGTCCGTTATCATTAGTCCATGGATACTTGTTATATGTCCAGCATACTGAGAAAACATTGGGCGTGTTGCTTTATAGCAAAATGCAGTGAACTGGTAAAATACATGAACCCACATTAATTATCTCCAAAGCAGTCCTTTACCCAGTAGAACAAATATCCTAAGACATTAATTTTATCCTAGAGAAAAAGAGTCCGTGGATTAAAAGGGTACATGAGAATACATATTTTCTCTGTTCTTCTGGAAGTTGTTTTACAGAAGAACCTTGAAAACTGAGCATTTTCTTGACTCCACTATATGTTTTTATAAAAAAATTTTTTAAAAAAGACAGAATTTAGCAAGTACTTAATGCCCACAAATGGCAGATGTGATTCCTGATTTTAGATAATGAAAACTGACAATCTGTCTTTCTAAAGTTTCTAACATTGTCCATATCTTTAAATCAGGCACATGTATATAATAATTCATAAAGTCATTTGTGACCTTGAAAATACTGTTCTTATATTATTGACAAGTTTAAAATATCATTCATAATTTATTAGATGAAGGTAGAAATGTTATGTAATCTTTTAAAACCTATTTTTTGAGAAAAGACCCGACTGTGGAAATAAATTATTCAGATTTGAAATGTATGCGGACGTGTTTAAATGATTCAGGTTTTCAGCCTTATAAACTATTAGTAAGGTTATTTTAAATAATACATATATGTATCTTTAAGCACTCAATTTTTATAATTTCTCTGAACTTAATACTCTTGTGGGCAACTATGATCTGAAGACTGTTACCTCTCTGTCCTCAAAACAGAGAATGTCTATACATTTCAAACTAAACTCCAGTTTCTTTGAAAAGCCATCAACTAAAGATCACATATGGAGCACAATGAAGATACAAAGATTGACAAAGTCAACATAGATATATTTGGGACAAAGGATCTATTTTTCACACCAAGAGTTGACTTGAATCTAAAGGCTATAGTATATGAAAAGTTAATCTTTCAAAGATTCATAAGACATTTCAACATAAACTTTTCAGTTTTAACCTTTTGGTATCTTGAAATTTAAAATAGCTCCCAAATTTTCAGTTTTGTGTTGCATAGCATTTCTAACTAGAATGGAATCAATAACATCTGACATTTCCCAATTAAAAAACAAAACCAAAAACACCGCTCTCATTTGTAATAATAATACCCAAAAAGAGGAGGACAGAATATAATAATTTAAAGTACCTAAACATAATATAGTGCCTAGCAAAATGTTAATCCAATTTTTCTACCCCCACTTTACCTGCATTCAAGGTCTTGTCTTCTCTCTCTCTCTGTATCTCTGTCTCTGGTTCTGGGTCTCTGTCTCTTTCACACACACACACACACACACACACACACACACACACACATTCTACCTTCTTTTCTTTTTTGTTCTTTGTTTTGTTTAACCAAAACCTTCTGACCATATTAACCATTTAGTTAATTTATAGCATCATTTATTTTCAAAGACCTTAGGTCTTAATCTTTTAAAACACCCGGTTTAGGCCTGAAGGGAATTTACTTTTCCTGGCCAGAGGAATATTTAAAATTTGTCTTGTAATCTTTCTAAAAGTTTAGGAGACTCATTTATTTCCTTTAATATAAACTATTTGAAGCTCAAATCTTTTCAGAAATACTATATAAGTTTGTAAAATTGGAAATACGGACTTAATGTGTGCATTAGTCAACTCCTACAATTAGAAGACATATGAATGTTTTGTCATGCAATCTTTATTCAAGTCTAAAGATCTTCCTTTTTTTTTTTTTTAACCTGAATGAATCTACTAATATTCATTGTCTTGATGACTTCAGGACATCAAAGCTAGACCTAATTGATGTCTTGTATATTCAAATCTCTGGTTATGGATAGACAAAAACAAAAAAGATATTCAATAATTTTGTTTGTTCTTCTTTAACTAAAAAAAATAACATGTCAAGAACAGGGTTGGCAGATTAGAGTTGGCAAATATTTGAAACATTTGGGACATACTCAGAGTAAAAAAATATTTGTTGTTTATCTGAAACTCAAATTTAACTGGGCACCCTTTATTTTCTTTATTGAATCTGACAACCCTAGTCAAAAAGAAGCTTGGGATCTTGAAATTATGAAAGATTACAAAGTGAAGTAAGCATTGCTTAAGAGCGTCATTCAAAAAATAAGGCTGGGAGGATCTGAGGAAGAAGGGGCACGTATCCTGTTTCAGTTCTTGCAACACCATGGACTTTGACTTTCGTCAGTCACAACTTGTCAGTTGCACCTTGGCCACCTTCTGGAACACATCTGTCCACTTTAGACTGAAATAAGATAATGTAACATCTATTAGCTAAACACCTGTTTGTGTATTAGATAGTATAACTGTCTAAGGAATCATAATTCCTTCAAAACAAGTTATGTACCATTGTGGGTTTTGCCTTTGTAAGCCTGCACTCCCCGCTTACAATTCCAAGCACACTTTCAGTTTTGGTCCATTCTGTGTCTCCATGATTGCGAACTCTAAGACCCCCAATAAACACTTTGGATTGCTTTACAGCCTCTTCTTCTTTGTCAACAAAGTTAATGAATGAACGATCAGTTTTTAATAAACTTCGGATATTTGAAATGTTAGTACACAAATGAAACCAACCATCCCATATTTTAATTATAATTTCTTAGAATTCTTTCTTCTCCCCCGCCCCACTGCTCAGTGAAGGGTTAAAAAAAAAGGATTGTATTCAAGAACAGCAGTTTTTCTGAGTATTTAATAGTTGATAAAAGGCAAACGTTGTGAAACCACATGACATTTGCAATGTAAAAATTAAACATCTGTTGCAGTGCAATAAATAGCAAATTATAGAACATATATCAAAACATGAAAATAGGGGCACCTGGGTGGCTCAGTCAGTTAAGTGTCTGACTCTTGGTTTCAGCTCAGGTCATGATCTCAGAGTTGTGGGATCAAGCCCCATGTCAGGCTCCACACTTGGTGGGAAGTCTGCTTGAGATTCTCTCTTTCCCTCTTCCTCTGTGCCTCCCCCCTACACACACACACACACTCTCTCTCTCTCTCTCACTCTCTCTCAAATAAATAAATAAAAATCTTTAAAAAAAACATGAAAATATTCATTTTTCACAACCTTATGAAATATACACATATTTTCAGGATCAGTATCATGACATCATCTTTAATTTCTCTCTGTTATTTTGAAAATATCAAGTATATTTAGACTTCCTTTAAAGTGTATCTTTTCATAATTATCTTTTTGTCCCCCTCATTGCTCTCATCATGAAAAATTGCCTTTATTTGGATTAGCCATGCTTCTTACCTTTAGGCTTTTAGCCTCTTCTTCTCAACTATATTCTATTAAACCACTGTAGTTAACCTTCCTTAGGACTTATATTTATCATTCTGCTTCTCCAACTGATGGTTATCAGTAGCTTCCCAGTTCCTTAGCTTCTCTTCCAACCATATCACCTTCCAAAAAATTTTGACTTTTTTGTACTTGACCAATATTATTTCCAGTTGCTCTACAACACGTATTATTCCCATACTTCCTGTGATGCTGATTTTAAGCTCCATCCAGTTCTGTCTCTAGTGCAGGCATCCCTTCCCTGAAGGACTGCTTGACTCTCACAACATCTGCTAAGCAACACTAATAAACATCACAGATCTAGGGAGGAAGCTATGAGAACTGAATCTATTTCTGCTGTCTAATCTTGTCTCTTTGTCTTCGTCCAGGCTTTTGTTCATTTCCTCCATGACCACTCTCCTCACCTTTCTTAGATTCTACTGATATTTTGTCCTAGAGCGAAGTTCAAAATTTCAATTTTCCTTTCCTAGAGCTCCTTCCTCTTCAACAACAGGGCTTGTAGTTTGTGCCACTGGATTCAACATTTAGTAGGATTAAATACTTCTCTCTCCTCTTTCCACCCACTCTATATTTTGACAGTGTCCCTTGTCCTTAGTTCTAGCTCTTACCCACTTTTCTTGTTGTCCTCCCAAACAGATTAAGCTTTTTGTTTCTACTTTGTGAGGAATCACTCTGTAAACCTTAAAAATACTACAGTTATAGGACACTCTGAATACATACCGTTGTGCTGTGGTCCCTGATGCATTGTTTTGAAATATGCCTGAGATGGTAACTAGATGGTAACTAAGTAACTGAACCTCTGGTGACAAACACTTCTATTTATTTTTTAAGAAATATTTATCAACCATCTAGTATTATCAAGCTTTTTGAATTTGACAATGATCTGTGCCTGGTGGGGATTAAAAGTGGTGTGGCTTTCCAGCCACCTGTGACTCTTCCTGGAGTACTCTGTCTCCGTAATAGCAACACTCCTTACTTGCCTAGAGACTTCAATAGGAGGTCTATTGATATAAATAGGAGATTTGTATATCTGAAGGTCACAAGAGTGGGTGATACCAATTTCACTGTCTTGCTGCCCAGTGCTTTGATGCTCAGTGGGTGTTTTAAGATAGAGTACAATAAGGTATGTAGTAATAATCTGATCTTTGCATCAGAGAGGAAGCAGTGTACCCAGAGAGGTTCGTGAGCCCAAGTTCAATTTGCCATTGACATTATATATTGGCTATATAGACCCAGCTCTTCTAACTCAGAATTCCGTATCCTTTGTCCTCAACCATGTTTTGAGCTGTCCATTTTTTAAATTTAGCTATTAAACCTGGCAAGACTAGGGATTATCTCCCATACTTCTGCATTATTCATATACACATTTTGAGGGATCAGAATGTAGTATCTGCTCATGAATGCATATGATTATCCTTTTGCAATTTTTTAAACAGAGAATGCTTTCAGGGCATAGGAATTACGCTTAGGTAGCAGGGAAAGTTTGCATATTGTGTAGTATCAAAGGTAAATCTTCAAGAGACAGATGTTACCATTTCTCTACTATCCCCCTTTCCATTAACCAGCTCATTTGGATCTGCAGATGTTCACTGAACAAAATAGCTGCTTACATGTACAATGACCAATTCTGTATGTGCCAATGAATGCTCCAACTTTAGAAAAAGTTGACTAAATACATTTGATTTCACTGAACTGTATTTTCTATAAGGGACTAGAAGTCTTCATCTTGCTCTCTCGTGTATTAAGTAGATAAATTGCTTCCAATTCATCTCTTGGATTGGTGTGCAGCTGTAAATTATCTGTTGAAATGGAATAGATCTGCTGAAGACTCTTGGGCATATCTTCACTGTCTCTCATAGTTAAAGACACCAAATTTTCTTTCCATACTAAGAAGAGAGTACAGTTGCAGCCAGAAATAATTTCATTTGCACATTTTTTTTGTTTTTGTTTTGTTTTGTTTGCATTTCATTTTTTATTATGTTCAGTTAGCCAACATATAGTACATCATTAGTTTTTGATGTTATGTTCAACAATTCATTAATTGCATATAACACCCAGTGCTCATCACAACACGTGCTCATTTGCACATTTTACCTACTATGGTGTTTTTTTTTTCGATGAAGAGAACAGTTTTAGGACACCAGAGGCAGAAATGGAAAGCATCAATTCACCCATCCATTCTGCCTCTCCTAACCTATCCAAAGAGTCACTGAAACAGTCCGGCTTTGGCAGTCATTTCATCACATTTGTGTAAGACTAAATTTTAATATAAATTATAATTTCTAATCATTCTTAGAGAATTTTTCATCTTGACAACTTAGAGAAAACCTGGCTAAAACAATGTACATGGGTGGGGCTTTAGAGAAGAACTACACCTAACATCAATAGTGTTAAAAATTGGACTCTAACATTTGTTAGTGTTAAATTAGCTTTCATTTAACTATTCTTTAAAAAATATTTTACAAAACAGTTTACTTCTTCCGAGCTGACTATAGATAGACACACAAAAGAACTTTCAAAACACCTAGACTGAAAACAGAATTGGACATAGGATATATTTTTTGAGTCAGTTTTGATTTTGATTTGGTATTTTTGAGCCAGTTTGCATATGAAGATGTGCTAAAACATTTATAATCTTTCAGAAAGAAAAAGAAGGCATTTCAGTCAATGAACTAATGAATTTGCCAACTGTAATTATTGCAAAGCTATTACCTAAGAATAGCCAATTACTGTAAGCTCTCAGAAAATATTAAGCTCTGGTTATATTTTAGATTGATATGAAACAATATACAGTCCAGATGGTAATTAATAAGATCTGAAGAAAAAAATGGTGGGCGTTCTGATTAAGAGATCTGCAAATAGCACCTATGGCTGCTTTAAATAGAACCTCTGATAGAGTAGGATGGTGGCTACCAGGGGCGGGGAGCAGGAGAGAGAAATGGGGAGATGCTAGTCAAAGAGTAGTACGTCTTCCAGTTATAAGATGAATACATTCTGGGGATCTAATGCATAGTATGGCATTGGAGCTAACAATACCATGTTACATACTTGAAAGTTGCTGTGAGAGTATGTATATCTTGTATGTTCTCACTACAAAAAGAAATGGTAATTATGTTAGGTGATAGAGGTGTTAACTAACGCTATGGTGGTAACCACTTCCCAATATATAAATGTATCAAATCAATATATTGCTTACCTTAAACTAGTAAGTAAATAGATAGATAAAACCACTGGTAAAGATATATCTTTTTTCCTTAGAAATGATAGCACTAACAAAACAAGTTTAAAATAAACTCAAACAAAGTAAATACGAGGTCATTACTTTGTTTGGAAGTATAGATCCAAAGGCCTCATTTTTATTTTTAATTTTAATTTTTTAATTTTTTATTTTTTTTAAAGATTTCATCTTTAAGAAACAAAATTTATTTTAGAAAAGTTTTGTGTTTACAAAGATAGTACAGAGAGTTTTCATATATTCCACACCCAGTTTCTCCTATTATTAACACCTTACATGTGGTACATACTAAGAACCATAGTCTGGTACATTTACCAAAATTAATGAACCAATACTAATATTTAATTACTAACTAAAATCTATATATTATTTACATTTCTTTAGATTTTAGCTATGTCCTTTTTATGTCTCAGGATGCTATCCAGGATGTCATATTACATTTAGTCTTCATGTCTTCTTAGGCTCTTCTTGACTTGAGAAACACAATGGGAAATTTGTTCCCATCACTGACCATTCATTGACTTGTTCAGTTTCCATTTACATGTATAGTAATATCAGAATGTTTAACCCACACTTCAGTTTGAAGCAACCTCATCAGTTAGAGTACAATGTCTTATGTGCATTTTTTTTTTTACTTTTACTCTCACAGACTTTACATATTTCCAAAGTTACTTAGATAAGAACGTTTTCCCCACCCCCTTCAATAATGTTTCAAGTGTTTATAATACAATTAGAGTATTTTTTCACGATATACATCCCAGCTAAGGCTCTCTGGATCTCCCAAATGATTTTTTAGATTTGCCTACATTAAGATTCACTTTTAAGCTGTAAAGTTGAATGCATTTTGGTAAAAGTTGAATGGGTTTTGGTAAATGTATAATGTCATATAACTGCTGTTAAAGTATCACACAGAGTGGTTTCACCACCCTAAAATATCCCCTGTGATTCCTCTATTCAACACAGCACCCATCTACTTGATAGTAACTAATGTTTACTCTATGATTTTTCTTTTTGTATAAAAAAAATACAAATAAATGGAATCATACAATATGTAGCATTTTCAAACTGGCTCTTTTCATTTGGAAATAGGAAGTGAAGGTTCTTCCATGTCTTTTCATTGTTTAATAGCTCATTTATTATCATGGAAAATATTCCAATTTATGAATGTTAATATATTTTACCTATTCATATATTGAAGGTTGTCTTTGATGTTTCCAGTTTTTTGTGATTATAGATAAAGCTGCTTGCTGTAAGGTATTCATGTGCTGGTTTTGTGTGGACATTAATTTTCTTATCAGTTGGATAAATATCTAAGAGCACAATTGCTGGGTCTTAACTGTGAGACTGTTCAGCATTGTAAGAAACTGCCACACTGTCTTCCAAAGTGGCTGTGCCAATTCACGTTCCCACCAGACTAAGTGAGAGTTCCTGTTGCTCTGCATTCCTGCTAGCAGTTGGTAATGTCAGTTTTGGAGGATGTACCCATTAGTAGATTTGTTGTGGTATCTCGTGGTTTCATTTGGATTCCCTGAATGACAAATGATGTGGAACATCTTTTTATATGCTTATTTGCTATCTGTATATCTTTTGGGGAGAGATGTCTTTTCATACCTTTTGTCTATTTTTTAAATTGAGTTGATTTCAAATATTGTTTTTTTTTTTCAAATATTGGGGTTTAAATGGTCTTTTTTTTTTTTTTTTTTGGTTTTGGATTCAAGTCTTTTATCACTTATATATTTTGAAAATAGTTTCTCCCAGTCCATTTAGGATCCTTTTATTCTTCTAACAGTTATTATTTTTTTTTTTTTCATAAAACAGACATCTTAAATTTTAATAGATTCAGTTTTTTTCTTTCACGGATCATGCTTTTGGTGTTACATACAAAAACTCATTACCAAACCTAAGTTTATGTAGATTTTCTCCCATATTTTCTTCTAGAAGTTTTAGAGTTTTACATTCTATATTTACACCTAGAATCCATTTTGAGTTCATTTTTTTGTCATTGGTGTCAGTTGTGTGTCTAGGTTCATATTTTTACATTTGGATGTCCATTGTATCAGCACCATTTTTTTAAAAAAGATGATCCTTTCTCCATTAAAGTGACTTTGTACCTTTGTCAAAAATCAGTTGAGTACTTTCATATTGGTCTATCTGTGGGCTCTTTATTCTGTTCCATTTATCTATGTGTCTATTCTTTTGTCAATACCACTCTGTCTTGATTAAACTCTACATAAGTCTAAAAATATAAGTCCTCCAAATTTGTTGTTTTTCTTCAGTATTGTTAGGGTATTCTAGAATCTCTTATCTTTCCAGATAAATTTTAGAATAAGTTTGTTGATATCTAACAAATAGCCTGCTAAGGTTTTGATTCAGATTGTTTTGAATCTATAGATTAGGTTAGGAAGAATTGACATCACCTGGGATGCCAAGGTACAAATTCTACTGAATGAGGTTAGTTTATGGATGATTTTGCCATCTCAAAGGAATTTTGGCTGTTCCACTTGCTTTATCTTCACTAGATATTCACCTTAATCTCACTATTCCCCGGGGCATGTTCAGCATTAAGTAGGGCAGGTTATACAGCGTTAACAAGTACACCCTGAAATTACTGGTTTAACACAAAGAGTCTTAAGTTTTGCTCAATCAAAGGTAGTTGTGGTTCAGGCAGCTTTCCTCTTTCCTGCAATAACACTGTCTGGAATATGAAATTGGACACGGGGCATCCACGTTCATCCTCAGCTGCTGCCAGGATCTTTGTCTCCACTTTTCTTTCTCCACCCAGGGTTCCTGATAATCCTTCCTCTTCTCCAAACAGCCAATCACTCAATCACTCTTATATCCCTTTTTGTTTGGTTGTTTGTTTCATTCACACCTCTGCTTTACTGGCCATGCCTTGAGGTCTGCGTATGTGTTTTGCTTCAAAGTGGAAGCTATCTATATCATGAAGAATATATACCATTGATATCAGAAGTGGAAGGAGGTACAATCAGATCGATTGTTTTTTTCTCCTGAAAATGCACTAATATTTTAGAGCTTCTTTATTTTACTGATGTAGAAATATAAAACTGACTTCAGTAATTTTTTTCAGGGATGTTATGCTAAATTCATCATATGCTAAGTAAGGACTCTAAAAGTAAAATATAATAATTGTTATATTTGAGGTTACTCCTGCTTTATTCAGTAGCAAAAACATTCAAATATTTAACCCACTCTAAATTTAAGACTAGTCACAGCTTTATTAACTAATTTTGAATGTGTTAAAATAACTACAACTGAATGGAAATGAAGTAATTAAAATGTAAAGTAAAAAAGCAGGAAGCAATTCTGAAATCTAATTATGTTAATGTTCATATGTTATACATTGGTATCTAAAATCTACATATATTTTGTGCTTCCCTTTCTCTTATACCCCTACTGCTTTCTCAGAAAAAAAGCTTAAGTAGCATTTAAAAAAAAAAAACAAACACTATTTTTTAGAGAAGTTTTAGGTTCAAGGCAAAATTTAAGAAATACAGAAATTTCTTATATGCTCCCTACCCCCATATATGCATAGCTTTCCCCATTATCAACATCCCTCACAGGGTGGTACATTTGTTACAATTGATGAACCTACATTGGCACTCTATAATCACCCAAAGCCCATAGTTTACATTAGGGTTCACTCTTGGTGTTCTATATTCTATGAGTTGGGACAAATATGCAATGATGTATATTCATCATTATGATAATCACTGCCCTAAAAGTCGTTTGTGCCCTGAATATTCATCTTTGTCCTCCCCAATCCAAATCCTGGAAACCACTGTTTTTTTTTACTGTCTCCATAGTTTTACCTTTTTCAGTATCATATAGTTGGAATCATACAGTCTGTACACTTTACAGACTGGCTTCTATCACTTCGTAATAAGCATTTAATTTTCTTCCATGCCTTTCATGGATTGATAGCTCATTTCTTTTTAGTGCTGAATAATATTCCATTGTCTAGATGTGCTATAGTTTATTTATCCATTAAACTATGGACATCCTGGTTGCTTCCAAGTTTTGGCAGTTTTGAATAAGGCTGCTATAAATATCTGTGTGCTGGTTTTTATGTGGACCTAGTTTTCAGTTCCTCTGGGTATCAAGGAGCACAATTGCTGGATCGTATGTAAGGGTATGTTTAGTTTTATAACAAACTACCAAACTGTTTTCCAAATTGGCCGTACCATTTTGCATTCCCATCAGCAAGGTATGAGAGTTCCTGTTGCTCCACATCCTTGTCAGCATTTGATGTTGTCAGTGTTTTGGATTTTGACCACTCTAACAGGTTTGTAGTGGTACCATTTTGGTTTTTTGCATTTCCCTGGTAACATATAATGTGGATCATCTTTTTATATGCTTATTTGCCATCTCTGTGTCTTCTTTGATGAGATGTCTGTTAAGATTTTTGTCTCATTTTTTAATCAGATTGTTTCTTATTTTTGAGTTTTAAGAGTTCTTTGTATATATTATGTAATAGTCCTGTATCAGATATGTCTTTTGCAAATATTTTCTCCTAATCTGTGGCTTAACTTCTCATCCTTTGACATTGTCCTTCATACAAGAGGAAAAAAAAACAAACAGAAACAAAACAAAAAGATAACAAATGTTGATGAGGATGTAGAGAAACTATAACTCTTCTACACTATTGGGAATGTAAAATGGTGTAACCACTATAGGAAACAGTCAAGAAATTTAAAATAGAACTACCATATAATCCACTAATCCCACTTCTGGGTATATACTCAAAAGAACTGAAATCAGGACCCCTAAAAAAGTATCTGTGCTTTCATGTTCACTGCAACACTATTCCCAATAGCCAAGTTATGGAAACAACCCATATATCCATTGACAAATGAATGGATAAGGAAAATGTGGGGTATATCAAACAATGGAATATTATTCTGCCTTTAAAAAGAAGGAAATTCTGTCATCTGCAACAACATGGATGAACCTGGAGGACATTATGCTAAGCAAAATAAGCAATATGAAGATTGTAGGAGTCCACTTACATGAGTTATCTAAAACAGTCAAAATCGAAGAAACAAAGAATATAATAGTAGTTACCAGGGGTTGAGGCAGGGGGTAGAGATGGGGAGTTGTTCAACTGGTATAAAGTTGCAGTTATGCAGGATGAATTCATTCTAGAGATCTACTGTACAACAAGGGGCTTATAGTCAACAATACTATATTGTGTACTTAAAAATTAGTTTGTTAAGAGGGTAAATATCATGTTCAGTGTTCTTATCACAAAGAACACAAAACCAAAAATGGATATAAGGAAACTTTTGCGGGTGATGGGTATGTCTGTTACCTTGATTGTGGTGGTAGTATCATGGCTGCCTGTGTATGTCCAGGCTCATTAAATTGTATTTATTAAATATGTATAGTTTTTTACATACCAGTTAAATCTCAATAAAGCTATTTTAAAAAAGAATCCAAGAAAAAGAAAGACATTTGATCCAATAATCAATATTCTTAACCTAGGAGTTCAGGTGTCCAATATTTCTCATGAGGGCTTCTCCCTCTCTAAGGCCGTAGTTCTTATTGTTTGTACCATTCATTTTGTTTTGTAGTTACAGATGCTCTTTCTATATTGTTGATTGCATTCATTGTTGATTAACATTTAAATTTTAAGAGATTTTTATCTTGGGTTCTTCAAGCTACATATATTCTTTGTAGTTATGTGGTCTTTTATGTATTTCTACTGCAGAGAGTAAAAAGAAGTAATTAGTGTTTACTTAAAGAGGGTTTTTTTGGATTGGATTGAAGTGTTATCCAGTCTGTTCTCAATTTATTTGTTTTTTGAAACTCAAATCTAGCTAAAAAATTTGTTTTACAATGAAAATTGTTAGATTATTTCACAGTAACTAAGTGTTAATGAGATTTTTTCTGGGTATAAAACAAATCCAAAACAGTGAATCAGAGATCTTCAACTCTTTCATATAATCCGGGTTACTTAGAGGAAAATTTCCTGAAATGCCAATAGAAAGCAACATTACTAATGACATTCCCCAGTCCTTTCTTTTATGGAGAGATGTTATCTTTCTAACACATTATTTTTTTAAAAACAATCATAAATATGCTCTGTTGTGATGCTTTTAAATTATTTATTGTAGCATTGCAAGTGTAATCTCTATTTTACCCTTATTTATTTTGATACTTAAAGCAAACAAATTTATTTGTTTAGTGTAAGTAGGGATTTATCGATTTACAAAGCAGGATTTTATGTTAATCTCTAAGACTGATTAAAAAGAAACCAACATTTTTCATCAGTGGCTATGTCTGTCTAAATGGGCTTTATTTTTAGTTCCATAAGAAATTCATCAAAATTTCTGAATGTTCTGGAATGAAAAATGAACTCAGAAAAGCTGACATAGATGGGTGGTGAGTGAATGTCCAAGCTATAACACACCTAATTTTGTGTCCTTGGCAGGACAGGAGTGAGGAGACATTACATTTATAGCTGCTATTGTTGTTTTGGACTGGAGAAATATGTAAACACAGACAGAACAAAGTAGCAGAATCTCCTTGCTCATCAGCCAAGGAGAATAGATCTGACTCAAAACATGAGAACATAACTTTAAAATCCACACCGTTGGTGGGAAAAGAAATGATAGAAATGGATGAGTCGGGTTGAGGAGTGGGAGAAGAGATGCAGTCCGTCATTGCTCCCAACACACAAACCTACACAAATAGTGACAAATATGTGTTGATAAAACAAATGCTTATTGCTTCTTCATAAACACATTTTTCATAAACTCATCTGGATTCATGCATCCAATTAGTTGATGCCTCAAAAAGACCATAAACAGCATCTGGAAAAAATTACACCACAAAACGTGGCCTGCTCATTTCAGTAGCTGAACCTGAAACAACAGTGGATTGTGAATAATTACACGCCTCTGGGCATGCAGTTATTGGATTGGAGGTGCAGACAGGGATCAATGTTAAATTCTCACACAGAGTTGTAAGTCTTCCTTTACTGTGCTTTGATGTCAAGAGAAAGACCCCAAAATCTATAAATGTACTGTCAAAAAAAGGCTACAGTATGTGCAAAGCAGTGTAGAAATCATTTTCCCAAGAGAGAATGCAGCCATAACAAAAAGAACGCATTTTCTTCCTTAGAAACAGAACTGC
Source organism: Mirounga leonina (assembly GCF_011800145.1). NCBI lineage: Eukaryota > Metazoa > Chordata > Mammalia > Carnivora > Phocidae > Mirounga > Mirounga leonina. The sequence continues at coordinate 3,789,612 of NW_023270418.1, forward strand.
TCCTCTGGGAAATTTAGACTGTTTGGTTAATGATTTGCTATAGAATATTTTTATCAAAATGCTGTGATTAGCAACAATTCATTCTAGGAAATAAAGTCCTTAAATAGATGGAGGGTTCCAGATTCCATGATAGCAACTACATTGCCTATAAATGAAGTGATAGATTAAAGATGGAGAGAGAAAGAGGGACAGAGAGAGGCAGAATTCAGGAAAGCTCCTGATTGAGTAATGGAGGGAATTGGTTGTTCAACCTTGTCCTGGGAGTCCTGGGAAACTTACAGTAATACACGCAGCTCAGGATTCTGAAGTTTTGTCACTTAACTCGTGGTGTTTTCCGTTGTTTGGATAAAGATTACCTTTATCTTCAATACTCCTTGCCAGTTAGGGTTGAGAATAAGAATGGTACAAACATTTGTATCTTTGTTTGATATTGTTGTACTTACGTAATGCAAATGAGGACAAGGGGATAAACACATCAAGCCTGATGGAACTATATTCCTAAGGGAGAACTCATGTGATAGCATCAGTAGCATGTGACTGTGTGGCAGCCCACCTCACCCTCTCCTTTTAGGGCAATGCACAGATATCTAGCAGGGCCAGATGTCATGGTCTAGGAAAAAACCTTGACCCTTTGAGTTCTGTGGCTTTTAAACTGCATGAAAAGACAAAGTCCAGACCCTTCCCTGTGTAATTAGAGCAGGAATTAAGTAGCAATTTTACTGGTAGAACATGGACTCCAGCTCTACCTAACCAGCTCACATTCATAGCTGTTCTTAGCACCAGCTGTTCCTTGGAGTGAGGGCAGGAAGGCCATGGTTCAAGACTCGTAGTTAACCAGGATCACAATTGCTTCCAACACCGATCTCCATGGATCTCTGCAAGGAGAGGCCAGCATCCAGGGAATCAATCCTGATAAGTTAAATCTACCTCTCATCTTCTGAGAGGCCTGCAGCCAGGGAATCAATCCTGATAAGTTAAATCTACCTCTCATCTTAAAAATTTTATGTAAATTTTTATGTAAATTAGGTAGATCTCTTCACCCATTCATGACATTTTTGAGGCACATGATCTGGATTTAGGATTTTATTAATATAAAACACGATTTTTAGCAGCATTGATTCAATGGTTTCTAGATAGAACTGGCAAGATTTCTTCCTTCGGCTACCATCTTGCTTAAAGATGAGCATCCACTTGTATCTCTTTGTCTTTGGGGGCAAAGCCTCCTTATCACTTTGTTTGTTCCAACCAAACAAAGGGTCAAAATTGTATTCTCTTCCTCCTCCCATTCATGACTTGAACATTGTTTATTTTTAAATTTCCCTTATTTTCTCTCTAATCCTTAAAAGCATAGAGAATATACACAAATTTTATGAATTTAGGTATGTAAAGTTGTTTCTCTGATTGTGATTATTTTCTTTCTTCTTTCTCAACTGTCCTTTCCACTGTAGCTGGTAGACAGTCAGGGAGTAACTTCCTGCCTCCTGACAACTTGGCTTCCACTGTGCACCTTGATACTTCCCAGAGTATCGGTCATGAATATGCTGGGCTGTGTCTGCATGAAAATATGGTAGGCATGAGTTTTGGGACAGGGCTAGATAGAAGCTTTGAAATCCATTAGTTATGTGATCTTGAACAAATCCCTTCACTGCTTTGTAACAATTTCCTTTCATATCAAATAGAAGTAATCATATGTATTTCTAGGGATTTCTGTGAGAATTATATGAGATACATAATACATGGACTTTTCCTACCACAGTGCCTGGCCCTTAGTAGATACTGCGAAAATGTGAATTTCTTCTTTATGTTCGCATTATAAATGTACCATAATGACTATCTTTACATTTTCTGCAAAGTCCACAGCAAAGACATAGGGAATGAAAGATTAAAATGTAGGAACATGGAGAGCATCAGTAGAATTCCAAGAAACAATGGGAATTTTAATCTCATGCTTATCAGAATTTCCCAGCTAGTCTTCATCAAATAATAATCCACATTCAAGATGTCCATTAAACCACAGTGCTAGAAGAGTATTTTAAAACCTTTATTTGTAACATGAATTTCGAACACGTCAAAATAAAAGACAGAAATATATTCTGATTTTTCCTAAAAAAATAAAGACATATATACGTATCAAAGTTTAAACTCTTCAAGAGTAGGAACTATGTGATGTTCACCTTTGTTCCCTGAGTCAATATCTCTGGAAGAACATGTGACTCCCTACTGATTTCTTTTATGTTCAGAAACTACTAGGGATAGAAAGTAAATGGCCCCTAGTCTCTATTACTGGCCTTCTTGAGAATCATTATAATGTCTCTGTTCTTTTTCAATTTAAATAAAACCGAGGCTCTGAACCCTAAGTTTAAAAAATGCCTTTTTTTGAATCTTTTTTAGAATGTTCATGCCACCAGTAAACTAGAGAGTACATCACTGGGAAGAGGTAAAAGAGATTTAAATGGTAATTTCTTTATCAATTTTTTATCTTTGCATTTTAGTCATAACATTTTATTGAGCAATAGTAATTGCTATTTAGAAATACTACCCTCAGTTGCGATCCCTTGATCATTTTCTGTAATGCTCGCATAACTAATACATTGAGTCAAGAGTTAAAATTCCGTTTTATACCTGCTTTCTCCTGGTAGATCTTAAAGTAGAGAAACAACATACTGGAGAGACACTGTATGGTTTTATTTCTGGGGTAAAGGTTGTCCAGATAATATTGTGCAGGAAATTAGTCATTTTTCCCTTTTATGGCAAAAGGCTTCATTGGAGAAATATTTAGGCCACTCCAACTGTGATAAAACCATATATGAAAATAATTGCCCACAGAGATGGCACTAGGTTGAGGCCAGTGAGACACACTCACCTCAGACACAAGATTTAAGGGGTGCCTCAAAACTCAGTAACTGAGATAATATTTTAATGCACAATTTTTAAAAATAAAAATGAATGCAGAAACTCCATGGTGAATGTCAGTATTTCTGATTTGTTCTTTTGTCTCAAGCTCTAATGTAGCACTTACTGATCTTGTCTTTATTTAAAATTTTTATATTTTTGTTCATTGTGGAGTTTTTGCATTCTTATTTATTTATTTATTTATTTATTTATTTATTTTAGATTTTATTTATTTATTTGTGAGAGAGAGAATGAGAGAGAGCACATGAGAGGGGGGAGGGTCAGAGGGAGAAGCAGACTCCCTGCCGAGCAGGGAGCCCGATGTGGGACTCGATCCCGGGACTCCAGGATCATGACCTGAGCCGAAGGCAGTCGCCCAACCAACTGAGCCACCTAGGCGCCCGCATTCATTTTTATTTTTAAAAATTGTGCATTAAAACGCAATTTGTCGTGAGTGAGCTTTTTGGTGCTCCCTTACATTTATGCCTGAGGTGAGTGCTTCACTTGCCTCACCCTATCTCCAGCCTTTCTGCTTCCTACAATATGCAGAACGCTCTGAATGTGAATGCTGATTGAATAAAAATTGAGTGAAGCTTGGAGGAAATAAACCCAGAGTTGCACCCATCAAGCAGCACAAACCTATAACAGTAGCAGGAAATTGTTAAAGATTACCTAGCTCAAAATGGAAATTAAAATAACTTAATTTGAAGTAATACATGTAGGGGTGCCTGGGTGGCTCAGTTGGTTGGGTGACTGCCTTCGGCTTGGGTCATGATCCTAGAGTCCCAGGATGGAGTCCTGCATCGGACTCCCTGCTCAGCGGGGAGTCTGCTTCTCCCTCTGACCCTCCCCCTCTCATGCTCTCTCTCTCTATCTCATTCTCTCTCTCAAATAAATAAATGAAATCTTGAAGTAATACATGTAAATGCTAGAACAATGCAGGTGCATTGGAAACTCTTTGTACTTTGTACATTGTAAGCTCTTGTTAGCTATTACTATTATCATCTTTAGTATTATTATTAGTGGTTATATGGCTGATTTGTAAGTTCTTGTGCTTTATTACTAAACCTGCACTGTCTCCAACATGTCCGGTAATCTTTGCTGGCCCAAGTTATAAAAGTTCAGTGTCTTTAATATTTGGTTAACAGAATTGCCTTCATAATTTATGTTGCTAATTGCTGCATGAGTTGCTTTAGAGAGAATTGTGTCAAAATAGTTTTCTCTCATCGTCCCCTATTTAGTGTTCACTTGATCGTTTGGAGAATGGCTGATATCCGCATTTCATTAAATTCCATAAAATTTAAGAATTATCAAAAACTATCAGAAATAATATAAAGTGATATAGCTTATTTTTCTTTTTCTAAATTTTTAAAATACAAAGCAAATATTTTGGAAAATGAAATAGGTATTTTCATGCTTTTGATAAAGGTGTTTTGGATTTAAACGAGAGTAAGGGCTAAATTAAGTTAAATTTAAGCACCTAACACTAAGAATTACCACAATTTGTGTTTAATAATTAAAGCCTGCGTTTTTAACTTCCAGAACTTTTTTCATTGTACAAGATAATAGTTCTTCTAGTACTATTACACTTTCTGAAATTCACCTTTAAACTAATGTTACCAAGAAAATTGAGAGCCTGGTCCAGAGAAAGGTGACTGTGACAGAAAATCTATAAGAGAAGAGAATTCATCCAACCTTGCCAGCCTTTGAGCATATTTTTTCTTAGATGAATAAATATCAGCCAGACAAAGTAGAAACTAAATTGTTTATTAATTTAAACTCAGATTGTAAACCTAGAGTGGCTCAAAAAACCAGTTGTTTTTCTTCTTCAATACTGTCTCCTTTCAAAAGTATATACTTTATGAAAGACCCAACACAATATCCAATTTACATGAAGAAAGGAAAAAATAATATTTTGTTGTTACTGGACACTGTGCGAGGCACATCTGGCCAGGCAAAGGGCTGAGTACTTTCAAGGCAGGACACTAAAGTGGGTGCTGTATCCCCAGATATGCTTTTATCAGAACTCTGGGGATCAAAAATGCTACATGTCTTACCCAAGTTAGTAAATAATAGAGGAGAAATTCAGAGACTCATGCTTGCTTCCATCAGGATCATGACCCAACTGAATTAATTCTAATTACTTGTTCTGAAAACACTTCTTTGTTTAAACCTTCTTTGTATCAAAGTCAATAATTTACAAACAATACGACTTGAAACAGGACAGTAACTGTGTAACCATGCCCTGATAATATCTATTTCCACTACATATTTCATAGTGTTCTCTGTGTGCTAAGTTCACAATAAATAACACTTTTTTCACCTCTGCTCACACTTTTTTTTTACAAATGCAAACTATGTTTTATTTATTATGATATGATTCCAGCCATCAGGAAGACAAGACTTCTAATTTGAGTTCAGGCTGCAACTATGTTTTCATTCACACATACAATAAAATTATGGGAAACCTAGTAAGAGCCAGGTGCTATTCTCTTCTGTTCCCTCACACCCGAGAGTCATTACTCTGTAAATTCTGTCTCTCCTCCTAGAATCTCCTAAACTCTTTTCTTTCTCTGGCACTCAGCCTAGGGAAGAGGCAGTTACTGCAAAAAAAAAATCTTAGGACTCAGAAACTCTATTTCCTATGACAATAAAATATATGGGTGATAAGGACAACCTACACACAGGCAGGAACTCTGCCTCTCTGGGGACATCTTTGAGCTCCACATGGGGCCTGAGCCCTGGGGGTCATTGCATACTAGACAGGAAATAAGCGCTCTCAGCCCTGACTCAGTAAGATATCTACCTTTCTTTAATGTATTTGCAAAAATGAATTCCAGATACTTTACCGTTAAGAATATCTGGGGGTGGGGGGCACCTGGGTGGCTCAGTCAATTGAGCATCTGACTCTTGATTTTACCTCAGATCATGATCTCAGGGTCCTGGGATGGAGCCCCACATCAGTCTCCATGCTCAGCGGGGAGTCTGCTTGATGATTCCCTCCCTCTGCCCCTACTCCCACTCTCACGCACTCTCTGTCTCTAAAATAAATAAATCTTAAAAAAAAAAAAAAAAAAAAAAGAATGTCTGTGAGGGAACTTCAGAATCTCTGGGCCAAACACACAGAGATGCTAAATGGAGGGGAAAGCATTGCCCAATGGCTTGGCACAGCTTCTCAGACAGAGAAAAAAAAAATGAGGATGTGGTAATGTAAAATAACAGATGCCTCACTGAAAATATAGTAATTTCTCATTTAGCCATCTGTGCCCCAACTTGCTTAGCAGGAAACTGGCATTTACAAAAGGGTTTACTCCATTTCCTAAGGACTGGCCTCAAGGAGCTTGCATTTATGCTGCCATATGGGTCTCAGGCTTCTACCTGTTTTTCACTGAGCTAGCATGGGTCAACATCACTTAGTTTGAAATAGGTTGCTTCAATAAGATCAGACAGAGCATCTTGGCTTCCCCAGCTCTCTCCATTCTTGCAATCAGAGCTCTTATTCATTGCATATAACCTCAGTTTGCATGCCAGCTCTAAATGATGCACAAGCCAGGTTGGGCCACAGTGTTGAGAAAGATTGGGAGAGCAGGTCCTGACTCAGCAGAGAAAAGAGCCCCGTGAAAGACTGATGTCTTTTGAGGGCCTGGAATCAGCATGATTGCATCTTAGAATCATTTGTTTACATATCTATCACCCCATAAGTATAAGCTTCTGCAACACAGAAATAATACCTTATTCATCACCAGATATTTACAAGCACAGTGCCTGGCCTCTAGTTGCTAGTTAATATATGGTGAATGACTCTTGTTTACTACCTAGTGGATAGCATCACAGAGTGGCAAGAACTATAAGCAGTAATTAAGGTGTATTTCTGTTCCTTCAGAAGGTAAGGTCTATTGTGATGACTGATCCTAGTCACTGCCATGTTCATCTCTACCCAACGTTCTGCCTCTGATTGGAAACCAAGGGCTATTCGAAATTTCTTTATCAGCTCCATATTTTTCTAAATGACCTGTTACAAATTCCTATCAGCTCCATATTTTTCTAAATGACCTGTTACAAATTCCTATCAGCTCCATATTTTTCTAAATGACCTGTTACAAATTCCTATCAAGAATTAATATAACCAGGGGTGCCTGGGTGGCTCAGTCAATTGAGCGTCCATCTCTTAATCTCAGCTCAGGTCTTGATCTCAGGTCGTGAGTTCAAGCCATGCATTGAGCTCCATGCTAGGCATGGAACCTACTAAAACAAAAACAAACAAATAAAAGGATTACTATACCCATTCAGCAATAAAAAAGAATGAAATCTTGCCAATTGCAACAACATGGATGGGTCTAAAGAGTATAATGCTAAGCAAAATAAGCCAGTTGGAGAAAGACAAATACCATATGATTTCATTCATATATGGAATTTAAGAAACAAAGCAAAGAAGCAAAGAAAAGAAAAGAGAAAGACCAAAAACAGACTCTTAACTATAGAGAACAAATATGATTATCATAGGGGAAGTGCGTAGGGGGATGGGTGAAATAGGTGAAGGGGATTAAGAGGACACTTATCTTGATGAGCACTGAGTAATATATGGAACTGTTGAATCACTGTATTGTATACCTGAAACTAATATAATTGTATGTTAACTACACTAAAATTAAAATTTTTTTAAATTATGTATAGCTGAAAAAAAAAGAATTAATATACCTATATTTTTAGTCTTTTAGCTTCTCTCACAGTAAAACACTATAGAAAATAAAATAATTCTAGTACTTGAAATCTAGTACTCCTTCAAACCCCAGATAAATCACATAAGTTTGCAACTTAATTAATAGTTTAAATACTACACAGTATTAATAAACAAAAACTAATTAGTAGTTTAAGTAATGTACATGTATTTATTTTGTATGTGTATGTGCATACAGTTATATATATATGAATTAAAAGGCCTTGTTAAACATTTATAGTTTATTATAAAATGTTAGTAAATTTATAATGTGATTTTCCCTTATATAAACAGTTTCTTGGATTTTCTTCTTCCTCATACCTGCATACATTTTGATTTTTTTTTCAGTTTGCCACTATTAAGAAAACAAACAAACAGGGCGCCTGGGTGGCTCAGTTGGTTAAGCAACTGCCTTTGGCTCAGGTCATGATCCCGGAGTCCCGGGATCGAGTCCCGCATTGGGCTCCCTGCTCGGCAGGGAGTCTGCTTCTCCCTCTCCCGCTCCCCCGTCTTGTGCTCTCTCTCTCTCTCACTCTCTCTCAAAAAAAAAAAAAAAAATCTTAAAAAAAAAAAAGAAAACAAACAAAAAACTCAAGTCATCCATTTTTGCTTTTTAACAGCTCCAGGAGATGGAATTAAAATGACTAACATAAGATGTGTGAATCTTTCAAAGTTTGTTAAAAGTAACTCTATTCACCATAGAAGTGAGTACTTGTCTTGGTATCCTTTCATGTGATTGAATTGATTAATAGCAAGGAGAGGCACTGATCCCTGGCAGACCTCATTCACCCCCAAATTGCTCTCTTCTCTACAAACATTTACTCCATTAATCATTCATTGAGTGTCTGTTTTCTATACAGAGCACTTTGGCGGATTTAAGCAATTCTATGCCATGGTATTGTGAGCTTAAGAAACTTCTAATCCATTCAAGGGAAGGGGTCATCTAACAGAAAGAGGGAGATATTATGAAAAAAAAAAAGAGAAGAATTGCTATCTAACCACTGATTTGATCTATAAACCTGGGATTTTCCTTTACTCTGTCCTCTCCTTTAATTATCCTCACACCTCCATTCAATCACCAAGCCTTGTAGACTCAACCAACTATATATTTCATAAATCCACATCTCCTTATGTAGGTTTCTATTGCCCTGTCTTTATGTTCTTTACACTGAACTCTTTGAGGACAATAACACTGTCTGTTTTGTATATCCCTCACAGACATTGATAGTATACATAGTGCACAGTAGGTGTTCAGGAAAAAAAAAAATATATATAGGCAAAATAGAGGAAGGCTTAAAAATAAGGCTAAGGCCTGCATGCCTTGATGGCTCAGTTGGTTAAGCATCTGCCTTCGGCTTGGGTCATGATCTCAGGGTCCTGGGATCGAGCCCTGCTTCTTCCTCTCCCTCTGCCTGCCGCTCCCCCTGCTTGTGCTTTCTCTCTCAAATAAATAAATAAAATCTAAAAAAAATAAAGCTAAGGAAATGCAGGAAGCACTTATTTTGCACCTACTGTTTTCCAGGAACTGGGCACATACTAAATTAGTTTTCTCAGTACCTTCAAAGGATAGTCAAATTTGTCAACAAAGGAAATGACTTGCAATAGCCTTCAAATCACAAAATTGCAAAGTAACAGAGTAGGGATCGAAACTTGTGTCTCTATAAATTACTCTCGCATTAAATATTGCCTAAGTTATTTTACTTTTATCTTAAAGGAAATGGGGAGCCAGTAAAGATTTTTGACCCAGGAAAAGCATGGTAATTGTATTTTAGAAAACTTAGAATGGCAACATTGTGCATGATTTTGAACAGAGACACTGAATTCAGGAGCTATAGGATTAATTCAGTGACTAAGGGGATTGTAAATAGTGTTCAGGTTAGAAGAGAGCCAGTGGAAATTAAAGGAAGAAACAACTTTTGCCATAAATTATATTGCAGCTTATGATATATTTATGAGAAACTGCTAGTTCTTTTTCCACTGCAGAGGAAGAAAATATTTTTTTAAAGAAAAGAATCACCTTCTAGAAAACACAGGTCAGACTTGAGGGTATTTCAAAAAATTCATGGTGCTGTTTTTCTTCTAGTTTAGGAAATGTGCTGCATGCCAAGCCAATTTCTAATAGTGCTGTAGCTCTTCTCCTGTGTCTTGGAGTAATCTATCAAAGTAACTATGCAAAGGAACTTAAAAATTTGGTGTTTTTTAATTGCATCAGCTGACAACAAACCCCACAGCAAACTTTAAGGAAATGGAAGGTAAAAGGTTAAGAGATATGGCTCCTTGAGAAGATACTCCATAGGTATCTGTGAAGAACTACTGAGGAGGGCACAGCTAGAAGGCAGTTGTTGCAAGGCAGAGAAAAACATGTCAAATAAAAGGTTGATAAAGAGTTGTTTATAAGCCAGTCATTTTCTCTTGAGTTCAAGTGAAACCTTTGCATAGGGAAGGTGCTCATTGCTAGGCTATCAATGGCCTTTATGAGAATGATAGACAAAAAGCTAAGAATAAGATCATGCAATTATAAAACGGGAGCCAAAAATTCCAGGCAGAATAGATATTGTCATCAATACAATCAGAGCAACTGTGGAAAGAAGAGAAGAAACACCTTTCATAATGTTGCATGGCCAGAGTTAGAATGAATGCTATAATTTACCACTTTTGATATCCAAGAATTACTAAAATTAAATGATGAAATTTTGTCCCTATTTTACATTACTAGAAACTCTTTTGATATAAAAGCATAACTCTGTAAATATAGTAAAAACCATTGAAATGTATATTTTAAATGCCCCAAATTTATGGCATATAACGTATTCCAATAAAGCTATTAAAAAACAACAAACAACAACTGATACAGACCAAAAAATATATAAAGATACATGACAATGAAAGCCAAAAAAAAAAAACCAAACTGAAAGTTGGTGAGAAAACTTGGTGTTACAATAAGAGAAATTTTCATGTGAGAATTGGTTTCATGAGAAATAAGATATTTATAGTCAAGAAGAGCCAAATTACGAATATTCATTTCAGGATTATCCCTAATAGCAGAAAATTAGGAACAACCTAAATATTCAAAACTGAAAGATTAAGTGAGGATATTATTGTATATATACTAAATGACTTCTCAAGAGTTAGTCCCCAAGACTATCCTCAATTCTGATACCAACTGTAAATTCAGGGTGTTCCCAGAATACCCATTCATTCACTAATTGACTAGATGGACTCATAGAACTCACTGTGAAAGCTATCATCCTCGGGGCTCCTGGGTGGCTCAGTCAGCGTCTGCCTTTGGGTCAGGTCATGATCCCGGGGTCCTGGGATCGAGTCCCTGCATCAGGCTCCCTCCTCGAGGGGAAGCCTGCTTCTCCCTCTCCCTCTGCCACTCTCCCTGCTTGTGCTCTCTCTCTCTCAAATAAGTAAGTAAAATCTTAAAGAAAGAAAGAAAGAAAGGAAAGAAAGAAAGAAAGCTACTCATAGTTATGGTTTGTTACAGGGAAAGGATATGTATCAAAATCAGCCAAAGGAAAAGATGCATAGAGTAGGGTCTGTGAAGGTTACAAATACGATCTTTTTGTTGTGTTAACCTCCTGACATTGATCTGTGATAATATGCATACAATATTGCCACCCAGGGAAGCTCATGAGAGCATTAGTGGCCACAGTTTTTATTTGGGCTTATTGTGTAAACAACATTGATTGATTGCCTAAATGCTTGATCTCAGAATCCAGGTCGAATGATACTGCTTAACCCAATACCTTCACCCTAAGTCACATGGTTGGTGTTTCTTGTCTGGCCAGTACCCATTCTACAATGATGGGATGTCACCAGCTCCACTTAAAGATCTAGTGTGAGCAGCCCCCCACCCAAGCAAAGACACTCCTATCATGCCTGGTATCAATTACCTTCCAGAAGCTGAGGGCAAAAGCCAGACTGATTTCTCTTTGCTAAGGCCAATTCTTTACTACATGATGATGACAGGAATCCAGGGTAAGATATAACTAATATGAAATAACTACAAATAATTTTTGAAAGCCATAAAAACAGCAACACAAAATAGTGGCTATGTGGATGTTGCCAGTATTTATGAGGAAAAGAAGTAGTTTGCTTCATGAAATCAAGGTCATTAAACTTTCATCTTCAGGTCAAATAAAAGCACAAAGAGAATGATTCTCTTCCAGATGGTCAATTCAAAAGACTGAATTTACAGAAGCAGAAGAAAGAAGTACACAATTGAGATCCCCTGTAGTAAATCCACCTTGACTCTTTTGGGTGTGAGAAGTTATTATTTGTGGTGGACAGGATTTGTAGTTTTGATCCCCCTAGGATATTCTGTAAATGAAAGACAATTTGGCATATCCCTTTGGGGCTTGCAATGGAAATGAAGTAGAAAAAAAAAAAAGTTTTTGCTCTCTTGCTGTCTAATTCAGTTTCAACACAAAAACCTGGAACTGTAGTAACTCATTATATGCATTTTTAAGAAGTTCACAAATAGTGGGCTGAGTGATATGGATTTTTTACATTCAGTAGAATTGTATTGAAAGAGAAATGATAGTTATTCAAATGTACAGTGATTACATTTTCTCAAAACATAATTTCCCACCAGGAAATAAAAGATCTAAATAATTTCTGCAGGGGATGAGGAACACAGAGCAACATGTTAACATGAGCTATGTTCTCCAATCACTCTCAAATTATATTCTCGAATTTTCTAATATCATTCACAATTTCAGCATAAAGGCTTTTTCTTCTCGCCCCATTCATCAGATTTAAGTTTATGTAGAAAATGTGATCTATCTCAAAGTGTGATAGATCTATCTTAAGTAGAAAATGTAATCCAGTTAAGATATTGGTAGAAGACTACAATAGACATTTTTCCAAAGAAGACATACAGCTGGCTAACAGACACATGAAAAGATGCTCAACATCATTCATCATCAGGGAAATACACATCAAACCCACAATGAGATACCACTTCACACCTGTCAGAATGGCTAAAATTAACAACTTAGGAAACAACAGATGTTGGTGAGGATGCAGAGAAAGGGGAACCCTGTTGCACTGTTGGTGGGCATGCAAACTGGTGCAGTCACTCTGGAAAACAGTATGGAGGTTCCTCAGAAAGTTAAAAATAGAACTACCCTATGACCCAGCCATTGCACTACTAGGCATTTACCCAAAGGATGCAAAAATACTGATTTGAAGGGGCACACGCACCCTGATGTTTCTGGCAGAATTATCAACAATAGCCAAATTATGGAAAGAGCCCAAATGTCCATCAATGGATGAATGGATAATGAAGATGTGGTACAAACACACACACACACACACACACACACACACACACGCACAAGGGAATATTACTCAGCCATCAAAAAGAATGAAATCTTGCCATTTGCAATGATGTGGATGGAGCTAGAGTGTATTATTATGCTAAGCAAACTACGTCACTCAGAGAAAGACAAACACCATATAATTTCACTCCCGTGGAATTTAAGAAACAAAACAGATGAACAAAGGGGAAGGGGGGAAAAAAAGGAGGGAAGCAAACCATAAGAGACTCTTAACTGTGGAGAACAAACTGTGGGTTGCTGCAGGGGAGGTAGGCAGGGGATGGGTTCAATGGGTGATGGGTATTAAGGAGGGCACTTGTGATGAGCACTGGGTGTTATATGTAAGTGATGAATCACTAAATTCTACTCCTGAAACCAATATTACACTATATGTTAATCAACTAGAATTTAAATGAAAACTTGAAAACAAACAAAAATGTAATCTATCTCAAAGGGAAAGAACTTTGTGTGTGTCCTATTAAAACTTCTAAAATTTCACCCCATGTGCTAAAACTTCAAATGTAGGATTGTTCTTCAGCCCATATTTGATTTTACTCATCTATATGAATTTGGCTACAATTACTGTTTTTTTCCCTTCTCCTTGCTCCATTCCTTCTAATTGCCTAGCATCAGAGAAAAGAGGTCTGTACATACCTCTAATATATTTTATTTAAAAATTTACTTTTCAGGGCACCTGGGTGGCTCAGTGGGTTAAGCATCTGCCTTTGGCTCAGGTCATGATCCCAGGGTCATGGGATCAAGTCCTACATCAGGCTCCCTGCTCAGTGGGGAGCCTGCTTCTCCCTTTCCCTCCACTGCTCCCCCCTGCTTGTGCTCTCTCACTCTCTCTGTCAAATAAATGAAATCTTAAAAATCAGAAAGGATGAATACTACCATTTGCATCAACATGGATGGAACTGGAGGGGATTATGCTAAGTGAAATAAGTCAAGCAGAGAAAGACAATTATCATATGGTTTCACTCATGTGTGGAACATAGGGAATAGCGCAGAGGACCATAGGGGAAGGGAGGGAAAACTGAAGGGGGAGAAATCAGAGAGGGGGACAAACCATGAGAGACTCTGGAAACAAACAGGGTTACAGAAGAGAGGGGGTTGGAGGGATGGGGAAGGTGATGGGTATTAAGGAGGGCACGTGTTGCGATGAGCACTGGGTGTTATATGCAACTAATGAATGGTTGAACACTACATCAAAAACTAATGATGTATTATATATATGTTGGCTAATTGAACATAATAAAAAACTTTTAAAATATAAAAAATCTTAAAATAAATAAATAAAAATTTACTTTTCAAGTAATAATATAAATATCTGTACTTAACTTTTCCAACAGTGGCTTTCTTTGGGATTAATCTTTAAATAGCATCTCTTAAATACGAACTTTCTTCTCATAATCATCACAGCTAACATTTATTGGACATTTACTGTGGCAAACATTGAGTAAATATAGTACATGAAATATCTTGTTTAATTGTTACCAAAAACAAATGAGCCTAGGTACTGTTATTATCTTCTTTTTCTAAGGAACAGAGGCACAAAGATTTATATTTGAAACCCAGGCAGTCTGAATCCAGAGTCTGTCTATGTCCTTTACTACATTATGCCCACCCACATAGCATAATATATACAGAAAGGGCTCTTGCTAGAAGTACAGTGAGGTTAAATTGAAATTCAAGGTTAGTGAAGGACCCTTTTATTTTGGAAACTCAGTTCTTCACAGGAAAGCAAGAAAAAAAACAAACTTAGTTTGTCATTTTAACCATAAGCATCAGTCATTTTTTTTTTTTAATTTTATTTATTTATTTGACAGAGAGAGACACAGCGAGAGAGGGAACACAAGCAGGGGGAGTGGGAGAGGGAGAAGCAGGCTTCCCGCCGAGCAGGGAGCCCGATGCGGGGCTTGATCCCAGGACCCTGGGATCATGACCTGAACCGAAGGCAGACGCTTAACAACTGAGCCACCCAGGCGCCCCAGCATCAGTCATATCTTAAGAAGTCTAGGATTTACCCAAATAATATTTACTGAATATTAGAGGTATGTACAGACCTCTTTTCTCTGATGCTAGGCAATTAGAAGGAATGGAGCAAGGAGAAGGGAAAAAAACAGTAATTGTAGCCAGGTGAAAATTATACAGTGTTGGGGAATATTGAGTTCTTGTTATTACGGAGGGGAAGAGGACCAACAATTGCAGAACTTCCCTAAATTTGCTTGCATAAATCTGACTTCAGGTATATATGTGTATTTCTCTGAGTAAGATGCTAAAAGCTGTCATCAGAGTTTCCAAGAATTAATGACATTCACTAAAGGATTAATAATAACTGCTGTCCTGGGGATGATGGGCCAAAGAAGACTGGTTTTGGAACAGGCCACATAGTTCTAGGTGTGAAGAATCCTCTTCACATACATGGCCTGAGCCAGCACAGTAATAACCAGGGCCCACGTGGGGAGGGGGTTTCAAACTCTGTAGTGTTGTAATGTGTGATTTTTGCCCAGAGCCCTTTTGGACAGATGAGCATTCCAGAGACTGAGTCCAGCCATCTCTCTAACTCTTTCCACTAAGAAGACTCATCTAGCATTGAGTACAACTGCAACCCCAGGAATGATCAAGTGACAGGAAAACCACAGGCATCAGCATGGTTAGCACTGCTGATACCATAGTTTCATTTTATATTTTTATTTATAACGGAAACTTGTTTGGCATGTTGGAGAAAACTTGACAAAATCCCCTGTCAACCTAGAAAAACTGTTCCTCAAATGTAAATAAGAAAGAAAACATTAAGTCAGACTGAGATGTACATCACAGGTAATCTGCTAATGATATTACAAAGACAGGGAAAATCCCATTCTTTGTATCCTGCCACACATATATGATCCCTTGTATACATGTTCTCAAGATTAACTTGTCGTCGTGAAAACTTGACAGAACTTCTGGCTGCACATTCTTTCACAGATCATCCCAAATTCACCTGCTGATTGGAGTAGCTGGCTGGGCTAACTAATTGCTTTTATCCAAGAAAGTAATAAAATTTCTGTATCTCTGTGACAAGCAGGTGGTTACAGCTTGGAGAGGCCTCCAGGCTAAGAGTCTGACAACAAGGAGACGGGGACTCCAGCTTCCTTGAGGTTTATGTTTCAAAGAAATAGATCCTAGACCTTTAAGAAAAACCTTCCTAGATTGTAACACTAATTTATTTATCCTTTAACAATATTTATGTACAAATCAAAGGGACACAGAAAGGATTTACAAATACTAGGTTTCTCAAGGATATGTTCTAAGAAAGGGAGTGGAGAACATGCCTTTTTGACTTGTGGCATCAGGGAAAATGTAAAAAAAAAAAAATTTACTCTTACAATATTAAAATAATTTCTTTCCAGAATTACAATGTAAGGACAAGGTGAGACATTGGCTCCACATTTGATCTTTAAAATGAGATTTTTCCCCCCATCCCTTGAGATAACAGTTTTAAGAGCTAATGAGTTAGATAGATATTTCCAGTTCTGTTCTACAGAAAGCAGGTTTTGAGAGGGAAGTTCATGCTCAGGGTATTTAATGGGGAATTCTTAGGCTCAATACCTGTGGAGGAATCATGGGAGCAGTATCCAGCAAAAGGAGAGAGTGAAGAGTAGTCAGCTCTGTTGCTGAGAAGGCCCTGCATCGTTGGCATGCATTGAGGTAAGGAGGATGGGCCTTTATAAGGGGACATGTATTAACTAATTGTATGTTGACTGCCCCTGGGAAGGAGGTGTAACCCGTTCTGAAAAGGGCAATTCCCAGAGGATCCAGCCACCAACCATCTGGGGAGATGAGTGCTTCGAGAGGGGGACCTGGGTGGCACACCACATTCACTACGGTGTCTGACTTTTTTTTTTAAAGATTTATTTATTTATTAGAGAGAGAGCAAATGGGGGAGGGGCAGAGGGAGAGGGGGAGAGAGAGAATCTGAAGGAGACCCCCTGATGAGCCTGGAGCCCAATGTAGGGCTCAGTCCCACCACCCTGAGATCATGACCTGAACTGGAATCAAGAGTCAGATGCTTAACTGACTGAGCCACCCAGGTGCCCCATCTGAGTTTTTTTTTTTTTAATCTAAATTCTACTATATTTCAACAACATTTTTATAAATAGTATGAGTCATTGTGTGGGCAAACAATTTTTTTTGAAGATTTTATTCATTTATCAGAGAGTGAGCACGTGCAAGGGGAGGGGCAAAGGGAGAGGGACAAGTAGACTCCCCGCTGAGTGGGGAGCCTGACTCAGGGCTCCATCCCAGGACCCCTGACATCATGACCTAAGCCGAAGTTAGATGCTTAAACAACTGAGCCACCCAGGCGCCCCATGGGCGAACAATATTTAGCAAAGAATTAGCAGAGGATTTGTGAATAGTCTTGTGTACTTAAGGAATAAATGCAGAAAAAATAGGGTTAGGCTGTTTGAAAACTCGACTACCTAGATTCAGCTGCCAAGTGTGCATCTTTCAAACTCTGCCTCTTTCCTTTCTCCTGTCCCTCCTAAGGAGGCTGTGAAGCTCACCTGGACATTTACAAATCTCCTTTCTGGGAAATCTATTACTCTTAGTGCTCTGAGTGAACATTATCAGGATTAAATCCCCAGCTTGGCATGGTTATTGAGGGTTTTTTAAATAATAAAGCATCACGTGATAAATAGCAATGTATACTTTAATTATGTAGTTACCAATTCTGTGTATTGTGTAGCAGCTTAATAAATGGGTTCTCTCCAAGAAGGTTACAGTATGTGTATAGCATTACTTTACCTTGAAAAGAAAATTTTCCTGCCTGTGACCTTTACTAATTTGTAGTTATGCAAATAGTAAAAATGTTATCTAAGACATTCACTACTGAAAAGCCTTTGATGACTCTCCTTAGGCTGCAAAAAAAGTCCAAGCTTTTTGTGTAGCTTATAAGGCTGCGGGTCTTAGACCCAAGCAAAGGGAAGCCCTGCCAGTGTCCCTGAGCTTTGGAGGATATCATGTAGCCCTCCTCTGCTTCCCCACAGGGCGACAGTCTCTGGGGCCAAGGAGCTCTGCCTGCTTGCAGTCCTTGCTCCTGCATTCCCTACCTTTCAGATCTTGCTTTAGAACTTCTTGCCCAGCGGTGACCTGGTTTCAGGGACTAGGCAAGGCCTGACCAGGGTCAGCTCTTCACAGTAGGCGACACCACAGGTGTGTGTACACCTTTGTTGTAAGTAAGCTTATAAAAAGCTTGACTTACAACTTCTAAAATTTTTAATATGTGATCTGTACATCATTTGTATTCTTCCCTCATGTTTCACCAATACTGAAAGCAGGCCTGCTCCGTGACCTAACCCCTAATTTTCAGCCCCATCTTTTTGCAACTCAGTCTCTACGTAATGTGCACTTGGACATACTCAACGTCCTTAACTACTGACAGTTTCCTAAACAAATCATTGTTTCTTATCTCTCTCTGCTTGCATTTGCCTCTGTGACCGCCCCATACCCCAAACTCTATTCTGCCATGTCCACCGGGCCAATTTTCATTGAAGGGGCAGTTTAAATACTGCTTCTTGGTGAATCTTCCCCTTGTGTCCCTGTCCTCTGGTTCTCCCTTACCCAGCTGCACTTACATACTCATTTCTCTCTACTCTAGGTCAGAAATATTGGCATCAGTGAAACTATATTCCAGTTGTTAGTTGAGGACAGGTACTATTTCTTAGACATCCTTCTAACAACAGAGTCTATCATAGTATTTCATGATGAGTAAACACTTCAAAAATACCTGCTGATTGAACAAATCTATATTCAATAATGTGATGTTAGCATTTTAAAAATGAGAAAAAAATAGGTCATAGAAGTACTATCATGTGAATTTGAATGTTAAACATAGTCTCTCTCTAATTTTAGTAGTGGATTTTATATATACAGCTCATATACATGAGTAGCTGTTGAGGCATAGAAAATAAGTCTAAAGAGATAAAATTTATAGCAATGAATCAAGGAAAGGGTTAGTGTTTATTTCATTCTATCAGTGACTAAGAGGTTTGGTTTGTTGTTGTTTTGATGAACTTAAAAATACATGTTCTTCATTTTATGAGGGTGTGAGGGATTAAGGACGCAGGGGTACAAAAGGTGATTAGGGGATATACAGTGTGAATGGAATTGGATGATATCTATTTCATGGCTGCCAAAGATAATGCTTAAAACCTCACAAAATTAAAGAGTGTTGTCTACATTTATTCTACAACCTTATATCATTTCCTTAGAGAAATTGCAAGATTATTGCCTCCGACTTACCTATTAGTGAGTAAGTACACAGAGCTCAATCAATACAGACAGTTCACACACTTAGATAGTTACATTCCTGGGAATAAATGATGCTGCTAAAAATGGTGTCAATATGTTTCTTATAATAGTAATAATAAGAATGCAATAAGGATATAATGCCAAAGTTTTTATAGGCTTATAATTAAATGTCCTCTAAATTATAACGTATATGAAAGTCTTCTCGATTATGTTTAAATTTAAGAAACAAGACAACACAGTAACAATCACCAATCACACACACACCTGGTCTGTCTACCTATCTAGGTATCCATCGATCAATAGGTATGGATATAACAATAATATCCTCTTCATCATTCCTATTTTCATTTCACAGTACAAAATGTGAAGTAATAAAAAAATTCATTAAAATCACAAATTTCAGAAAGGCTTTATTTTTAAATATCTTCACTGGCACCTTTGAAAAATAAACCTTTGGAGAAACAGTGGATACATGACAATTTTTGAAACAGGAAAGAGACTGTTTTGCTGCCTTCCTTTACTTTCTATCATTTTATATTTTATAGATGAAAAAAATCCTGTGACTCGAAGAGATTGGTAACTTGCCCAGATTTCCAGCTAGAAAGCTTTAGATCCAGGAATTGAACCTAGCAGGCTGGTTCTGAACTTGCCCTCTGAACTATAATGACATACAGAGTTAATGCTTAAAGTCATTGATAAAAATGCAAAAAGATGATAACTAGAAATGGTTAACAATCCAATATTGTTAAACTCAGCATATGCATTAGAGGTGCAGAGATGTTCTGATTTTAAGGACCGAAGATTAAATAAATTTCAGGTCCCTCCTTTTGCTCCCTATGTAAGTCAAAGTCTGTGGGTGAGATCAGGGTGCAGGAAGCTAGTACATACAGGCCTGCTTTGCTCCTCAGTTTCCCAGTTTGTAAAACAGGGATCATAATAGCATCTACCTCAAAAGGAGCTGTATCAGATTAGCTAATTCATTTAAAGTGCTTAAAACAAAGTCAACCTCATGAAGAACACTCAATTAATGAAGGTGTTGTTTTCATTGTTATTACTAATGCTATGTAGTGGTGCTGATTTTTAGAGGTAATCCAGTTAAGTGATAAAAAACACAAAAGACTGGAATTTGTTTCTGTGTTCTGTCCCTACTTGTGGAATTTTGAATAAGTCTTAGTTTCTTTGAGCCTCAGTTTTCTGACCTGTCAAACTGGGATAATGAAAGCACTCCTGACCAGTTTTCCAAATGGATTTAAAAAGCAAATAAGAATATTACAAATTTTTTTTTAAAATAGGCAATATTAATTTTAATAATATATGAAAACAATTATATCCAAAATATGACAACCTGTAAAAATAGAAACTATAGAGAAAATTACTAACACATTATTTTATATTCTTTTTTCATACCAAGTCTCAAAAATTCAGTGTGTATTTTACAATCACAGCATGCCTCATGTTGGACCAGCCACATTTTCAGTGCTCGATAACCACAAGTGGGCGGTGGCTACCATCTTGGACAATGCAGCATCATATCCTATAATCCTCATTATAACCAATGAAGTAGATATTAATTTTATTCTTCTCATTTTTAACTTTGGTGGGAATCCTGCTACCATCAGGTGTTGCTGGGCTTCAGAGGAAAAATGGAGGGTGTGACTAAGCTGAAGTTTGTAGCCTCATGAAGCATATCACAAACATGAACTCAAACATATAATCTCATACCCTTCCTTGAATCATAATTACAAATGTTTTCATAGAAGTCACACTAATGTCACAAGAGTAAATTGATACTCATGGAAGACTAAGAGCAAAGCCAATTTCCTGCTGCAAATAGGGAGCAAAATTTGCTTAAACTCTCATGTTTTTTCTTTCCTTTTTTTGTAGGGAGGGGAGGTTATGCTAATTGTGCATACTATTCCTTATAGCCAAGTTTGTTTTAATATAGAATTAATATTCTACTAATAGAACAGTGGGGGTTCCTGCATGTCCCCATTGGTTTAGCGTCCAACTCTTGGTTTTGGCTTAGGTCATGATCTCAGGGCGCTGAGATTGAGTCTGGCGTGGGGCTCTGCGCTCAGTGGGGAGTCTGCTTAGATATTCTTTCCCTCTGCCCCTTCCCTTGCTCGTGCGCACACACACTCTCTCAAATAAATAAATAAATAAATCTTTTAAAAATAAATAAAATGACTCAGCATTGAGTAAAGTGGGATTTTGAATACCCCTGTACACTTCCATGTATCTTCGGGTATGTTCTTAACACAGTTTGAAAAGCATACTATCCAGATGGTCTAAATTTTATCTGTGAAACATTCAGATTACCAAAAAGCTGCCAACGCAGAATGACTGTTTTTGGTACTTCCAAAAATTACATTGGTTGAATCATTCATTCATACTAAATAACCATGGGAACATCATTGATATATATTGTGCTGCTTTCCACTACAAACATGATGCCTTCTTTTATAGAAACAAAGGGAAATTTTTTTCAGGCCTCATCATTCCTGATTTCATTTTTAATACTGTGGTTTTGATATTAATTTCCTCTCTGCCTTTGTCAAAAGCCACATTTTGGCCTATTTCTAGAAACTAGTTAGGGCTTTATGGTATAGATATACTGGAAATTCTATTTTCCTCCCTCTCTCTCTTTTTTTTTTTTTGTTGAGAACTTGATTTTTTTTTATTTTATTATGTTATGTTAATCACCATACATTACATCATTAGTTTTTTATGTAGTGTTCCATGATTCATTGTTTGCATATAACACCCAGTGCTCCATTCAGTATGTGCCATCTTTAATACCCATCACCAGGCTAACCCATCCTCCCACCCCCTCCCCTCTAGAACCCTCAGTTTGTTTCTCAGAGTCCATAGTCTCTCATGGTTTGTCTCCCCATCCGATTTCCCCCCCCTTCATTTTTCCCTTCCTATTATCTTCTTTTTTTTTAACATATAATGTATTATTTGTTTCAGAGGTACAGGTCTGTGATTCAACAGATTTATACAATTCACAGAGCTCACCATAGCACATACCCTCCCCAATGTCTATCACCCAGCCACCCCATCCCTCCCACCCCCCAACACTCCAGCAAACCTCTGTTTATTTCCTGAGATTAAGAATTCCTCATATCAGTGAGATCATATGATACATGTCTTTCTCTGATTGACTTATTTCGCTCAGCATAATACCCTCCAGTTCCATCCACATCGTTACAAATGGCAAGATTTCATTCCTTTTGATGGCTGCATAATATTCCATTGTATATATGTATACACCACATCTTCTTTATACATTCATCTGTCAATGGACATCTTGGCTCTTTCCATAGTTTGGCTATTGTGGACATAGCTGCTATAAACATTGGGGTGCACATACCCCTTCGGATCCCTACATTTGTATCTTTGGGGTAAATACCCAGTAGTGCAATTGCTGGGTCATAGGGTTTGCTCTCTTTCCAACTTTTTGAGGGACCTCCATACTGTTTTCCAGAGTGGCTGCACCAGCTTGCATTCCCACCAACAGTGTAGGAGGGTTCCCCTTTCTCCGCATCCCTGCCAACATCTGTCATTTCCTGACTTGTTAATTTTAGCCATTCTGACTGGTGTGAGGTGGTATCTCATTGAGGTTTTGATTTGGATTTCCCTGATGCTGAGCGATGTTGAGCACTTTTTCATGTGTCTGTTGGCCATTTGGATGTCTTCTTTGGAAAAATGTCTGTTCGTGTCTTCTGCCCATTTCTTGATTGGATCATTTGTTCTTTGGGTGTTGAGTTGATAAGTTCTTTATAGATTTTGGATACTAGCCCTTTATCTGATATGTCATTTGCAAAAATCTTCTCCCATTCTGTCAGTTGTCTTTTGGTTTTGTTGACTGTTTCTTTTGCTGTGCAAAAGATTTTTATCTTGATGAAGTCCCAATAGTTTATTTTTGCCCTTGCTTCCCTTGCCTTTGGCAATGTTTCTAGGAAGAAGTTGCTGCGGCTGAGGTCGAAGAGGTTGTTGCCTGTGTTCTCCTTTAGGATTTTGATGGACTCCTGTCTCACATTTAGGTCTTTCAACCATTTTGAGCCTATTTTTGTATGTGGTGTAAGGAGATGGTCCAGTTTCATTCTTCTGCATGTGGTGTCCAGTTTTCCCAACACCATTTGTTGAGGAGACTGTCTTTTTTCCATTGGACATTGTTTCCTGCTTTGTCAAAGATGAGTTGACCATACAGTTGAGGGTCCATTTCTGGGCTCTCTATTCTGTTCCATTGATCTATGTGTCTGTTTTTGTGCCAGTACCATACTCTCTTGATGATGACAGCTTTGTAATAGACCTTGAAGTCCAGAATTGTGATGCCACCGGCTTTGCTTTTCTTTTTCAACATTCCTCTGGCTATTCGGGGTCTTTTCTGGTTTCATACAAATTTTAGGATTATTTGTTCCATTTGTTTGAAAAAAGTGGATGGTATTTTGATGGGGATTGCATTGAATGTGTAGATTGCTCTAGGTAGCATTGACATCTTCACAATATTTGTTCTTCCAATCAACGAGCATGGAATGTTTTTCCATTTTTTTTTTAATTTAAACACATTTTATATTTTAGAGAAATCTTAGGGTCATAACAAAATTAAGTGGTAGATACAGAGATTTCTTGTGTGCTCTCCCCTCCCACATACATACAACCTCCCCCACTATCAAAGTCTCCCTCTAGAATGCTACATTTGTTGTGATCAGTGAACCTGAATGGACACATCATCCTCAGCAAAAGTTTGTAGTTTACATTCGGACTCACCCTTGCTGTTGTACATTCTGTTTCGGCAAATGTCTAATGATATGTATCTACCAGTAAGGTGACGTATAGAGTAGCTTCATCACACTAAAAATCCTATGTGCTCTGCATATTACTTTTCTACAATAGAAATTCTTTATTTCTGTTGTATCATACATACCATACTTAAAGTCACATTTAAATGAGGCAAGATATAAATAAGAGAGAAGAAATAATTTCAGTTTGCTCTAATATTTATAATAGTTATCTAATCTTTATAATAATATTCTAATTTCCTTTTCTAAATTGTAAACTCTTTGATGCCAACATCCATGCTGTTTTCACTTTGACATCCAGCCTGTGCCTTTCATGAAGCCATGATACAGTCAGTGCTCAATAGATATTTTCAAAACGCATGTAATTGGCCACTAACCACAAGATAGAGGAATAGTGTGATTTCCTGATCTGTGGCCTTCACAGTGCCATATACCCACAATAAATACTCTGTAAAAGAGTCATTAAATTAAATCTGGAAACATACCAGTAATATATTTATTCATTGTATTCATACTTCTGTTGACTAGAATGTTGAGTATATCAGTATTTAAAGGATCTTGTGTATATGTACAACAATCATGTCTTCCAATTCATGTCTAAATTGAATTATATTAACTCCTGTAACTCCTAAGCTACACAGAAAACAACTATAAACATACTTTGTATAAATTTTTATAGTAAGGGGATTTTCTGATTTTATTAGAGGCTGAAAATCAAGGTTGGGGGAGCCGGGGTGGCTCAGTCTGTTAAGCATCTGCCTTCAACTCAGGTCATGATCTCAGGGTACTGGGACTGAGTCCAGCATTGGCCCCCTTGCTCAGTGGAGAGTCTCCCTCTCCCTCCCCCTCTCCCTGTGCGCGCTCTCTCTCTCTCTCTCTCTCTCTCTCTCTCTCTCATAAATAAATAAATAAATCTTGGGGGGGAGAGAAAATCAAGGTTAGGCTGACAAAAAAGCATCTATCTAAAAGCTTCTAGCTTACATACTCACCACTTATCTGAAAGATAGTCAAGGATTTATTACTATATTCAAAAGGTTTTAAAAGTAGAGGTGATTATGATGTACTTTGTGATTCTAAAAAAAAAAAAAACCTTTGAACATTCAAAACAGATTTTTTTCTCTTCCCTAGAAGCAAAGGGTTATTAATTTCCCTTCTGAATTTTACTTCCTTTTTTTAAATGGATAAAGGCAAAACATGCTAACTATAAATTATCAGTCTCCTGACATGCTCTTATCCTATTTACGAAGTTTGAAATCTCATTAATTTAAGATCTGATAGCAAAAACTGAAGCAAATTTACATGTCATATGCCAGAATCAATATTAAATTTATGTTCTTTAAAAAGCTCTCTGACTTTTACTTTTTAAAAAAGTTAAATAAACTTGTTAATGGAAACCTTTTCTGTGGAAGATAGTAAGAGAATATCATTGAGTAGAGCTTATTCTAATCCTTCTTTAAGTTGTCATTATTTTGAATAACAATGTGAAGGGGAAATTCAAGAGCAAATACATTTTTACATATCTATACCTCTATACTTGTCACTTGTAACTAATATGTAAATAATAATAGCCAGTCTTTTATAGAAAAGGAAATTAGTGAATATGGTGCTGTACAATGAATACATTCACTGAAGCTTTTGAATGTCCCTTCCTAAGGGAGGCCTACACTGAGCCCGTGTCTAAGTTAGGTGTCCCTACTGTGTGTTTCTGTAGTCAACTATACTGTTCTTTCTCATAGCAATTATCATTTCTGTAGTTATGAGCTTATTTGCACAATAACTGTTCATTAATATCTGCTGTTGTCACTAGATTATCAATTCCAAGAGAGGCAAAGTTTGCTTTTTTCCTCCCTGCTGAATCCCCAGCACCTGGGAGGAGGTGTCCAGTAAATGTTTGTAGAATTATCATTAATAAGTAACTGATCCAAATGATGCATCTACATATAGTTGGGGGATTCAGGCATAGCACTTGGACATATCTTTCTCTTTTTCAATAAAGACCTAGTCCATATATGTTTGCACTGTATTAGAAATTTAATGAATTAGAGCAGATTATGGTCGAAACTTTGAAAAATCTTCCTCTTTCCTCCCTCTCATTGGCAATCAATCCATTATAGATGTGCAGATCCAGAGGCAAGGGACTTCTCTGTTCTTTCCCTCCTTTCTCAGATTTCAAAGACCCATCAACAAGTGCAGGATGGTAGTTTACTTTATATCAACTATAAAAAATTTCATACTCTTTGTTCATGTAATATATATTTTTTAAGATTTATTTATTTTAGAGAGAGAGTGAGTGGGGGGAGGGGCCGAGGGAGAGGAGAGAGGGAATCCTCAAGCAGACTCCTCCCTGAGTGCGGAGCCTCAGGACCCTGACCTGAGCCGAAATCAAGAGTTGGACACTCAACCGAATGAGCCGCCCAGGTGCCCCTCATGTATTATATTTTTAAAGGACTACAGTCAAGTACTATTATTGAAAAGAAGGTTTTCATTCATATGTATGCCAAATAAATAATTTAAAGGCTTTGACAGACTTGGAAGACTCTTTATGATAATTAATGAGCCTGAGATATATAACCTTATAAATCACTTTTCACCATCGGCTAATTTTATTTTCTAACTTCATCTGTTTAAAGAGAAAACAATTTTATAAAACACTGTATTTTTATTTTAAAATTAGAAGTTATTAAATCCTAATTTAATGCTCGTATTAATGATTGCCTATTTATTAAAAAAAGTCAGATGACACTGAAAAGCCTAAATAACTAAGAATTAGTCTCAAGGTATATGATAAAATAGCTAAATTGAATAGATAAGAAATTTCAACCTGAGTTTCCTACATGTTCCCCCATTTTACAATGAAACCAAATAAATACATACATATACCAAAATTGCCATATTGTAGAGTTAAAGAATGATCAATTTAAATATGTCTTTAATCCAAAATAACAAGACTAGAGCAGCAATGCAATACATTAGTCTCTTTCTTGAAAATTCACAATGCACGTAGGTATATTAAATCTACTAAAGAAAAAAAACCTGCAAAACTTTTTGAAAAGGGTTTTCTGAGCATCTACTAATTTTAGTGATGTTAATAAAATCATTTCTGTGTCAATCATTAATATTCTGTTATTTCGTGAAATATGCTTTGGGAGATACTCCTCTAAGTACCTATTTTTAATCAATTGGTCAGCACATGTTTATTGAGCATAATATGTGCAAGAATAAGAAAATTAGGACCTCCGTCCTCCTAGACTTTTCTTTTTAGGTGAGAGAAAATAAATAATCAAGTAAAATAATTAGGTATGATGTAAGTGCTTTGACGAAATTTGAGAAGGCAATATGACAAAAATAATGAGGTCTGATTTTTTTTTTAAGATTTTATTTATTTATTTGACAGAGAGATAGACAGAAGAGCACAAGCAGAGGGAGTGGCAGAGGGAGAGGGAGAAGCAGGCTCTGCACTGAGCAGGGAGCCCGATGCGGGACTCCACCCCAGGACCCTGAGATCATGACCTGAGCCGAAGGCAGACGCTTAACCATCTGAGCCACCCAGGCGCCCCGAGGTCTGATTTCTGATAGGAAAGTTGGGAAAGATCATTCTGAGGAGGGGATATTAAAGCTGAAATCTGAAATAGAGAAGGATCCAGTTGTGGGAAGAGCCAAGAAAGATCAGGACAGACACAGAGAATCAAAAATGTAAAGCTCTTTAGATAAGAACAGCATTATATTTGAGGAACTGGAAATTCTGTGTGTCTGTAGTATATATTTTAAATGCCATCAGAGTACCAGATACCATTGAAGAGAGAGTTCATGAAGAGCCTTATAGATCCATAGTGAGTGATTTGTCTTAATTCTGTGGGAATGCACTAAAGGGTTTTAACCTTCATAATAATATAATCTGGTTTACATTCACAAAGAGTGTTCTGGCTGCTTGCTGTCAGGAGAATGGAAGGGAGAAGTACAGAAATAGAAAAAGGGAAAGGACTTTCAATGTTATTGAAACTGTCAACTGAGAGACAAAAATGGTTCAAACAACAGTGATGGCAATGGAGAGGGACATGAGTGAACAAATAGAAATGTAGTTTGGAGGTAAAGCTGACAGATTTGCTAATGGATTTCTTGAGGAGAGTGATGGAATAAAGAGAATCTATGGGACTACTTAAGTTTCTGGGTTTGAGTCATTGGACAGATAGTGATGTCATTTCCTGTGTTAGTGAAAATTAGAGGAATAGGTTCAATGGCCAAAAGTCACTAATTTTTTTATGTTAGGTTTAAGATGCTTTTTAGACATTCAAGTGGAAATGTCAAGTAGGTAAGAATATGGAAAAAATGTTGACTGGAGGTATACATTTCTAAGTCATTAGAGTATAATTTATATGACACCAGTGATCTATGACACAGTATCAGGAAAAATTGTGAAAGATTTTAAAAATGACTGGATCAAGAAGATTACTGGGTAAATCAGTGGAAAACTATGTCTTGTTTACAGCACATCCTTTTTGGTTATTTGATTTTGGAGGAATTATGCCTTTCATTGTCTTTGAGCTATTTTGCAGTTATAGACATTGTAAGTAACTGATGAATGAAAATGATTCTTATCTGGAGATGCAAATAAATTTTATCTGGTAGAGGGACAACTGAATCTCCTGTTCCCAAAGCCAGTTTTGCATATATTTGTAAATTTCTGTCCACTTCTAGTTACTCCCATCAAAGAAACCTTTTATCTTCTTCATGATTCGTATTTCCTCTTTGAAATAAACTTGCTTATTGAATGGTTTAATTATATATTCCCTACCTTGTCTAACTAGAAAATGAGGTCCAGAAGGGCAGAGTTGTTACCTATCTTTAGGTAACACTGCATCCCAAGCAGCTAGCAAATGCCTACTATTAAAAAAAAAAAAGTTAATAAAATTTCTCTATATAAGTAAATAATGACATTTTTAAAAAGATTTTATTTATTTATTTGAAAGAGAGAGAGAGCACAAGGAGGGGGAGCTGCAGAGGGATAGGGAGAAGCTGTGGGGCTCAATCTCAAGACACTGAGATCATGACCTGAGCCGAAAGCAGACGCTTAACCCCCTGAGCCACCCAGGCGCCCCACAAATAATGACATTTTTGATAACTTTTGGAAAAGAATCTGCAAAGAAAGAGAAGAGGACATAGTGTAATAGTTATGTACATAGACCCTGGCTCTGCCCCTAATAATAGATGTGATTTTCTGCATGATATTTAATATACTTTAGTTTTCTCATTTGTAAAATGATAATAATACCCATGCCGACCTCTTAAGATTGTTACAAGAATTAAATGTTACAAATTTTTAAATGCCTAAAAAAGTACCTTTTATCTAGTAAGCAAGGCATGTGTTTATTGGACAAATAACGGCAAAGTAGATGACTCAAATGGTATTTTAAAGCTTTCCTTTCCAGTTTTAATTCTTCCCTACTCAATGACGAATCCTTTTAATCAAGGAGTATACAGCTGGGTCAGATCATTTAGTCAATTCTTTTCTTTTTGAATGTTCTATTTATTTCTTATAGTCTTTATTTATTTATTTATTTATTTATTTATTTATTTATTTATTTATGTTAATCACCATACATTACATCATTAGTTTTTGATGTAGTGTTCCATGATTCATTGTTTGCGTATAACACCCAGTGCTCCATGCAGAACGTGCCCTCTTTCAGACCCATCACCAGGCTAACCCATCCCCCCACCCTTCTCCCCTCTAGAACCCTCCGTTTGTTTCTCAGAATCCATAGTCTCTCATGGTTCATCTCCCCCTCCGATTTCCCCCCCTTCATTCTTCCCTTCCTGCTATCTTAATCTCAGGAAACAAACTGAGGGTTGCTGGAGTGGTGGGGGGTGGGAGGGATGGGGTGGCTGGGTGATAGACATTGGGGAGGGTATGTGCTATGGTGAGGGCTGTGAATTGTGTAAGACTATTGAATCACAGACCTGTACCTCTGAAACAAATAATACATTATATGTTAAAAAAAAAAGGATATTTCTTATATTCTTACAGCTTTCATTGTCAAGCTATTTTGAGTGATGTTTGGCATGGGGGGGGTGGGGATGCATCCTTCACTTTGCAATTATTTAGGGTCTAAATTATTCATAATGTTTAATGCTCAACCAGAATTTTGAGGCAGCTGACATCTAGATTTAGCTTTTTGTAGATGGAGTGATTGATTTATAAGTGGGAGAAGGATTCTTTTGGGGATTTTATTGTGCCTTGTCATTCTCTGACTCCTTTCTCCACACATGGCGTTTTCCTAAGGAATTTTGCACTGGAATAATTTAGATTTTGCAGTGTTGTGAACACGTTTGTTTGAATTCTTTGTCATGACATTTCAAATCTTAGGAAGCTGTGTTCAAAGACATATCCAACATTTGAGAAGATGTGAACATCTTTAAATAAATTGATGAGTTCTTCCTATTTTTCCCATAGTTCTGTTGTCTCTTCTAGATAAAAACAAGAACAAAAACAAAACAAGTTAGTCTAGGGCAGACTTGGGGCAAAAAAAAATTAAGTTCAAAACCTCAGCCTGCCTTTAAAAACTCTTCATATTGTGTCCCTTCTCTACCTTTTTAGCCTCACGTCTGACTATATTCCCTATACACCTAGTTTTTTAGTCTGGTTGATTACAAGCTATCTTCCACAGCCCTGATTCCTTTTCTTGCCACTGCTCTTTGCTGAACTGTTCCCTCTGCCTAGAATGTTCTTTGCCACCATATGAACTCAATAAAAATATTTTCTGAAGCCCATTCAAATTTCAAATGCTCCAAGATGCCTCCCCAGATATACCCAGGACATTTTATGCTGTTCTTTCTCTTCTAGAAACTCCATCAGAGCATTTGTTATGGTCTACCTTGAAACACAATTTCTACATTTGTTTCTCTGTGGTTATCTATTTAATTGAAAGCTTCCGAGGCTCATTGTAATTTTTAGTCCTTATGGACTACAGTGTCCTGTAGAATGTGTTGCTAGGGGGAGTTTCAAGTGCATGTGTGCTGCTGAAAGGGGTCATTCTACACTGGCCATGGACTCTATAGTTGAAGCTGAGTTCAGATCTTGTTTATACTCCTCTCGTGGGCAAACCAACCTCTAGTGTTCATTTTCTTCATCTGTAAAAAGATAATAAAACCAACTTCTTTAGAGAACTGTGGTGGAGATCCAGTAGGATACTACTGTGAAGATAGTATGGAAACCATAGGGAGCAATATAAGCACTGATTTCTGTGATCTATTTTCTTCTTTCTTTTCAGGCATTTTCTCTCTTTCCTGTGCCTTCTGGACAGCATTTCATTTACTAAACTTTTTTTTTTTCCCATTCATATACCCCATTGAACAATTTTGCCTCTGTATTTCTTAATTTGTTAATGCATGTCTTCATTTCTAATTTATATATCTTATTTAACATCTAGAAATTCAATACTGTTGCTCATACTTGCTTCTTTTAATCAATATGTATCACCAATGTAATGATCAGGGTAGTGTGATGGTTACACATGATAGTGATCAGAACAGTGGAGAGATGCTCAAAAGGCAGCAGGTGTATGCTGGTAATAACTATAGAAAGTTGAATTTTTATAGTCTCAGTCATGAAGATACAGGCTATAATTTTAAGAAGAGAAGATGATTTTTTTTAAGAAGAGAAGACTATTAAGTATGCATAAATATTGATGCAATTAGAATACCTAAATTTGGTGCATTGTTCATTTTACTATTTTAGCACTGCTCCAGAAAGAAATAGGAGATGCAGAAAAATAAAAGGAAATGGTAAAATGTAGACTAGCCTATTTGGCTTCTTATTATATAATTTAGTAAAAAAGTATTTGGGCCATAATGAGGAGAATGGAGATAGATTGCTAAAAAGGATAATAATTAAGAGTAGATTATAATTCTCTAGATTAGGCTTGTTTCCTTTTGAGTTCTCTTTCCATTGAGACCAAAAGCATCTGGTTTGCTGAATACCACTGAGTACTTATGGTGTCTCACAGATCATAGCTCTGTATAGTTCTCACTACTCCACTTTTTTTTTTTTTTTTTTTTTTTTGTGGAAACCTGAAACCTCATTTTGCCCTGGTCTGAACTGTTTTCCGGAGAAGTTGTCTTGATCCTCAGTTGTTGGAAATAAACTGCCAGGCTTTTGTTCAATACTGCCTCCAAGCCCCACTTCCTTCTTGTCCTGGGTGCTAGTTCTCTTCACTCTGGCTGAGGTTACTCAAAAAACATTTTGCTTAACACTTCAATGCTATAATGTTTTCATATACAATGTTGTATTATCCAAACACCGCCCTGTAACCATTGCCCAAATCTTAATTGTGCATAAGCAAATATCCAAGAGGAATTTTAGTGTTCATAATTCTGTAGAATCTTTCATTCGGTTGGTTTCATCTTCTCTGGAAGAAATGCATTGGGATTTAGAATCTGCATTTTTAGCAGATTTTGCAAATTAAATAAATTCTCCTTTTTAAATTTACCCAACTATACTTCCATGGCCATATCCTGGTCCTTATGTGGGTTATGAATATTCAGTGTATTGTCTGAATATACAGGCTACTAGCAAAGTGAAATTAAGATTACTTCGCTGAAGCAGTAAGACAGCAATAAAGGAGCCCCAGGAGTTTACTTTAGTGCTAACAAAGTGCTGTTAAAGCAGTGGCCTCTAGCCCCACTTACATATTTTTGAAAAGTAACACTCACTGAACCATGTAAGAACTTGCTATATTGAAGATTTGCAGCAAATTTTGATACCAGATCTTTATTTCTGAACATATTTTCTCCCCACTGACCCCAAGATATCACTGACAGGAAAGGGAATAAACAGCTTTTCATTTTTTCCTTTTAGAATTGTTAATAAGTGGATCAAAAATCAGACATTGAGGCAATTACCAAGTGTTTGGTGCTCTAGGGTGTATGTCCTTAGAAACTGATTGAATTCGAGAAGTAAATTGATAAAAGCAAAATCTAATTAAGTTTATGAAATCTGTGCTATTGGGCAGAGCAGAGAGAACTAAAACTATCACTTAGCATCAAGTATTCACACCGCTTCAAAGGTCTTGCGGAGGGTAAAGAGAATGAATCAAGACATAAAATACTTCCAGAGAAGAAATAATCTCTATCAAATGAGAAAAAAAAAAGGGGTGTAATGTCAGGCAATATTAAACAATCCTGGTCTATATTGTCTGAGAGCATGTTATCTTGAATTTCTATCTATTATTCAGAATATTGCTTCCACAATACACAAGGCATCAGCTAGGATTATGAGAAATTTCCAAAGGGATGGATTCTTTTGCAAAACCCTTCAATGCTCTTGGACTTTTTTAAATCTTACGGAGATGGGGCACCTGGGTGGCTCAGTTGGTTGAGCGTCTGCCTTCTGCTTGGGTCATGATCTCAGGGTCCTGGGATCGAGCCCCATATCGGGCTCCCTGCTCAGTGGGGAGTCTGCTTCTCCCTCTCCCTCTCCCTCTCCCTCTGCCCCTCCCCACCACTTGGGCTGTCTTTCTCTCTCTCTCAAATGAATAAAATCTTAAAAAAAAAAATCTTACGGAGATGAAGGGATATCTTATAGACACTACAGAATTAATCCGGAGAAGAAAACTGTTGGGAAAGCGAGTCTTGCACCTGCTGTCTATCCATCCCCACTCCACCATGTCGAGTGGTTGTTGAGGGTGGCACACTTTTTTACCTAGAGAGAAAGAGCCTACACAGCCTGTGCCAAGCTTATCACATAGTCTTTGCTTAAAGCATGTGGGTCATATGGTACCTGGCCAGCCCCACTGTGGGGAGGGGATGAGGTCTCTCTACTGAGGCACAAGAGGGGTACATGGAAAACTCAGGGAGAAAACCATTGGCCACCACAGAAGCACACCAACTATTGAAGCTGATCTTACTCTGTCTCTTCTCTATTTAAGTAAAGCGTTATTCCATCCAGTGCTTGACTGTGTTGTATTCTCCTTGGCAACTCTGATACCAAGGCACAGTGGGCAGAAGTGTTTGGAGTTCTGTTCCTGGCATTATGTTGAGATTTCCTATCCTCCATGTAGCAAACCCCTGAGATTGGTAACCTGTGCGTGATAATCCACTCTCAAATAATCACCGTGATTTCTCAAGAACATACGTTTTATGGAGGGGAAGGAAAAATCGGACTCCGTTTACCTATTTTCAAAAATGATGTATGCTATTGAGATAAAACGGACATGTCCCCTGAAAATGAAAGAATGAAAAAAGAAAAAGGGGGCTTTTTTCTTTTAATAAAATCTCATACTAATTTTTTTATTACCCCAAATTTTGTTCTTATCCTTATGTCTAAGGATGGATTTGATAGACCATAAAATGAAACATGAAAATGTTTTCTTGTTCTATAGTCATGAGTAACTGATAAAATATCTTCTCTGAGACAGGCATTTACCCAACTAAAGTTTATTGCTTTATTTGCCAGCAAATTGTGTATCATGCACTCATTTTGGCCTAATGTTTCTGTATGCAAAGAAATCATTGCATAACTGTATATCTTTTTTTTTAACACTGGTTTTTATAGAGCTAAGTTTACCATCTACTAGAATATTTAATGACAAATATTTAGTGTTTATTCTTTTTGATTTTCTATGGCATTTGGAATGTAAACTGTTCCTTTTTATCCCAACTTCAATAATTCAGTCCCTTATCATCTTCTGTCTGAAATTTTCTCCTCAATAAATTTTGAAAACATTATATCATAATTATCAACAGTTTAAGCTCTGAAATTAGGTTTTGTTTTTGATTCTGTCACTTGCTACAGAGGTTATGAACTTTTATAAGAACCTCCTTTACTCATATATAAAATTAGAGGATTTTTGATTCTCCTCTCTCTTTCATTGGATTTCCTGGTAGTTAGATTTCATGTTCCATGTTGGTTTCATTAGCTATAACGTATGTATTTCACATTTGTAATTTTATTTCCATTATATCCTATAAAATATTGTAGAAATCATTAGGTAATTTGAAATTTGAAATACTGTAATAATAAAAAAAGTTGGTAATTTGTGCTTATAAATAAAAAATATAACAAAATTAATGATTTTGTGACAACTTAGCATACTAGTATATTTACATCAAATAAAAAATGTAAATAAATAATTTTAAAATTCAAAATACATACAAGCATATCCACACACAAACACAGTCAAGCTTTGAGATCCTGTACTAGTTATTTAAGGTCTCTGTACTTCAGTTTCACTATTTATGAAACGTGTTATTAGCAGAACTGCCACATACTTCTCTCTTATAAGTTGAATGAATGAATGCAAGTAGAATGCTCAAAAGAGTAAATTACATATAGTGAGGAAACATTATTTATTATTATTTTGTGAGTCTTCCTGTTCTTGATTCTCAGGGTGGAGTTCAGTATGCCTCCATGCTAACCTTATCTGCAAGGGAAAAGAGAGCTTTGTTGTGTATGAAATGTCACCTTGTTGAAACAAGCATTCAAGGACAACTTTGTAGAATACGATACCATTTCTCCAAACTTGCTTATTACAAACGGCTTACTCTGAATTATTTATTATATTACTATTTTTCTCAAACTACAGACATACATCTGTTTTTAGGTTTGATCTTTCAACTATTAAAACAAGAGATTTCTAATTTATTAATGTCAAGTTGGAAGTTCTTGACTTGTCATGTTGCTTACATTTGTATTTTAAACTTAATTTACTTATATATTTTTCAAGAGGTATTTCTGCACCTGGGAGGCTCAGATGGTTAAGCATCTGCCTTGGCTCAGGTCATGATCCCAGGGTCCTGGGATCGAGCCCCACATTGGGCTCCCAGCTCAGTGGGGAGCCTACTTCTCCCTCTCCCTCTTCCTCTCCCCCTGCTGTGCTCTCTCTGTCTGTCTCTCTCTCAAATGAATAAATAAAATCTTAAAAAAAATAATTGGTTGACAAACTTGAAGCATCAGATGAGTACTTTAAGATTAGAAATATTAGCTGAAAGAGTAACAAAGCCAGTTTTTCCAGCTTTATTTTCAAATTTTTAAGACACCATGTAATGATTATCTCACATAAATAACATTGTAGTTACTATTGTTTTCTTGGTAGCAAGCTATTCTTTATCAGATCATAATTTCTGAAGAAGAAACGGCTGCAAAATAATTTTTGAGAAATATTACCACATCTCTTTTAGAATTAGATAATCCAGTTTTATGGCTATGATGATTAGGTAAGTATCGATCATTTTTCAGCCACGGGAAAATGATGAAAATTTGTCATTAGTTTTGAAGTCCTGAAAGAGGAGCTTGTATTCTTGATTAGCAATTACAGTTCTGCCTTATGTTCTTTAAATCAAAGACAATTTCTGTGGGGAATATGAGGACATTTTCAACTCCCTCTTTTGACATCTTACTCTACATGGGGGGAGAAATAAATCAGGAACATGAAGCATATTTTTAAATATGGTCTTCACTCAAGGACAATAGGATGCTATTGTCATAATTCTGTTAACTTGTGTCTTCCCAGAACCTGAAAAGGTAACAAAAGGTAGACACATCCAAAATAGAAAAATAGCCAGAAACTGTTGATGAATATTGTACTTGAAGGATTTTTTGCAGTGCTATTTGCAATAGATAATTTTAGAAATCTTAGGGTATATGTTATATTGGGCTCTCATATATTTTCATCCTCAGTTAATCAGTTTTGTTCTTACATATTTATGATGGCACACAAATGCCAGATTCTTTTCCCATCATAGAATGGTTATATGATGACTTTAGAATAAATAATTGCTACACAGAAATGACAGACTTGTTGGGAAAATAACTTAAGAATATGCCTGAATATGAATTTTGCACGTGGCAAGAGAGCTCTAATTAGTGAACATGTATAGGTAACCAAGTCAGATGGGAAAGATGTGGTACTAGTTACCCATTTGAGACCAACCCTTCTTTTTAATCTTAATGCTCCTAAAAACCTCTGAAGAAGTTCAATGACAAATGTGGGGAATAGAAGTTCTACTTTGGCACACTCTTATTCCCTGGGTAATAACAATTGCAAATACTACATATAACCATTAAACGTAATGTTAGATTTTATATCTGAGACATAGTCTTGAAATTGAATGGGCTGCTAAAAGACAGTTCTCTGCAGAGCAATTTTCCCGACTCCTTAAGTGCATTAACAATTACTGCCTTGGAAAGAAGACACACCCTTTATGTTGTTTACATGTAGCCATGACTTTTACATCACTAGTGGCCAGTCACTTATAAGCTTAGCTTCCCATGCATAAGTGAAGCCGTATTTCTTTCAAATTATATCACAAAAAGCCTATTACGGGTTTACAATTAAAACATAGATTTACACCTAAATTTGAACTATTGTATTAAAAAATTTGCATCATTGTGGTTATAATTTAAGATATGGTGATTAGAAAGGGAAGGTCTTGTTAAAGTCTGGCATTAACTTAGGGAGTTCAGATTTTACACAATTAGGATTTTCCTAAGGACCCCTACCAATATACATGAAAAAGATACATGAGCACAACCAAAACACTGAAGCACACCAACTTTTCTATTCTCTTATATATTACTTTATTTCCCTCATTGAGCGTACTCATTTGCTCTTCAATTCTTGGGAGAAAGGAAATCCCAATTCCCATAAGATAATTACCACCCTGGGAACAGCTGTTATCAACAGCAGGAGTCTCAAGCCTCTGAGAGTGTGGTAAACCATTGGTTAAAACATAACTTTACATTTTCATATTAGAGAAGCTAAAACATTCACTCACATTTAGACATTTGTTATTTACTCTTTTGGGGGGGTTATTTACTCTTATTATCGCTTGTTCATGTGAATGTATATATGTTGTGTTTTCACAATAGTTCATATAGAAGGATAAGTCTTCTGATAAATCCCTAAATGTAATTTGAATCTATGGCATTTATACATTCAAAATGGTTTTCCTGTTGCCTCTCTGGTCTCTTTGAATAGCAGATGGAACCAAGGTAGCTAGTTGCTTACTGCTGCATGCAGTGATTTTTCCCTAAGTAACTTTGAAGTTACTTCCTAGAAGGTTGAAGTACATTCATAGTAGTCTTTCTTCTCTCTCTCTCTCTCTCCTAAGGCCATAGTAGTCTTGGGCACTGAGGTATCTCAGTATACTGACATGATACACATGGGCTAGAGGTGTGCCAGTATGTTGAGCTGCTTAGTCTTTGGAACAGGCAAGTAGGGCCTTGAGGCAGCTAAATCCCTTATGGCTTTTTGCTTTTCCTGGTGGGTTCCCCATGGAGATTGGAGAGCAAGTCCTTATTAGGGATTGCTCTTGGTGTTGATACTTAATGGATGGAGTAGAAAGGAAGCAGGACTGGGGAGATGGAGAATTCCACTGAAGTCCTGAGCTGGCCTTAAAGGGAGATTTAGACTTGGAAGGCCTTTCATATTTGTCCAAAATTGGATATAGGGGACTGGACTTTTATATACCTCAGACACTGAATACGTAAATGGACAATGGCTAGACTATACATAAAAATACAACACTGGTCCACAGTCTGCAGCAGTCACCCAAAGGAGTGAACCCTCTATCTATAGCAACCAGTCCAGGAAGTCAAATAACAACCTCTGTAGCAATGGGCTTCTGCAGCAAGTGACAAGAAGTTGATTCTCGTAAAAAAAAAAATGGAACACATTGTTAGCATTCATTGTTCAAGTTCTGACATAAATCTTGCATTAGACTGAATGTAGAAAAACGTAGCTAAATGAAGGTGAAAGGAACCACTCTCATGTTAAATATTTTAGCTTTAATATGTTTAATATGTTTAATATTTTCTTCTTGCTATTTTCTGAGTAGCTTCCTCCCAACATATATTCAAGTTTAATTCTTTGCCCATTATGCACCCACTTTTCTCTTGGATGATTTGCATAGTTAGGTTGGGGTTTGAAAACAAACACGGTATATAAACATTGTAGACCCAGGAATAATATATATATGTTTTACTTCACATTTGATCTGATTTTTAAAACCAAGCTTATACTGAATTCCTCCTTTAGGGAAACAATTTATTGGAAGAACATTTATAGTGTGTGGAGATACTAGTTCAAAGAATTATCAGCTGAGTGACTGTCAGCAGGAGGGAAGGTGTGCATCTTTTCACATGAGCCTCTCTTTCCATTTCTATTGAGCCTGGAAATATGAAGCAAGAATATTGAATACTTGAATATAATTCTAAAAAATAGGTGACTTCTTAAATTTTTTAATAATTCAAAATAAAATTGCCAGAAGTAAAGCTCTGACTTACAAAGTCTGTCACTTTAACCTATTCTTTGTGAAATATTCCCAACTCACAAGTTATCACTTTATATGCATATTCCTTATTAATGCAAAGGAAATTATGTGAATATAATACATTCTGGGAACATTATGCATCCTAAAAATTTTATACTCTCACGGTATTCTCCAGATTGTTAATTAGTGATTAAATATTATATTAGAGAAAAGGAATTAATAGCGTTGAGTATAGTGCAATGATTAAAGTAAGAATTGGAATACCAGACCGTCTGGGTTCAAATCCTTGCCCACCAGTTTTAGCTGTGTGACTCTGGGCAAGTTATTCTATCAGTCTATCTGTTCTTCAAGCATAAGTCTTCTGATAAAACCATTTAAAATGGATTTCAAAATTCATTTTAAAATCCATTAACAAGAATTTCAGAGGTTTTGAATAATAAGTAAGTTAATATGGCTCAAGCCCTTAGGAAATTGCCTGGCTTAGAGTAAGGACCAGGACCACCATTTACACAGCTCCAGGGGCACTATTCACAGTGATTTCTATGTGACTGGTGCCTTCTGGAGCACAGCATAGTATGTGTATGGTGCCTCTTGAAGCTGTGTTTCACGAAAGTGTTGGCAGTATCAGGGAGAGTGTAGCTTTTCTATTATTGTGATTAACGCAGGATGACTATATGCTGCAGTTCACTCAGGAAAATACTGGTTTTTGCCTGTCATTTATGCATTATTTGTGCCAAGTCCCTATCCCAGAAGTGTTCCCTTTTGGACAATAAATTATATGGCCATTGTATTCATGCCTATTTAGGTGAAACTTACTGGTTTATCTCTTGAGCTTTGATGAAGGATCTTTTTCATCTATTCAAATCTCAAAGTATATTACCTCAGATTCTATTAGGTAATCTCTATGGCTTATTCATTAATATAGTTTTCCAAAACAAGGTCATCGATTTAGTTCAGAAGAAATTCAAAGGCTTCCTTTCATTGTTTTGTTTTGTTTTGTTTTTGTTAGTTTTTCTGATGATTTACAGTCTTATTTTTTCAACTCTCCATAAAATAGTATTTTGGCATGTTTCTTAATGTTGTTATTGCCTGTAGTTTATTTGACTGAGATTTTAGCTTTTCAGTGTTAACTAGTCAACTGTGGAACCAGATCTGCTTCTCTTTTCAAGACAAGCCAAGAAGAGTCTATAAGACTTCGGCATTGATTTCCATGTCATAGTCTATATAGAAAAATATATTTGCATTTAAACTTAGGCCAAATGAGAGTGGATTTGGGTCTGTTTACATGGGGTGTTGAAATAAGCCATCACATTTTCTTTAGATTTTAAAATGGCAAAGAAAATAAATTTTTCCGTTTTTGAAAATGAGCTTGCTTCTGTGGATTTATTTATTAAATCAGATTTTATGCTCAAAATGACTAAACACAATTCTTAATTTTTGATAGTTGCCATCTGTGATGAAGATGGTACAAATATTTGGTAACAAATGGAAGAATATTTGTCACTTTGGTTTTTTTATTGGCAGGAACACTTTTCTTGGCACTAACAAAAATTCACATAATTTTCTTTAAGTTGAATTTCAAGGGTGACATTATTTTTCAAGTCAGACAGGGCTTTCTTCTTTAAACAACAAAGTTATTAACATCTTTTGACAAACAAATGGATTTTTTCAAATTGAACTTTTTGATATAAAAACTAGTTAAAATTGTTGATGAAAATGTCCCTTAAATATTCACTGATGTTGCTCATCTAGTCCAACATTTTGTCTGTTGTATTTTATTTTATTTAACTTTATTTTTTTACATTGATTTAGTTCAGTTCCTCCCTATACTTCCCACGAGGTCTTCTGTAGCCCTTAGTTTATTTCTAACATTATTAAATGAAATTTTTTACATTTTCTCCACTCGGTACAATGTCATCTCGATTTGCTTGTTTTATCCCAAACCTAGACTATCTTGGAATACTTCACTTCCCATATGTCTCATGGAAGCTCTTTTCTGTTTTCTCTGACTTTATTGAGAATTTAATGATTCCATTTTATCTCTTCTCTCTGAATATCAATTCTATTTCTTATTTTAAAGTTTTCTTTGTACTATTGCCCTAGAATTTACAATATACATTTTAAACTAAACTAAGTCCATTTTCAAATAGCACTGTACAGTCCATGTGCAGTGCAGGTACCTTGTAACAGCATTCCCCCTTCCTTTCTCTGGTCCCTTGTGACATTGCTGGCATCCATTTCTCCTATCCATATAGTATAATGACCCAATACATTGTTATTCTTAGTACTTCCTTTAAAAAAAAAAGTATTTTCAATTAAGAATAAGAAGAAACAGGGGCTCCTGGCTGGCTCAGTTGGTAGAGCATGCAACTCTTGATCTTGGGGTTGTGGGTTTGAGCCCCATGTTGGGTATAGAGATTACTTAAAAATAAAATCTTTTTAAAAAGAATAAGAAAAAACAATTTTTTGCCTCATTTATTCATTATTCAGTGCTCTTCATTTCTTTATGTAGATTTAAGTTTCTGACCCGTATCAAAATTTCTTTTAACATTTCTTTTGGGACAGAACTGGTGGCAATGAATTCCCTGATTTTGTTTTTCTGAGATAGTCTATTTCTCCTTCACTTTTTAAAAATTGTTTTTTATTTTTATTTCAGTACAGTTAACATACAGTGTTATATTAGTTTCAGATGTACAATATAGTGATTC
The DNA here is from genome assembly GCF_011800145.1 of Mirounga leonina. Lineage (NCBI taxonomy): Eukaryota > Metazoa > Chordata > Mammalia > Carnivora > Phocidae > Mirounga > Mirounga leonina. The sequence continues at coordinate 3,831,625 of NW_023270418.1, forward strand.
AACAATTCTCTCCTTCACTTTTGAAGGACAATTTCACTGAATATAGAATTCTAGATAGGCTTCCCCTCTTCTTTCAATCCCTTATTTATTTCACTCCACTCTCTTCTTAATTTCATGATTTCTAAGAACAAGTCAAAGATTATTTATTTATTTATTTGTTTGTTTGAGAGAGAGTGAGAACTCAAGAGATCACAGAGGGAGAAGGAGAAGCAGACTCTCTGCTGAGCAGGGAGCCTGATGTGGGGCTGATCATGACCTGAGCCGAAGGCAGACGCTTACCTGACTGAACCACCCAGGCACCCCTCTGAGAACAAGTCAAATATAAAGTTTATAATTGTATTTGTAGGTACTCTCTACACTTCCTCTGGCTTCTTGCAACATTTTCATGTTGTCTTTGATTTTCTGGAGTTTGAGGATGATATATCTGGGGAGTGGGAAGGGGAGGAGCGTGGGGGGGTTGTCTTCCTTGGTTTTCTTTGAGCTTCCTGTCCCTTGAGTTGGTTTCTTATAATTATTTTGGAAAATTCCCAGCTATTAGTACTTCTGATACATACATACATACATATATATATATATATTGCTCCATATTCTCTTTCTTCTCCTCCTGCAATTCTAATTACATGTATGTTCTTCTATGTGCAATTTCAGATGCTTTGTTCTAGTTTTATTTTTATTATTGTTCTGCATTTTTTTTTTAAAGATTTTATTTATTTGACAGAGAGAGACACAGGGAGAGAGGGAACACAAGCAGGGGGAGCGGGAGAGGGAGAAGCAGGCTCCCCGCTGAGCAGGGAGCCTGATGTGGGACTTGATCCCAGGACCCTGGGATCATGACCTGAGCCGAAGGCAGACGGTTAACAACTGAGCCACCCAGGCGCCCCTCTTTTGCATTTTCATTTGTGAAATGTGTATTGAACTATTTTCAAGCTCAGTGATTCTTTCCTTAGCAATATCAGTCCGATAAGGAGCTCATCAAAGGCATTCTTCATTTCTGTTACACTGTTTTTGACTGCTATCTTTTACCTTTGTTTCTTTCTTGGGGATTCCACATTTCTGCTTACATAACTCATCTATTCTGTTATATTGTCTACATATTGATTATAATTATTTTAAATTCCCTCTCTACTAATTCCAACATCTGCGTCTTATTTGATACTGGCTCTGATGCTTTTTTGTCTCTTCAGAGTGTTTTTTTCTTGCATTTTCATATGCCTTGTAATTCTTTTTTGAAGGCCAGACAAGGTTGCACTGGATTTTAGTGATTGAGGTATATATAAACCCTTAGTGTGAGGATTTATGTTAATCAGGCTAGGAATCGGGATATGCTTAATATTTGTCATGACTAAGGTGCCTTAGGCTTCAGATTTCTCTAGTGCCCTTGTTATTGGCTCACATGTTTACTTTGGACTTCTCTAAGTACTCCTCAGAGACAGTTTGTGTCGTGTAATTCTTCTGGATGTAAGACACTGTTATAGAACCTACTTGATAGAGTGCAGAGTAGGCCTTTGTCATGGAGAAGGTTCTGGGTATGTATCCTAAATGACTGCTCTTCACCTTTCCCAGCCAGTACCATAAAAGGCTTTCTTGGATCTTTAAGAACCTGGTGTACTTTCTGAGAGTAAAGATCATAAAGTAAGGGGTTCCCACTGATATTATGGCCCCTTGAAGTTTCTCGTGATAGTCTGCACTCAGCCTCCATCACTTAGTCAAAATTAGCATTTAAATCATACCAGTTTATTGCTTCAGGGATTTCTGTTACAAAAATCAGAAATTAGCTGTGATTCTCTATATATGCTTGTGTCTCCAGATATCAGGGTAGTGGTTTGTTCTTTGACCTCAGTTTTCTGATATATCCAAAAGAAGTCATTTATTTTTAATTTGTCCAGTTTTTTTCTTGTCGTAAGCACAGGAGTGACAATTACAAGTTCTTTACATGCAGGAACTAAAATCAGAATGAAGGCTATACATTTTCACTTTCTTGAAACAAATAAGCAAATAAAAAAGTCTTCATTAACATTCTTGACCTTTCCTCACACCCCTTTGTAATACTTTTTGTATGTGCCTCTTTGTTATTGTCACACAAAGACTTCTCATCACCTACAGTCATTGAAGATTTGGTAATTGAATCATAGATTCTTTCCATGCCTCAAATTCTGTTATTGTCAGAGTGATTTTATTATTCATGTAGTTGGATATTAACTATAAAATAAAGAAGTCTTAGTGATCAATGTCATTATTCAAGCCAATAATCTCTGACCTATTTTCTTTTCTTTTACATATCCAGCTCTCTTTGTCACATAGTACAACTCTCCAGTTACTGTGTTGTGGCAAATGTTAATACTCATAAAGAGGCCAATTAAGAAAAATCAAAATTGGAAATGAAGTGAGAATGAAAACATCAAATCCATCATCTTTCCCTAATATCTGTACAAGCCCTTCAAAGTAGGGAGTCTTTGAGAGACATTTAATAAACATTGGCCGTAGATTCTCTTATGTATTGATAATGGTATTTATTAATCAGTATTTTCTTCAAAAAAATTAAAATTTTCATATGAAATCATAATCTAGTTGAGAGATCTGCGAAGTTGGCAAGCAAGGAAATAAATGTTTAAGGACAGAAAACATTATTAAATACCTAAATAATTCAAGTTTATATCCGTTAATGAATAAGGATGAAGGAAACAGAAATAATGTGCCAACAAACATAAATGTAGTCATTTTATGTAAGTTCCCAATGATTTTACTAACTTCATCAACACCCTTATATAGAAAGTGTTTACTTCTGGGATGGATTCTTATTTATGGATAATATTTATGATTTCACATAATTGATAAAAGATCTCAACCATGAAAACTAGAGATTTTAATTAAAAGTGAGCTTGTGAAAATGAAGTTCATGTTTAGTAGGCAAGAAATTAGACATAACGTTAAAGATACTAGGGACAGTAAATTACATGAAATGGAAAATAAAAGTGTTTTCTTTCAGGTGATACAGTAGGTTATAAAGTCTGCACTTCTGATTTCTGAATAAGATATGGATAAAGGGCATAGAGAGGTCCTATAAATTGGGCTTTACATAATCTGTAGAAACTCAAAGACTTGAATTGATTTTTTTAAAAATGACATTGTTCTTTTCGGGCTACTTCTCTAACAATATAAGCGAGAGCAGGAAGAAGAATAGAGTTGCACTCTGTTTTGTCCAAAGAGAAGGCAAGTTAGGTGACCCCACACACAGAAATAAAAGGATAAGCAACACAACATATGAAATGTGCTCAACTTTGCCAATATCCAGAGGATATTAGGAATCGCATATTAAAGTTGTATGGCAAACCATGATAATGTTCCATTATACATTCAGCATGTTGGCAAATTCTCTCATAGTAGCCTACCAACCAGTCACCATTTGAAAGCTTCAAATTAGTAATTGTTTTAGGCAGGAGGCTTCAATGTTTTCTAAAACTAATTTGTGAAAGTTTAATGAAGAATAGAAAATTTTAATATTCTCAAAGTATCTTCTAAGACATTATTAATTATAGAGTGGAATTTATAGTGGAATTCTATCTTATCTATGTGATCAAAGTCAACATGACCAAAAATGGAAAAAAATTGACTTCAATGTTCTATAAAAATTCTACAATCATAGTTTAACTTGACTAACATCAGCAAACTAAAACTAAGAAACATTATACAAAATACATGTTCAAAGTAATCCTATTAACCACTCTAAAATGAAATCTGACTCTCAAAGTGTATTGTTTTGGGGAACATCTTTCTCATGTAGAGCATTTATGACATATTGTTAACTATGTGCAAAATAATCCTGTTCTTATGGTTGTGTGTTGTTTTGCCTTCTACTGTTGACCCAACAGATAATGCTGTCCACAGTAAATTCCCAGAGTATAATAGTTCTTTCCCTTTCAAGCTATTGTAGATAATCCAGCATTATTTTACTTTCACTGAAACATTGATTTTAAATTTCTGCTAGGCTCCTTCAAATTCTGTTTGTTTGTTTATATCATTTATGTATTCATTTTTACTTTTCTTTTTTCAGAAGACTTTAAAAAGGTCTATAAATGGTTTTTCTTCAATTTTACATTCTTACAGCTTTACTTTGGAAGTAATAAGAATAATAAAGTAAGCTTTAGTGGGTATTTGTGACTGAAAAAAAGTCCTTATTCTGCATAAAAATTGAAAATAGCCACAGAATTTGTCTCATATTTACATGGTTACATTATTTCCTTGACAATGATTAAATATTAAATTGAAAGCTTATGTGTGTTTGTACATTGGAGACAATTTGGATTTCTCTTAAAGTCAGTTTCTTTCATTATGTGAGAATGCTTCTAATGTGCATTTCTGCTTAACATAAAAAGATTTGGTATTCTGGGCATTTAGTTCTTACATAAAGATAAGACAAGTTGAACTTTTAATATTAACTACATATCCTCTAGTATCTGGGAATATGAGATTTATTTAGAGTGTATAGTTCATGCTCTTTTGCATTCAATTTCATAGGAATATTTAATATTGTATAACCTTTGAGCTAATGTTTTAAATGTTAGAGGAAAAAGTAATGTAGAATACTTAAGTCTATTTTGGAAAATGTTGCCTTTCTTAAACAGACCAATACAATGAAAAAATAACTTTAAAAGTTATTGGACCCAAATAATATATGCAATATACTAAGGTGTAACTTGGTCTCTCCTTTCTCCTTTTTGTGTGGGCTAGACTTAATGACTCACTTCCAACTAATAGAATATGATAAAGAAAATATTAACATTGTAGTAGATAAACCTGGTAAACAGTACTTTAACTGAATGATCATGGTTGACATCATCAATAATATTATGTAAACTCTGTTATGGTGTCACGAGAAGGGCACTTTATTTCTGGTGTTCTTTCCAAAAACCCATAACCCTAGTCTAATTATGAGAAAAACATCGAACAATTTGAAGGACATTCTGTAAAATCCTTTACTATTCTTTCTCAAAATAGTCAAGGTCATGAACAAGAAAAGACAAAGAAACTGTCAAATACTAGGGGACACTAAGGAGACATGATGACTAAATGCACTGTGTTATCCTAGATTGAGTTCAGTACAAAACAGGGGCATTGACAGAAAAACTGGTCAAATCCAAATAAAATTTGAAGTTTAGTTTATAATAATGTACCAATGTTTCTTAGTCTCAACACATGTAATGTATATAATGTAAGATGTTAACAATGGGAAGAACCCAAACTGTTCATATGGCGTATATGTGAACTAACTACAATCTTTGCAGTATTTCTGTAAATCTATGAATATGCCCAAATTTTAATTTAAAAAAATGAAAAAGAAATGGAGTAGATCCAGTAATGGCTACCACAAAACTCCTTATACTTATAAAAATTTTTCATTAATTCTAGGAAAGATTTTGGATCTAGGTTAATAGTACCTTTTATTTCAAGTCAGGAAGTCTTAAATTCCTAGTGTCTAATTATATCACATTAAATATGTACTGGTTAAGGTCCCAATAAATCTAAGTTTAAACATCAAACCTAGTTGTCAACTTAAGCTGAATCCTTATTCATTCAGCTTATACAGTGATTATTCTCATGAAATGTGACATTTCATGTAGAAATAAGTAAATATGAATATCCTACTTAGAATTTCATTCTCCTCTTTAAGCAGAAATGATTTTAACAATTAGTTGAAGAATAAAAACATCTTCCTTTTTAATACTTACTAAGAAAAAGGGGAGATCAATGACCTTCAGACACTTTTTAACTTAGAAATATCATTAATAATCATTCTATATGTTCTGGCTGCAGGAAAGACTTTTGAGGGGAAATGAAATGATTTCTGTCTTCAAAACTAGAAAGTATGCTCAGTAGAATAGAAATGAGACTTGTTTTGTGTGGACCCAAAGAGCAGAACTAAGACCAGTTGATAGGAATTATAGGAAAATTGACTTTGCGTTCAATATAAAGAGTGGTGTGAGAATTACAATTATCAAATAAGTTAATGCATTACATTATATGAATGGGAACTTCATTTCCACCGGGGAGTAAGCAAACTGGACAACCATTTTGGAGAAGCAGACCCAGGGAAAGAAAACATTGAAAAGATATTTGGACTAAAAGACCTTTAAAGTTCCAATCTGTTAATGTACTTCTGACCCAACTGATTATAAATCAGAGGTTTTCAGGATCCCTTCCTTGTGTACCATTAATTTGCTAGAACAGTTCACAGAACTTAGGACACTCGTTTATTCACTAGATTACCCATTTATTACAAAGAATATTAACGGGTATGAATTAACAGCCAGATGAAGAGATACATAGGGCAAGGTCCTGAATAAAGGAGTTTCTTTTCTCATGGAGTTTGGGGACCAGTTTGGTGGCATGTGGCACTCTGATTACCCAACCTGGCAGCTCTCTAAACCCCTCCCTTTGGGTTTTTATGGAGGTTTTATTACATAGGCATGATTGATTAATCCATTGGCCGTTGGTGATCTATTCAACTTGTAGTCCCTTTCCCTGCCCAGAAATCAGAGAGTGGGACTGAAAGTTCCCAATAGTTCTCTATTCCTGGTTGGTTCCCCTGGCAAAAATCTCCTAATTATAGTGCTTTCCAAAAGTCACCTCATTAGCATACACCCAATTGTGGTGAAAAAATTGGCTTATTATGAACCACAAGACACCCATTTCACATTTATGGCTCTGAAGGGATTTAAGAAACTAAAGACAAGATATCAAATATTATAACAAAAGATGCTCCCATTGCTCTTAGCCTCAGGAAATTCCAAGAGTTTTAGGAACTGTAAGCTAGGAACTGTGGATGAAGACCAAATATATATGAGAAATACGTTTTGGCCATCTAAATGATCAAAGAAAAAAATATATATATAATGTATATGTAATAAATCACAACTTACAAATCTCAATTATCATATTCTCTGATCAAGCTAAATTCTAAGATTACTTCTTGATTGTTTTTCCCCCTTCCTTCTCTATAACTAATATATAACCAAGTCCTTCAGAGTTAACCTGCAAATATATACTGACCCAATACACTTTTTTCTATCTCTGTTGATAGAATCCTCGTCCAAGCTACCACCATCTCTCACTTCCATTCTGGCCCTGGTACAACAAATTTTTAAAAAACATAAAACATGTAACATCTTTCCTCAGCTTAAAAATATTACTTCTTAGGATAAAAATATAAATTATCAATTGAATCTATAAGACTGTATATGTTTCTATTTCCTATTTACCTCTCCAAAGTTTTTTTAATATATATTTTCCTTTCATCACTTGGCTTCAGATACACAGGCATGTTTTCTGTTTCTGAAATATATCAATTTAATTACCTGACTTAAGGAACTTTGGGGGGTTGTTGAGGATTCTTTTTCCTTATCTACATATGCTTGGTTTCTTCTTGTCGTAATTGTTTCAGCATTTATGTCCTTAAAAACGTATGTGGCCATCCAAACAATCACTATCACAGCACCTTGACTGATTTGCCTCCTTTTTAAATAAGTAAGTTCCATAGGAATGGGACCATGTCTACTGTGTTGCTATTGAATCTCTAAAACTGGGAAGAATATCTGGCACTTTAATAATACTCAGTCATACTGAAACTTAGAGAAAACTGTCTAAAAGTAAAAGGCAAATAATGCAGTGATGGATGTGGCTGTTGTATATATGAATGGAAGTTTGCATTAAACAACCATTAACATTTTATTAAGTTTGAGATTCTGTGGGTCTGTGATTTTAAAACTTTATAATAAAAACGGGTTTGGAAAATAATACATCCTGATGATGTTTGTGGGCTTTAAAAAGCAGACTGACTGGGGTTCTCACATTTACCAATTATATGAGCTTGCGCTATTCACTTAATTTCTCTCTTCTCAGGATTTTGATCTATAACAAGGGAACAACAATAATAGTGCTTATTTCTAATGGCTATTGAGTTGGTTAGATAAGATACTAAATATAATGCAGATAGCATGCCTAGCACAGTGCCTCTCAGATAATGGTGGCAAATATGTAACTCTTTAATTCTTAGATTCATTACTTTATATTGAACTTCATGAATTTCAAGTTTGCATTGTTAAATCATTCTCAGTAATGGTCTTATGTTATCCATGATGGTTAGATAGATTTCCAAATCAACATTATTCTAGGTCTGTGTGGGCTGTAGGGCTCATGTTTGGTCTCTCCCCTCCCCTTTTATGTCACCCAGTTCTCATAAGCATTCAATCTATGCACTGTTTTATATATATATATATATATATAAATGCGGAATGTATCATGTAACACACTTGGGTCTCTCACTTTTAAACCATCCTCCAAAGACTCATTATATTTTTTTTGTATAATTATGACGCTAAGCAACCTTATTGAGATTATATTTGTGCAGTTTAGTACAAATGGGAAAGTGTCTAAGGGACAATGACCCTGGGGCAACAAATGACTAATTTTTTTCCAAATATTTTCCTGAATTGCAAAGACTGGCCCTAAGGACCCTTGAGTCCAGGAATTTAAGGGAGAAAGAAAACATCACATGAATAGATACTTCCTTTTAAGGAATACTTTTTTCCTAATGTTGCTGCATTTTTCTAGATGTACTAATTTGTTTCTGTGGAATGAATTACTTGATATCTTTGCATGATACACATATCAAGACATATTACTAATGAGAGAAGACCTTTACAGGCAGAGGAAGTTTTTATTATTTTCTCAATATGCATTATTAGCTCTATGTACTTCTGTGCTTGACCTTCCAAAGGAAGTCATGTTGGAAAAACTGAAGGAATATGAATACACAGGTGCAGTTGAAATACACTCTTAAGTAGCAGAGCAGTCTACCTTTCTGAAAATATAGAACCAAATGAGTTTTGAAAATAAATAAATCATAATTATGTATTTGATATTGCTCAAATGTATTATTAAACATTTGAATACAGATGACTGGTCTGGGGGAAGATTATTTTTGTATGATTATATAATTAAAGCCATTTACATTTTCTGTTGAATTTTAAAGATGAGCACCAGGTGTTAGATGGAAGTGTTGAATCACTATATTGTACAGCTAAAACTAATATTACACTGTATATTAACTAACTGGAATTTAAATAAAAACTTTAAAAAAAATCAAAGTATTTTTACATGGTTCACATTTTGCTCTGCAAAAAGGGAAAAAAATAGTTTTGTTAAATGATGTTGAAAATTAGCTTATTTAGGTGATAGCAAAATGTTTGATACAATTTAAAATATAAAAGTAAAAACAAAAATAAATTTTCTACTTATTCAAATACCTTCCTAAATTATAATGAAAGCAATTAAAATATACATAGAAGACATTTTAAAATATAAAATTCTACAATTATGAATTTCAAAGATTCAAAATTCCCTAAGTATTTTACCTTTTATTATTTTCTTTTAATTCAGGATCACATACAGCCCTGAGAATGTGTATTAATGTCAAGAAAAAAGGGATTCTTAGCAATAAGCCTTCTGAATGGTAAAAGGCTTTCCATACTTGACTTAGTACTTTGGACAGAGCCGAGGGCCTATTTTGTGTATAGTTTCAGGATGAGAATGAAAAAAGATTGAGGACAGGGATATGCCACAATCTTTACATAAACACAGAATTCCTGAAAACACATATATTGGTTTATTGGGCCTGCTTCTTGTTGGGTTCTGCTAAGTGTGTGAAGGCATTGGAGGAAAGTGGTTTTAAGGTTTTTTTTTCTTTTTTCTCCAAAGGTTGGTGTCAGAGTCAGAGTCTCTTCCTATAGATTCTCATGTAGCTCCTAGGCTAGAAATCTTTTGTTTAAATGTGTACTGTTCAAGCTCCACAATGTTAGATTACTAAATATTTGTGTCAAATTATTCTAGTATATCAATACTGTGATATTTTTAAAGAGTTGAGCTGGTTTTGTAATTAAGCAGTTAAACCATTTTTCTTCATTTTCTGAGAAATTAAAGAAGCTCCTAATAAAGGAAAATTTTATGCAAATTACTGCATTTTTTACAGTATAGTAAATGTCACCAAAATTAAAAATTTATGACTTTAATTAATGAAGATAATAATCCATGATAAAATTGTTAACTTATGAACTAAAATATTTCACTCTGGTAACTTAAGTCTAATTATACGAAGGAAATGTCAACAAACATGATCGTTTTAGATTCCACTGGAAATTGCCTGAACTAGTTAATTGAAGAAAAGCCCAGCTACATAAACACAAACAAATTAACATTATACACCTCAGCTTCTCCTGGGGACATTGCATTTAATTTGAATTTAGAATACTAATTGCTGCAGTTAGAATACTGTTAAAAATGAACTAATAGTAGCTGAAAGTACAAGTGTGGCAGCAATGAGAAATGAGCAAATTAAACAGTATTCAACCATGCGGGCAAATGTCAATGCCTAACTAGTAGTGAGTTAGTATTTAACAAAGAAAGAAGATTCATCATGTAAATGAGTTCCAATACAATAAAGCCGCATCTATAATCGATTATTTGATTATCAGTCATTAAAAACGATTTGGTCTCATTTAAAGATGCATCAGAGAACATACATTTGTTGGGATTAAAAATGTAGAATGGCAAATAGTAAAATTGCACTGTTTTATTTTTTTTTAAGATTTTGTTTATTTATTTGTCAGAGAGAGAGAGCACAAGCAGGGGGAGCGGCAGGCAGAGGGAGAAGCAGGTCCCCCACTGAGCAAGGAGCCCCACGCGGGGCTCGATCCCAGGACCCTGGGATCATGACCTGAGCCCAAGGTAGATGCTTAACCAACTGAGCCATCCAGGTGTCCCCAAATGGCACTGTTTAAGGAAATGAATAACACAGATAAAATTGGGTGTGGAAATACCTCAGAACTTTATTTCCTGTATCATATAAGTTATTTTTAGAATTGTGAGTGGTTTTTGAGATCATTTATTCTCTTCTCACGGAGTCAATTCCTCCTCGTTGAGCAATTTCATGGCACTGCTCGATGTAAACACAGCTCCCACAGCCCTTTCTCATGAATTTCCCATGGACTACGCTGTGTAGTCTTTCTTTCTGAAAAAATGCTTAATAATTCATTGAATATAATTAAAATATTGTTCTACTTCAGTTGAATTTCATGGTATGTAATATTCATCTTCCGTCCAATCTCCTGAGTTGGTTTTAATTAGAAAGAAAAGCCGTTGAAGAACTTCATTCACATCAAATGCAATATCACAAGGTTTGAACATTCTGTTCTTTCCCTGAAACCTAGAAACCTCTGGGAAAATGACTACCTTCGGTAGATTAAAAAACAGAGTTAGAAAATATGCTTTACTCTTTAGTAATGAATAACAAATCTGTAAAAAGACAATGCAAGGTGAATGGTCAGGTGCAAAGGGTACTTCAATAGAGTGAAATGTACCTTTGCAGACCTTGGCTTCTTTATATTTAGAATAAGCTGGATTAAATGTTTTCTATACCCCCATTTAGCTCTCACCCAGATCTCAGTTTGTTAACAAGTTAAAAGGCTAACAAGACAGGCATGAATTGAGAATTTTCCAGTTATACCCAATAAATTGTCCTGCCTGCATTACAATAAAACCAATGATATCTATGATGCATATTTCACAAGGGAATGATAAGAGATGAAAATATCATCTCGTGTTTCAAGGACACATATACTAGCACGAGCAGTAATAGCAGATGGTAAACAGGGACATTTTTTGAGGTGCTAGAGAAGCGTCTGTGACATTTACAATCAATAAGGGCATCCGTACTTTTTGAAAGATGAATACATAAGCTTGAATGTAAAAAAAAATACATAAATAAAAAAAATAAGCTTGAATGTATGAACTCTTTCCATTAGAAACAACAACAAACCCTAGTAAAAACAAACTAAAATAGGAATTCGTTGTAAGGTTTTAAGTACAGGAGGCACTTCATGGGACCCAAGAGTAAGCGTTCTGTTAGTCCTCACAGGAAGATGGGAAGCAGACACTTGAAGGTTTTTTAGTGATTCCTGCAGTCCTCTCTTGCCTTTGCATGCCTCCCTTTCTTCTGCATTGTCTGTCGGGCTTCTTTCTTCGAAGAACTGGCTTTTTTTTTTTTTTTTTTTCAAGAGCCAGAAGATACCTGAATTATGGCTCAAAAGGTTCATCACTTTAGTTCTGCTTTTTACAGAGACATTCAATGACCATCTCTGAAGAAAGATACTGTGTGGTTCAATGAGTCAGTTCCCCCCCCACACACACATCCTCCATTAATTGCTATGATAAGTGGGGGTGAGATCACATGGTGAAAACATAACTGCTTGGAGGCTCATCTCTGTGTGGAGTACGTGATTTCTAGAAAAGGGTTAATGGTTCCTGGATTTAATGCAAAAGATGTATTACGAGCATTTTTCCCCTTCAGTTCTGATCATAAAGCTCAGGACAAAGGTGATGCTAAAGAAATAATTTTGAATAGCTAACTCTTCAGATTAATAACTGATTTCTCATGTATCATTCTTTATTTGTGGAAGCATATTTTGCTTAACCACACTCTTTTATGGAGGAACGATAAATAATCAGTCTATTGAATGAACTCTTACTATATGGCAAAATCTATCTTAAATACTTACATGTAATTAATAGAACTATGTATACAATTGTTTTATTGAATGTCTCATTTCTCATCACTATTCTAAAGACTGAAGATTCAGATACATGAAACATTTCATTGCAATTGAGTTGAATGTTCACAAAAGGCAGTAAAGTGTGCTATGGGAAAGTAGAGTCAGGTAATTTATCTCACTTGATGTTCACAGTAGCCCTGTTAGACAGTGTTGCAGATGAGTTATCTGACATTTAGCATTATTAACTTATTTAACAAGTGTCCCAGAAGGGTGGGACAGAGCCTAAATTAGAAGCCAAGCATTTCTGATACAGAAGTCCTTGCTTTGTTACAATGTGGAGATATTAAAACTTGGAAGTTGCCATGATGCAAAACAAAACAAAACAACAACAGAAAAAACCACAAATGGTTATTTGTGGCACAAAGGCTAGAACTCAGGTTTGATGACTGGGAATCACCCTCTTTCCCCTGCTGTGCATTTCCTCTACGGAAGTAGATGAAAAGTGCAAAAAAGAGTAGGTTCAGCTTTCTCATGAATTAAATTACCAAGAAGTGCTAAATCAATTTAGCTTTGTTATCAGCAGTGACATAAAACTTCATACCCACACTATTCTCTAGATTTACTTTTCTGAGAGAAAATCAGTTTCTTTTAAAAGAGGTGCTGGCACAGTTGGAATATTCTGAATTTTACTAATATAGAGATATTTCAGGGAAGAAAAGTTTGATGTCTTGTGTTTAAAAAATGAGATTGAGGGCGCCTGGGTGGTTCAGTCGTTAAGCATCTGCCTTCGGTTCAGGTCATGATCCCAGGGTCCTGGGATAGAGCCCCGCATCGGGCTCCCTGCTCCTCGGGAGGCCTGCTTCTCCCTCTCCCACTCTCCCTGCTTGTGTTCCCTCTCTCGCTGTGTCTCTGTCAAATAAATAAATAAATAAATAAAAATGAGATTGATTTCAGTGCCACGACACAAATAAAAAAATGTCTTTGCTTTAAAAACCTTTGAGTTTGTATGTCTTTTATAATAACAGATTGTTTCACTAATTCCTGCATTTTTTCATTGCTGAATGTGATCTGAAAATCAAATGATTGTCTATGATTGAAGTATGAATCTTATTCTCTGTGAAAGAATTGTGTTGTTAATTAGATGACATGTGCCTTATATAATTGAGAATTTTATACTTTCTCTGTTTATTTTATGCATAAATGTATTTTGCTATAAAATTTTAAGATTACTTATCTTAATAAATCACTTTATATAGTTTGGTAATAGCTACTAATAACAGCTAAAATTTTTGAGAAGTTACCACACGTTCAGTATGCCTCATTAGTAAAACAACAGCTAACAGGACATTCTGAGCCAACATTCTAACAGAATACATATCTGTTTCAAAATATGACTGAATTTATATGTTCAAAATAAGTTTACTTTTTAGTAATAAAAATGAGAAAATGTAGGGATCATTTTTCTCAGTGGTTCATAATTTCTCAGTGCATTTTGCTTTCTGCCTGGCTTGATGCTCTGAGTAAATTACATAATTTATTCTACATTCCCAAAGTTTACTATAGGAGATTAATAAATATTCAGATACTTTGAAGTATAATAATAAAAAGCAGTAAGCCATATTTAGAGCTCTTACAATTTCAAGTTCTCATAATTTTAACTTGAGTATTGAGATTATCTTAATATGTTGTCTTTTTAAATTGGGAGATTTTTAATTGGAATGAAATCTGGATATAGTATGATCAAGAAACTCATATGCCTTCAATTATTCTAACATTAAACAAATTAATGGGGATTGTCACATCATATTTTCCTATGGCATTGCAGAAAGATTGATGCCTTATAGAGACGTTAAAAAATAATCAAATATTGAAAACAAATGAAAATAATCCATACTTTTTCTCATGCAGGTTTACTATTTACCATATTATTTTTTCCAGATAGCACTTTTCTATCTGGACCGAGTTCATAAGTGAATTAGTTAGTGTGAAATAGTAGCTTTTTGAAGGTTAATAATCAACTTTCTTATTTTTTTATATAGCTTTGAACTATGTGCACTGCAAAATGTATTTGCAAAAGTCACTAAGCAAGTTAAATGAACTCTGCTGAGAATGGATGAGAGTAATTAAAAGTGTAGCCACTGAAATTGCTTGGACTGAAAAATCCAGCTTCCACACTTACTGGCACTGCAAATTTGGGCAAGTTACTAACCTCTCAGCAGTTAGTTCCTTCATCTACGAGGTTGGGGTAATAATATTACAGTCTTAGTGGGTTTCTGATGGTTAATTCGATAGTAGGGATTCAATGTTATGATAGCCAAAAGTGTTCATAAATTTTATTTACTGCCATGATTATACATTCCCCAGGACTCATATTTCTCTACAGTTTTGTTTTCTATATTCATTGTTGCATATTTCTTCACTCCTTTCAAAAGATGCAAACTATGGTCCTTTATGAGAAATCTCCAAAACCAGAAGGCAAGTTGTAGAGGTAGTAGTGAATGACTTAATCAGTTCACTCACTATAGTTTCTCTTATCTATTTTGATACAAGTTGTTACAGTTTCGGTTTTACATACTTTCAGTGAGATTTTGATTAACCACCGTGCTGAATTCGCATGACATAAATAATAGCAATAGCCCAAGTGATGATGATAAAAACTATGGCAACTTTTTATAGAAAGACAAATTATGTGATATTACTTTATATTTGTATACATTATTTTGTTAATTGAATGAGGTCTGAACTATAATTATCCCTATTTTATAGAAGAGAAAACTACACTTTGATTAGTGTGACAGAGTAAGAAAAAGTTTTGAAACTTGAAATTATCTGCTAAGAGGCCAAATTACTTTCTCCTTTGCCTTATTGGTATAAGCACATTTCAGAAGTTAGACTTTCATAAATTGCCTAAATCCATTTTTATGTGTTTTAGATGAAAATAACAGAGACAGCATATTTTTTTCATCATTTTTTCTCCAAAAAGAATTCAATATTAAAATTCATATCTGCCATGAAAAGAGAAAGAGAGCTCTGCAGGCAAAACACAGCATCTTTGTAGTAAAATGTATTTAATTCCTTTTGATTTAAAACACTGTCCGTTTTTACAAAATATTTGTTGTTCTTTTCAATTCTTTAAAAACAATAGGGTTTTTATAAAGTGATGGTCATCTTAAGAAATGATGTCTGAATCCAATTCTCTAGAACCCTAAATCTTAAGAACATAAAATAGTGTATCATGTATAGTTCATTCTGAAAGGATTTTTATTTCAGTTAATTTATTTGAATAGGTATCAAATATTAAAAAGCTAGATCCTTTTTATATTAAGTTTCATTTTGTTTTTACTTCAAACTTGTGCAGAAATCTGAGATTATTTTCATATAAATTCAAGTGTTTTCCACATGATTAT
The DNA here is from genome assembly GCF_011800145.1 of Mirounga leonina. Lineage (NCBI taxonomy): Eukaryota > Metazoa > Chordata > Mammalia > Carnivora > Phocidae > Mirounga > Mirounga leonina. The sequence continues at coordinate 3,847,634 of NW_023270418.1, forward strand.
GAAGATAGATTTTTAGATTAACTCAAAGCTCTTGAATTCTATTTAAATGGAAATGTGCTAATGTACTTTAGCTTTATAGAAATAGACTTTTAGAACTATAATTTCTGTATCTTTTTCATTCTTAAAAGTTATGAATTGACATTTCTTTTACAGATGCTTCAGTTTGGCCTAATAATATCATTTGGCAATAAGAATTATATAAGTATTCTTCAATTTGTTACAACCATTTTATATTGACAGTTATATATATGGTGTTCCCCCTAGTGTATTTCATGCTATGTGATTTAGTTTTATGCAAAAGAGAATAACTTATTAAAAATAAAAATTTTTTCATTTATAATTGTGTTACAGAGTTGGATGGACTAAGCAAGTGGCAGACTATAACTCCCCACCCCAAACAGCAAAACAGAGAAAATTATTTATATGGGTATAATTATAAATTATGTGTATTTATATGTATATATGTATTTATGTATTATAAATTATTTATATGGGTATAATAATAACTCCCACCCCAAACAGCAAAACAGAGAAATTATTTATATGGGTATAATGGTTAGATGCTGAAGAAGTAGAAACTGGGGAGACTAAATCACTGTTGTGGCAAGAATCTTAAAAAGGTATACTTAATTCTGTAGCCATTTTTCCCCAGGGGAATTTGCTGATTCTTCTTATTCCAAGTGGTTGAGATTCAAATTTTGCACTTGTTTAGAGATGTTGAAAGGGACAGAGGAAAAAAGCATTGCTTTTTGAAGACTTTGGCCTTGGTGCATGCTTGGGTTTACTCTCAGGACATTTGCTGAAATCTGGGCTATATTGTATGGAAACTAAAAAATTAAACATAATTCTACTAACATACCAAATAGAATTTCAGCAGTCTCTGGAGATACAAATTAGAGGTTAGAACCTCTTATAGGGAGGAGCCTTATAGACTACACTGGGCTGTCACTTCCATATTATAGATGACTAGGGACAAATCAGTGGTATAACGAAGCTCACAGTACTGTGAAGCATCCTTGCCTCATCATATTCCTGAATTGATGCTCATAATCTTCCACCACTCTATTGGTCTAGCAGAGAGAGTTGCAAACCCTCTCGGGAAGAGTATAGTATCTCTAGCCTTTGTTATTGTTTTATACACCATTTCTGATGTTCAAAAATTACTCTACATGACAAAACACAGGAGAACATAAGTGAAAGCCAAGATTAAAAACAAATGACAAAAACAACTGCAAATGATACAAGTTTAGGTGACGGGTGACAAGGAATTTAAAATAAATTTGACCATAGGAACAAATAGAAGTAAATATATTAAAAGATGAAGAATCAAAATCTCAAATAAGGAATAAAATGCAAAATCTAGAATTAAAAGACACATCATATGACATGAAAATGATCTTTTTTGACAGAAGAATAAATGCAGCACAAAGCAGAAAAAAGTGAACTAAAAGAATTATCAATACAAAATGCCAAACTGAAGCACAGAGATAAAAAATAAAGGAAAACAGGACACCTGGGTGGCTCAGATGGTTAAACGTCTGTCTTTGGCTCAGGTCATGATCTCAGGGTCCTGGGATTGAGTCCCACATCAGGCTCCTTGCTGAGCAGGGAGCCTGCTTCTCCCTCTGCCTCTGCCTCTCCCTCTCTCTCTCTCTGGCAAATAAATAAATAAAATCGTTAAAAAAAATAAAGGAAAACATAAAAATGAGTTTGAGAGATATGTGAGTAAAAGTGTAAAGGCCTAACAAATGTCTAAATGGAATCCCCTCATAAGACAGATGGAAAACAGAGAAGAAATAATACTTGAGGAGATAATACTTGAGGAGGTAATTTTTCTGGAAGCTATGTGAAGTTCAGTACCAACAAATACAAAGACTACAACGCATAGGTGGATCACAGAAGATTGTTGAGAAACCAAGATAAACAATTCTTAAGAGTAATCAGGGTGGGGGTGGGGGTGGGTAAGTAACAACCTGGACTTAACAATTGGCATATGAAGTAGGCGGGGACAGTCTTGGGGAACTGAGCTGTTAACCTGTGGGAGTGATGGTATGTCCAGGAAGATAGTGTCCGAATTAATTTAAATTGTAGAAAACCCAGTTTGCCACAGAGAATTGCTTGGTGTTGGAAAAAACCCTACACATCTGGTTTCAGAAGTGCCAAGTATGGTATTAGTGTAGGAATAAAGGAAAAACAGGAGGAAGAACTGAGTTTCTTCTACACAAATAGCAATGTCTTGTGTATTTTATTTTTTTATCTTTTTAAGATTTTATTTTTAAGTAATTTCTACACCTAACATGGGGCTCAAGCACACAACCTCAAGATCAAGAGTTACATGCTCTTCCAACTGAGTCAGCCAGGAACCCTGTCTTATGTGTTTTAAATGCATGTGTACCTATTATATATGTTAACAATAATAAAAAATGTAGGAGAGGTAAATAACATTAAAATGTTTTGATTTTTTGGCATTGCCAGGGAAAAAAGTAAAAATTTTTATTGGATTTAATAAATAAAAGATTCATTTGTAATAATCTTTAGGGCCACTAATAAAAAATTGAACAGATTTTATAGCACACAAATTAATAGAGGGGGGAAACTTTTGATAATTCAAAAGAAGGCAAAGGTAGTAAAAATTAACATAAAATAGTTTTGTCTAGTATAAAATAAGCAAAAGTTGATATTATGAACCCAGCTTTATCTGTAATTGTATTACATGTAAATGGACTATATATACCAGTTGAAAGTAAGTTAGTATAAACAAGTATATGCTGCTTATGAAAGACACATCGTAACTATAAGTTGTAATGTTCAACCTAGAACATCATGTGGTTTGAGATATGTACAATTAAATGTGAGTCTCTCTACCGGAAGTCTACAGAATAGCTTGGAAGTTTCATAAGAGACACATACAATCATAAGGCACAGTAGAGAATAATACAAGCTATGACATGCTTTGGTAAAGTGCTAGAGGATTTCAAAGGAGAGAGAAATTTCCTTCTAGCAGAGTGAAAGGATTTAAAAAAATATATATATTTTTTATTACTTGGATATTTTATTTTATTTTTATTTTATTATGTTATGTTAATCACCATACATTGCATCATTAGTTTTTGATATAGTATTCCATGGTTCATTGTTTGCGTATAACACCCAGTGCTCCATGCAGAACGTGCCCTCTCTAATACCCATCACCAGGCTAACCCATCCCCCCACCCTCCTCCCCCCTACAACCCTCAGTTTGTTTCTCAGAGTCCATAGTCTCTCATGGTTTGTCTCCCCATCCGATTTCCCCCCCTTCATTTTTCCCTTCCTATTATCTTCTTTTTTTTTAACATATAATGTATTATTTGTTTCAGAGGTACAGGTCTGTGATTCAACAGTTTTATACAATTCACAGAGCTCACCATAGCACATACCCTCCCCAATGTCTATCACCCAGCCACCCCCTCCCTCCCACCCCCCAACACTCCAGCAAACCTCTGTTTATTTCCTGAGATTAAGAATTCCTCATATCAGTGAGATCATATGATAGATGTCTTTCTCAGATTGACTTATTTCGCTCAGCCTAATACCCTCCAGTTCCATCCACATCATCGCAAATGGCAAGATTTCATTCTTTTTGATGGCTGCATAATATTCCATTGTATATATATACATCACATCTTCTTTATCCATTCATCTGTTGATGGACATCTTGGCTCCTTCCATAGTTTGGCTATTGTGGACATTGCTGCTATAAACATCGGGGTGCACATACCCCTTCAGGTCCCTACATTTGTATCTTTGGGGTAAATACCCAGTAGTGCAATTGCTGGGTCATAGGGTTGCTCTGTTTTCAACTTTTTGAGGAACCTCCATACTGTTTTCCAGAGTGGCTGCACCAGCTTGCATTCCCACCAACAGTGTAGGAGGGTTCCCCTTTCTCCTCATCCCCGCCAACATCTGTTGTTTCCTGACTTGTTAATTTTAGCCATTCTGACTGGTGTGAGGTGGTATCCCACTGAGGTTTTGATTTGGATTTCCCTGATGCTGAGCGATGTTGAGCACTTTTTCATGTGTCTGTTGGCCATTTGGATGTCTTCTTTGGAAAAATGTCTGTTTATGTCTTCTGCCCATTTCTTGATTGGATCATTTGCTCTTTGGGTGTTGAGTTTGATAAATTCTTTATAGATTTGGGATACTCGCCCTTTATCTGATATGTCATTTGCAAATATCTTCTCCCATTCTGTCAGTTGTCTTTTGGTTTTGTTGACTGTTTCTTTTGCTGTGCAAAAGCTTTTTATCTTGATGAAGGCCCAATAGTTCATTTTTGCCCTTGCTTCCCTTGCTTTTGGCTATGTTTCTAGGAAGAAGTTGCTGTGGCTGAGGTCGAAGAGGTTGCTGCCTGTGTTCTCCTTTAGGATTTTGATGGACTCGTGTCTCACATTGAGGTCTTTCAACCATTTGGAGTCTATTTTTGTGTGTGGTGTAAGGAAATGGTCCAGTGTCATTCTTCTGCATGTGGCTGTCCAATTTTCCCAACACCATTTGTTGAAGAGACTGTCTTTTTTCCACTGGACATTGTTTCCTCCTTTGTTGAAGATTAGTTGACCATACAGTTGAGGGTCCATCTCTGGGCTCTCTATTCTGTTCCATTGATCTATGTGTCTGTTTTTGTGCCAGTACCATACTGTCTTGATGATGACAACTTTGTAATAGAGCTTGAAGTCCAGAATTGTGATGCCACTGGCTTTGCTTTTCTTTTTCAACATTCCTCTGGCTATTCGGGGTCTTTTCTGGTTCCATACAAATTGTAGGATTATTTGTTCCACTTGTTTGAAAAAAGTGGATGGTATTTTGATAGGGATTGTATTGAATGTGTAGATCGCTCTAGGTAGCAGTGACATCTTCACAATATTTGTTCTTCCAATCCATGAGCATGGAACGTTTTTCCATATTTTTGTGTCTTCCTCAATTTCTTTCATGAGTATTTTATAATTTTCTGAGTACAGATTCTTTGCTTCTTTGGTTAGATTTATTCCTAGGTATCTTATGGTTTTGGGTACAATTGTAAATGGGATCGACTCCTTAATTTCTCTTTCTTCTATCTTGTTGATGGTGTATAGAAATGCCACTAATTTCTGTGCATTGATTTTATATCCTGCCACTTTACTGAATTCCTGTGTGAGTTCTAGCAGTTTTGGGGTGGAGTCTTTTGGGTTTTCCACATGAAGTATCCTATCATCTGCAAAGAGTGAGAGTTTGACTTCTTCTTTGCCGATTTGCATGCCTTTGATTTCTTTTTGTTGTCTGATTGCTGTGGCTAGGACTTCTAGTACTATGTTGAAAAGCAATGGTGATAGTGGACATCCCTGCCATGTTCCTGACCTTAGGGGGATATTTTTAAAAAATGTCTCCAATGCCTTACTTAGTGCTGAGCACATAGTAGATTCTCAGTTTTTGTGATATGACTCTGATTTAGGGATATGGATATGTGCAAGAAGAGCATTCATTCAGAGAGAGATACGTCAAAACAATCTCAGAAGCAAAAACGTGTGAGGCAGTAATTGGTGAAAGTGTCTATCTGTTGTAAGTGGGAGAATGAAGGGTATGAAGATATGGTAAGAATGAAGTTCCAGGGGCACCTGGGTGGCTCAGTTTCTTAAGTGTCTGCCTTCAGCTCAGGTCATGATCCTAAAGTCCTGGGATTGATCCCATCATCAGGCTCCCTGCTCAGCTGGGAGTCTGCTTCTCCCTCTCCCTCTGCTGTTCCCCCTGCCTGTGCTTGCTCTCTTACTCTCTCCCTCTCTCTCTGTCAAATAAATAAAATCTTAAAAAAAAAAAAAAGAATGAGGATCCAGAGAGAATAGCATTGTTCTAGGATGTTTATGGATTCTCTGCCCAGCAGAGGTAGAAAAGAAAAAATAACTCAAACTGATTTTATAACTGCTTTATTAATAATTCACACTCATATAATTCATCCTATTAAATTGTACAATTCAGTAGTTTTTACTGTATTTACATAATTGTGTAACTGTCACCACAACAAATTTCTACATCATTTAGTCATAATACCAGTGTCTCGAGGTTATTATTATTAAGCAACATGTATACAAATCACTCTATAAAGCATCTGGCTCCTGTTAAACATTGCTTAGTAAATGTCAGCCACATATTGGTATTCAAGTAAATTTTAAGTGACAGAAAAAGTCTATGAACTGTCCTGATAGCGATCTGTCCCTCTGCCAGTCATTAAATTTGGAGAATTGTTGACCCATCTCAAATAATGTTCAGAAAACATCTATAAACCAGCAAGTCAAGTTTGACCAGTCGTTAAAAAGTGAATCTGCAGGAGACAGTAAGTCATCAAATTGAAGGAACTAGACAAATTGACAGCATACCCATGGAAGAAGGGGCTCACCACCAGGAATTGTTCCACCAGCAGAGGTCAAAGATGAGACAGCCTTTCAGGGCTTCCTGTGGCTTCCTAATGGTGCAAGTGCATCTTCTAACCTATCCCTCAACATGCTAGAGATAAAAGCTTTCCCAGTGCTTTTTCTCAGTGAAGCTCTATGGTCTTTGAATTTCAAATATAAGAAGAGACAAGTGCAGCTGTCCACATTCAGTGGCTTATGATTTAAAATGTTTTTGAAGTCTTGGTTAGAACATCAGTGGTTGAAAAATGTCAGTGAAATGAAGGACAGAAAAATTACATAAATTTTAGTTCAGTTGGAACTGTGTGTGTGTGTGTGTGTGTGTGTCTGCGCATGTGTGATTGCTTCCACATTGCTTACACAGTGTCTTTTAGGGACATTCATGTTCTTCCAGGGATTGCTAAGAATTTACTGTCCTCTCCACATGGAATACATGCAAATACGGAGTATCGTTTAGAGATCATCTGGTCTAGCCCCACTTTTCAGTGTAACTTTCCAAGGTGGCACAAAGAGAGAAAAAGCAAATATTAAAAATCAATTTAAGGGGGCACCTGGGAGGCTCAGTCATTAAGCGTCTGCCTTTGGCTCAGGTCATGATCCCAGGGTCCTGGGATCAAGCCCGGTGTCAGGCTCCCTGCTCAGCGGGAAGCCTGCTTCTCCCTCTCCCACTCCCCCTGCTTGTGTTCCCTCTCTCACTGTGTCTCTCTCTGTCAAATAAAATCTTTAAAAAAAAAATCAATTTAAGGAAAACTTCTGGAATTATAGCATAAGGATCTCCATAACCTGTTTTCCCAAGTAAACTACGTAACTATATATTTTATAACTGAAACTTGTAAAAGAACAACATTTAATGTTCTGGAAGTTGTCCTAACGACAGAGTGAAGATGCATTTTATTGATACAGATCACACATGTGGTGCATTGAAGAGATGTATAGGTTTTTTTAGTGACCTGGGAAGAAGAAAAACAAATTACATTTATTGAATACTCACCATATTTTTGGCAGTGTGGTAGGTGTTTTTAATATATATTGCTTTATTGAAATCTCACAAGAGCTCTAACAAGTTACTGTAAGTTAGTTGATTTCATAACTTTCCCTTGAAAGGAAAGATGGATTTATTCACTGACCAGCTGTATTTATTGGACATGGTCTAAATTACAAACAGTGGGTTAGGTCTTGGGGATACTTGCCCAGTAGATGGATACCACTGTTATCTTCATGAATCTTCCTGTGTAGCCAGGGACCAAACATTTAACAAAAACACAACCGGTGATATATTAATAATCGGGCACCTGTTTCATCACAAATGTTAACTAATATATCAAATAAATTATTGACTAATGTATGCCAGGTACTGAGCTACATTCTTACCTATGTAAGAATTTCATATATCTTATATGATAGCTGACATTTATCTGACAGGTACTGTAAGGTACTGACAGGTACTATTAATAACCATATTTTATGGGGTCTCTGGGTGGCACAGTTGGTTAGATGTCCGGCTCTTGGTTTCAGCTCAGGTCCTGATCTCAGGATTGTGAGATCAAGTTCCATGTTGGGCTCTGCACTCAGCAGAGTCTGCTTGAGTTTCTCTCTCCCTCTGCCCCTCCCCTCTGCTCTCGCTTTCTCTCTCACTCTCTCTCAAATAAATAAATAAATCTTAAAAAAAAAATTTACAGTTGCTGAAACCAAGTCCCATGGAAGTTAATGACTTACCCAAGATCTTACAGAGCCAGTAAATGGAAAAGTAAGGTTTTGATCCTAGATATATAGTCTCTAGAAGCTTAGGTGTGTGTATATTATGCCCTCAACTTTGCAGTTATTGTCCCCACCATCCTTACATCCTTATACAGTTTATAAGCAGTACAGCTGGAATTTAAATCCTGTGTTCTGACTTGAGAACATACACTCTGAGCCTCTCTGCCCTGCTCTCAACGTGTGAACAAGGAACGGAACAAATAGAACTTGGCGCTGTGAGAAATAAGAGATCTAATCCAGAGAAGGTGTCAGTCAAGAAGGGATACTAAGGTTGGGGCAGGTGAGCTGGGTCAGGGTCAGGGCTATTTAACAAAAAGGGGAGAAGAAGAGAGACAATGTGCCTGGACAGAGGAAACGGGATGAAAGCCTCAGAAATAATGATGAACTTAAGGCAGGAAAGGAAGGCCAGTGCGGCTGGCAAATGTTAAGTGGAAGGGAAAGGGGAGTAACATGGGTCAGGAGAGAGGGCTTGGGGTCAACTCATGCCTTGAAGATCAAAAAAAATAAAGGGAAAGTTGATCATCAGTTTTCAGTAGTCATTTAAGGATCAGAGTTCAGTTTCTGATTTCTAACTACTGTTGCATTTTTCCAGTAACTCTTGAACTCAGCTTCTTGTTTTTCATAATTCTTCAGGTGCTCTTTCATTTATTAATTGTGAGAAAAATTAGAGAACCGAAGACTTCTGTTTGTTTCTACTCAGTAGCTGTAAGAAATCTGCATATTGGTTTGTATGTTTAGAGGTTTCAGTGAAAAGCCTTTAACTGAAGGTAATTTGTGAATTGGAAAAAAAAAGGTCTTTGTTCATCTGACAAAAACATTTGGTGAGTAATCAGATATATTCTGCATAAAGACAGATTGCTGGACTTGAAATTAATATTTTATTGCAACTTTATGTAATGAATATATTATTTTATGACCTGTCAACTGTTTAGCCATAATTATAATTCCTACATACAGAACACTCATTTTGTCCTTCCAAAAGAGCATCAGTTATATTTTTTAGACAACTTCACAAGAACTCTAATTAGGAAATGGAACTACTTTTTGTTTGCCTTTATAAAATTCCCTTAAAAGTCAGCCCTCCTGGCAATAAAATAGTTTGTTACAGTATAACTTTTTCTGCAAAGTTATGATATTTATTTATATGCATATTGTCCCTAGTACTACCTTGGAATATAGGAAACATGTTCTATGTTCTTCCTTTCATCCTTCATTTCTAGTGCAATAATTAAAGCTTCGTGTTTACTGTTTGCAGAAGGAAGTTAGGATGAGTACATATTTACAAGCAGATGAAGCAGAGCATGCGTAGTTCCATGAGTAGTGGATGCATTGGCAAAGGGATGCAAGAAAGCACGTTGAGTTCTGTCAGTGGCTATTCATCCAATGTGTTAGAGAAAGTTTGGAGCAAGAGTACAGAATCTGGGGCTCTAGATTGTGAAGGGTCTTGTTTGCTTTGTTGAGAAGTTTGTTTGGCGTCTAGACCTAGAGGAAGCCTGGAAAGACTCAACCCAAGAAATGAGATAATTAGATCTTTGTTTTGGTGAGAGAACCAATTGGTGGTATGGATGATGAACTATATTACAAGACTATAGAATTAGAAAGGCTAAGTCAAAGTGATATTTTTGTTAAAGAAGAGCAAATTAATTAGGAAGACCTTTGGAGGATGTAGTTCACAAGATCTGAAGGGGATATGTTGCTTACAAATTCAGTGTCATCTTTCTAATGTGGTTGGATGGCGCGTTGTACCGTACCAAGCGATGTCTGCTGTGATGTTCAGTCGAAAAATGTGATGCTGCTGTTGAACAGCACTGTGTGCCTGGCTGGACAGCACAGTTCAAGAGGAAAACCTGTAGTAATGGTCCTTCACCACCAACCACCACTCTCAACACCTGGATCCTATCTTTTTCGGCAAGGCAGTGAGGGAAATTTAGTTTGGTACGAGAGCTTTCAGGTGAATTCAGCTCTCCTTTATTATCAGTGTATGGAGTAATTAAGATGCCATCACTGTTTATAGAACTTTGCTTTGAAACAGTTTCAGCAGACCTTTTTTGTTCATGTATGTAAATTCACCAAATTATTTTTCATCAAAATAAATTACTTATTTCTTGAAAGAATGGCCATCCCTTTATCTCTGTAGTCCTGATAATTGACACACAGGTAAACAATCCCATTCATAATCGTATGCTGAATGAATAAAGGATTGAAAGGCAGGTAGAAAGTTGAATACAGAGTGAAAAAAGAAAGACATGTAACTGCTTTGCGATTTCTTTACAAACACATCTAAAAAAACACCATTTGTTTGATTCTCATTATTTTTCCCAATGTCTCCATTAAAGGTTTCACTTTATTATTATTATTATTATTATTATTATTATTATTATTATTATTTTCATATAACATTTTGTCAATATTTTTAAATAGAAGGCATGTTCCAAAAATATAATAACTTTCAAAATTTAATGGCTATGTTATTCCAAGTTTAAAATATCTTATTGCTTAAAATAATGGTTGCTTCAAAATTTAAATATTCTTTTCCTCTTATTATTAATTTGACAAATATTTATCAAAGAACGACTGTGTCCCACAGTTGCTGTGGTGATAATGCAAAGTGAGAAGACACGGTAACTATTTCCAAGTAGTTTATGACTTTGCAAGGGGGGAGACATGCACATAAAATTTTCATTACCAGTTGGGTAGTAGCTTCATTTCCTAGGACTTCCGTAACAAGATGCCATGGAATGGGTAGCTTAAAGAACGGAAATTTATTTCCTTACAGTTCTGGAGTCTACAAGTCCAAGATCAGGGTGTTGGCAGGTTTGATTTCTCCTAAGGCCTCTCTCGGCTTGCAGATGACTGTCTCCTTACTGTGTTTTCACATTGTTGTTCCTCTGCATGTGTTCATTTCATTTCATTTTGTGTCTAAATTTCCCTTCTTGTAAGGACGCCAGTCATATTGGACTAAAGCCCATCCTAAAAACTTCATTTTAACTTAAAGACCTTAAGCTCCGGCTGCATCTCCCCTTTTAACTTTCTGACTCATGAACCAGGTGCATGTTCTCCTCAGAGCTAAGGACACCAACTTCATCTGCACAACAGGCTCATCATCATATTTGGAGGCTTAGAGGCAGCGATCCATGCAAGTTCCAGTCTGTGCACATGGATTTCACTTACCTCAAAATTTTCCTTTAGTCTTTGCTGTCCCCACTGGGTGTCCATCTTCCTTTCCTTACCGCCTGCCCGGCCAACTTTAGGCTTCAGCACCAGACGGTATAAACAACATCCCAGATCTATTCAACCAGCTTCCTAAATTGTGTGAGATCTAATCCTAATTATCAGTTGTGTGTATTCCAGTAGTTCTGCTTCTGTGATTGAACTCTGAGTGATAAAATTAGTTAGAAATTTTAGAGTCAATAGGAGAGTACTTTCTTATTTTTAGCATATTATATTTTTTGCAATCATGGCAAACTGAAGTTAAATAGCTATACGTGTGTAACAATTTATTATCCTAACACACTATGTAGTTATTTCCCACCCACTGTATTTTATCAGTTTCCAAGACAGCAAAATACTGTGGGTTTTGTCATTATTCAACCAAATATGACATTTGCACAGCTGTAGAAAATACATTTTTTAACTTGAATTGATAGAAGCGAATTACTTCATTTCATTAAAAAACCATAAGTCTTTTCTCAGTAATTTTAAGAATTCAGGGTAAGTCATTTTTGTAATATTCTATGAATGATCAATTCTGCTATTTTAAAATTGTTTCTAATTTTGAAACTTAGTTTAGTCTTTAAATGCTACGTAACTTTTAGACTTCATTTTTGTTCTCATTATTGGTCTTTTCATTTTGTTTTGAAAAATGAATAAGGTCTGAAGAATTCTATTCTGACTTTGGTCATTCTTACAACAAAACATTTTCAATATTTTGATTTGTTTTTCCCTCAGTAAGTATGTCCCCTGGGTAAAAGTGCTATTACTGACCAGATTAACACACAAAAGGAAAAATATGGGTTTGGCACCTGACAGCAGTTTTCTCTTCCAGCTCAGGATTATATTCCCTTCCAGATTTGAATTATTGTTGGAACAGATGGACAGTCAGCCAATAAATGGTCTGCTATTGCATTTATTATCTTATAAAGCACAATGATCTCATAAATATTTTAATTTGAAATTCTTGGGCAATAGCTGAGCTCTACTTGTCCATGGTGCTGTTGATATAGGGGTAGTATACAATTCAGATAAGGAAAAGAAAAAAAGGTAACATACAAAGAGAGTAAAGCCCAGAAGATAATTATAATGCTGCATTTTATGAAAAAAAAAAAAGGAAAATAAATTGCTTAAAAACCACAATCATATATGGCAATGTAACAGTGTACAGAAACCATCTTTATGGATCACAGAAAATTTTATACTGAAGAGCATTCCTTTAAATGTTTTAGAAAATTTATCTTTTGTCATTTGCTTAAGCAGGCAATAATTTAAATTGTATTTGTACTAATTAAAAATGTGGGAGATTAAAACTCAAACTTAGATCTAATGTCTCTTAGTTCATTCACTGAAAGCTATGTTCTCTTTTAATTTGCAAGAATATCACAATGTGGCCAAGGAATGAGAATATGGTCATCAACTGATTCTTTATTTGAATTATGTAACCTGTTTAAAGGTATTTAAGTAATCTTTTCAAAATGACAACCATTCTGCAGTTATCTGCACTTCCAAATACATTGTATGTAGATCCAACTGCAAAATATTAAGAGCCATATTTATGTATTGACTCAAAGATGCCACATATTGAATATAATTATTAAATCTACTTTTCTAAAGTTGTCCTTTTAAATACACCCAGACTTAATTTATAGAGTGCCTAGGATATTTAGGAAATGAGTAGCAATATGATTTATAGTTCCTTAAATTTATTTTTTTTGACAAAATGGGCCTTACTTCCCTGAACAATAGTAAATGGGTATGATAGTTCCATCATACGCATACCAAGAAATCTCCCATCTATACTGCAATTAAGAGGAGTTCAATAATAATATTTTTACTACCTTTATATGCAGTTCCTCTTGGACTATCAGAAAAAAGGAGATACTGAATAATTTATTACCAACTGAGAGTATTTTAAAAATGAAAAGAAGTTGGGGAGAGGAGAAACAGATATAACGAGAGAGAGACAGAAAGGAGAATCAAAGTGGAGGCAATGCAAAAGATCAAAGAGAAATAATGCACCTAGAAATTTTCTCTCATCTTAGTTTATTGATGTTAAAGGCAGTCATGAAAGGTATAACCAGTTATAAAGTTGAAGCTAAAATATTTCACTTGTAAATCATGCTTGACTTCAGAGTTAGATAATACATTTTCTCATTACATTTATTTTTCTAATTCTATAGTTTGCTTTAAGTTAATAATAGAGGCACCTGGGTGGCTCAGTTAGTTAAGCGTCTCTCTTTTTTTTTTTAAAGATTTTATTTATTAATTTGACAAAGAGAGACACAGCGAGAGAGGGAACACAAGCAGGGGGAGTGGGAGAGGGAGAAGCAGGCTTCCCACAGAGCGGGGAGCCCAATGCGGGGCTCGATCCCAGGAGCCCGGGATTATGACCCGAGCCGAAGGCAGATGCTTAACGACTGAGCCACCCAGGCACCCCAAGCATCTGACTCTTTATTTCGGCTCAGTCATGATCACAGGGTCGTGAGATGGAACCACAGGTAGGGTCGTTGCGCTCAGCAGGGAGTCTGCTTGAGATTCTCTTTCTCCCTTCCCCCTGCCTCTCCCCACTGTGAGCGCTGTCTCTCTCTCTCTCCCCAAAAATAAATAAATAAATCTTAAAAAAATAAAAAATAAATTGATAGTAAAGTTAATTCTCTTAATCTAGGCTTTTCAAAACATTCCTAACTACTGAATTTCTACTCATTCTACAGATTTGATTAATACATAAAAATTTCTGACCCTTCTCCCTGAAGTCAAAATCAGTTATTATTCTTACTTTACTCTTACCACACTGGGACTGTTTTATTTTCATCCCCTATCATTCTGTCTTGCACAACATTTAGTTAAACAATTGACCCCTGAACAACATGGGTTTGAACTGTGCAGGTCCACTAATACGTGGATTTTTTTTTTTCAATATGGTACAGAGGTATAAATGTATTTTCTCTTATGATTTTCTTAAAAACATTTTCTTTCCTCTAGCTTACTTTATTGTAAGAATACAGTATATAATACATACAACATACAAAATATGTGTTAATCTACTGCTTTTTTTAATTGGTAAGGCCTCCAGCCAACAATAGGCTATTAGTAGTTAGGTTTTTGAGGAGTCAGAATTTATTTTCAGTGTTTTGACTGTGCACAGGTTTGGTGCCCCTAATTCCCATGTTATTCAAGAGTCAACTGTATATATGGCTGTTACTCCCATTAGGAAGGATGTTTCTTCAAGGCAAGTGTTCCTTTCTTCCTTCCTCTCATTATATATGAAACTATAGTGAGAGAGGGGTTCAGACAAAGAATATCCATCACTTTATTCTCTACAACATCTAGTACTATGCAGGGAACCTACTAATAGGCCAAATAACATCACCAGAGCAACATGAAGTGCTTATTCTAAAGTAGTAAAACAAGCTGTTATGTTGATAATGTTGTGGTTCAGCCAATCAATAAATATTTATTATGCTCCTATGAGTATCATGTAAGATTCTGTGGCTAAAATGGTGATCAGGACTGGCTCATGGAACTTGCAGTCAAGTTGGAAAGACAGAGAAACACAAGTAAACATGCAAATATATATAAGTTAAGTTACCTGCAATATACAAAATAAGTAATATGTGTTTTCCTGTTCATTTATATATTAATTTCTAACTCTTGATATTTGTGATGATCAATCTTGTTCAAGAACATTGCACATTAATCCAATTTCCAGTCTTACTTTAAGTAATTTAATACAGTTTTATGTTTTTGTTCCTAATGTCTCTGCATCTTTATTTTATTCTTAATAAAATACAGTTTTCCTCCACTATTATATTTTTTCCCTTAATTCATCTTGTTGCCAGGCACATTAATAATTACCACTTTTTGTTTGACAAAGTATCTTTGATTTTATAGACACAATATCTTTACCAAAGGATGATAATACTATGTATCTTTTTAAATATTCAGGCTGATCAATTTGTTTTCTTAATGTGTTAGCTAGATCTTCTATTGATATATTGCAGGCATCCCTGTTTTATTACTGATTTTCATAGACATAAGGTCATTTTGCTGTTAGTTTTGGCATAAGAGTATTTTTCATATTGGGATGGCATCTCGTTCCCATTTTCTGACTGTCCTTCCTGCAAATAGTATGCATGGCCTCCTCTACGACCATTTGCTTTCCAGTACCTCCCAGTTGAAGGGGTATACTTCTCTCTTTCTTTCATATCAGACTTGACACAGGAGTTGTTTTGGTTAAAGGAGTCACTGAATGTCCTGTTCAACAGAAGCTTTAAGAACCATCTCATGGCTTTGCCAGTTCTACTGCTATGAGAACAGCACATTGCAGATAAAGACTACTGCATTAGCCAGGATCCAAGAATGAAGAGGCTATATGGAACAAAACTGAATAAAAACAAGCAGAGCCAAAGTTATGCCCTGAATACATTTAACTGGAAAGAAGTAATTATTTCTTGCTGTATGATGGTTACTAAATCATTTGCTTCCAGACATTCCTATTTTATTTAAATTTTCATTAGAGTCCCTGGTCAGTTTTATCTAATGTCCTTTTGTCATCTGTTTCTATAGTTGTATGATTTTTTTCTTTTAATGTATTAATTGAATGGGTTATGTTGATATAGTTCCTGAATTATGATAGTATTCCTGGAATAAACACTACCTGATTATAGCATATTAGTTTTTTAAAATATAATACTAGATTTTGTGTACAGCAGTCCTCTTTATCTGCACTTTTCCCTTTCTGTGGTTTCAGCTACCTGTGGTCAACCAAGGTCTGGAAGCAGATGGTCCTCCTTCTGACCTATCACCAAGTCAGTAGCACTCTGACACTGCATCACTGTGCCTGCATTGCTCACCTCACTTCATCTTGTGAAGTAGACACTTTCTCATCTGACATCATCATGAGAAGACAAAGGGTAAGTACAGTACAAAAAGATATTTTGAGACAGGCCTCATTCACATAATTTATTATACAATATATGTCATAATTGTTCTATTTTTTTATTAGTTATTGTTGTTAATCTCTTGCTGTGCCTAATTTATAAATTAAACTTTATCATAGGTATATATGTATAGGAAAAAAACACAGAGTGTATATGTAGTATATGTAGGGTTCACTACAATCTGCAGTTTCAGGCATCCACTGGAGGTCTTGGAACATCCCCCCCATGGACCAGCAGGGACTACCGTATGTAGTAATAAGTTAAATTAGGTCTGTGCCATAATATTTATCAAGAAATACTTTTTAGTATTGTATGACCTGAATAATTTTAATTCCACAGGTATTAGTTTTGCAAAGGTTCCTAAGAACTTTACTCTAAAATTTTCTGTACTAAATTCTCATTGAAGATGGCAGTCTGAGCACAGGCTACAATCTTCTGTACCCTCCAAATTCATAAAAATTATAAAAAAACAAGGAAAGCCAACAGAGAAGCACTTAAGATATAAAAAGGGAACATTTCACCCCCACTTCACTGCCCATAAAAGAGAGCAACATCTCTCAGAGATGGGCACTATATAGGATGATACAGGAAAGTCACAAAAAATAGGACCAACACAGAAGGCAAAAGCACCTCCAAGACTGTTGTATACATGGAGGTGGTGGATACTAAAAGCTGGATGGAGCTGGAGAGACCAAAACAGTATTAGCCAAGCAAGTGAACTCCTAGTTTATGTTTCCAAACTGGAGCAATGAGTGAGTGCTATCAGGCAGGAGAAGCAGGGTGTTGTGGATGGTAGAGGATGGGAAGAATAGGGAGGACCCATATGTAGAAGGCTAGCAGTGAAAATACCATTAAGATACTTCCTTCTTACTTTTTCTGAAACTGTGCTAAGATTCAAGACACATTTTACTCTCTAAGCAGTCTGCACAAACAGATACAAAAGATAGTTGAAATGGAAACTTATTCCCAAAGATACACAGTCATACAGTCAAGATGTCTAACAGATCAAAGAAATCCAAGACAAATACAAAACTCAACATAGGGAAGAATTTAAACATCAGGAAAATGTTAATAGAGGTAGAACTGGACTTTCAAATAAACATGAAAACATTAATCATAATAGCTAACATTATTTACTAGATGGCTAACACCTTTTTATGTCTTTGTGCGTTCTACCATTAAATGGATAAAGGAATAAAGGAATAAATCATAATCAAAGAATAAGAATGATTACCAATAAAGGAATAAAAGTGATAAACCTCAAAAATGAAAATTGTTGTTGAAATTAAAAACAGAAGTCCAGAATGTACTGAGAAGAAGCATAAATTAGGTTCTGGAAGATCTTGTTAAAGAGTTAAGCCAGAAGGCACAACAGTTGGAGAGAGACAAGAAGTGTGAAAGAAAACCTGCAAAACATGGAGGATGCCTCCAGTAGTTTTGACATCTAACTGGAAACCCAGAAGTACATGGGATATATGTATGGACAAGACCATAGACGATCTGTAGACTAAAGAGTTGATGAAAAGAACCCACTTCAGTCTTGAAGAGGATGAATTAAAAAAAAAAAAGCAAATTTAGACATGGTGACAAAGAGTAAAAATGAAATCTTAAAAGCTTCTAGGAAAATATGAAGATAGGGCTACTGAAGGCAAGATAGCAATAGAACAACATCTTCGGGCAGAAAGAGTGCAAAGGCCCTGACACGGGAAGGGAACAAATTTACACCCTTATATTAATGTATTAATAATAAAAAGATTATTAGGAAACAAACAAAATTAACCTATCAAAGCATAAGACAGGATTAATAGAGGGAAAGTAGAAGTTAATGTAATAGACATAAAAGAATAGAGTTAATAGAAAAAGATTTTAAAATAATATAATAACATACACAAACTTTTTGAAGTATGACCAAGAAAAAAGAGATAAAAAGCTAATAATTTTAGAACTAAGGTATGAAATAAATACAGATACCAAGATGATTAAAATAATTGTGAGAAAATACTATGGACAATTTAACCTAATTTTGGGGGGGGGGGATATATGTAAGAAAAGTGGCTCTAAAAGCAGAGAAGTAGAATGAAGGTGGAATCAGACATTGACATGCTCTATGAAGATCCACCAGCCTGGAATGCTTGTCCCTCCAGTCATTCAGATTTCAACTCAAATATCAGGTTTTTTGAGACTTTCTGACCATCCTAATGAAATCAGTTTCCTAGTCTTATATCTTTAGCCCACTTATTTTTCTCATGGCTCTTATCAGTGCTTGGGAATTTGTTATGTTGCTGTGTAATGTTGGACCTGATAGTAACTACTCAATAAATGATCATCTGATTAATTGATTGATGGACTGATTAATTAATCCTATCTTATTTTCTCTGATTCTTTTTGTTATTTTTTCTTTCTACCACTTCTTACCTTTTGTTTATGTTTTTCCTTCATTTTCTTCTATTGGATTGCAGAATAAGCTATGACACTTTTTTTCAGTGACAATTTTAAAGATGAATTCTATCAAATCTTTAAAAAACCAAAATTTCCATCTTATGCTTGCTCTTTCAGCATTGGAAAAAGAGGAAGAGATGATGAATCACCCTTCTCCATCTGGCATCATGTTTCCTTTATCTTAATTGAAGAGAACCCAGAATCATCGCATGATGATTAGGCTCAAAATCAATAAAATTTCAAGTAGGCACCACATGAGCTGTTATAAATAGATGAATGCCAGTCTAAGAGACAGCATCTACACATACACAGACAGCAATAAGTTCTGGGGAATGTCAGTGGGGAATAACATGGCTGGTCCTGTGGATTCCTCGGAAACTGTTAAATAGTCCCAACAAAATTGTCGTGAGACCAGGGCTAAGGTCGGATGCAGTCATAGAAACAGCAGAAAGGTGAATCATCAGAGGCTTGATTGTTGAGGTATATTTGGAGTTTAGGAGTGACAGAAACACCAAGGTGGTGGAAGAGGCCACTGGAGGAACAAACTCACCTACGCTGGAATATAGTGAAACATGATAGGCTCCCTGACCTGAAACTTTGACACTCAGGCCCTTTGCCCTGTGGTTGTCACATGGTGTTACTTTATCAATTAATCATTGGTTAATGAATTTTCTAAAAGCACAAGACAATGGGATCAGAATTGAGAAAGAATTGAGAAAGAATTCCATGAATCATGTACTCTGTAATCCTTCAAAACTCTCATTTTGTCAAGGCAGTAATTATATCACATTTTTTAAAACCAATATTTCTATAATCAGAGGTATCCATATTCTTTTCCCATTCATAAAGTTAGTGATCTTCATGGCCAACTTGATTCCCTAGAAGAGTTCAATACCTTTTTTTTAAAAGATTATTTACTTGTTTTAGAGAGAGTGTGCACGTGAGTGGGGGTGGGGCAGAGGGAGCCAGAAAGAGAGAGAAGCAGACTCCCTCCTGAGCATGGAGCCCAACTCAGGGCTTGATCCCACAATCCTGAGATCACAACCTGAGCTGCAATCAAGGGTCGGATGCCCAAACAACCAAGCTACCCAGGCTCCCCAAGAGTTAAGTACTTTTAACTTTTTAGACCACAGGCACAAATTTAATGTGCGGGAGAATGGAATGGCTCTTATTCTTGCTGTAGGTATAAACATCTTTAAGTAGGTATGTTTTGCATTTAATTTTGGATTTTTGCATAAAATACAGATGATATGCTGTAATCTTAGAGATACAGAGTGGGCATGGAAATGAGCCACCTACCGGCTGGGAGAGTGACTGACTTAAGATTTAAGACTGAATCCACCAGCACCCAGTTCAGGTTCATACTTCCAAAGGCTGCTCACAGTGAAGAGGAGCAGAAAACATGGCCCCAAAATATGCCACCTTGGCATGTAGATTATTTTGAGCTAAAGGTGTTACAGGATTCCCGCCCCACCCTTCGGTGCCCACGGTTCTTGGTCACTCAGCTTCGAAGAATTAAGAGGTAGACCAGACGAAGAGTGGTGGGCAGCAAATCAAAGTTCATTGAGCAATAGTAAAGTGATCATACAAAACTCCTGAAGAGGGAGGGAACCAAGAGAGTTGCCACCAGAATTTCTAAGTCTAGGGGCTTTTATGGGCTTGTTGGTGGTCTGTTTTAATCTGATTAACTCAACATGAGCCTGTCACCCAATCAGGTTTTGGCATCTACCTATCACTGGAAAAGGGTGGAGGGCTCCTTCCAGGGTGATGTAAAATCCTTTTAAGGGTGGTTTCCTCTTAGGGCGGGGAGTCCCTTGTCCCTGCCTGCCTTTCTTCCAACTATTCTTCATCAAAGGCAGTCAAGACCCAGCTGACTCAAGAAAAACTTCTGCCTTTCCCCTAACTAAAAGAATTTAGACTGAGAGCCTGGTCCAGAAAAAGAGTTATTACCAGAGATAAATTTTTATCTGAAAGATCTATCTGTCTGACAGGGCAAATATCTAATTACCAAACATCTGGTCTTCTTATTTTCCCATAAATTACCCTCCTCCCCTTGGCAGCCCCAGGCCTCAGTCCCATCCCTTAGTTCACGATGACATATAAGCCTCAACTGACTGACTTGTCCTTGGGTCTCATCTTCTTACAGGGCTTCCATATGTATGTGATTAAATTTGTTTTTCTCCTGTTAATCTGTCTTATGTCAATTTAATTAACAGACCAGCCAAAAAAAAAAAAAAAAAAAAAAACCTAGAAGGGTAGAGGAAAAAAAATGTCCTCTCCTACACAGGCAATGACTGAGCACAGCAGACCTGTTCCTGGAGGGTGACTTTGGCTGAAGGACTCTGTGAAAGCCTTGATGAAATGTCTGAGAACTATAGCAGAAGGAGGTACTTCTGCCCAAGCCTCCTTTTTTTCCCTCTCTCTTCCACCTGCATTGATCACTTCCCTTGACTCTGTCCCCATTTATCCTCACGAGCAGTTTACCAAATAAATCTCTTGCACATTTAATTACATGTTGATGTCAGCTTCCCAGAGGACCTAGACTGAAACACGTACTAAGATTGCTTTAAAAATAGAGGCTTCCAACTTGTTTTTGGTAATACTTCTGAAAAAAAAATTCCCTCTTTTGCTTTTGAAACTAAAATAAGAAATGAATAACACCAAAAAAAGAAAATTCTGTATTGTCATTGACTTGATATGCTGCATGTTAGCACATCAGTTAGCATGTTTTGCTTTTCTGGGCTAGAGCTGGACCATTACTACTGAAGGCGAGCAGAATTTGCCACCTCAGAATAAGCCTCTTTGGCATAAGAGTTAGGCTCATTTAAAAAAAAAATATTGAAAACTGAGTAAAAGTTATCCTTTGTAAGAGACATTTACATTCATAAGAGAAATCTTCATTGGTAAGGATGTCTCCCTCTCTGTACCAGGAAGAGGAAGTTGACCAAATCTCTGGAAATTCTTATTAGTGGGGAAGGCAAAGACCTACATCTGTGTAACAACCTTACCTTTGTTTACTGTACTCTTCCTGGTAATCTCCCCAAACTGGCTTTCCCCACCCACCCAACATCTTTCTTTTGTCTTTAGCTGGAGATGGTGGCTTGGGCCACATGGGGGAGTTATTCAGTTTTTCTGGGTCTTTCCCAGGAGGTATTTTTATACTATGAAGCTTATGTTTTTCTCCTCTTAATCTGTCCCTTGTTACAGATTGTATCTCAGCCAAGAACCTAGAAGAGTAGAGGGAAGTTTGTTCTTCCTACCTTGTACTAATTTTTAATCATTTAGGAAATCCAGAAACAAACATCTTAAAAAGTATATGCAAGGACTAGAATTATTTTTTAATTGTAATGTCATCATTTCAACATCAAATGGGTTTCGATATTCCCTTAGTACATACATTTTCTTTAAAAATATGAGAATATTTTCTGAGAATTGTGAATTCATTTAGATCACTGAATTAAGGGGCCAACTTCAAAACCTTGTTCTAGATGTTAGAAATACCTGTTGATGTATTTGGAATGTAGGTGAGGTTCAGAGCCCACGACCAAGAAAGAATTCTTGAGATGCCTTTGGTGCAAAAAGGTGATTTTTATGAAAGCATGGGGACAGGACCCCTGGGCAGAAAGAGCTGCTGCTGGGGTTGTGAGGGGTGACTGATTATATACTTGGGAGTTGGGGGTAAGGAAAAAGGGAGGTTTTCAAAAGAACTTTTGTATGCTAAAGAGGACCTACAAGATACCAGAGGACTTGCCATTGTCAAGTTAAGTTGTTTTTCCGTCTAGTAAAGCATTACATTAAGACAGTTGAGAGTTTTTCCTTCTGGAAGTTAGGTTATTGATAAGAATGCTTTTTTTTCTTGTAAATCACTAAGACATTTTGTCAACTGAGGGGACTCAGGTCTTGCTGGACTGTGATCTCTATTAGTTAACCATTTGTTGTTTTTTCCTTTGCTTTAGGGCAGCCAGGAGTCCTTGAGGAATGTCACGTATATCCCACCTGGGAGTGGGGGTGTGGGGTTTGAGGGGTGTCAGCTTGTGCTTTGTTCTTAGCTTGCCTTTTGCGCCCTCATCACTGTCACTCCCTGAGTCTACTTCAATGCCCAGCACTTTTCTCCCCACTTTGTAGACATTTAGCATACTTAACAGAGTTGAGGGCACTTTGCTTTAGATGGTCGCTCTGCAGGAAATATCTAAAATAAAAGCAGAGTGTTTTCCACTTCTTAGCTTAACTCTGACTCAGGCAGCAGGTATGACTTTACTCTAGTTGTTGATCCTTCAGCTGGCTTCTACATTTCCCTGCATAGTTTATGTGGAAGGGATAGGAGGGAAATAGCTCTAAATAGCAAAGTCTGGAGAAATCCTTGGGAGTTGTGTATTCCTATAGCAGCATGGTTGCAGCTTTGACCAATTCCCTCACATTTTCTCTTTAAAAATACTACAAAACAAAACAAAAAACCCTTTAAGCAATCCTACTGACTACTACGACTACTAACAAACCACTCAGTACCTCCAAGAGAGAAAACTCACATTCATTGCCTTTCCTCCCCCATAAAAAAAAAAAAAAGTGTGTCAGTAAGGGGACAGGGATGTGCTTGAGGCAACAAAATTAGAGTGGAAGTTACACCTGTGAGGCAGGCCGGGCGGCGGGGGGGGGGGGGCGGGCACTGAACAGCTGATGTGGTGAGTGGGGGGAAACACAGTAGCAGAGCCTGGAAAACCCAGCAAATACAGTGTCCCTCAGAGAGGGGAGCACCGTCCTTAGGATAACCGCTGGGAGGAAGTCTAAGAATAAAAATGAGCAGGACAGGAAAACTGGGAATGAAAGAAAGGAAAAAAAAAAAAAAGACTTAAAATTTGAAGAACAAAGCACATTTATTAAATAAACTTCCAGATGCTTAACAGAAGAGGGAGCCCTTGAGCTGAGAAACCCAGACAGCTTCTCCAAATATGACTCCCTCTCACCTCACTTCTCACATGTTAATAGTGGGTCCATGGGGAAATTTACTAATAAAGGAGGGAGGGAAAGAACAGGGTAATTAGGGCAGGGATGTAAACAAGAAAAAGGAATCTCTCTATATACCTATCTATATAGTTTAGACTCTTGGATCCTACAAATGTGTTACTACTCAAAAACAAATGACAAAATAATTTCTTGAGATTAAAAATAAATGGAAACAAGTTAACCCAATTGCATATCAGTTTTTAAGGGTAACCATGCAAAGCGTGGAACTTCACAGCATGTAATTTTGACTGTGTATCCTTAGTGAAATGTACTATAAGCACAGATAAGGTTGATTTCATCTCATTCAGTGATTTAATTAATAGTACTAATATTAGTAATTGTATATTGAAACTGTTTCTTTTATATAATGAGATAAAACAATTAAGTGTATTAATTATTTTGAGTCCTGACTTTCAGTGCCAGTGAAGGTAGATATGATTCAAAGATAGAAAGCTCAAAGAATTCAAGTGAACCCACTGTTATGTTAAAATCGAACTGGATTTATCAATGTGAATTTTGTTATTTTAAAACATACCTTCTAAGAATCTTCTAACTGTGCACCCAGAATGGTCTGAAGACCATGTCATTCCAGTGGTGAGCATCTCTAAGCCTAGTGTTTGGCTCCCTCGTGCCATTTTGCACTAAAGGAATGACAGTTCTTTAGAAAAATAACTGATTCCCACTCTGAGGCAAGGAGAGGATAAAGGTTTTGGGGATGTTTTTTGTGAAAGGACATTTCCAAAAAATTTGTAGGGTTGTGTCAGAAATTACACCAGAGACTACTTGAAATCCTCTGCACTGACCAACACTGTGATGATTTGAGCATTAAGATAACAATTGCAGTTAATAAAAATATATTATATCTCTATACAAATCCAATAGTCAGTGAGGATTTCGGGAGAAAGAATGAGAGAGTAAGGGAGGAGAGAGAGAGAGGATAAGCCAGAAATAAAATTTGTCAGTTGGAGTTGGGTATTTGTGTCAGTCCCCTATGATGTGTCAACTCTGGTCTTCTCAGTTGTCTAAATATCTGAGGCCCTTGTCCACTTGTTTTGCCTCAGCCACATTGGTGACCAACTCCATGGGCACACAAGCCAAAAGCAACTCAGTTTTCTTGTGTTTTGTTCCTCTTGCCTCCCACCCTGGAGCTTTTCTATTGGCACAGAATCATTAAGCACTGCAAGACTTGCCTGGTCTCATGTAAGCAGTAAGCTTTAACTGATGAGAGATGGAAGCTGCTGGATAGATTTCTTTCACCCCATGGGCAGAAGTTCCTGAGACAAAGCAGTTCATACAGCAACTCAAAAACCAAACAAACTAGCAGTCAGCTTGCTCATTCCAAGAAGTAGCCAGATTGGTAATGCACATACTGTGCTCTCCCTCTTTCCCTACCTAAGTCCCCTTTTCCGATACCCCTGCCTCTCTCTAAGGTGGCACGTCATAGTAAACTAGCAAGCCATTAACTGTTGTGTAAGACTTTGTTTTCTAGAATCTAGATTGAGACACCTTTAAACAAACTCCTGTCCTTCTAATTTGGTTATAAAGAGAAATGATTTCGAATTTTTACTGCTTTTTGTAATGGGAACTGTATTTCTCACAAGTAAATAGCCTAATTAATGAGAAAAAGCTTAATATGATAAAACAATATCAGTAAATGTAAAGAAATTATAAACATTAGAAAATTATGATGTAACCCAGGTGAAAATTACAATTGATGTTAAAACCATTAGCTGAATTGTTGGAGGGGATTTAGAAATTGACAAAGTGGGGGTGCCTGGGTGTCTCAATCATTAAGCGCCTGCCTTTGGCTCAGGTCATAGATCCTGGGATCTAGCCCCACATCGGGCTCCCTGCTCCACGGGAAGCCGGCTTCCCCCCTCTCCCACTCCTCCTGCTTGTGTTCCCACTCTCGCTATGTCTCTCTCTGTCAAATAAATAAATAAAAAAATCTTTAAAAAATATATAAATAGAAATTGACAAAGTGACACCATGGGGATTTTTTTTCAGAAGGGGAAAATATAACTGTATAATGAACAAATCATTTAGTTACCACTTCAATCCAGTGATCAATGTTAGCAATGCAAATGTTTTGTTCAAGCCAGGTATAAAATATATTTTTGAGATAAGTGCTGAGTTTTTTATATCAACAGGCTATTAGATAATATTAGGGAATTAATATTGTTAATACATTTTACCCAAAATAACACATTCATGCCCTTTCACAAGACCTAGTCATGTGGACCTATTCTGTGTTTCTAGGAAAAAGAAAAGAAAGAATATTGATCACTAGTAATGTCTTCCACAATGATATCAAGGGTCTCTATCAATAAATATGGATATAACCATTTAATTTGGTCTTCTTTAATGTACTCTGGTAAATTGCATGGGGATGTCTCAGGGTGTTGGCAGGCATAGACCAGGTGACTATAATGTATAGCAATGAACCACTAATTTAAGAATCACAAATAGCGAAGACTAATTAGTTTTCTAATGAGGGTAGCCAGTCCCATACAAACTTTGCCAACATGTAATCTGGGCACACTGCTATTCAAAGTGAGGGATGAATGTGTAGTCCAATCCTGTGTGATGGCAACATGGCTCATAATCCTTATCCTTTCTGCAAACAACAAACAAGCATTGTGAACCTGGCCCACAGCATCCCAGAGTCAAGGCCAAGGTGACCAAAAGTGAGAACAGAAAACTGACAGTGAGATCTTGTAGGTAGGGCCTGGACCACTGAGATACAAGTCCACAAAAATGGGCAGCCTATGTGGTGTCAGAGTAGCTGGGAATCCAGAGCCAGATGCCCATGGACAGCACAGATAAATAAATAAATTGTTAGGGTCATGCACTGGAATGTCATAAACCAGAGGCAGATATGAAATACTGTGGATGAATCTCAGTAACATAATGTTGAGGGAAAAAAGCAAATTCCCCAATACTGCAGGTAGCATGACACTCTATGATAAAACACAAAGTCAAGAGAACCCAAGAAAAATATTGTTTCTATAAAAATAAATATATGTTTCCATATATATATATATATATATATACACACACACACACACACATATATATATATGATAAACACAGATAGTTATTTGTGGGGGATGCAGTAAGATGAGTACAAGGAGGAATAGTGGGTAGATTTAGGTAAATAGTAATGATTGTCTCAAGTTGTGTTCATTTATTAAGCAAAATAAAACAATGTCATGCAAGAACTAAAGAACCAAGGATAAAACTTAATCCAATTCTATGCACCTGGGGTCTAAAAGATTAACTTACCTCTCACTTTGAAGATCTTATTAAGTAAATAATTTGTTTCCAAATTTAAAAAAAAGTATTATTGATCTAAATGTTAATTCCTGCAACATTCTTGCAGCACAACAAAATGTTAACATGTGAACCAATTCTTAACCTGAAGGAGATGATTAAGGAAATTTTCAGAACCCTACATCTCTATGGAAACAATTAAAGCAGGGAAAAGAAATCTATGTAGCTGCTTTTTTGCTTTGTTGAGAAATGACTTCATTGAAATAAACAATACTAAAAATATTTAAAAAGGGTGTTATGCTTTTGAATGAAAATGTTTGAATGAAATTAATATTATTATCTTTCTAAAAAATAGCTGTGTATTTGTTAAGTTGCTCTTTTCCTCTTTTTTTTTTCCATGTTGGCTAAATTACCAGAGTCTAAAATGAAAATGTGTATATGTATATATATATAGTGAGCATGGTTTTCATTTTAATATGGACTGATCTGTGTCTCCTCAAAATTCATACTGGAAACCCTAACCCCCATTGTGACTGTATTTGGGAATAGGACTTATAAGAGGTAATTAAAGTTAGATGAGGTCGTAACAGTGAGGCCCTAATCCAATAGGGACGGTGTCCTTATAAGAAGAGGACGAGACACAGAGCTCTCTCTCTGCCAAGTGAGGACACAGTAGGCAGACAGCCCTCCGCAAGCCAGGAAGAGAGATTTCAACAGGACCTGACCATGTTGGCACTCTGATCTTAGAATCTCAGCCTCTAGAATTGTAAGAAAATAAATTTTCTGTTATGGCAGCCTAGCTAACTAATACACATATTCATAATAATCTAAATATTATATACTTATTTAACTGAAATTATGCTGTAGTTCTTTGAAATATGGGAGAGTGTTTTTACTAGCAATAAAAGGAGGTGAGAAGAGCTGTATAATCATAATAATGATCAATCCAAAGCCTTTGCTTATTGGTGTAAAATCAAGAAGTAACAATATAGGCTAATTATTGAGAAACATGAAGTAAATTCCAAACAAAATTCAGAATAGAAGTGAAAATGTTGCATCTGGGGAGATGGAAATGAGTGGGGAGATGGGAACAGAAAAAGTTGTAGGACTATGTTGGGGAGTAAGAATTTACTCTGCCCTTCAAGGTTTTTCTAGCTGGATTTAGAATCAAATTGACATAAAGCAGATTAACAGAAGGAAATCAGATTTAATAGCATACGTAAAGGGAATCCACACAGACATGGAAATTCTAAAGACAGTCAGGCAAATGATGCTTATTTGAGCTAAAGAAAGGGTTGGAGTCTGAGGTAGATACAAAGAAGAGAAAGATCATTAGCATGCACTTGAAAGGAGATGTTTGGAAAACAAACGTGCCCTAGGCTGCAGATAGGTTTCTTAGATAAAGAGGCGTCTCTGTTAATTGCTCTCTCCCGGGTAAAGAAAGCAAGCCAATGAGGGAGAGGTAAAGGGCTTTTTCTCAATCTGCTGGGTTTGGATTGCTTTTAACTCAACATAATGTTCATGCCAAAGTTGTCCCATCTTGGGGGGCCTGTCCCTGGCCCCTACAACTGCAAGTTTTGAAATAAAACAGAAAACTACTTTAATTTCCAAGTTATATGTATGTGAAATTTTAAACATAAATAATACAAATAAAGTAAATGTATGTTCGTGTGAGTGTGTGTGTGTGTGTGTGTGTGTGAAGTCTGAATTTCAGTAGTTTATTTTGGAGGTGTGAATAATCTGGATCTTAGGAAGTAAGTAAAAACAAAATGCCACAAAAACTGCAGTTCCTTTTTTCTAAAACTTAACTTACGAAAATCTAAACACTGGATCCAGAAGCTTTGTCACCTGCCTTCTCCAAGTTTAAGATCTAGTGGAAAAAGTGAATCTGCTTCCCGTTTGACTTCAGTTGTCCTCCCCGCACTGTAGCAAGAGGATAGAAAGTCCTAATTACCTCAGGCCTTGGTCACATACTTTGTTTTGGAGCTGTGTGTGGTGGCATCCTTGCCAGAAACCAGGGACCAAGAGTGAGTAGGAAATGTATCTCCAAGAGAAAACAGGGATGAATGGATACGAGTGACCCAAATAAAAAATAAAATATAACCGAATGTCAGCTCTAAAATCCAAATTCCCTATGTTCACAATCAAATGTCAGCTGGCTCTCTGTCCCTTGTGATAGGGGTACCATCACCATAAGGCATGCAGCTTTAGTATTTCTCAATTGTCTTCAACTCTTCTGGTTTTTATTTTTTATATTTAAACATTTGTTAAATCCAATCACATCTACTGCTTAAGTGACTCTCAATTATTTCAGCATTATTATAGTTCAGTATATCACTGCTGCCTGCTTAAATTATCGAAGTATTCCATTATTTAACTCAAGTTTTTTGTATTTTTTCAACCTGGCCCAAGTCCCATTATCACATATTTCTGATAATTTACTGCTTTTCTTAACTAATTCAAATATTTTTCCAGCATTTTTTTTTATTTATGTGAGAGAGAGAGAGAGAGAGAGACCCAGTGAGAGAGTAAGAGAGAGCATGATGAGCAGGGGGGAAGGGCAGAGGGAGAAGCAGACTCCCCCGCCCTCCAAGCTGGGAGCCCCATGGGGGACTCAATCCCAGGACCCCGGGGCCATGACCTGAGCCTAAGGCAAGACGCTTAATGACTGAGCCACCCAAGCACCCCTAGCACTTAAATAGGTTAAAACTAGAAACAAACTAAATGCTTAGATTTAGTAGTCTTTGGTATTTTAACTTAATGGAATATTATACAACTCTTAGAATTATAATTCTGAAGATTTTAGGGGATATATGCACATATTATGGTCTAACATTAAAGAAAGAAAGAAGTATGCAGCATAGCGCTCACAACATTACCCAGGTGTGCTATATACACCTCGATGAAGGGAGAAATTAATTCACAAAACAAGCAGACAAAATGTCTTGATGGATGCTAAAATTAAAAGAAATGTTTATAGTTTTCTTCACTATTGATGATAACACATCTATGCTGGAGACCCCTAATGCTCACACATACTGATTATCTGTTCCTATGGGACATTTGAGAGGCTAATAGTTCACACTTTCTGTAGCTAGGGATCATACGATTGGTTTTGGCTAATGGCCTATGATAGAAATGACATGGGACATTTCCATGCCGAAGCATTTCTTCGCTGGGGTGAGCCCTGCCAGCTACCTTTCTTCCCTTATAATGATCAGAGAAGAATTCTCGTGTTCAGACAGAGCCATGGGATCTAAGCAGCCTGGGTTACACCGTTACTTTATGGACGACAGGACAGTTACCCTGCTGAGTCACCCAGACCCACTGTGCACTTTGTATGCATGACAAGGAAATCTTTGTTGGGGTGTGTTTTTGTTTAAGCAGTATAAGCTAGCCTATCCTGATTAACACATGTTTTAAAACAGAAAATTTACAATGACAAAAATGATACCGAAATGAAACAAGAAAGACGACATGCTTAACTCAAATGAATAGAAATGGCAATTAAAATTGTCCCGAGGCTTAATATACATTTAGAAATGAAATGGATTAATTTTCCACTGAATAATATTAATTTGAATTTATTCTGTGGTTTCTCCCGAAGTCTGGCTTGATTGCTCCCTGGCACACTCTGTGTTTATCAGCCCTTCTTGGGACTCATATGATTATTTATAATAAGTAACCATACTTTTATTTAATTCCAACTGAAATTCAGTTCTTGATGTTTTTGCTCATTCATTTATTCTTTTGTAAATGTATCAACATATTTTGATTGAAAACCCTCCATATATTACTCTTCTAAGTACTAAGAATATAAATGATAATAATAAGTACATTTAATAACTATATTTTTTATTTTAGACATTATTTTAAGCCCTTTATCTAATTTAATCCTCACATATTATGATAAGCTTGAATACTATTCTGATTTTATTTTATTTTATTAAAGATTTTATTTTCAAATAATCTGTGCACCCAACATGGGGCTTGAACTCACAACCCCGAGATTAAGAGTCACATGCTCCACTGACTGGGCCAGCCAGGTGCCCCACTATTCTAATTTTAGATAAATAACCTGAGGTCCATAGAGTTCAAGTAACTTGCATGAGGTCATGCAGACAATAAAAAGCAGAACTAGGATTCAAATCCATGGCTGAACCCAACATCTGGACTCTTTCCTTTATCCTGAGTATGACCATACACCCCAGTTTGCAGTTTGCATTTATTGTTTTACCATAGTTTCAAATAGAATACTCTGTCCTCTTCCAGAGTATCCTGGTTTAGAAGATAAAATACATGGTCACCTTCTCATGCCCTACAGCTTCACATGGCCCCTGCTCACAGGGTGGACAGAGTGTAACTACGTTCAGAGGTGTTTTAAAGGGTGATCACATGTGAAAGTGAAATTCCAAGTCCAATAAACCTTCCTAGCTCATCATTGTCCTTTGTAGCAGATAGAATCTAAACAGAAAAGGGCATTTTAGGAAGAGCAAAAAAAAGGGAAGTGGGGAGCTACATATGTAGAAAGTGATTGTCAGTCAGGTAATGCCAATAAGGAGAAAAACCAAGTTATTTTGCTGTTAAGGCAAACAACTGGACTCCATAATATTCAACTATTTATGGCTTTCCCCAGCTTGTTTTTGTGGGTTTTTTTAAGATTTTATTTATTTGACAGAGAGAGACACAGCAAGAGAGGAAACACAAGCAGGGGGAGTGGGAGAGGGAGAAGCAGGCCTCCTGCCGAGCGGAAGCCCAGGACCCTGGGACCATGACCTGAGCCAAAGGCAGACGCTTAATGACTGAGCCACGCAGGCGCCCCCCAGCTTGTTTATTCACTAGATTATGCAGGAGTACTCAGATGATCAGTCAGGGTAATACAGGTGAGTAGGAAAGTACAAGATACTGCCTAAGAAGGATAATGTGACTGCTAAATAAGGATAATGGTCTTTGAATATCACAGTCAGTGCATTTGTGAACCAACATGGGGATCAAGAATGAAATGCAGCCCAAGTTTATTTTGTGGCTCTGGGCATCAGTCATGGTGGGCTTCTTTGTCAGATTATAGATCAATTCCATAGCACTAGCCTGAGATTAATGAATGTTTCATAGAAAATGACTGAGATTTATGTAGATTTATGAAATACTGGAATCTACCTTATTCATATGGCTATTCCTATCTCTTTGTACATCTAGTATGAGCATAGAACTACAGGAGGGGAAGTGTACTAACCAGAAATAGTTCATGAAAAAAATTGTTTCGAAAGCAATTTATCCAGTGACTTTCAAATGAAGTTTGTTCCTTGATAGCATTATTCAGAAAATATATATCTCAATCTGATCACTTTATGTCAGTTTTGAAGTGCAGGAACCCTTTGTATCGTTTAAAGACTTTGAATCCCTTTCCTTCTGAGATTTGAGAAGGATGCAAAGCACTATTCCATATAATGAGAACAAATTATGTTACTATCAGGTAATATTTGAAAATGTGAAGTAACTCATGCTTAAAATTGGTGAATTAAACATAAGTAGCATTCTTCTAAACTGTTTGTAATTAAACTATCCAATAAAAACACTATAATTAAAGACAAGAAAGACATATCATAAGGTCATATAGTTTATTAATCTATCTGAACTACTGAGATGAATTCTCATATCTCTAGAGATATATACAGAAGAAAACGGCATAATTTTCATTTCAGAAAGTTGGAAAGATACTTTATATTTTACTTGACTGAACTCTAGTCTGATCTAACTTATGCTCACAATTTTGCTGGATGAATGAAAGAATGAAGGGAGAGAGAAAGGGAAGGAGGAAAGACTGTAAAAATAGTTTATAGTGCAAAGATGCAAACAAATCTGATTTCATATCTTGGATATTCTTAGAAGTTATGGCACATGGAGAAAAAATGTTTAACATCATTAATAGTGATCTCATCTATAAAGTAGGGGACATATCATTTAGAGCTGTTAGGATGACAGGAGGAACATCTATGAAAACATAAACTAATATTCAAAATGCATCAACAATACAATGAATTCATATAAAATTTTAATATTTGGATGGAGTTCTTTTATTTTTATTGTTATTTTTTTTGAGAGAGAGAGTCAGAGAGAGCATGAGCAGGGGGAGGGGCAGAGGGAGAAGCAGACTCCCCTCTGAGCAGGGAGCCCAATGCAGGACTCAATCCCAGGACCCTGGAATCATGACCTGAGCTGAAGGCAAACACTTAACCAACTGAGCCACCTAGGCGGCCCTGGATGGAGTTCTTTTAAGTATGATATCTCATGCAAAGGAGGAAATAGTCCTAAATAAGTCACAGAAATGAAAAGTACAGTATAGGGAAATAGTTCATAATATTGTAAGAATGTTACATTAATAACATGATAGTATTATTAATACTGATTGTAATGTATTAATATTATGTATAATAATGTTATCTGTATGGTGACGGCGCTTATCTTGGTGAGTATTGAGTAATGTATAAAATTGTCCAATCGATATGCTGTACACCTAAAATTAATATAACATTGTATGTTAATTATTATTTCAATTTAAAAAAAAAAGAAATAGAGTGTCCTGTACTTTTACACCAAGGTCAGCCCACATCTGGAGGATTGACACTTACATTTATTTGCCAGCAAACAGTAAGTGGAATGTTGTTAGTAAGGAATGTACTTATTACCACAAAGGATAGTGAGGGCCCTCGCACCCCTGACATTTGAAAATAGTCAGAAGAAATACGGATATTTAGATGTTATCCGACATAACTTAGAGAGAACACATCTCTCTTTAAATACTTAAACAGCTTTTACAATCAACACAAGTGAAATCAGTCAATGGTGAATGTTCTGGGAGTAAGATTTGGTTAAATCGTTGTAACATCATTATTATTCTTTGATCCATTAGAATTTCTCTAAATTATTCCAGACACATACTTCCAATTTTTGAATGTCTTTGAAAGATATGGAAGGCTTTCTCAGAGCATAGGTGGAGGTGTGTCCTAATGTTTACAGATGGGAAAATGGTATCTTGAACAACAGAGTAAGCTTAACCTTTTTTCTTTAGAAGTTACAGAAAAACCAATTGTCAAAATGATATATAGGTTAAGACACAACAAAGCAATAAAATCTGATCAGCTACTCAGTAGGATCAAATTCCCCTCTGCTCTTGTATCCTTTGGCATGTCACAAAGGGGATCTAATTCCTTTGTTTTCCATTTCCACATGAAATTTAGACTTTAAAATAAAGCCACATCAGTTGCGCTTGTGTTGAAAAGGGGCTTGAAGTTAGCTTGCCAGGAGCAATGACGATGGCAGCTTTAGTAAAATACCTAGTGTTGATGCTGGTTGTATGGTAGTCACCAAATGATACTGGTTCAATGACGAGAGGGAGAACAAAGTGGCATGTGGTCAATAACATTCTACACTGTTAGCAACAGAGAAGAAGGTCTTCATAGAGCACTGTCAGCTCATTTGGTTCATTTTGCACAGCACAAATGTCCTCTCCTACTTCTTTTCTCCTAAGTTATTCCCTCTTAAAAACAAACTTCCAAAGCTCCACTTGGCTTATCCAGTTACACACGTGTACTTCAACATAATACATTCATTCTCCCTTGCACTCTAGTGTATAGCTGACTCGATTTCCAACTCTTTCAGTTAGGAGTGGTGGCCTATGCCTCAGTTCTGACTGCTGGAATGGAGTGGGAGTGACAGAGCTCTGGGTTTTTGTGGAGTCAAATAACCACGTAAGGACGACCTTGCTCATCTGAATCACACTTATTCAAACTGTATGTGAACAACAAACAGATTTCTGTTGTA
The DNA here is from genome assembly GCF_011800145.1 of Mirounga leonina. Taxonomy (NCBI): domain Eukaryota; kingdom Metazoa; phylum Chordata; class Mammalia; order Carnivora; family Phocidae; genus Mirounga; species Mirounga leonina. The sequence continues at coordinate 3,882,492 of NW_023270418.1, forward strand.
CTGAGATATTAAATAATAAGCCCAATTTTCTAGCAGCTGAGCTCTAACAAGTCCTCATGACATTCAACACCACTTACAGTGTATCCAACTAGTCTCCTCTTGTATAGCATTTCGTTTTGCAGCACTTTTTCTAGCCGTAATAGTCTATTCTTTATTTCTAATTCTCCAAAGTGATTTAACCCTCCCTGTTCTTATGTTGCCTTTTGTCAAAGATACCTTTTCTTGGACTCTGCTTAACTGCTTGGAAAACTCCTACTCAGTCTTTAGAAACATTCCAGCATTAGTAGTGAAAATCATTATTTCCCTGCAAATACTCCCACAGCGCCTTTCACACACCTATTATGGATCTTATATCTAGTCACCAGTAGTTTTCGGGTGAAGATCCAGCAGTTAGTATGTCAATTAAAACTTGAGAAATGCGTTCAAGAATGTACAGCGAACTCTCTTCTCTTTCATTTTTATTTTAAGCTTACCTATTGGTTTTCTGTTGTCTGAAATTTCATCCATCGAGATTCTGATACTGTGCTCCTTCCTTATGTCTAGAAAGTCCAGGACAATAGAAAGTACATTAATGCCCAGGCCCAGAGAAAGAGAGAGAAAGCAAATATTAAACAAAATCAGGATCTCAAAGAAATATTTGTACACCCATATTCATGGCAGCATTTTTCACAATAACCAAAAGGTGTAAGCTGCCCAAGTATCCATTGATGGGTGGATGGAAGGGAAAAATGTGATCTATATGTATGATGGAATATTACTTAATCTTAAACAAGAAGGAAATTCTAACACATACATATTACAACATGGATGAACTTTGAGGACATTAATCAAAGTGAAATAAGCCAATCACAAAGGACAAATACAGTATGATTCTACTTATACAAGGTACCCAGACTAGTCAAGGTTATAGAGACAGAAAGTAGAATAGTGATTATCAGAGGCAGGGGTAGGGGAGAATGGGGAGTTATTGTCTGATGGGTACAGAGTTTTAGCTTTACAAGATGACAAGAGTTATGGGGATGGATGGTGGTGATGGTTGTACAACAATGTGAATGTACTTATTACCACGGAACTGTGCATTTGCAAATGATTAAGATGGTAAATTTTATGTTATGTATATTTTATTTTATTTTCATGGAGTTTTTAATTCTAGTAGAGTTAACATACAGTGTTATATTAGTTTCAGGTGTACAATATGGTATTCAACACTTCCATACATCACCCTGTCCTCATCACAAGGACACTCCTTAATCCCTAGCACCTATTTCATCCATTCCCCTATCTACCTCCCCTTTGGTAACCATCAGTTTGCTCTCTATAGTTAAGAGTCTGTTTTGGGGTTTGTCTCTCTCTCTCTTTTTTCCTTTGTTCTTTTTTGTTTCTTAAATTCTACATATGAGTGAAATCATATGGTATTATTTGTCTTTCTTTGACTGACTTATTTCACTTAGCATTATACTCTCTAGCTCCATCCATGTTGTTGCAAATGGCAAGATTTCATTCCTTTTTATGGCTGAATAATATTCCATTGTGTATATATATACATATATACACATACACTTATATATACGTATACAAGAAGAGGTTTTATATATATAATCTCTTCTTTAGCTATTCATCTATTGATGGACACTTGGGCTGCTTCCATAGATTGGCTATTGCAAATAGCAATATTGCAATAGCAATAAACATAGGGGTGCATGTATCCCTTTGAATTAGTGTTTTCTATTTTGGGGGTAAATGCCCAGTAGTGTAATTCCTGGATTTAGGGTAGTTTTATTTTTAATTTTTTGAGGAACCTCTATACTGTCTTCCACAGTGGCTGCACAAGATTGTGTTTCCACCAACAGTGCACGAGGGTTCCTTTTTTTCCACATCCTCACCAACAGTTGTTGTTTCTTGTATTTTTTATTTAAGCAATTCTGACAAGTGCAAGGTGATAACTTATTGCATTTCCCTGATGGGAGTGATGCTGAGCATCTTTTCATGTGTCTGTTAACCATCTGTATGTCTTCTTTATAAAAATGTGCATGTCTTCTGCCAATTTTTTAATTTGATTATTTGGGTTTATGGTGTTGAGTTATATCAGTTTTTATATATTTTGGATACTAAGCATTTATCAGATATGTCATTTGCAAACATCTCCCATTCAGCAGGTTGTTGCCTTTTAGTTTTGTTGATTGTTTCCTTCACTGTGCAGAAGCTTTTTATCTTGGTGCCATTCCAATAGTTTATTTTTGCTTTTGTTTCCCTTGTCTCAGAAGACATACCTAGAAAAATGTTGGTGTGTCCCATATCAGGGAAATTACTGCCTCTGCTCTCTTCAAAGATTTTTATGGTTTCAGGTCTTTAATCTATTTTGAGTTTATTTTGTGTACGGTGAAAGAAAGTAGTTCAGTTTCATTCTTTTGCATATAGCTGTCCAGTTTTCCCAACACCATTCATTGAAGAGAGACTATCTTTTTCCCATTGCATATTCTCGCCTCCTTTGTCAAAGATTAATTGACCATATAATTGCGGGTTTATTTCTGAGCTTTCTATTCTGTTCCATTGATCTATGTGTCTGTTTCTATGCCAGTACTATACTGTTTTGATTACTACAGCTTTGTAGTATATCTTGAAATCTGGGATTATGATACCTCCAGTTTTTTCTTTTTCAAGATTGCTTTGGCTATTGGAGGTCTTTTGTGGTTCCATACAAATTTTAGGATTGTTTGCTCTAGGTCTGTGAAAAATGCTGTTGGTATTTTGGTAGGGATTGCATTGAGTCTGTAGAATGCTTTGGGTAGTATAGATATTTTAACAATATTTGTTTTTCCAATCCATGAGCATGGAATGTCTTTTCATTTCTTTTTGTCATCTTTAATTGCTTTCATCTTGTATTATTGTTTTCAGACCTCCTTGGTTAAGTTCATTCCTAGGTATTTTATTCTTTTTGGTGCAATTGTAAATGGGATTGTTTTCTTAATTTCACTTTCTGCTGCTTCATTATCTTAGTGTATAAGAATACCACAGATTTCTGTACATTGATTTTGTACCTGCAACTTTACTGAATTCATTTATCAGTTCTAGTAGTTTTCTGGTGGGGTCTAGGATTTTCTCTATATAGTATTATGTCAAATAATGAGTTTTACTTCTTCCTTACCAATTTGGATGCCTTTTATTTTTTTATGTTGTCTAACTGCTATGACTAGGACTTCCAGTACTATATTGAATAAAAGTGGTAATAGTGGACATCCTTGTCTTGTTCCTGAGCTTAGGACAAAAGCTCTCAGTTTTTCATCATTGAGTATGATTTTGGCTGTGGGTTTTTCATATATGGCCTTTATTATGTTGGGGTATATTTCCCCTAAGCCTGTTTGGTTGAGGGTTTTTTTTATCATGAATGTTGAGGGTCCTGAACTCTGCAGGTGTGCAGACGGACTCATACCCCAAATCCACATACATATGTCCAAAACTTCAGGCCATATTCCAACTTCTGTTCTACCCCAATCAATTCTTCAAAGTCTTAGCTGTGACCTTCTTGGCTTTTCCTACCATTTAAATTGTCTTATTTCTCCTCTAGGTTTTATACTCAGCCCTCTTTCTCTAATGCTTCCCCAAATGCTTTTTCTGCATCTGTTGAAATGATCCATATGACTTTTATCCTTCCTCTTCTTGATGTGACATGTCACATTGATTGTTATGTGAATATTAAACCGCCTTTGTTGCTCAGGAATAAATCCCCCTTAATCATGGCGTATGACTTTTTTAATGTATTATTGGATTAGGTTTGCTACTATTTTGTTGAAGATTTTTGCATCTATATTCATGAGAGATATTGGCCTCATTCTGTTTCTTTTTAAACAGGCATCTGCATCCTTATCATTTGGCATTTTCAGTATTCCTTACATTCTCTGCATTCTCCTTTCCAACCTATTTTCATCCTTTTTCTAATTTTTGATTCCATATCAATTAGTGCATGAAAAGAGGAAAAATAATTCATGTTTTTAGAACCTTTTATATACCAGTCCCTACCTACACAGAGCTCTTTTCCCTATAGGAGATAGTATCATTTATATTTTTCAACTTTTCATTTTTTTAAATGAGGTTACTCAGAGCATGTCCCGCAGCTGGATAATGGTGTAGGAGTTTCACCTGGATAAATGGGGTGTCCAGAACTAATAAGTGATAACAATAGTAGAACATTGTAGAACAATAGTAGAACATCCTCATGGGATGTTGTTCCTTTCTCTCAAGCATCATCAGTTTCATATGCAATGATCAAACATATGGCAGCAGCTAGGACAGATGACACAAAGCAGGGCTATGTCAGAGTCAGTCCATGGAAGAATCTTTGAGCTCTATAGTGATTGTAAGTAACCATCTGCTTTGGTCCTGAACTCTGCAGATGTGCAGACTCACTCATACCCCAAATCCACATATATACCTCCTACAACTTCAGGCCATGTTCAACTTCTATTCCACCCCAATCAGTTCTTCAACTTCTCAGCTGTGACCTTCTTGACTTATCCTACCATTTAAATTGTCTTATTTCTCCTCTAGGTTTTATTATCAGCCCTCTTTCTCTAATTTAGACTTTTCACTTCCTACCCCAACCATAATCAAATTCTCCCTGAGCCTATAGTACTTTAACTGCCAGTGGCAACTACTTCATTTATTCCAGACTAGGCTCATAAACCTTACATTTCAGGGCAAGTCTTTGTGAACAGTTCTCCTAAATGTGTTGGCTGTGCATTCAAGAGCATTTCTCAGACTCAGGGAAGAAATCTGATTGCTATGGAACTTTTTTGTCATCGTAAGCAAGTGGCAGAACTAATAGTCGCTGCTGCTCTTGCTGGTTAATTAAACTAGTTTCTACAACACTGCATTAATATTTCATGAACACAGACAGTGCTGAAAAATTCAAGGAGTATTTTTCTCACTCTCATTGGATTGGGGGGGCCGTAAAAAATAAGTTAAATTCACGTATATGTGTGTGTCCCAGGACTATCATTTACTCAAGGATTACTTAGCAATTAAAGGATGGTGAGAAATGTAATTTAAGCCCTTTACAGCATAGTTACATTGAAACACACTTTATTAAAAGGTCATATTTATAAATGATCCAATATATAATGTTCTGTTCCTTTGGGATCCAAAACTGTAATCCTGACATGTTATTCTACTCACGTGGAGTTGAGTGCAAAGGCAGGAGATGATAACAGCATCATTCTACCAGATTTCTGAGAAAGCCCACTGGTGGTAGTTGGAGGGAGCATGTGTACATATCTTAGCTGAAAGATGCTTAGAAGACATTTTTTAGTGCATTTGAGAAAACTGGCATCTATGATTATCAGAGTAGCCATTTGAAAAATGAATAAAACAGCCACACCACTTTTGAATCACAGGTCTCAGATTTGCTTGTTAAAACACAAGTTATTTATTTTGAAAAGATGCGAATGGCAGTTCTTATATGTAGTTGTATAGCTTCAACAAATATTTCAGTGTTTCTGCTTTAAAATTTTAATGAATTTTAGTGAGATATGTAAAGATAAATATATTAGAAGGAAAACTTTTTTTTTTTTTTTGCAAGTGCCTTCCCCCCAAAAGAAATCCCCAAACACAGAAGTTTAAAATATGTTTACCTACACTAAAGATTATCTGTAGTGGAGAAATGGAAGTATGCACTGTGAACTAGTACAGGATATGTTTTATATTGTATTCATTCAAGAAAACTCATTGAAAACAATGTATAAAACTAATTATTACAGAGGGCGCCTGGGTGGCTCAGATGGTTAAGCGTCTGCCTTCGGCTCAAGTCATGATCCCAGCATCCTGGGATTGAGTCCCGCATAGAGCTCCCTGCTCCTTGGGAGCCTGCTTCTCCCTCTGCCTCTCTCTCTGTCTCTCATGAATAAATAAATAAAATCTTTAAAAAAAAAACTAATTATAACAGAGACAAAGAGATTAGGGAGGAGTAAAAGAAAGGACAATAAAACTGAAAGAAGAAAACTCAACAACAGATATTTCAGTAAGATTCAAATAGAAATTTAGGTTAAAGAATGATAATAGGGCAATAGAAGAATTCACTTAGAAACAACAACATCAAAATTTAATTTTTTTAATATTACATTGAGCTAGATAGGAGTTGTTTGATCAAAATGCTTAAAGTAGGATTGTGGCAGAATTAAAAGAACATCCGCAAGTAGATGTTGGGAAGCACATCCCTAAATAGCCAGTGATTGTGTCCAACTAAATTTAAGTATTGTTAACCCATTTTTTATTTCCATGATGAGAGAGCTGGTTCCTTCCGGACCAGTGGTTCCATTTTACCTCCGTTACATATGGAATCTGATACCTGAGAGCTCTGGTCAAGTGATGGAAGTAGCAGCTGAAGAAAGAAGAAGAGGCACAGAGTCAGAGAGATGTTATCCTGTAAAGCCAGCTTTCTTCTTGTGCAGGAAAAAAATCCCACTGGGTAGCTCAAAAGAAAGAGCAGTTCTATACACTCTGTCATAGCAGAATTTTTCTGGAAGGAAAAGATTTTGACTAATCAATTCTGTCAAATTTCACTAAAATCCATCTTGTTGCCCAGAGAGGCCCTTAGAATTTCTGTGGGTTTAGTAGGTTATTGAAACCTGGAATTAATCCGGTGTCTTATAGATAAGCCCTGATTTCCAGATCCATTGATCTCTTTGACAAATATCTCTTGTCAGAATGCTGAGCGAATGATCTTTCTTAAAAATCCCTTTTAAAAAAGATTTAATTTCAGGCAATTAATATAACCCATCTCCAAATATCCTTATGGAAGATATTTGTAACTTTGAGTTGGGAACAGAGACAAGCAGAATACCTGAAAAAGTCAGTTGAGAAAACACAACACTTTGCAATTTCTGAGACCAACAGTACAGACTTGGCTGTAAAACAAACAAATAAAATCATGGCGTTTTCCTTTGTCACTTAAGCAAGTTGCCTCCTCAGTTTATAGAATGTGCTCCATCATGCATAGCTAAGCCTCATTTCAATTACATGCTTTGTGTTCAGAAGCATATAATATAACAGCCTGGGATGGTGCTACTAATTGGCTATTTTATGAAAGTAATTGTTCATATTATTATTAGGAAAATTCAGACTTAGGGAGAGTCTCCACATTTGATTGAGCCCCCATTCACCCAACTATTGCCACAGGTATGGTAGACATAATTCTCTGTATGGAGTCAGTTCAAATTCCAGCTCTGACACTTGCTGCTGGTGACTTGAGCATATCCTTAGTTCCTCAGTTTGTAGCTGATTCGTATGAAAGATGTTAAAATAATATATAATTCAACATTGGTGAAAGTTTTTTGAAAAGGTATACATCTAAATGATGTCAGTGGTCAGCAAAATTGGACCCCACTGCCCTCAGCGATTCATGAAAAGCCTGTTGGTCATTTGCTGGTTTATTCTTAGATTCATTATCACTGTGCTCTGCTCTGGGTAACTGGTACCAATATTACATTATCTCCGTATAAGTGATAGTTTGTTTTTCTGCCTGGACTCTGTCTGATTCAATGGTTTAATCGCCTTTTGAAGGATTATTAGCACAAACTTTTATTTTTATTTGGCTTTACCTTCTGAATTATTCATGGTATATCACATTCCCCTGGTTAGCATAGGTTTATAAAAATTATAATGAACAAAATGATTAGACACTTTTTTTTGTTTGCACTTAGGAAAGGCTTCATAAATCTAATTTTACTGTATTTTAGCTATGCCACATCTCCCTCTAATTTGTATTTACAAGTAATTTCACATGGTAAATAAATACTTGTACTATTTCAAATTGTGCCTGTGAAATCACATTCTCGTTCCATTCTCATTTTTTTAAAAATTATATTTTAATAGCTTCACTGCCCTGAAGTCCTAACAATTTAATTATTTTGAATATATTGTGCGTTGTGCCTATTTTCTATTCATAATCCATCTGTGTTATCGAAAACCTCGCAATTAATACTTAGAAGTTAATGAATTACTGGATGGAAAAATCCTCTGATGTTGGCCATTGAAGGACTGAATCATTTCCCACCAGTGAAAAGGTAGAATGCAGGTATTGATTTAGGGGCCTATTTAGTTCCATCTTACCCTGTGGTTTACTGGGTTGTAATCACTCTTAATTTGGAACCAATTTTGTTCAACTCCCTGCAGCTTTTGAATGGGAAAGCTACCTGTTCAGCACTGAGGGTAAAGACGAGGGGTATAGAGGGGCTATTTTCGTTAGTCAGGGTAAGTAATACTAACTGTTGCAACACACTGAGATCTCAGTGGCTTAGCCCACGTACACAAAAAATGTTTTTAATTGTTGGTGCAGGGCCTAATGCATGCCAGTGAAGGGTCTCCTCTATTCTGAGACACAGGGATAGAGGCTCCATCAAACCTGTGATTCAACCAGCTCAGCATACAGACTCTAAGATCAACCTGGCAAGGGAAGAAGGAGCTAGAGTTTCACCCAGGATGTCTTCAAGGGGCAGAACTGGGAGTAGCTTGATTCATTGATCAGCACCCAATATCATTTATTTAATGTAATTGAAGGCAAGGTGGGGGAGCACATGGACTATTAGGTGGATGCTTACTGCATCTGCTATGTCCACCAAACAGGTGGGGATGACATCAGTAGGTAAAACTGTGTCCATAACTTTGCCCATCTTCTTCCTGGAATACCTGGACTTCTTGCTTTCCTAAGGAATTCCTATGTAGCCCTTTTACTAAGAGATCTGGAATGTACTTTCTCCTTGAAGCCCATACAGATACCTTCAGGCAAATGTAATTGCTCCTTTCCCTACATTTTTTCTATTTTATTTTTTTTTTAAGATTTTTTTTATTTATTCATTTGACAGAGAGAGACACAGCGAGAGAGGGAACACAAGCAGGGGGAGGGGGGAGAGGGAGAAGCAGGCCTCCCACAGAACAGGGAGCCCGATGTGAGGCTCGATCCCAGGACCCTGGGATCATGACCTGAGCCGAAGGCAGATGCTTAACAACTGAGCCACCCAGGTGCCCCTCTATTTTATTTTGTATTATGACCATCAATGAGAAGTGCTCCTGTTTATTGAGTATTTACTTTGTGGCAGTTTTTGGTACTGGGGGAGATCCCTGTTTGCCCACAGACATCACAATCTCTATTCACCTTCTGGTTCTGTGTTCCCTCCTGATAGTTCCTGAAACTACTAAACCAAGAGCATAGTCTTTCCATCACTCTGCATTGTGGAGACCCAGTGGATTTATAACATACTCCTTTTTGGAGTATACTTCAAGAGGCAAATGAGATCTTACCATTTGATATGCTAGATGAAGTAATTCCTTCACTCATGCATTTACTCTTGTGTTCATTAAGCAGTTGGTAGACACCAGTGGTATGGCAGGCACTGTGTTAGACATGGAAGACCAAACATTTTTTTTTCAGGGATTTCATTCTAGTAGTGGAGCCTGGCATATCGTACAATTTCAGTACAATAGGAAAAAGGAGTTAAAGAGAAGGGGTGGCCAGAGTGCCCCAAAAGAGTTCATTGGCTTTATAACTCTAAAACAAAACGTGCTCATGGAAATCCTTTTATGGGTGGAACCATTTTAGAATGTTAATTTTTTTAAGTTGTTTTGAATATGGCCAATATAGGAACCCACTGTGTAACAGGCACTTCTCAGAGAACCAGGTGAAGGTAGGAATTCCAGCTGTGATTTACTTACATACAGGTGAGGCTGTTTAGATTCAGTTGGGCCCTGGAAAGGAGCCAGAATGTTACACATTCTAGTCTCCAAAACACGATTATAAATCCTGAACTCATAGATGTTGCGCTTTGGAAGGCTAAGGTCTATCTTCTACTTTTTTTCTTTCTTTTTAAGAGGTTTTTTTTTTCTTCCTTTTTTTAAGATTTTATTTATTTATTTTTTTGATTGAGAGTGAGAGAGAGAGAGCACGAGTATGGAGAGGGGCAGAGGGAGAAGCAGACTCCCTGCTGAGCAGGGAGCCCAATGCGGGACTTGATCCCAGGACCCTGGGACCATGACCTGAACTGAAGGCACACCTTAACCATCTGAGCCACCCAGGTGTCCTCTTTCTTTTTTTAAATTCACAGTGCCCGGCACGGTGCCTGCCTCAAAATACTCAACAACTCAACAACAGTTTTTTGAATAATCCCATGTATGCTAATAACTATTGATGCAGTAGGATAAACTATATCCCTTATAGCTCTGACCAAAAACTTGATTTCATCTCTGCATCTCCAGTAATTAGTATGGGTTCTAGAATACAGTAAGGTTGACTTTAGTTTGATTAGCAAGTTAGTTACATTTACTTTATTGACATTGCCCAATTGTAAAATGTGTTGCAATCTGTTCTTACCAAGTACCAAATTTGCTACATTTGGTTAAGAACTTACATAAAGTAAAAATATTCAAACCTCTTCCACTAAGTTGCTTTTTATTCTTGGGAGAAGCCAAGTTGGTTAATCTCTACTTTAGTGATTTATTTTTGGTACATCTGCTCATTACATTTAGTGCAATATAATTACAAACTAGAATTGGCCGCATATGAGCTCAATGTAATATGCGATTATTTTCCTCATTAGTTATATCCAAAGCTCACTATCTCCTTTACACAGGTTTCTTGAAGTTTAATATTTTCTCAAAATAATTCAAAAGCATCAGTGAAGAGAATGTACTTATTTTTTTTTTTTACAAAAGACATAATTTGGTTTAATTCACTGTAATTGGTTCCTAAGTGGGTTTTTTTTTTATTTTTTTGTAAGATTTATTTTTTTAAAGAGAGAAAGAGAGAGAGAGCACATGTGTGCACGCATGCAGTGGGGAGGGGCAGAGGAAGAGGAGAGAGAATCCCAAGCAGACTCTGTGTGGAGCGCAGAGCCTGACTGGGGCTCCATCTCAGGACCCTGAGATCATGACCTGAGCGGAAACCAAGAGCTGGATACTTAACTGACTGTGCCACCCAGGCACCCTCCCCAAGTGGGTTTTTAAAAAAATAGTCTACATAGATTTCTGTTTTGTATTGCTTTATGAGAAATATTGGTTAGTAAATTGCTTCTTTGAAAAGGAGAGTTATATACCCACTTCTTTATGAGAAAGAAACAAAAAGTAATTGAGTTCACTTCATTTATTCATAGTCAGTAGTTCACTTTATTCATTAATATTAGTATTTCTTTATTCATAAGTGTTTGTGAAAAAGTGAAGTCAACATTGAATAATTTCAATACATATTTTTAAAAAATGATTTGATTTAAATTGAAGTATAATTAACATACAGTGTTATATTAGTTTCAGGCATACAATATAATGGTTCAACAATTCTATACATGACTCAGAGCTCACCACATAAGTATATTCTTCATTCCCTCTATCTATTTCACCCATCGCCCCCACCTACCTCTCCTCTGGCAAGCACCAGTTAGTTGTCTGTATTTAAGAGTCTTTTTTTTTTTTTTAAAGATTTTATTTATTTATTTGAGACAGAGAGAATGAGAGAGAGAGAGCACATGAGAGGGGGGAGGATCAGAGGGAGAAGCAGGCTCCCTGCCGAGCAGGGAGCCCGATGCCAGACTCGATCCAGGGACTCCAGGATCATGACCTGAGCGGAAGGCAGTCGCCTAACCAACTGAGCCACCCAGGAGCCCTTAAGAGACTTTTTGTCTCTTTTTTTCTTTGTTCATTCACTTGTTGTTTTTTTAAATTTTACATATGAATGAAATCCTATGGTATTTGTCTTTCCCTGTCTTACTTATTGCATATATACTACTTTTTTAAGCATCATTGGATTCATTTAGAAACTTTTTATAGTCTTTATGTTTGAGGACTCTTTTTTTAAGTTCTTGTATATGGCATGATAAAATGTGTGTGTGCACAGTATTTTAGGGGTAAGTTTTTTTTTATATAATAACACTATGATTTTCAATTTAAATATAGTTTGATACAAACAATATTAATTGATAATAAAATAGAATGATAATAAAATTTACCATTTTTTGTAAAGAAAATAGATTTTGTAGTGTAGAGGTTTACACTTGATACTATAAAAATATCTGTAAATAGAAATACTTCAAAATAGCATTGATTATGATCATTCTAAAAGCATTAAACATTCAATTCTAGCAACTTAATTTATTTAATTTATTTTTAACTTAAAAATAAAATCAATTTAATTATTTAATGTTCCTCATCCAATTTAGGTTTGCTTGTCCATATATCTTAATTCAATTTTTTTTTTTTTCTCTACTTGGACTATTCTGCTCTCTTATCTCCCTACATCTGTCAAGGACTCATCCAGGCTTAGTTCTGATATCTCCTTCTTAATGAAGATTGCATAATTCTTCCTAACCTTTTCCTTGAGTGATCTGTCCTATGCAATTTTTTTTTTCTCTTTTATACTTTCTTTTTACTTATATTTGTGTAACTACATGAATTCCTTTGTTTGGGCAACCATGAGGTCCTTGAGGATAGACTAGGTCCTCGATATATTTTTATTTCCTAAGCAGCTAGTTCTGGCAGAATGGAAAACAAGTCTCTACACCTTCACCCAGAAACGAGAACACACAATCCAGCCAAAGTCAGCTTCGAAACACACAGCACATTATACGTCTACCCTTCTACCTCCCCCAGTTTCTATGCTATGTTTTAATACATTATGTAAACTCTGCCACCATATTCCGTCATACATAGTGTATTACGGCTACTACTCTGTGCACCCTGGGTATTTCCAGAGACTCCCTAAGGAGAATATAGTTTTCTTGAGAGAGAAAAAATCCGCCTCTTAGTGCTTCACGGCTATAGTAATGGAATGTGTCCTATGAGCAAATCAGATTCTACTGAGTCCCTGCTGCCCTTTCTCTTATTTGGTGGTATTTTTATATATTTTGGTTTTTCTATTTATCATTCTCACTGATATTTTTTTTTCTTACGCCCAAAGTATTTTTCACCTTATCATTGTTCTTTTAAATCTCTCTAAAATTTTTCTATAACAGATCTATATAGTGTAAAGATATCTGCATCTTTCTAATACAATCCAAATGGAGTGTATTCTTCAGTACAAGAAAGTTGGCGTTTGTTCTAACCTGTCATCTCTCTGTCTGCAAGTTCATTATGTTAAGGTACTGTTTAATTTAAGTAATTCCTAAAAGTCTTCAATGAGTATTCTCTACCATCTCCCAGTTTCTATTATTTGGATCCTAAAATTGGACTCCTTTATTATTCAATGAAGACGATCTAAAACACAGTTTATTTAAATTTTATTCTAATCTCCTATTATTCCCTTTTTCAACTTGCCGATTAATTATCCCCAGTTAATACCTTGTGGCTCATTTCATGTTACAGAATTTCAGACACTTAATTTGGACAACATAACTCTCACGGTTCTGAACCTGTATTACACATTTCCAGAAAGGTCTGGCCACAGAAGAATCTTTATTTTGTATTAAGATAAACTATTTTCCTCACAAGGTCTCCCACTCACCCTCTAACTGCTAACTATCTAATCCAAGTCCAAATTGAGCGGGCTTATGCTATCTTCACAAATATACAGTTTATCCTTTCCTATTATTAAAGCTTGCCTTCTCTAAGATAATTCCAGTTACTTCAGCCATGTGGTTCCTAATTTCTGACATTATCTTTTCGTCTGGGTACTCTTTTGTAATGTGATATGCAACTGAACACTGTATTCCAAGGGTGATATGAATAATACTGAATAAAGATACATTGTTGTTCGGTGAATCTCAAGTGGAGGAACATTTCCTTCCCCACTACCAGAATAGCAGAGCCTCTATGACTGTTCTTCTAAATTTTACAGCCACCACCCTGACCCCTCCAGTGTTGAAAATCACTGTAAGTAATGAGAGTCAATACTGACAGAATTGTGTTGCCTGTTGACAAAAGTTAAGTACCACTATTTTACATAAAATATTTTTGTTATTGCTCTTCAAAATCACAAACTCAATTCAGATTGTAATGTACTTAAAATGAATAGGCTCTCAAACTTACTGCATTTAAATCATGGCTATTACCACTTTGCCTTACAGAATTGTTTTGATGGTAAAGATGAGGAATCTCAAATTTATTACCTGGAAAATCAAGTAGAGTTCTCTGGGGGGAAAAAAATGATAGTATGAAAACAGGCTTACAAGTTCTTTTCCTAGAAACTAACAGAAATGACTAAAGAACAGTAAAGACAAAAAATAGGGCATGATGCCAACTACGTTCCATGTGTTTCACGGTATGACTACCAGTAGAGTTGGGATTCAAATGAAGGAAGACATCAGAAACTGACTCAGAGCAGTGAGAAGTGGGAAGGTAGATTCTTGAAAACTCCATGTTTACACTTCAGGTTTGGGGGCAAAAGGTAGAGTTGCAGGTAGCTTGTGTGTGAGATGTGAGCCACTAAGAATGAAGCCGTTTTCCCTGCCTCAAATGAAAAGCACTTAAAACCTGAACTGACTTTAAAGGAAAGACAAATCCAAGGCCTTTTACGATTATTTTTCTCTGGCCCCTTTGGTAGCAGCAGACTCAGTATAACATGGAGGAAATCCCTCTGGATTTGGCAGAGCAAGGTTTTACACTGGAAGTCTGGGAGAAGTGATAGTTTATTTTACTCCTCCAATTCAATAGATGTAGGCCCTACTCCATTGTGGTAAACTGGCCAAATGAAATAAAGAAAGATATAAATCAAGTACTTGGGAGATCAAAATTCTCTGGTTGTAAATGTCTGGAGACTGAGTTTTCTTCACTCTTACCAGGCTGCTGAAATACAGAATTTTTAAAAGCACGTATAAACAACCTCAGTTTAAATTCTGAGGGGAAAATTGTCGTTATGGACAGAAGGTGGAGAAGGAAGAGACCTGTGTTTCTTCTATAAAGAGAAGTATTGGGTTAGTTGGTGACCAACTGAGATTGTGAAAAGAAGAAAAAACATTAAAACTTTCAAAAACTCTGAAACAAAATATAGGACATAAATATAGAATCCAAAAAATCAAATGGAAAATTGCATCAGAAGATTTTCCCAAGGAAGAAGAAAATGGTCTAAAAACTGATTAGTTTTTTTAAACCATGGTCTTTATAAAACAAGACATACTACAATTAAATTATAAACCAAGAAGAAATAAAACTAGAAGACAAACTAAAAACATTTAATGTAATAATTTATATTATTGGAAATTTAAAATGGCATCAGAAGCAAATAGGATTAGACTCAAACTAGAGAAAATAAAATCAGTGGTTGGGGCGCCTGGGTGGCTCAATCGGTTAAGCGTCTGCCTTCAGCTCAGGTCATGATCCTGGGATGGAGCCCAGCATCGGCTCCCTGCTCTGAGGGGAGCCTGCTTCTCCCTCTCCCTCCAGCTGCTACTCCCCCTGCTTGTGCTCTCTCTCTCTCTCTCAAATAAATAAATAAGATCTTTTAAAAAAAGGAAAGAAAATCAAGTGGTGTGAAGAAGAGATTTAAGAAAATTATCCAGAAAGCAAAAGAAGAGGACAAAAAAATGAAGTGATGTAAGGGAAGGATGAAGACATGAAATATAGTTAACAAAAATTCGAAATATAGTTGCAAAAGGAACACAAACAATATTTGGTTTCTGTGTATATCCTAGAAGATATATTGACCTGAATTAATGCTTAATTCTGCACATTCAAAAGACTCATCATATGGTAAGTGAAATGCTAATATAAAGAAATAGATGGTGAATTTCAGAGGTAAATGTTATGTAAATAGATTCATAAGAAGGAAGGGGCAATTTCATATATCAGCCTCCAATCTCTTTCTTGTTCTTTTTTCTCTGGTCTCCAGTACTGTTATCAGTACTCAGTTGAAAACTCAAGAGATGCCCCTGAGTAAACCTCTGGAAAAGCTCCTACTCTGGGCAGCTTTCTCCTTTCCAGCACTCTGCTCTGTGAACTCTAGTTTCTTTGGCTTCTCAGAACTGCGTGCTCTGTCTTCATCATTCAGTTATCTCCCTGGGTTCCCTTTCCTTGTACTGTTGCCTGGAGACTTTTACAGGCAATAGGTTGGAGCAGTCCTGGGGCTCCCTCCATTTAGCTCCCATTTGTCAGGGATCACTGTCCTTTATCGCCCGATACCCAGTATCTAGAAAGCCTTGCCCAAGGTACTTTTTCCAGTGTTTTAGTTGTTTCAAGGTGGGAGGGTATATTCAATCCCTGTTATTGCATCTTGGGTGAAAGTAAGAGTGCACATGGCATTTTGTTAGCTGTCTCTCTTAGTTTGTTCCTCCCACCCCTCAGGTTTTTAAAAAAAAAAAATGTTTTAGAATCTGTTTATCATATCATATTTTTATCATTTGTGAGTTTTCTTTCCTTCTTTTTATTTTAACTCCTTAACTTAAGTCTAGTGGCTTAGCCGAGAGAAGATTGCCAGTGTCCTGGATTTGAAACTGTTGTTTTCCTCAGCCACTGAAGATGTTGGAAGCTTTAGTCCCAGTGGATTTAAGATACATAACCCAGCAGCTTATTTCAAGCAACATACCGCATACCCACATTTTTATTTCATCACACTAAGACAGTTGAGCTTTGATTACTCTAACCCTGGAACCCAGAGCAGGTATATTTTTCAGCTTTGAGCCTCAGAGATGTTTAATTTGTATTTGTCACTGTTTTAAACTTTTATCTATTTGAATGTTGGAGCAAAAGTTTGAGTTTAAAGTGTAGCTAGGTGATAACAATGAGAACACTTATTCAGAAGTCTCCAGGCTTTTCTGTGTTTTCTTTAATTTATCTGTAATACGTTACTCATCATTTTACTTTCTCGTATTAATAGCGAATGAGAGGGGCGCCTGGTTGGCCTGGTCGTTAAGCATCTGCCTTCGGCTCAGGTCATGATCCCAGGGTCCTGGGATCGAGCCCAGCGTAGGGCTACCTGCTCTGCGGGGAGCCTGCTTCTCCCTCTCCACTCCCCCTGCTTGTGTTCCCTCTCTCGCTGTGTCTCTCTCTGTCAAATAAATAAATAAAAATCTTTAAAAAAAATAGTGAACGAGATATGTAATTATTTCCTCCCTACCAATGTGGGTTGTTTAAAGGGAAGGACCATGCCTTATCTATCTCTATATTATTTTCACTCTATATTTAGACCATTAAGATAACTTTGAACCTCTCACTCACCTAATGAACCATATGTGTGAGCCATAAATAGTATTATTTCAAGGAAATTGTCCATTTATTAGAAAGAAAACACAGTTGTTTTCTGAGTTTACCACAGAAAATGTCTTAGGAAGAGAAACTCATCTTTTTAATGGATATATTCGCTATGACAGTTTGGGTAGTATGGGTTGAGGCAGAATTATAGTCTACTTGCTTTGGATGAAAAAAAAAATGGATAGAGATTTGTGGTAGAGAAAGGAGGAGCAGAAGTCAAACAGGTAAAAGTGAGTCTAATTAAAATGGCAATAGGCCAAGTTTCTATAGGGGAAAAAGGGCAAGAGAGACTTAAAAACAGGCTTAGCTAATAATTCAATGTTAAGTTGTCGACTATGATTCATGACAATGTAGTTTTTCTGTTCACTCAGACTTTGATAAAGTCTTACTAACACATGACTTTATGACAATGTGTTTGTTTAGTTTTGCTTTGCTTTTTTGATTCAGGAGTGAAAGTTTTTACTTGAAAGGAAAATAAGTGAGAATAGCAGTAGGCAGAAGAGTGAGCAAGGATCAAGAACTCATGAGAAGTAGGACATTGGAGCAACAGATACCCACAAGACCTCCAGAGAGGTCAGCTCCTCAAAAAGTTAAACATAGAGTTATATAACTTAGCAATTCTACTCACATAAATTTGTACACGAATATTCATGGCGGAGTTATTCATTATCGTGAAAAAGTGGAAAAAGCCCAAATGTCCATCAACTAATTAATGAATAAACAGAATGTGATGGATCCATACAATGGAACATTATCAGCAATAAAGTACAATAAGTACTGACATATTGATATACACTGTGTGACACATGCCACATGAAGGAATTTCGAGAACATCATGCTAACTGAAAGGGGCCAGTTATATAAAACAACATATTTTATTATCCCATTTATGTGATCTATCCAGTAGAGGCAAATCTATATGTGCAATGTAAATTAGTGGTTGCCTTGGGCCAGGGGATGGGATAGGGCTGGGTAGAAATGGGGCGTAACAACTAACGAGTACAGAGTTACATTTCGTGGTGATACAAATATTCTAAAATTGATTGTGGTAATGATTTTAGAACTCTGAGAGTATCCTAAAGCCCATCAACATGTACACTAAAAATAGGTGAGCTATATGTAAATTATATCTCAGTAAAACATAAAAAAAATATGATTGGCAGGTAAAATATAGTATGCCCAATTAAATTTGAATTTGTTTATATCAAATATTTGTTTATCTCAAATATTACGTATTGTAAAATAATTTATATTTTTATTTCATACACAAATTGTTTGTTACAAGTAATTGTTCATTGTTTATCTCAAATTCAAATTTAACTGGGTGTCTTATATTTTTATTCAATAAATCTGATAGCCCTACATTAAGACAAAATAGCCTGGGCCCTAGACAGCACTTCATCTGTCTTTCCTTTCAATAAGCACCCAAACAAGTCTAAGGGAGTTTCACATGAAGATACTCTTACAGTGTTTAAGAGCATAATAAGTATTACAGCTTGTATAAGCTTAGTACATGTTGGGCATTATCTTGCTGCTCTCATGTTGGTAATATCTGTTTAATATGTGTAAGTAATTTAGCCCTTGCCAAGTATATAATTTTACTAAAAAGACAAGAAATTTTCATATCTTTCCTGATTGTATCTTGGGTATACTGTTGAAGGAGATATTTTCCATATTTGGAATGAAGGGAATCTAAAATAATTTTATTGTGGCAACTGGGGACCTAAATCTTCACAGATCAAACAGTTTCATAGTGTAGCTGGAGATTTCCACAGTAGTCAGGTTCTTAAAAAACAAAATCAGTCCCTTCAACATCCAAATCGATTTTGCATATATCCAAGTAATCCACCGTCCAAAGTCAAACACTGTTTTTTGTTTAGGATTAAGTCAAAAGCTATAGAAACAGAAAAATCAGCATCTTTATTGTCATGCCTCAAAATTCATTTTAATGATGTATCCAATTTAATCATTTGCTTAGTTTGTAGTGTTAATTAGAGTGTGTTTGCCTATTCTTCATATCAATTCCACACTCATATGATAAACATTTGTCACAAGTGAGGAATGACTTTGAAAATATTGTAAGCAATAGAAGCATCATTGGGATAATTTACATGGATATATGTCATAATATTTTTAAATTCACAGAATTCCATGAACAGCCCTTACTGAGTTTTTCAAATAATCTCAACCCTATGGAATCCAGTCTAACAAAAGTAGTTATTTTTTTATGTGTGAAACACAAGATCTACAATTTAAAAAACAAACACAACATGATGTACAGAGTTCTCACTGAGCTTAATGTTTAGCAGGGAAATAATTACATAATTACAAAAAAGTAATTTATCACCATTATAATCATAATAATGATTTGTGAGTATCCCTCTGAGTATCTTAGAAAGCTTCTAAATCTTTCCCTTGTTTTCTTTAGGAACTTGCTCAGGTATTTGAATTTTAATCAGTAAGTATGCGTATGTGGTTTTCTGTCTCATAGCATTTCAGAATTCACAAATTCAAGAGCAATGTGGAAGGAAAAGCTCTTAATGAGACAGACATCTAACAATAACAGAAGTGGTAACAGACAACTGAGCTCAAGGAAGAAAACAAGATTAAAAGGTATACAGACATATAAATACGGCTTAGCTCCATATTCTGTGTTCTTCATACTTGTATCTTTAGGCATAAAATTCATTCCTTAAAAGAAATCATATCTGGAAGTTAAAAAAAAGAAACCATAAATTTAGGGCTACTTTTGTTAGGGTAGAAGATCGAGAAGGAGGGTGCTTTTCTTTATAAGCTCTTGACATTTTTTGATATTCAATGACCCCTCATTAACTGGAAGTATGTAGATTTTACTAAAATTTTGGAACCTTATGTCAAGCCTCAAAAAAAAATTGAAGTACTATAAGCCTTAGTAGAGAAATATAATTTCACCTCCTATCGCATATGTAACATTATTTACATAAAGCATTTGTGTTTTAATAGAAAGATTCTAATTCAAATCTGTGAAAAGAATAAGATTTAAGTGTTATGCAGGTACTTATGTCTTGCCCTATGAAATCACCAAATATCGAATGAGGAAAGGTTAACAGCCTTGGAATTTTGTGAGTTCATTTGCAGATACTAAATTTTTGTAGCATTGATTACCATTATGATGACAATAATACTTAGGGAAGGAAAACTAAATAAAAGCAGAGGGGCATTCTTCTGGTATTTACTAGTGATTCACACTGTCATTTAATTCTCAGAACCTCCAATACAAAGGAGAAAACCAAGACTCAGGTTATAGGACACTCCTATTCTCATACATCTAGTAAATTTTGGACTCAGAGAGAATTCAAATCCTAGATATTCTAAGTGGGGCTCATCACAGGATAATGCTGCTCTTACAGAAGAGACAAAATACATGAGCCACGAATTACTGGGATCTCTTGTTTATGCCAAGATACATGTGAAGGAGAGAAGAAAGCAGATGATTACTGTTAAAATTTATTGAAAGCTTAATTTGTTTAGACAATATAGTAAATATTTTACTAGCATTCATTCAGTTTATTTTCACAACCTGTTCATAATGGTTGCTGCATTTCTCTGCGTATGACATATTAGAAAGTGATGGTTAGGAGCTGAAGTTTCTTCCCCAAGATCCCAGAACTGCGGAACCAGAATTCAAGCCCCGCAGGCTCAAGTCAAGTACTAAGCGTTAGTCTTAATACTACGCTATACTGCACCCTGGGTCTTGAGGAAAAAAGAGAACTGAACTTTCAGATTTGTTGATAATTGCAGGAAATTATTTCAGTGGGTCCAGCCGTAACTGAATACCAGGCTCTTCAACAAGACATATTCCAAACATGCCTGACACAATTGCCTTGCTTTTCTGTTCAATTGGCTTTATTCACATAATCAAAGATTATTCATCATCCTAAGTGCAGGCAGCATGGGACACTAGTTTAGGATAAAAGGATTTTAAAAAGACTCATGCCTTTTCTTTTTTCTCTATTCCTTCTCTTTTAGAAAAATAATAATTTATCACAAGGACACTGATGAGCAATTTATAACCTTTCCTGCTCTGAGCAGGAAAAATAGACACTATGGCAACTTTTTAATCAAATGATTTATTTATATATTCATTCAATTAGCTAACTACATAGATCCTCTAAAGCAGTTTTTCTCAGCCTTTATTTGAATTATGCATCATTGGTCAAGATTTCTCTGAGCTCTGCATTCTGTAGTTTACATAATGAGAATAACCATAATTTTTCAGCTATAAAATGATATTCTAATATTGCATATGGTCTTTAAAATATATATATGTCACTCTACCCTGCTCCACCCCAGAATTTCCACCATCTTCTTTTATCCTCTCCTGTTTTTAAGAATCCCCGTTGAAACACTAGAATATTCTTTTTAAGTGACATTGTTACTTTCCCCACCTCTCAGGACCAGATTCTCTGTCTTCCCTCAATTCTGCCCTCTGTACCTGCTCCCGATGGGATGAATCTTTTTTTTTTTTTTTTAAGATTTTTTTATTTGACAGAGAGAGAGCGAGAAAGCACAAGCAGGGGAAACTACAGAGGGAGAGGGAGAAGCCGACTCCCTGCTGAGCAGAGAGCCCGATGTGGGGCTCCTTCCCAGGACCCTGGGATCGAGACCTGAGCCGAAGGCAGACACTTAACCAACTGAGCCACCCAGGTGCCCCATTTGATGAATCTTCTTAAAGTCCTCCAGCATTTAAACATTTTGCTCATAAAAATAGAGCTTATATTTCCATAATTGTATTCTGTCCTGTGATGGACATAGCATGGAAAAAAAGTTATCTTAATCATTAGAGGTATGGGATGCGGGTGAGAAAAGAAAGACAACAGGGCTGTGGTATTCAAACCTTATCCATTTTGCTAGTCTTTCTCCAAAAAAATGAGCAAATTAGGCTTACTGATTCTAAACATGTTTTACTGCACTTCAATCACATATTTTCAAGAGGCAGCAAAAAAAAAAAAAAAAAAGCAAACGAGAAAAGAAAACTCATTTCTTTGGTCTACTGTGGCAAAAAAAAGAAAAAGTTTTCCTAAACTTCCAATTTGCAAATACTGTTCTGTACAAATAAACATTAATGGCTGTGGTTTTGTGTTTGAGAGGTTCTGTCAGTGTTCAAGGAATATGGGTTCATGGATGCCAGGATTACCCTATGTAAAGCAAACTGGGGGTCCTGGATATTAGTCTCATAGCTGCGATGCATGGAGAAGGCCCAGAATGGGATGAAATGACACATTCTCCTTCCAGGGGAAAGGAGAGGGTGACAAGAAAGTCAACCTGTGGGATATCAGAGGCATTGTGGGAAATTCTGCCATAGGGAAAGGGATGGGTAAGGCAGCTGAGAGAAAACACTGGCAGAGGTCCGGACAGGTCAGGGATGCATGGGGAAACATCACATGAAGGGGGATGTGTTCGTTCTGTTGGACAGAGGGAAGAAATATGTGGCTGTCCATTGCTATGTAAGATACAAGATTTCACAATTAACTAGAGGTGGCCACAGGAGGTGATCAAAACACACTTCTACACTCATATAGTTCTTTATTTTCTCCAAGTTTTTATTTAAATTCTAGTTAATATACAATGTAATATTGGCTTCAGGTGTAGAATTAAATGATTCATCACTTACATACAACACCCGGTGCTCATCACAGCAAGTGCCCTTCTTAATGCCCATCACCCATTTAACCCATCCCTCACCCACCACCCCTCCAGTTTGTTCTCTGTAGTTAAGTGTCTGTCTCTTGGTTTGCCTCTTTCTTTTTTTCCCCCTCCTATGTTCATTTGTTTTGTTTCTTTTTTTTTTTTTTTTCATTTGTTTTGTTTCTTAAATTCCACATGCACTCATATAGTTCTGAGGCTAGTCCAAGATCTAATCACTTACTTCCTGAGTCAATTTCCCTTTCTCTCTAAACTTCAAGTTTCTTTTTTTAATTTGTGAAATGGGAATTATAAAACCTATTTCATAGGATTGATGAGATAAATTAATTTAAATGATGTATAAACATTCCTTACTTGCCCAAGGGAATTAACAATTCAGTGCCAGTTATTTTTAGAATTAAATGAGGATGTTACCTAGAGAACGTGGCCACAGGAAAGGGGTTGGAGGATGAACAGGGAGAGAAGCCCTTAGGTACCACCCCCTGAACAAACACAGAATGAATCCAAAGAAAGAACATTATCTTACTCCTCATATAGCAGCGAATGGATGCTCATATGGTAAGAAATGCATTGTTAAACATAATAATATTTTTCAGCTCATCCTTTATCTCGAGCAGAGCTCTGAGATTTCAGTCATTAATGTGTTTAATCTTACCCAAAGAAATGTATTTGTTAATATTCTTATTTTATAGATGAAGAAACTGATGACTGAAGACATTAAGAAGTAATCCCCTTGGTCACTGAGGTAAGCAGAGGAGAATTTGGAGGGAAGGAAGCCTCATGAGAGAGTCTACATCTCAGTCAGCTAAGATGCTGCCTCTCAGGAAAAGATATGGGGATACATATATTTCATAGTTACACTCAGACCATTGAATTCATGTTGTTTTACATTAGTTAAATGTATGAATTCCTGATGTACACAATGTATCTACGTTTCAGTTATCCTACAGAATGCTGGAAGGTAAGCATGGGGAATATGGCCAAATGGAATATTCTCAGTCTACCTCTCACTCATCTTCAGTATCTCCGTCAATTGCGTCACTGTCCCTGTTGCTGTAAAGTCTCAAATCTAGAAGCTGTCCTTCATTCCTCACTTTGTGTCACCCTCTCCATTCCAGTCTCAATAATCCTAATGATTCTGCCTGGAAACACATCCCAAATCAACATCTTTTTTTTGATCCAAGGTGCCCACCTTAGAACAAACCACCACCCCCTTTCATGCTCACAAATGTAACTCTTACCAGCCTATCTCCCTGCCACAGTTCATTCTCCTCACAGAGGCCCGATCCAGCCCCTGCCCACCTGTACCATCTCCTACCACTCTTCCCCTCCCCCTCTACATTTTATCCACACTGGCTTCTTTTATGGTCCTTGAAACACAGATCATTTCACTTTCGTGCCTGAGCTTTGCATCACTAGTGTCTTTCTTGTCATTAAGTTTTCAGGTTAAATGTTACCATCTGAAAAGAACTCTCATGACCACTCAATCTCAAGTAGTGCTATAAATGACAGTTTCATTTAAAAATTACCCAGAGGGGGCGCCTTCGGCTCAGGTCATGATCCCAGGGTCCTGGGATAGAGCCCTGCATTGGGCTCCCTGCTCAGCGGGAAGCCTGCTTCTCCCTCTCCCACTCCCCCTGCTTGTGTTCCCTCTCTTGCTGTTCTCTCTCTCTGTCAAATAAATAAATAAAATCTTAAAAAAAAAATTACCCAGAGAATTGTAAGAATGTATCAATGAAAATGTTTCAATAGTAAGGGGTTGTTAATTTTTTAGGTGGGTTTTTTAGGAAAGCAGGTATTGGGTTAGTTGAGAATAAAAATTTTGCCAACACTCTGTATGTTCGAGGCTCAGTCTACTTCTTGAAGTTTAAATCTGTTTAAAAGTGAGAAATTTATTTCAGATCAGTCCTGAGCATGGACACATTGCTTGATTTGGTTTCTGCAGGGAGAGGTATTCATCACTAAGCCTTGAACTTAGAGAGGTGCTTTAGTGCTTTGAAAATGATAACAAAAATTGCTTTACTTCAAAAAAATGCTTCTCTTTGCCCAGCTCTCTCCAGAGCCTTCTACAGAAGTTAATTAGACCAAAGAGATAATTAGGGCTTAGGAGGGGGAAAGAGAAATAAAATGACTGGCAGACAGGGAATTTTGTGGAGTTTTTTTCCCTTTCTTTCTTCTTTTCTCCCTCCCTGCCTCCTTCCCTCCCTGCCTGCTTTTCTCTCTCTCTCTCCTCTCTCCCTCCCTCCTTTCTTTTTCTTTCTTTCTTTCTTTCTTTCTTTCTTTCTTTCTTTCTTTCTTTCTTTCTTTCTTTCTTTCTTTCTTTCTTTCTTTCTTTTCTTTCGTTCGTTCGTTCTTTTCTTCCTGGCCTTGGGAGAGAGAGAGAGCACCATAAGTTCTTTGGACTCTGTTCATATGTTTGTTATTAAGGAGTTGAGATTTGCTGAAGGAGGTTATTTAGCAGGGACAGACATAAGACTGGCTTATCCTGCTTGGGGGAAGGATATAGAAGTATCTCATCCTCTCAGGGATCTTCTCATTCACAGCAGTAACAATCTCTACAATTTATTGAACACTCTCTCTTTGCCAGAACTGGGCCAAGCTCTTTGCAAAGCCTATTGGATATGTTGGGTTTAATTCAACCCTCATAATTCTATGGAGTTGATATTATCATCTTCATTTTATAAGCTCAAAAACCGAGGCTTAAATATCTCTTATAATTTACCCCAAAGCACTCAGATAATACAAGGGAGTTGCAGACTGAATCCACCTTATCTATGTTAAGGCCCTTGGTTTAACCATTTCACTACATTATTTCATGTCTGTGTCAATCAAGTGTATGAATTAAAGTCCTCACAGTTTATTTTTCCAGATCTTAAGAATTTTTGTGCGAGAGGGAGGAGGCAGTAAAGATCACGCTCCAAAAGACTGAATAGCTTTGAGAAGATGAGGGGGTGTTTGTGGTCAATACATGGGATACACTCCCATCCCATGCATGTCCTTGCCTGTGACATCATGATAACTAACCACAACAAACTGGACAGAGCCATTTTCCATAAACCAGATCCCTCCTCTCTTTCCTGTATGTGTGTGCGTGTATACATACATCCGTGTGTATAACTTTACACTGATTTCAGTTTAAATCTGAGTGAAAAATAACAGGCATTATGACATAAAAAAAGATGATGTTGGATCCATACAAGGCCAGGGCTCCACTAGATGACTTTAAAATGTGACCTTGCATAAATCACTTCCCCCTGTAGAACTGTTTCCCTAGTAGCCCAAGAGGAGGCTGGAGAAGATGATCCCTTAGGCCGTTCTTCAGTTGTGGAAGTGCAGAGAGCATGAAGTGGGCAGGTAGGGCGCGTCAGCTCTGCTCCGCCCGGGGCCCCTGGCATTCCTCACCAGCCTCTCTGCTCACTGGTGCAGCTGTGATCTTTACTTTCATCACAACTTTCATGTACTCTGGGACAACATGTTTGCTCCGATTCTTACCCCTGCCATCTGCTTTTCCCAATTGTTTAAGATTAACTTCGGTTTTGTTAGTTCTTTCAAAATCTTATGTCAGTTAATTGCAGCTGATGTGATTTTTATAATAACCTTTAAAGACTGCTGCCACACTTCCCTGGGGTTCCTTTCACTACAACCCTTCGCTTTTGTTCTCCAGACACTTCTGTTGGGTCCCTTCCCGTCCTACTGGAAGGGCTGAGCCTTCCTCACCCCCCTCTCCTCCCCACGTTCTGCCTTCTCTTTTCATCCTCCAGACTCCCTAACAAAGTGAAATGCCCAGTTTGGTTTTCCTCCAGGTTCATAATTCTCATAATTATTAAGAAATAGTAATCATATCTGACTGCTGCATATATCTTTCTAAAAGTGAATGGTTTGAGCTGTCCTAAGTTAGTGGATACTCTAAAATGAGAAAGCAAAAACAAAACAAACTCAGTTATAAAGGTTGCTTTTTAGTACCCTAAGAGAGGGAGATATTTTATCATAGGACCGAAGATATAAGGACTCTTCTAGATATGTTGCTTACAAGTTCATTCGTGATAGAATAATCACAGATTTTAGAGAAAGAAAATCCTTAGTTCAAGTGTCAACCTCACAGCTCACTGTCTGAGACCTTGAGCAAGTTATTGAACCTTTCTAAGCCTTTTATATTCATCCCTCTCAAATGTTGATTCTAACCCACAGATTTCAAAAGATGTTAAGGAATGTAGTCCCAGGACTTTGAAGATCTGCCAGTTGGCTGAGAATAGGAAAAAAAGAAAGGAAGGAAGGAAGGAAGGAAGGAAGGAAGGAAGGAAGGAAGGAAG